>NW_015622513.1:2341229-2966717 GCF_000836115.1 Exophiala spinifera
ACGAGAGGGTCTGATATCCAAACGAGAGGGTCTGATATCCAAACGAGAGGGTCTGATATCCAAACGAGAGGGTCTGATATCTAAACGGGGATTGTTTACTCTATACCGCCTCGGGATTGTGGTTCCATTAAGGATTTTGGTATTGGCTTCGTTCCAAGGTGTTTGGGATTGTGTCAAGTGAGAGCTCTGCGACCCAATGCATCCTCCTACCTTTTCGACTACCTGGTCTCGGTGAAGAGAGGCAGAACCCGGGGATCCTTCTTCTTCGCCGGTTCCATTCACCGGTATCCATCTCCCTTCCCAACGCTGCACCGGCACCGCCTGGTTGTGGGTTCGAGCCTTGCTGCCGACCAGCGGACAACTATACGCAGGAGGTTTCCCTACTTACAGTGAGTATCGTGTAGAAAAGGTCGCTTACCGTCGGAAGTGGTTCCAGGGGAGTGGATAGATATATCACCTAGGCGCTGATTTGAATTCTCATCGCATTTTCACATTTTGCATTGTCAGATCATAGGAGCATTGTATAAGCAACGTATGTTGAGGTGAACACAAGTATTCGGTGATAGACTGATGACAAGCGGATTCGTTCGTTCTTTGACGTCGTTGCGGAGAAAAGCGTGCCGCGAGCGCCACGACGAACGACGCAAATGACACACACACACAGAGAACAGAGGTCGTTCTTCGTGAAACTTGCGCTCGAAAACACCATGGGACCAAAGGGGGTATCACACCAACATTGACCTCGCGATAGACACCGGCATTGAAACTCATCAACTGGAGTACGTCGTGACATTGAAGAACAGTCCCTCTTCCTTTGAAAGATTCCAAGTGGTATTTTACTCGACAAGCCGATCCCGACCAAAGATGGGCACAGTAATCATTGGCGGTGGCATCATAGGCCTGTCCACCGCATACTATCTCTCACTGTCCAGACCGGCAACAGAAGAAGCGCCTATTCATATCGTCGAGTCTGCGCCAATGTTGCTCGCTTCTGCCAGCGGCTACGCTGGAGGTTTCTTAGCGTCAGACTGGTTCAGTCCAGCTGTTTCAAGCTTGGGGGCTCTTTCCTTCAGACTACATCGCGAATTGGCAGAGAAGCACGACGGGTCGCGAAAATGGGGGTACGCCGGAAGCCATGTCTACAGTTTGAGTGTTGACGAACATGCCGCTAGCAGTCGAGGAAAGACTGGCCGACGCGGAGACTGGCTACTAGATGGGACCAGCCGTGCTGGCCTGGTCGAAGGAAGGTCAGATGGTCACCGTGGCGTGGTAAACCAGGATGGGTCTCCGGCCGTGTTCACTCCCCAACCCGGAGGGTCTCTGAGCACAATTGCCGGTCCGGAGGAATGTGCACAGATTGAACCCAAGGAACTGTGCGAATTCCTCTACGAGGAGAGCAAGAGCCGCGGGGTTCAAATCCATCTGTCCACGACAGCTACGGCGGTTCTGACGAACAACGAAGGGTTTCTGACCGGCCTGAGGTTGGAGACCACGGGAGACCAAGGGGCTGATAAGAGTGATATCGAATGTGACAAGATTGTGTTGGCTGCTGGAGCGTGGACGCCGAGGGTCTTCAAAACGCTGTTTGCACAGAGCAAAACGCGAATACCCATAAGACCATTGGCTGGCTACAGCTTGGCTGTGAAGTCGCCTCGCTACCCTCATCCGTTTGTTGACGCCGAGAAAAGGAACATCGGTGGGGGTCAGGATAACTGGCTTTGTTATGCGATATATTGCGCGCCAGGTCGATACTGGTCCTACTCCCCAGAAGCGTATGCTCGGTTGGCGCGTGACGGTGAAACAGAAATCTGGATTGGTGGTGTCAATGACAGTGCTCTCCCATTACCAGAATTGGCAACCGACGTGAAGCAACTGATGGATCCGAAGAGCATCGAAAGCCTTCGAAAGACCACAGTGCAGCTCACGGGTTTAGCCAGCGAAGGGGATGGCTTAAACCAAGATGATCTCCAGACAGTCCGAGAAGGCTTGTGTTTCAGGCCCGTCAGCTCCAGTGGAGTCCCGGTCATAGGACAGATACCGGAAAAAGACCTGGGCGGAATCCGTGTGGGCGGTGGTGGTGTTTGGATTGCAACAGGTCATGGACCTTGGGGCATCAGTCTAAGCCTTGCATCCGGCTTGGTTGTGAGTGAAGCTCTGCAGGACAAGGAGCCAAGCGCAGATATTGGGGATTTAGGACTGCATTAATGTTTCCCAATATGATCACTGTAGCATGTGGTCTTGCACACTCTCGCCGTTTCGTTGCCAAGCAGTGTCGTACACAAGCTCTTCAACTTGTGGCCACCAACAATCTGTGAATGGTGCATTAGGAGACCAGCCGATACCCATGTTCATGCCTGGCTCAAGCACAGAGACCGAGGCGAGCTTGCCCGAGGCATTCCTCAACACATCTGGATGTTGTGTTAGCCAAGTCGCGCAATTGAATGGAGCCACCTAGTTACCTTCAACGCCATCATAAGGATTTGGCAATCCCGCGAACTCTTGCCGCCATAACCAATAACAATCAAAGCATACGCTCATGCCTAATCTGCTTCTACACTGAAGCCAGAGAGGGTCTATTGTGCCGTCAGGTTGCTTAAACGGCACCTTGCTGGTCCATAGCTGGGACAAAATAATGGTTCCGCGAGCCGCCAAGTCATCAGCTCTCACACTGATCTTTTTGTTGAGTTCGATCACGAGGAAGAAGCACTTTCGTCCACGCTGCAATTCGAGCATGGAAGAGAGATGAGATTTGCCGATGCGAAGGATGAGTAGCGCTGCAAGGTGAAGAGAGGAAAGTAACAAAGCCGGGGCAAATGATGCGAATGCTTCTCGCTTGTCAAGCTCTTCTCCAAATTCGACCATTGCACACGCATTGCTGTACAGGTCGCTGAGGTGCATATCCTGGATTGCTGAAGAGTGGGCAAGAAGGAGGCATGCTTCTACTTGTAGTTTCGCACCGAGTAGCCAGAAACGATCTTCACCATTAGCCCCTTTTGGTTAAAAACAATCAAGGGAAGACACGTACCACTGAGAGATGGACATTCGTGGCTTAAGGAAGCAAGCCGTGTCAATCCTTGATCAACCGCACAACCAAGACTGGCATTTCGGATTTCTGGGCTCTTGGACAATGCCTCCTGCTCAATATGGAGAGTAGCTTCGGTCTGTATCTGATTGAGTTTCCGCTGGAATTGGATGGTCGCAGAAATATCCTTGAAAGGATCTTCTCGATAGCCTTCGTGACTATAAGTATCTGGAATTAGGAGGGGCGGAAGGCCACAATGATTATTGACCCTTTACGTCTGGTTGAGCACCGTGCAGTAGAATACGGAGTGTCCATCCTCACCTCTGACATGTTATTAGACAAAGAGCCCACAGCCTCGTTCGGAAATCCCGCTGTCGGCGGTCATGACGAGATGCAACGCGTGTAAAGTCTTGTGCAGTACCATAGACATGAAGACCCATGTTCGTGGCAAGTTGCAGCATTGACCCGGCAAGCATAGGTACTTTGTCCTTTTGCAAGGTGTCAATCGGTATCGGCCATGTGCACATAAGAATTAGGGCTTGTATGGTCGGCAAATATCTCTCAGTAGCAAATAATGCCTGCTGAGCGAGATCCATAAGTTTTGGAGCTAAAGTCAATATTAAGGTAGGGTTTTCAGATCTCCTGGCACCAGTAGTAACGACCGCCCAGAAGAGGAACGGTGAAGCTCTATAGCAATCATCAGGGTTAAATGGTGTGTCAAAGATGGGCATGTATGGTAAGAATCTGTGAAAGAATCTGAGAGCGTTACTAGGAGAAGGAAAATCAGATCGCGTTGCAAGCACATACAACGAGAAACATTCGTCAATCTCATGAGCATCGACACGAATGCCCTGTAGATTTTGTGAAAGAGTCGCAGACGTTGCTTGATCCGACGTGAGTAGAGGCGTTTCTGCTTGCTCTGTGACCGTCGGGGAAAGGGTCCTTGTCTGTTGCCTCATGTCATTCCCTTTCGCACCAAGGCTTCGGCTCTGAGAAGTGCTGATAGTCTCTGCAAGTATGTCTGAGGTCTGCAACAAGTCGGCCTCCGACAGTTGAATCGACGACGCAGGAAGCGGCTTCGGTGAGCTCGCGGCAACACGTCGCTTCAGTTGATCGAGTTCCGCTTGCAACTCGGTTTTGCTAGAAAGGAAGTCAGTATCATTCTGTGAATCTGCCATCCCACCGCCTACGTTCGACGCTTAACCCTCCGAAAGTTTGCTGAAACGATGCATTCCAATTTAAACTTCCTGCAACGGGAACATGGCTGAGAGTAGTCGTTGGAAGCATCACATCTCAACTATAACATCTGTCAGCGCGAATGCCCATCCTCGAAGTCATCGACATCCATACCTTCTGTTGCCGACACTCAGTGCAGGCTTTTATGCGTGTACCTTTAACAAGGTCGGGAACCGAGGTCATCCTGTCCAGGTTTTGCAACAGATTCAATCAATTTGACAGCGCGAGCACAATAAAAAGGTGCTTATGGAGGCCAAAGTCGAGGATGACAGTATCGTGCCGCAGCAATTACCAGAAGAAAATCGTCTTGCTGTCTAACAGAAAGCATCCCTCTTGTGCTCGACCCCGGACTGTGGATGGCGGCCGAGGCGTCGTCGGGCTCGGATCATTCTTTTCCCGCTCCGCCTGCACCATTTATTCAAAGTACTTCTCTAGATTCTCCAGTCGCTGTACAAACACATGCAGGACCGTCACTTGCCCAGAGACTGAATGCCGCATCGCATTGGTCGGGGCTATCGTCACCACCAGGATATCAAACTCCTGCGTCATGTGTGCAGCCTCCTGTGCCAGTCTCTCAACCCTAAAGACTATGGGAATCCGTTCATCTCGTTGAGCAATGCGCTCCGAGACCCCGACGCTCTGCTACGTGAAGCAGTCAAGGCACATGGGGCACACGCGAGTACAGAGGACTTTAGGTTCTTTTGTAAGAATGACATGGACTTTTGTTGGCCGCAGATCATGGGGCTAACACACTCTTGCACAGACGGAATCAAATCAGCAAATCATGGCTATACCGTAGTGATCAAAGACAACATCGTGACACCTGAACTACCGACGACATGTGCTTCAAACACCTTGAAAGGCTTTCTGCCCACACAAAACTCGACAGTCGCAGATCTTCTCCAAAGAGGTGGGCAGATAATGCTTGCAAAAACAAACATGGATGAATTCGGCATGGGATCACATTCAATCAATTCTGCCTATGGGGAGGTACACAATGGGCCTCTCGCTGGGCCTCATGGCGGAGCGGCACTGTCGGTTGGAGGAAGCTCTGGTGGAAGTGCCCTTGCCGTGGCCTCAAACCTGGCCACGGTCGGGATCGGCACGGATACAGGCGGTTCAATAAGACTCCCGGCCGCGTACATGAGCTTGGTAGGCTTCAAACCTTCGTATGGGATGATATCACGCAAAGGCGTTGTTCCATATGCGAACTCCCTGGACACCGTCGGCTTGGTCGCAAAGTTTGTTCCTGATGTCTGGTTAACATATGGTACGAATGGATCCTCGAATCAGTTGATACATGCTTATGAATACAGACATCTTGACGAAACCAGATGAAAACGACCCGACTTGTCTGTCCTCCGCATCTCGCACACGAGTGCGTTATGCAACCTATGCCCGCGACACTGCGCTGCAGGGTACCAAGATTCTCCCAGTCCCAATGAATGGGCCCAGGTTTAGTCCTGCTTCTCCGGCGGCCTCAGGACGATACAATCCCAGAAAGCATCCTATCCTGCCTCGCAAAACATTGCCGAGGCGCATTGGTGTGCCTCTCGAATACAACATCCAAGAGATGCATCCTCTAGTTCGCTGGTCTTGGACAGCTACTTTGAGTCATTTGGAGAAAGCGGGCTACGAGATCGTCCCTATATCTCTTCCATCCACCAAACACGCATTATCAGCCTACTACATCCTCGCCCCAGCAGAGGCATCTTCCAACCTTGCCAAGTACGATGGAGTTCGATACGGGAGCAACCGGCATGGTCATGTTGATGACGCCAACGGTACCCTTTATTCACGATTCCGGGGGCAAAACTTTGGCCGCGAAGTACAGAGACGAATCTTGTTGGGGACCTTCAGCTTGAGTGCGGGCGCCATGGACAATTACTTTATCCAAGCACAAAAGATTCGGAGAATGGTGCAACAGGATTTCGACTCTGTCTTCAGAATGCCGAATCCGCTCAGGGACGGTACAAAGGTCAACAAGCAAGGCGTGGATTTCATCGTAGTGCCGACAGCTCCAACTCCGCCGCCGCGGCTCAAATATGTCCGAACTGGAACTCCTCTTGAGTCGTACATCAACGACGTCTTCACAGTCCCCGCGAGTTTGGCTGGCTTGCCTGCGATTTCTGTTCCAGGACCACGTCATCCAGATATTCCCTGGCGTCCAGAAGTCGCGGTTGGAATGCAGGTGATTGGCCAATACGGTGACGACTTCAACGTTCTCAAGATGGCAAATGACGAGTTGACGAATTTTCATCCCGGCGTGACCCGGGTACGTTATGGAAAGAATATTTAAGGGTCGCCACTTGCTCTATAGAACGTTGAGAGTAGAGAGCATGGGAATGGAATGAAACGTAATTAAGTTCTCAATTCTGCAGACATGTTACTGGAGTATCTCCGTAAGTTGTCTCAGTCTGTCAATCCACCACTTTCGGTAGGGATGTCAATCACGTTGAGGTTGACGGTAAATCCCCTTGGAATCGAGGGCATGTGTATGTATCCATCGCGTTGAAGGTAAGGGTGTATCGATCACGTTGAAATCGACAAAGTCATGTCTCTGAGGTTCTCAATACATCGGCGGTGGCTTTGCATTTGTCTGTGTCGTTGATCTGTATGCTTTGTGGTTGTGTGATCTATCCCGTACCTTCAGGTACATTAGGTAGGTACGTAAACATAACTTGACTCTCTATTTCGGTCTAAACAGTTCCCAAAGGCTAAGCGGATCCGTCTCGATAGTATAGTCATGGTCACCAGGACCCGTGTCAGTACCCGTATCTCTACCGATGTTCGTCGCCGTGCTCGTGCTCGTGCTCGTGCTCGTGCCCATGCCCGTATTCGTATCCGTACTCGTCGTACGGCTAACGACATCGTTTGTGATACCTGCGTCGTCCCCATCATCCGGAGGGAGCACCACTCCAGACCACCACCACCACGCCTTGTCTGTGTCTCTGCTTCCGCTTCCACTCGCGCCTCCGCCTCCGCCAACATCCTTCCTTCCTGACTGCGAGCTCGAATACGAACGCGAAGGCGAAAGCGAATCCCGCGACGGCGAATGAAACCGGCCACGTGCCCCGGCAGCGGCAATTGCAGCAGCGGGAGTAGTGACAGTACCACTCTTACATCCAGGATGTATGCCGACCTCCCTCAATCCCGAATGACCTACCATGCGCGCCAGGCCGACGAGTTTCAATGCTCCGCCCGTCGCGACCCGTCTGGCAATCAACGTCACGTCGACCCCGCGGAACTGGCATATCAGATCGCCCCTTCTCACGTCTGTGCACGCGAAGCCCAGACGCAGAGGATCGACGCCGGCCTTGGGGTTGGATTCGATGATGACGCTCGGTTTGAGGAGGGCGGCGTTGTCGGCGGTGCGTTTGTCTTCTTCGTGGCTCAGTATTGTGGCGTATGGGATCCGACATGTGGGTCTTTGCGGCTGCATCTGCGGTTGTGATGGGTTGTCCGACAAAGTCGCGTAGTTGTGGAGGTTGGTCAAGTCGGTGCCGTGCGTTGCGGCGGCGATGATGGTACTGACGAGGTCGGAGGGTAACGGGGCCCTAACGTATTCTGTCCCCTTTGCTGACGACGTCACACTGTCAACCGTGGCTGTCGTCGTGGCGGCGTTGTTGCTCGACGGCGTTGTCGGTATCGGTGTCTGCGTGGATGTGGATGTGGATGTGGTCGAACCAGACGCGTTCCGCGACGGTTTTCTTCTGACCTCGTGGCCTACGTATTTCTCCCAGGGCACTTGATCTAGCCGTTGGCGAAGATCACGAATACTCGTCCATCCAGGGAGGACGGAGTCGATCGCGTTGACGTAGTCTGGTCGCAGGTTGAAGACGAGGCTGTCAAGCATATCCTTGGTGGGTTTGTCGTCGCTCGACGTCGAAGTCGAGTTTGATGATGCAGAGAGGTAATTTTCTATATCGGCTTGTGTTATGTTCAGAGCCCGGATCGTAAGGGATATGGTCTGCATGAATGGCACTGTCCCTGAAAGAGAAGGAGAAGGAGGAGATCGAGACAGATATTGATATCGCATACAGAGATACCTGTAGACTTCAAAATAGACCTCGACGATATGCTTGGAGTAGTCTGGCTGTGGGCCTTCGGTGTCGCTACAGTCGTCTGCGATGCCGAGGATGCCATAGATTTTGTCGCGACGTTCTGCGCATTTGGAATCGTAAAATTCGGCTACGAGATCAGAGAGCATAGAGTGAGCATGGTGAGTCCGGCGGAGGGTGAGGCGGACCGGGAGGGTGTGCATGAATTGGTCGACGAGTGTTGTGATCGTGGTTGAAGTCGTGGTAGATGCGTCTAGGGACGTGGACTTGAGCATACCCACGACGACTTCGAATAGTGTCCAGTCCAGCTTTGCCGTCCCGACAAGCACTTCGAGAGAAGGCGACCGGAGGAATTCTTGAATGATCCATGTCCGTGTCCAGTAGACACCGCGACACAGGTCGAGCAGGTTACGCCACCGGGCTTCGAGTTTGGCAACGACTGCACTTGTACCGGTGTTTGTACTGGACGCGGTATTCCCACCGACTCTTCCGGTGATGTACATGCGTTCCCAATTGTCTTGGGTCGCCGCAGATGGTTTCCGCTCCCCTTTGCCCCCGTGAGAGCGAGCGGGAGAGTCACTTACGGACATTGCGGCCGCTAACTCTGCGACAAACTCAAGTGCTCTAGCTTGTCGTCTGTCTTCACTGGGCAGACCGAGCCATACTATAGTTCTGTCGGCGCTGTGGTAGATGCTTCCCATCAGTTGCACATGGAAGTTTCTCTCCTCGAGATTGGCTTGGTCGATGCACAGAGCGTCGATCCACAGGAAGCGGCTCTCACCTCGCTGTCTGAGGTGCCACAGGAGACTGTACAGATTGGCCCTCACCAAGAACGGGCGGCCATTGACGCGGATCTCGTGGGTGTGTGCCGCATTGCCCCAAGTATAGCTTATTGCGACGTATGGTGGCCGACGGTGTAGAGCGTATTGTGTGATGCGGAGTGAGATAGGGGCTTCCCTTTTGCTGCTGCCACCGGCACCGGTGCTGGAAGCAGAAGCTGTGGTGGACCCCTGGATTTGCAAGAGGCGCATGAACTTGCCAGAGAGCGAAAGTCGGGAGTGTTGAAAATGTCCAGACGTACTCATGATGGTGGATGTCGAGGGGGTCGTCTCAACTCACTATCCGTGGGCGTGTATGATCCTCATCACGACCGGCGCGGATCAGGCCGACATTTGTCCTAGGGACGATCTCTGGAGTTTGCTGGTCTCCCATATAGATACGCGAGAGTTGGCCCGATGGTATACGTCGTGTTTGTCGAAGGGCCCCAGTATGCTGTGAGGAGTGAGGTTTTGGTTTGTTGATTTTGAGAATCCGGCACAAAGTCGACAACACAATTTTGGCCCCCAACGGCAGACCCGCATATGAGACGAAGTATGCTTGGTACGTGCCGGGTTACGTAGGGACTATTCACGTGAAGCATGGGTTTATCCCAGATCATATTCAAGAACAACGTAAATCACGTAGCTACATGAGTAACCACTTCACATCCTAGTTTGGCCACATCATATCGTCTCATTCGTCAAATGTCTAAAGCCAGAGTCCGGCAATTCAAGCAATATCCATGGTATCATCACCATCATCTCGAGAATCCTGGTCAACAGCCATAGCTGTACCCTCCTCACCTTCTGCAGCTCGATTTCTGCCCGCAAGAAGCTCGCGTCTCACTTCTGGACCAATGTCTTTATGGCCGCGAACAAGCAGAAGATCCAGTAGTGCTTCACGCTGATCTTCGGTGATCTCGTGTCTGTAAGTTTGTGCGAAGATGAGGAGGCTCTGGTGCCACAAAACAGGAAGCTTTGCCTCTTTACTTGCTAACCCGGCATCTGCTGAATCCTCTTTGGATGCTCTAAACCGAAGGAAGTGGAAGACCAGCGCATCCACGACTTTGTAAGGCAGGGCGTATTTCTTCGCTAGCAGAACTCGAATGAAGATGTTGGCTGCACCGGCAGCTTCACTGTTGACGTTGGACGTTTGTTCCGCTGAAATCTCGCATAGACGAAGTAGAGCTGCAGCAGAGTGCAAGACAGGGATCTTGATCTTGGCCAGCACTGAGGAAATGATTTGTGCCTCACGGAGGGTACAGGAAGACTGCACAAGAGTGAAGAGGAAGCCTTTGAAAAAGGCGGAGGGTCGATAAAACGCAGCCTTTAGTGCGTTGTACAGGTGCACGTTGAGTTTCTTGTTCTCTTGAATATCTTCCCGGACATGTTCAAGGAGGATGGTCTCACAAAAGTATTGCCCGGTAGCCGCAGGGGCAGAGATGAAGATCTTGGTGGCTCTGTAGACGGCATGTGGACTCCAATTTTCCGGTCGGGTTATGGATAGTAACTCTGGCCACTGAGGCAGCGTGGGTAACACCTTGAAGGGCTTGGGAAGAGGTCCAGATTTATAGCGAGAGAGAAGTTGGCCGACTTTTGTGAATGTCTCAGCCACTCTCATGGGGATTTCAACCGCTTCATCGGGTGGTCCTGAACCGATGAATGTCTGTTGTTGAGTGCCCGCATTGCGCGCTGCTTCTAGCGCTTCCTTTTCAGCGATTCGCTGCAGGATCAGTTCTGTAAGATTCGTAGGCGGGCCTTGTGGTTCCTCTTCTCTTTCGGACACATTGTTTGGCTGTCGATCCCCCGTGGTGAGGTTCGCTATGGAGGGTGCAAAATCCGGCAACTCTTCGCCATCCTTGAGAAATTTCTTGTAGACAGCCATGTCTTCTGGATCCAGGTCTTCTTCGGCAGCTATTTCGTCTTCTTCTTCCGGCATCCAGTCTTCTTCATCGTCATACTGCGCTTGTCCATCTCGATCTTCGTCGTCATCGGTGGTGAATCGTGAGTCAAAGGCAAAGGCGGCATTTGATGGAGATAGAGCCTTCACACCAGCGGCGGCGTGATCTCGGGCTTCTTCATCCGCCAGATCTTGTGCAATGGCCAGAATCTTCCTCGAAGATTGAGCGTCAATATAGCCATCTCCTTGGGTATTCTCATCGGTCCTGGATTTTCTCTTCCCAGTGACAGACTTCGTCCGTAGACGGCCGCCCGAAGCGGTTATATCATCTTCCAAAGGGTTGTGGCGGCGTGCCATGGCGGATTTGGACATTGTGGCTCAGGAGCCCCTACTTTTGATGGACCGTATTAGGAATAACGTTTCAGGCAAGACGCTCAAGGACTCGACTTTAGCACGCAGACAATAATATGGTCGCCGGATGTCAAAAAATGTTTTGGATGCGGAAAATTATCCAGAAGTGGATGGAAATTTTACGCGAGCTTTCCGCTTAGTCATTTTCGGCTATTCCTGCACCTCGTCCTTGGGGTGACTACAGCCGAGATGAACGACCTACAAGAAGAGTATAGTACGGATGGTTATCAACCTGTTCGTTGTTTCTGATGAGTGCCACGTTGAGCGACTTAGACCAGGTGTGGACGAATAAATGGGTCTCCATAGACGTCACTAAGCCAGTTTGCCCTTGGTCACGGAGTCTGAGTAGTGCTCAGAGCACTGCGCGCCAAAGCTAGGAACTCTGATATCGCGATATATTGTACAAAGAGACACCGTTGCGTGACTGTTGGTCTGGTTCTTGGAGGAAAGTTCACCCATACATGAAACAGTTTGTGTCAGGCGACGACGAGGAGCTTCATATGGGACCGCTGGACTGACATGATGCTCTCCATGCGCCCACCAGCTTGTGCTGTCGAGAAGCCCGCAGTGAGGTGGATTGAAGCTCTGAGGCGAGCTGCCGCACGGTACCTTACTGCCTTGATACTAACCCAGTGAATATAATGATGATCACGAAAGCTTAGATGGTAGGTTTTTTAACCCCCAGAATTTCTGTAACAAAGAACGCCTTGATGCCCACTAATTAGACTCACCGCGTCGGATGGCAACTCTGGCCTGAGTGGTTTGGAGGTGGGCTTATCCTTGAAAACTAGCTGCTTAGTGGTTTGAACTGGGAATCTTCACCTAGGTTTCATGAATACTGAATATCACTAGGACCTCAAGTTCTAGCTCGGCGCGCATAGTGATAGTCGGAATAAGTATTGTGAAGCACTGGCTGCTAGGTCGGGTATCGCACTTCGAATCAGTTTCTTGCCGTTTTTGTATTCTTTTTTCAGATATCCTTTCTCATTCAATTCGCTGAATGCAAGTCGCAGGATTGAAGAAGAGGGCAGCAAAGGGGTACAATGGTAGTGAATCCCCTTGGTCAATCAAGAATCGGCGCCTAATTTTGGGCGGTGACGACACCCAGAAGCCTGCTGCCAAATTGTCGGCGTGCGAGCGTTCAATCATGTGCTGAAGGATTGTCGCCTATCGCATTGAGCGCAAGTCTTGATAGCCACGATCTGCCGTACAGTGTGCTTGTGCTCGGCCACCCTTTCCGATCATCACCATCTTACCGGATATGACATTCGACGAATATTGAACGGCTGGGCAATGTCAATCCCATATTGGAAGATCCAAATTTCCTGCATCCTACATATAAAGAGCTGCCACCGGGGATGCCTGGTCGGCAAATGTTGACACGCAGGAGAAGATCAGCCACTGACCTGCATTTGGCAAGAAGAGTGTCCACCAGCGTGATACAAGTTTGAGCGACAAGGGTCTGGTTTTGAACATGGCGGGATACACATTGCAGGAGGCACCTTCGGGTCAATCTCAACGCTGGTCTGATATTTGATGACCACTCGGCGAGGCCGTGGGGTATCATGTCAGCCTCTCCAGCTCCTGCTGATTATCCACGGTTAATCCAAGGCCGACATGGCTGCTGGTGCGGCAACGTTGCACAGTCCTAGAGGCCGGCATAAAGGCGGCAGGCCACTTTGATCAGGGTCCTGAGTCCGCTGTCAGGAAGTGTCAGTATGGCCGGCGTGTGGGCCAGCGATCAAGTCCCGCCAAAAAGCCGGGTCACCCATGTCCACGGGTCTGGCAGATGGATGTTCCGTTTTCATCAATTGTTTGGCTCGGTGAGCAGGGCGCAACACAGCATTGTCCGGGGGCTTGTATGCGGGGGCTGATTGGAAGCGCAGGACAGCGGTTGGACGAGAAGGGCCCAGGTCTCGACCTGATACGAGTGTCGTCGTGATTCTAAGTATATCCAAGGATGAAGAGATGTTGGGTGTTGCAGATTCGGAGGCTGCCTATTGCCCAAAGAGTCTTCTCAATCACGAGGGACCTGGCAGATCAGTGGTAGGGATGGTAGGGTTTGAGTGATGGGCCAGAGCAGGCCGAGAGGGCTGGTGTTTAGGCAGTCTGACTAAGTTTCAAGTGGTGGATAGGGGAAAAGAGCACAGGCCGGGTGAGCCCCAAGGAGCCTAAGAAGGACCCCAACGACGCCTAAGGGCACCTAAGGGCACCTAAGGGTATCTATTTCCGCCCCTGTCATGGCCCATTCCACGTTCGTCAACACTGCGGCCACCACCACCGCCGCCCGCCGCCACGAGAAAATAGTTGCAGATATGTGGAGGATCTACGAGTCCGCCACAACCTACAGTACTCGTCCTGACTCGACGTAATTATATCATTCCTTAGTCCCGCCCTTCCTGTTGAGAATGCGGACCCTCTGGTGAACTAGTGTCGTAACGTTGGAACCTCGGATGTGCCTTTTTTCCTTCTGCTGACCTGACCTTGATCTTTTCTCGACCAACTCTCAAGCGAAGGGAGAGACTCCCTCGATACGAGTATACGGCAGGCCTTTAGTCAAACCGCCGCGACGGCCATTTCCAAGTAGATGATAACGTCTTCTCGCTTCCATCTTAGCAGCAACCGTAGTCCAGAGAACAGACCCTCATCCACGTTGCACCTTAAACTCGATATAACCTCTTCTGACCATTCCAGCATCAGAGTGAAAACCATCTCCTCCCTCGCCATCACTGCTTCGACCCTCCTTTACTTCGCGCCCCCTCATGGTTCGCGGGTCTCGCTTCTCGCCTCCTTATCTCGACTCCGTAACACTCGCGCTTCCCTGATCCATTGATCCTCCTGCTTTCCTTGGTCCGAACTGACAGCTCCTCTCCACCTCTCCACCCTCAGCCAGCGATCGATCTGTCGTGTCTGCAGCCAACTACTGTGCCTCTACTGTGCCTCTACTGTACCAACAAGGGGTTTCCCGCTCTCCTGTCGTCCTCTCGTCCTCCCCTTCGGCGACAGGATTTGCACATCGGCTGCACCTCCGTCCTGTTGCCAATCAGCCATCCCTGCCGCCTCCTCCCAATCCGGTTCTTCCGTTGGACTCCGACCGAGCGAACCACTTTGTCTACTACCTTATTGACCCCCTCGATTGATGCCGTAGTCCACTGGATTCTATTTTGTCCCTCCGTCGGTCGTCGAACTCCCTTCGAACTCTGATCGAACCCTCGACACTCTGCGGCCTCCCTCGAGACCCTCGGAAACCAATACGCCTCTCGAGTTCCTGCAGCTCGGTAGCAGGAGATACACTCGCGTTGTGTCAACGGAAAAAAAAACCCGTGCCTCTTTCCGCCGTGTCTGCGCATCTGACTACGCAGAACCTGTGCTCCTGATATTCGCAATATATCTGGATCTTGCGCCGCGCGCCTGCTCCTTGTTTTCTGTTCTAGAAAACGCCCCCGACAACCCTAAAGCCGCCTCTCCTTCCTGCGCTGACACCACCCTCCTCGAGTCCTTTCCACACCTGAACCTCCATCTCGAGTCCTGCCTCCACATCTGGCAGCTTGGTCTTCCGAACCGGCCGCGACGAGGCTCTTCATTGACCGGGCAACTCTTCGTCATACAGTCGCCTCTTCCGGTGACGCCTGCACCGACTGGCCTGAGCCCCCCGAGTCGTCGTCCAAAGTCGGGGACCGCATCTACTAGGAGAACCGACCTGTCCGTCACGCCTTGTCTCCCAGATGTGTGGCGTACTCCACTGGCGATGCAAAGTATTGATGCCTTGCATGACATGAAAATAGCACATCGGTGAAGGCGCGCCCGCTTCACGAAAATACTTCTTAAAGCCGCCGCATAATCATGAGTACCCTTTTTCAGTCGACTTTGAGAAACCCTTTCGATCCTCCTCTCGAATCTCTGTCGGGACCACGAGCCATGCCTATTCTGCACCAGAATAACAACACCTCGCCCAAGTCGAGTCATGAAGATTCGATGCAGGCGTCTTCTCCTGCTCCCTCGAACATGGGTCCTCCTGCCCAGGGAACAAGCCCGGAAGTTGACCAGGGCAATTCAGCCAACGGCGGCCGGGAGCATGTTGGCTTGAGCATGAATAACGCTGCCGCCGGCGCCGTGGGAGCCTCGCAAGGCCCTAAGGTGGTTCAGACAGCATTTATACATAAACTCTACAGCATGTTAGAGGACAAAAGTATCCAGCATCTGATATCGTGGTCCAACACAAATGAAAGCTTTGTCATGTCACCCTCGACCGAATTCTCTAAAGTGTTGGCGCAATATTTCAAACACACAAACATATCTTCATTCGTCCGCCAGCTGAACATGTATGGCTTCCACAAAGTCAGCGATGTCTTTCACACCGGATCACCGGATTCGGCGCTTTGGGAGTTTAAGCACGGGAACGGCAGTTTTAAGAAAGGTGACCTAATGGGACTGAGAGAAATAAAGAGACGTGCTTCGAGGCACACCTTGATTCATCGGGATTCGTTCTCCAATGCTAAATCTGGGGCATCACAACCCGGGACCCCAGCGGACATGATCTCAGACACTGACCAACGCCTTGCCATGCTTGAAAATACATATTGGGACATACAAGCACGCCTGCAAAGGACAGAGGACAGATGCCAGACATTAACAGAAGGCATGATCCGAGTGCATCAGTTATCTCAAAACCTGACCAGCGCTGTGCAGACACTATCGTCGCCAGATTCCGCATTATACAATGACATTGCCAACATGCAGAAAGAAATAGCTCGTCAACTTGAGTTTGTCCGCGGCTTGGAGTCACAATCAGATACGTTGCACGTGGGCAGGCAATCACTCTTTCCTAATGGCGGTGCACTAGAACCACCCGTCTCTCCTCGAGGATATAACTACCCTGACAGCCGAAGGTCATCGATTCAAATTGAACCACAGCATGTCGGGTTGCGACCGCCTGTTCCTCCGCTTCCCCATTTTCCCTCTTCACCACGACGATTCGGATCGGTGAGTATACCGCATCCATCTCCAGGCTTCAGTCGACCTGCGCTGCCCACGCAGCCACCTCCTAGCGTACACCCTTTGGCCTCTGTGTCCACTCCCCCGCCTCTGAATCTCGCCCGGAGACACACGTCAGCTGATATCCGGGAGCACGGTTGGCCTCCATCAACTGACAACGGGAATGGATCGCCATATGCATCTGGACAATCGTCTGTGCATTGGCAGCCGTCATCCCCTCAACAAGGCCCACAGGCAGGGGATCGACAACTTCAGGACCAGTTGGCACGATACGAGATCAATGGGTCTAAAAGGCACGCAACGACTGCAAATCAACCAACTCCACCGCTGACCTCGTCGTCCGAGGCACCGCCCGCTGGTTTGGGTGTAGAGAACGTCTTGTGGACGCCCGCCTCGAGTAAATTTCCGCGACCCAACTTTGAGCTACATTCGGCTCCTGCGACCCGTCGAGGCAGTATGGCGACTCTCCAATTACTGCTCAACCCGGCCGAAACGGCGGAACAAGAGAACGAGGACGAAGGCAACGATGATCGGAAAAGGAAACGACTGGTATGAAGATAATGTGAATGTTTGGCTGGTTTTTGTTCCCGCCGAGTGTGACGGCCGGAATGTTTTGTGAAACAATGTATGGCAGGGTTGGCGGGCATGTGTATATATATGGAAGGGAGGCACTTTATTGGTTTTGACTTTTGCGCATCAAAAGAAAGCCAGCTTAATGGTCCCAGACAGTCAGATCTGGCGGAGTTTGTTTTTGATCTCGCTGTTCTTATCTTTGCCTGTTCGAGTCCTGCAATTTCACAGCGTTCACACTACGTATTTGTATCAATGTGGTGATCAGAAAGGAAAACCCCACCTGGGTTGGGATGAAGGAATGAAGATTGCCAACCTCAGGCGGGTTGCAACCTTTAAAAGTCTAGGCGTTTCTCCCTTGTGCTCAAGACCTGGGCGGAAGAGAAGGCCAGATTCCATTCGAGTCATACACAGATAGCCAGAGATTGAGCTCTACGGAGCCATGTTATGAAATTATACCCGCCTAGCTTGGTAGTGGCTGCGGAGAAGGCATTCAGTGGTTATCCTTACCACCTTGGTATCTACCTGTCCTTCCTTGATGAGTGAGGGTGATGGCAAGGAGCATCAGGTGTGCGAGAAGATTCATTCTTCGCAAAAGCAGTTTCGTTTCATATTGTTCCTCTGACTATAACACTGCCACGTGGACTGATCTACACGGTGGGTGGTCGTGGTGACGTGAGTGAGAGGGATTCACGAAAGACGTGTTTCTGCAAGTTTTCGCATCTCTGTGTGATTTGCGCAGGGTCCAGAGTCGCTATCCTCCGATTGCATTGGTGTCCGTTACGATGTAAATTCTTTCCCATATGGTGTAGAAGTAGTAACATCCACCATCGATGTGATGTGTAATTCGAGCTCCGATGCTCGGTAGATGATACGGGTATGTTGACCCGAGTTCTTTTCATCGAAAGAGTCGTAGATCGTGAGGCGGCTCAAGATACTCGATCTGCGTGTCCGACCGTGTGCCACCAAAAGGGGTGTCTATCCTGGTAGGCGGAATCTCTGTGTGGTCCATGTCACTGTACAGGGACAAAGTGCGTCACTGGCAGCAGGTTGATATGGGGGGCTGAGAAACCCTGGTCCCTTCCAAGATTGATTCGCAGACAAGGTTGCTAGCGAGTGAATCAGGCCACTGCAGTGCACGATGAGAATATCGATGACGACGGGGATGCCGCAACTTCCGGTGTCGTTGTCCCTTGTTGCTGTACATAACCGTCATCGGAATCTGTTCCTGGCTGGCGGACTGGCTTTTCACAGGTGGTGATGAAAAGCCAATGGCTTGGTTTCCTTAGCTGGATACCGTGCACCCGAGTTGTTCATCCATCGTCACCTTTTCCGGATTTCTTCTTCTTCTTGGACGCACGAGACGCGAGTATCTCATCCAGATAACTAGATCCGCGTTTCTTCTTCTGCTGTTGATGCGTCGTTGTCTTTTGCAGCTGACCACCGTTCAGCGCCGTAGCATTCTCGGCCTCTTGCGACGGAGACACGACGTTATCTGCGCCGTTCGCGTTCGCTACCGACGAAATCTGGGAGCTTGAGAGCTTTTGCTTCGAGGCCTTGCTCTTGCCCAATCCTGATCTACCCTCTTCCTCATCTTCGTCGTCGTCATCTCGACGTCTGCGAAGGGAATGCGGGTTGCCTCCTGGTCGAGGAGGGCCCCTTGTAGAAGTAGGGTGCTGATTGGCCCCGCGACCAAGCATTTGCTTTCGGAGGAACGCCGTTGCTGGATCTGAGGAGCCGCGAGATGCCGAAGAGGTGGGATCTGTAGGTTCGGCGTATCCTATGCCACCGCTGCGGGAGGGAGGTCAGTAAAGAAGAAACATGGGAACAAAGGGAAGGGTGTAGAGCCAGGACGGCATACGTGTCAGAGTAGAGAGCCGGTTTATGGGCTACTGTCTTGTCGAACTTGTCTTGCTCGTCCTGGACCGAGGCGGCAGAGGACTCGTCACCGAATACCCCGGAGAGCCATGACCTTGCAAGCCGAGAGGCCTCGGCGTGTTGGAGGAGGGCTTCGTTGGTAGATAAGTCGATATCTGACGGTTTAGAGGGGGGTTTTGTCACGGGCATATTGAGTTCAGCATTGTGGCTTTGTCAAACCAACTTGCGACTATGCGTTCGTCTCTCGTGGAAGGTGTCACTTGTCACTGTCGTCGGTGCAGCCCAGACTTTGTACTAGTTAGTTTTTTTGGAGAGAGAGGAACAGTAGGGAAGGTTAGACGAGAGAGACGAACTAGCTGAGCAGTTAGTCAGTCAGTTTGCGGTATTGTCGTTAGTTACGGTAGGTAGGCCGCGCTCGAGGCCACAGCGGCCAGCCTGGCATCACGCAGTCGTAATGATGGTATTTCAGTCCGCTACCCACAGATCTTGAAGGATGTTGTGCATATCAGTTCACAGTGCCACATGCTGCTAGATACAAATATCCACCGAGGAACGCGTAAATCTGCATATCGTGACAGGAGAACCCAGAAGCCCGTCCTTTATCACCTATGCTTAGCCTCAGATTCCCATCCCGACGGAAGTGCGCTAACTAACTAAGTTAGTCTCCGTGAGCCGCAAGTTTTCCCTCCAGATTAGTAGAAAACATGGGCCGCTTCCGTCGACCTTCCTTCGGAATCTCCGTCGAGGAGTCAAGTGCGATAACACTCGTTTTCGACCAGGACACACTCAATGATCCATATTGACAACGACCAACTGCCGAGCAGTCCGCCAAAGAAACGCAAACTGAAGCACCCCCGCACTGCACGAGCTTGTGCCTTTTGTAGAAGGTGAGTGCGCTCCTAGAAACGCTATCCCCAGAAAAAGGCGTGCACGCCTCAAGCGGCTGTAACAGATTGTCGTTCTTGCAACGCAAACGAGTATGGGTGGGGTCCTCCTTGGAGCTACTAACACCCTGTTGAACCCAGGCGTAAGGTCCGATGTACGGGCACTCAGCCTTGCGACTACTGCCAAAATGAAGGCGTCCGATGCGAGTACAGCGATGGCCTGGTACGGTCCAGTCCGGCGACGCCCAGGCAGAGTTCTCAGTCGGAGTCGCAGTCTCTCACAGTGTCAGGTCACTCTTCAACCAGAACTGGCCATCATGCAGCCGTGGTAGACCGTCCTGGATATGAGGTGTCGAACGTCCCGCCGCCGTCGAAGTCGGTTTCTTTGGATCCTCCACAGACATTCGCCCAGGGCCAGCACATCGGCCCTTCTGCGGGAGTTTCGTTCCTCTACCATATCTGGAACCGGTCTGGCACCGCCGAAGAAGAGGTGTCCTTGCCGACAGCGCCGTTGACTTGCCATGGTGACGCGCCTCAGCCGCCCATCAACATGAACCAGCCTTTACCCACGCGAGAGGAAGCCATCACTCTGGTGGAACGGTATTTCCAATTTGCCGTACCCACGTACCGATTCCTCCTCCGGCCGTCGACGGAAAGATGGATCTCTCAACTTCTCGACGGGGCTCAGCTGTCCAAAGCCGAGACCGCCTGTGCGTTGATAGTATGTTCCCAGGCACTTCTTTATACCACAGTCGGCGACAGATACCAAAACGGAGGAGATGAAGGGCTCAATCGAAGCCGAGCGTGTATGTTGTGCCCTCTCCTTCTTTTTCTTCTTCTTTTTCCTTTGCGCGGAAACGAAATGCCTCCTGAACATGTCCGCGCTGACCACTTCAACCTACAGACTTTGACAAAGCCAAATCTCTACTCAACCAAGAGCCTGGTCCGGCTACTCTGGTCAGCGTTCAAGCACGTTTAGCAATGTGTCTATACCTCTTGGGTACCTTCCGCATCAACGAGTGTCGTTTCTCCTTTAGTTTCGTGTGCACGGTTCTGATCTCGATCGGACTCCAACGGAAACCCCTTCCATCCTCCAAATTCGACCTGGTGACATTGGAGTCTCGTAAACGCACGTTTTGGTCCGCTTACGTCCTCGATGGCTATCTGAGTGTCTTCCTCGGCCAACCACGGCTCCTTCACGACGCGGATATCGACCAAGAGTATCCCCGCAACATCGACGATAACGACCTGCTACCCTCGGAATCGCTTGACGATCTCCCACTCCATGGCAACTTGGAGGCCTTCATTGCGCATGCTGAATTATCCAAACTGATGGGTCGCAACAACCAACTCCTCTACCCCCTCCAACCCCTCACGGAAGAAGATGTGCTGGCGCGCACATATCAGATGCTCAGTGCTCTTGACGCCTGGAGGGATTCGTTGCCCGAGTTCCTGAAGCCTCGCGACAAGACACTCACAGGACAAAGGACATTCGAGAGGCAAAACACCACGCTCAAATTGGCCTATGCCCACTTGCGCATCCTAGTCACTCGGCGCTGTCTCCTGGCGGACTTTAGTCACCTCGGTCGACGTGGGCCGTCCGAGGGCCATCGTGCGCTGAAGCCGATCGAAGAATGCATCGCCGCGGTATGTACGATTCTGGATACCATCCCTGTATTGAATGAGAAGGGCACTATATACCAAGCATTCTGGTTTCAGTCTTACGTGGCCCTCGTGGGAATATCTACGTTGTACGTCTTCCTGATCCAGAGAAGCCGGTCCAGATACTTGGAGCAAGCCTTTGACCGCGTCGACATCTACCTTGACAAGGCGAGGTATTGTCAGGACTTTCTGGCCAAGTTGGCACCAGAAGGTAGTCAATCCAGACGGCATCATGAATTGTTGAACCGGTTGAGGGATCGAGCTGTGAAAGATGCGACTAGGGCGAAGAAGGCTGTTGCAGCAGATGGCGATAATCTAGCGAATGCATTGAGAAACACTGTAGACACGGAGACGCCGGAGCAGCAGGTGTCAGTGTCGACGGATCAGGCTGTGCGTGGCGGTATAAGTGACTTGATCCATCCGCTGAACTCTGAGAAGGTCGGACAAGCGACGGGTGCTGGTGGGTACGACGGCACCATGGATGCCGTGATCGGCCAGTTCACTCCCGCCGAAGACGACTTTATGTTCCAAGATCTAAATGGCTGGGGATGGGAGAGCCTTGACACGGGTGGGTTCTTTGGTGATGGAGACTCGTTCAGCATTTAGCAAACGGTCTCAGCGAGCTCTCATATCTGCCAAATGGCTTCCTTGCCCTTGGGATCAAGGGTTCATATTTCGCCCAGAAGATCAAACATGTTCGCACTCCTGCTTCTGGGCCCGGGTGCGAGGGTATCCGATTGAGTTGCTCGTTTTCTTTTGCGCTTACTTTTCGCTCCTTCCCACTCGCCATCACCATCCCTGGTTGCCGAAATTAGTTGTTGTCCAACATCCAATTGGCCTTCGCCCTGGAGATTCGCGGTTGGTGATAAAAGACTCTTGATATCTGTGGACGCCAGGTTCCGACTCTCAATGTCCAGTTCGCTTATTGCTCGGCGTAGGTCGTGCTTGTCCAGAAACAGATCTTGAATATTTGGCATGCGGTCGAGCCGAGATAGCAGAGTCGGTAACATGTTCACGAGTTCATGGGTTTGTGGCGGCGCTTCTTTCGCAGAAGACGCCATCACATACCGTGTCAGCTGTCGTAGAATACGGAAAGAGTACAGCACCGCATGCATATTCCCTAGAATATGCATTTCGTCCCATGAGAGCCTCGTCTGTTGTCTTGCAACAGGTGGGTTTTGGTGATGTGGGAGACCAAACAGATCTAAAACTAGGTCGGCTGACAAGGGTGTCTTCCCTGAAGCGAGTCTCTGCTCGCTCACGAATTGAAGAGCGAGCGTGTACCACTGTAGAAGCATGTGGCATGTGGGAGATGTCGAAAGCGGAGGAGGAGGATTAGTTGTAGTTGTATCTGCCGGTAGCGACTGTAAGAGTGCCATCATACGTTCCTGGGTCCGGACCAAGTCGAGACATTTGATGATTGTTGAAGTTATTCGTTGGCCTTTTCTCGCGTATTCTGTAACCGTGCCGCCATGTATGATAGTTGCCGCTGCAGAACAGCGCAGGAGAAGTGAGTATGCTACATGTCGGATATCAAACCCGTACGACCAAGAGGAGTCTCGAGATGGGTCCTCGTTCAGTGGGGTCAGGTATACAGTTGGGGAGTCAGGACAGAGAACTGCTTCCGCTATCCGTGGGTCGAGGTCATCCAGTAACGATTTTTGTTGTTGATGGAGGTGGTGGAGTGGGGATGAGATGCTAGATTCCTCTTCATACTGCTCTGAAAATGCCTTGTATTCTTCCCGAAGACTCAAATCATCAAGTCTATCGATTTCTCGAGCGCGCTCCTTGACCATTGCGACGGATAAGCTTGGGTCGAGGTATCGTTCGAAGCCGAATCTGAGCAGTGATGAAACCTGTAGCCGCTCAGCGATGCGGCGGGGATTGAATGCCAATGCTGATATCAACCCATTAGATTTGCCTGTCTGCGAGACGGCGGCTTTCTTTTCGAGGGAATGTAGCAGTACAATGCGACCTTCAGACCCGAGGTCGTGGACTGCCATGTCTGAATCGTTGGTCATGATCGCGCCTCCAGACGTTTTGGCGAGTATCGCACAGAAAATGTCAGCTTCACCAGGGACTACTTGCACGATATCTCGCCAGCGGCTCGTCCGCAGGCACTCGATGACGCTGGCGACCATGAATGGAGGCGCAGGGAGCGCGAGTTTCCTACTGGAAATTATGGGCGTGCTCCACAGCGCCTTTCCGTGATCGATACGTGGAAGAGTCGGGAGGATTGGGAGCTCGGGAAACGTCTTCCGATACATCTCGAGCTGTTGACGCAGTTTCTCCATCCGTTCGAGGCGTATTTCGCGTTTGGCGATCGGCAGCGCGCCATCGAAAAATACTTTCTGTAATTCAACACCTTGGGTGTCGAGATGGAGAAGCAGCTTGGTGAAGCTTTGGTTGATCTCTTCATAACTTGGTTGTTGGGCGACCAGGGTCGGACTGGTCGAGATTTTGTACGCCAGTAGCTTGTTGTAGATATAGTAGACGAGAGATGGCCCGTCGATGATCAACGAGGTGACTGGCTTCGGTTCTTCCTGCGAGGCTTGGGAAGCTGAAAGCGCAGTGCGTTCCGCGTAAGGAAGCAAATCTTGGGAAAGTCGAGCAATTCCCATTGTTAGCGCCGAGTTGTTGTGAGTTTATCCATCCTTGGAGGGACTCAAGACACATAGGGACTATACATCGAGGCAGATTGATAAAGACGAAGCATTTGAAAAATGATACTTCGCATGGAATGCGAATGCTCCCCACGCGACCGATCTGGAAATCTCACAGTCTCACAAGAGCGGCTTCACCACGTTGAAGTAGATATTCGTATTCTAATGTCTGCTTTGTGCGTATATTCGTGTCAAGATCCGTGTCGCCACAAGGAAGAGAAACTACAAAATGAGGGTTCCGTCCGATAGTTAATACTCAATCCTTGGAAGAAGCATTTAGAGCATTAATGGTTCGCAGTATTTTGCGGTGAACCACAGCTACATACATCCCTGCGACTGTCTCTTCGTCCTTGACATTACTTCTTACCAGCACGTCCTCTTAAAAGATTGGAATTGTGTATCCATTGCCGTCATCGTCGTCTCTTTATCATATTGATGCTGCAGTTTGGCCCCAGAATAATAGATGTTATTTCAGTCGACACATCGAAAGCCGCCGTTATACCTAGCACTGAGACAACCTTGAGACAACCGTGCGTCCCATGCCATACTGAGAAGCGGCTGGTCTCTATGCAAATCCTCAGTATACTTATGTCAAGCAATACAATTCCGGTGCAAGCGATGAAAATCCTCTGAATGGAACGTGGCCCAATGTCGGGTGGCACATACTCCCGAGTCCCCAATCAGATACTGACGAGGTTTCATATCGGGCATACCTGCTTCACAGCTTGGATCGTAGAAGAGTCGAACCTGGTGTCCTCTCAGCCTGCATCACATATCTCTTCTTCCATATCCTCAATGTGTACCGTTTACTGCAGCTTGAACCTGGCCGAAATTTTCGTCGAATACCTCCTCGGCGTGTTTCTCGGCATCGTGCAAATGGATCCAGTCTTCACGAGGAAATTGGACAGATTCAGGATTCTCCTTGACCTTGTCCCAGTCAGCCTTGTGCCACATATCACGCGTGGTCTCTCCAGTTTTTTGCACTGCTCTGACACGGTCGTATCTAGGATTGAAATTAGCAGCCACCCCGAGGGCCAAACACGTGGAGTGCTAAATTACCTTATTCTTTGATATGTCCGAACGGCATCGGGAACGTCTTTCTTTCCAGCTCTCCTGAGGCAGACAGCAATTGTGACGCCATCTTCCATCGCCTGAGTAGCACCTTGTGCTGAAGTCGGCAAAAACGGATGAGCGGAGTCTCCGAGTAAGGCAATGCGACCACCTTTGCTGATCCACGTTGGCAATGGGTCACGATACACGAGCTTCCAGTCGACGAGGTGGCTTTCGGGTGTCTTTTCGACGATGGCCTTGCACATGGGGTCCCATCCCTCAAATACTTTGTACACGTCCTCTAGTTTGCCGGGGAATGACCACGATTCATCAATGTCGGCGTCATCCTATAATATATGAATCAGCTTGACTCCGACACAGAATATTCGCAGTCTACCTTGTGCGTCAAAACCCAACAGCAATCGCTGCCGTTCTTGATGGTCGAAAACAGGAAATGTACGTCCTGACCGATCCAGCCGTTGAAGGTATCCCCGTTCTCGCAGAATTGCTTCGTTCGAGGGTCCTTGATCATATCCGTGTTTGGAAACCTGGACTAATCAGACTCGACTCTTTGGGCAAAGGCAGAAAAGCATACCATGCTCGGAAAACTGCGTAACCGCTACTTTTTGGTTTATCGAAATATCCTAGGACCAATTCACGCGCCTTTGATCTCACGCCGTCGGATCCGATGACCACATCGCCCCAAACCTGCGGGAAATGAGCAGTTGATCGATGCCACACTCAATCTCATTCTAACATACCTTTTCTCCATGTGAAAGCTCAATTCCTGCCCTATCAGGCTCCTCAATATACTTCTCAACTCTCTGGTTAAGATGAATTGGGATCCCAAGATCGTCTTTGGCATAATTGAAAACAACTTCATGCAGTTCTCCACGATGACCGTTAAACATTGGCATGTCAGGATTTTGGGGTGGTGTCACTTGGTTGATGATGAGTTCTCCTGTATATTTGTGAATGTTGAAGCCATAGTTGGTCAGGTCGATACTGAGCTTTCGCATCTTCTTTGCTATCGAACCGTCGACTCCCCATCGTCGGAATATTCTACCGGCGTTGGACCCGAACGAGATAATATCACCCAATGGCTTCAGTTCCGGGAATGCTTCATAGATCTCGACATCGTGGCCTTGACGGTGGCATTCAATAGCTGCAGTAAGACCTCCAAAACCTATTCGAGTCAGTCAATCGCCTTCAGGCCCTCTGACGAGCACCAAGCAACTCACCTGCTCCAACAATAATCACCTTGACGCCGGTTTTGGACTTTGCAAACGGTTCTGTGGCTGACATGATCATCCTGTCAAGTCGTTGCTCTCAGTTGTGCCGGTGAACGAGTTGTAGCAATCCACGGCACTGACGAGGAACGCTTGTATTCTTCGCCGGAAAGCTTTGTCTGAAACTCGGTATCTTGCCGTTGACAGTTCCTTGTGGGTGTGAGACCTTGACCAAACGAAGGCGGCACACGACTCCTTTTGAATGAGACGGCAACAAATCGTCCAAGCCCCACGGGATACACCATTCCATTCCTTGAAGCGGCGAGGAACGTTGAAGACGACCCGACGCGGCGACGGAGAGACTGGGGGATTCTCCAATGGAACTGCCGAGTTATGCATTGTACCAAAACGGACAATGGACGACCTGGAGCCTACGGTCATTGGGCAGAGCGAGGACTATGGATATTCACCCCACACTTACGGAGTAAACCCCCATCATTTCCCTCGTCAAGGGGAATGGATATCCTTCCCAGTCCATAAGGAAGTGGAGTATGGCTTTGGTGTGCGCCTTTCGAGACCACCACCCTCTCAGGACTCGTGGGGTCTTAACTGGCTCGGTGCCAATGCCTTTGAGACTATCTCCGTGCGAATACTGTTCCATCGCCTCTGTCGTGAACTCCGACCCAAATAAGACCGTACCGATCTCCGCCAGATCTGTTTGAAGCCTTTGCCTCTTCTTGCACAAAACCGACGTCCGGCTTTTAGGGTGGCTGTTCTGCACGTGGCTTTCTGTGGCCCAGTTGCGTGCTCTGTGGGGGCTGTGCTAGAAGACTTCGTGGAGATAAAGATTCTAGCAAACCCGTCCATCTCAGCATTCGCGAGCTTCGAGAAATGGTGGTCTGACGTGAATCTGCACCAATTTCAGTCGTAGTTGCTATACAGCCTATGCCAACATCCGAGCCTGCGCACATCATATGACGGTCTTCCGACATCTAGCCCTGTAACAAACACATCACCATCTCATCATGACCTCGAACTCTACTTTCAACCAGGAGACGGGGGCGTCCGAGGTCGCCAAGGTGTATAGCGATGCGGTACGCGACAAGACAGGTACGATGCGGGTCCCAAGATCTGTCATGCCGTAGATTGGATGAACTGACCGGTCTGTGTAGTTGTCATCGTGGGTGTATCACCACAGAGCCTGGGCGAGTCCACGGCGATGGCGCTAGCTTCACAATCTCCTGGTCTCCTGGTACTGGCGTCCCGAACAACGCTCAAGATGAGTGCTGTTGCATCCAAAATCAAGGCTCAACACCCGGACGTTCGACTCGAGACGGTTGAGGTAGATCTGGCATCGCTTGCGTCAGTCCGAGAGGCTGCAGACAGGATCAGCGAGGTTGTCGACGACAAGATCGACATCCTGATCAACAATGCGGCCGTGGTCATGCAAACCCATGCGTACACCAAAGAAGGCCTCGAGATGCAGTTTGGCACGAACCACATCGGCCTCTTCCTGCTGACCAATCTCTTGATGCCCAAACTCATCCGGGCGGCAGAGAAGTCGCCATCGAAGGGCACCACTCGAATCGTCAACCTGACCAGCGCCGGCCACATCATCTCGCCGGTTCGTTTCAGCGACTACAACTTCACCAAGAGGCCAGAAGACATACCCGAACAGGAACGGCCGATGTCCCGCCCGGGTGTCTCGTTTGACCCTCCACCGGGAAAGACCTACGTACCCTTTGTCGCATATGGTCAATCCAAGACGGCAAACATCCTGATGTCCGTGTCCCTTTCGGAGAAACTTGCCCAGGAAGGCGTCAGGTCGATAGCGACTCATCCGGGGTCCATCTGGACGGATTTGTCGCGCGACCTGGACGAGGAGCACCAGAACCTGGTCAGCAAGACGGGAAGTTTCTGGAAGACCCTGGACCAAGGGAGTGCGACGACGCTGGTGGCCGCTCTTGATCCGAAACTCAGCGAAGATACGAGCGTCATCTATCTGAGCGACTGTCAAGTGGCCGAACCCGCCGCGCATGCCAAAGATCCTATTGCGGCAGAGAGACTGTGGAAATTGAGCGAAGAGATCGTGGGCCAAGTGTTTGCCTATGGCGACAAAAGCCGACTGTAAAAAGCAAGGCCGTTCGCAGAAAACCCCGCCATGACAGGATCACTACGCCGGGCTTAGATATGTGCGAGCATGGAAACGTGTATATATCGTTACTCTGCCCCAGTCAAGATCGCCTTCTGTTTTGGGCATGTCAATCAATAATCGGCACATAGAGTGGAGGTTTTCAACTCATTACGCCCTTGCTTCCCATGACACCTAGAGCAGCTCGATCTGCCTCGTCTTTGCTCACTTTCTTCAGCTGCCGGTATTCTGCCTTCCACATCTGTTCTCTGATCCAAACTTCCAGCTCTCGATCGTCTGTGGGGATGTCGTCCTCTTGTGATAAATCATCCTGGACCGCCTGCTTTATCACCGCAGCCGCGATCTTGACACTGATTTCACGAACGTTCGTCACGTCGGGCAACAGTCCAGCGTCGGGATCCTCGAGCGCCGGCGCCTGTGCCGCTAATGCCTTCACGGCGGCGACCAACATCTCGGGGGTGATGAGCTTGGCCCGAGAGAGGACTACCCCTAGGCCAATACCAGGAAACACTTCACTGTTGTTGCACTCTGCTATCTCGCGTTCCTTGCCACCGACGTCCACAGGATCGAAGGGGCTCCCAGTCGCAGTTAGAACCTTGCCGTCTGTCCAACGCAACAAGTCCTCGGGGACGGCTTCGTGCAGGCGCGTGGGATTCGACAACGGGAAGATGATCGGCCGCTCGACGTGCTTAGCCATTTCTTGCACGACTTCTTGAGTGAATGCCCCTGGCTTGGTGCTGGTTCCGATGAGTACGTGTGGCTTGATCTTCCGGACGACATCGAGCAGCGAGTTGTTCCGTTTGTCGGGCCACTCGCTGTCCGGCCTGGCATAGTCGTGCTGAGCCGACGTAAGTATGTCGCCGTGAGATTGTAAAAGGAGCCCGGGCTTGTCGATACACCAGATCTGTTTCGTGGCCTCCTCCCTTGTCTTTTCGCTCTCGACGGCTATCGCGTCCCGAATCTGGTCCGAGATACCTATGCCCGCAGTTCCTGCGCCAAACATAACCACTCGCAGATCTTTGAGTGAATACCCGGCAACATGGGTGGCCGCATACAGGGCCGCCAGGGTCACACATCCTGTCCCTTGGACATCGTCGTTGAAGCAAGGGATCTCCTGATCGTACTCGTCGAGAATGCGTCTAGCATTGCGCAGGCCAAAGTCTTCAAAGTGGATGTACGCTTTAGGGAAGCGTTTCCTACAGGCCTTGACGAAGCGGTCTATGAATGCGTCATATTCTGGGCCTCTGGCTCTCGGTTGATGCAGACCGAGATACAGCTCGTCGTCCAGCAGTTCCTGATTGTCGGTTCCCACGTCGAGAACCACCGGCAATGTGCGGTTGGGATGGATGCCTGCGCACAAAGTGTATATGACCAGCTTTGCGATGCTGATGAGTATTGCGCCGACGCCTTGGTCTCCGATACCTAAAGACAAGCAAATGTTCAGGTGTCAACCTCCTGCCCACCGACGATAAAGGGGGGGGGAGGGGGTTGTTCCTTCTGGCTCGGATAGTCACTGACCTAGGATTTGCTCGCCGTCGCTACAAGCAATGATGTCCACATCTTCCGGTGAACCCCACTGGTCCAGCGCCGCTTCGATGTCATCAGGATCGCTGATCTTGAGGAAGCAGCCTTCTGGCCGGCGGAACAGTCTGCTGTACTTTGCGATTGCCTCGCCCTCGGTCGGGGTGTAGATGATCGGGAACATCTCCTTCAGATGGTCCTGGATCAAGCGGTAGTAGAGAACCTCGTTCTGTTCTTTCAAGCTTGTCATGAAGGTGTTCTTGCCCAGGGGGGTCCGCCGGGTCTGGAATTGCTCGTACGCGCGCATGACCTGCTCCTCCAGCGTGTTGACCTGGGCAGGGAGCAGACTGCTCAGGCCAAACTCTCTGCGCTCGTCGTCTGTGAATGCCGTGCCTTTGTTCATGTACGGCGTCTGCAGCAATGACTTGCCCGTCAGTGCACATTCCTGAGGGCCCGAAGTTGCCAGCGGCAGATGTGCAAACTTTGAAGGCGCCATCTTGGATGATGCGTAGCGTCTCCTCCGGATCTCTGTCGTGCCTTGTTCTGTCGGTTGAGGTCGACAGCGATGTCTATATAGCGGCCGCCGCACGAGACGAAGCATCTCTTTCGCGAGGTCTTGCTCGATACTCTAACATTCTGCTGCGTGGCCCGTTTGTGGCTTGACAACGAATACGTCATGCCACGAATCATCCATTCAAACGGGTCAACATTACTAGCTTCGCGTTGTTAGTAAGCTTCACTTCAGCCGGAATCAGCAGCAACTCAATCGAGGCCCGCATGGCTCATCTACAGCATCTCAGTTATAGTGCTAGCGGACACGTCGTAAGCTTTTCGAGCTCGTTATCGAGGTCAAGTGTTGCCGCGATTTGCCGATGCAGGTTTATGCATAATAGGCCTTTTCCAGTTCCGGCACCTGGGAACATCGATCATGTCAAGCCTCCCGCCTTCTCCTCCAACTCGCTCGTGCCTTGAAAGGAACTGGGGGTCTTCTTTTTTGCCGTCGTATGATGCGACCCGCTATCCGGCAAACCAGGGTCACAACGTTCTCTCCCTACATCGACGCCATTTTATCGCCAAAATGCAACAACGACAGTGCCAAACTCGTCTACCAACTCTCGCCATCGTCCCGGGCGCGACGTAGTGTCTTGCTCGTAGCCTCGTCACGCAAAGAAGGGCATCTCTGCAGATTGCAATGTGGCATCGACACGGGAGGTGTTGTAATGGCCGCTGGACGAACCGGTATTGGAAGACAAGAATCTTGCATCGTGATGCTATGACTGAGTAAATTATTGAGCCCGTACTATGCGCCATTACTCGGGAGAGGTCAAGTCAAGTCCAGTCAATTCAAATTGAGAGCGCTCCCAACAGATGTGTGGTATATGTGTAACTTTTAGTTGTATGAGGCTATATAATTTTAAAACGGGATGGATCAATTCCAACTCAGTTGCCTAATTCTCTCAATGGTATGGGACTTCCCTTGAGGACAAAACGTGACGAGGTCCAACTCAGTGCCTGTCCTGCGGATCTCAGAAGAACGGTAGAGAAGTACGCTGAGGACATGAGATGAGTGATGCAAACAAGTCGATTCAGGTCAAGCCGGTTCGGATCAGACCACTCATTCATCCAACTCAGGATAATGTCGATAAATGCCCATACCATACTTTTGTCTCCGGTCACTTTCGAGATAGGCCTTGACCTTTTCGAGCGCCTTGACGCGGTCATAGAGGGCAAATACTTTGTCGTAGTCGCCCGTCTCCCTGAGGTTCGCGACCCGCTTGGGGAAGGCATGCGACACGCCGTCCAGGGCTTGGAACAGCACCAGGTCCGCGTACGTGAGCTTGTTGCCGTACAGGTACTCTCCGCCGCCGCTCGCGGGGCCCGAGAGGACACGGTTGAAGTAGTCGAGAAATTTGGGCAGTCGGGTCTCGCGGTAGTCCTTGGCCTTGCGGAGCGCCTCGTCCTTTTGGTCCTCGTAGTACAGGCCGGTGGCGACGGGGTGGTGGACATCGTGCGGCTCATTGGACAGACCATCCAGCACCGTCAGAGTGAGTGCGTTGACGTGGTGGTAGCCATGGAGGTCCTGGTCGGGTGACGGGGCGAGCCCGAGCCGTCCGCCGAGGTAAAGCAGGATGTTGGGCGTCTGGGAGATGCGCAGGTCGCCGTGCTCGAGAACCGGAGGCGCGAGCGGCGGTGGGTTGCGTTCGTCGCCTTGGTTCTGAGTGTCGATCTGCCCGAGCACGGCTTTTACGCCTTCCGAGGTCGCGTTGCTCACGTCGACGTACGGCGTCCCGGTCGCCTCGAACGCGAGGCGGATGTGTTCGCCGCGCCCCGGAAGGCCGGGCCAGTAGATGAGACGGTACGGCTCGGACTCTGAGTCGGTCTTTTGACGCTTGCTAGCGCGGGTCGACATGGTGGCGGTACTGGTCCGAACGGTATCAAGCGAAGTCTGAAGTCGGGGTTTGGCTAACGACGGTAATACGTGTACTGCTTGGATGTCGTTCGCGTAGGACCCTGAGAGTGGTATGCGGTGTGAAAAGCGGTGGAAGCTGATGCATGCGTGGGAACGGCAGTGGGTGTGGGCGTAGAATGTCCTCTTCGATGCAGAAACGAGGAGGGTATGTCTCATTGAAGACCTCGAGTAGTCGTGAGAAGAGGAAGAGGAAGAGGAGCAACAAGGAGAGTGAGTGGAAGTGGCTTGAAGCTTCTGCCCGAAAGGTACCTACCGTAGGGAGTGGTGCTTGGGTTGTACTTTCAACGTCATTTATACCTGGGGAGTTCGGAGGCGGGAGAACATGCTTCCGGCACCCGACCCGATAACGGAGACTTGCGCCCCCGGAGTCTTATGTAATCCCCCCGGGTACATACACCCGGTAGGAGGCTCTATACGCGCCGGCTCCGGGGCAGATCGCATGTGGGATGCCCACAATGGTCCCTATAAATCGTACCGAGTACGAGCACCGCCTGAGTATATTGGATCATGACACGAGGACCGAGTAACTCACGACCAGACACATCTACTCGCACAGCATCTATTTATTCTCTTGGGCCCAGGTGCAGTAGCAAACCTTGTCAGAATAGAATAGCCTCGTACTTTGTAGGGTCCTCTTCTAGGCTACATCCACCAGGACTCGGGCTGTAGGAAGGTGAGTTTGGAGAATTGTACGTGATGAGCATCGACAATACTCGTCCTCCGATGGTTTATTATCCGCATCAGCCGAATTGAGCCAGAAATCGCAACGCACATCACTATGCAAGAACCTGTTACGTTTGTACTCCATCTTCTCCTCCCCGTCGTATCCATCACCGCTTTGAAAAGTCGTACGCTCCCACTCACAGTAAGAGTACCCAATTGTGTTACCAGTCAGGCTTTACCATTCCCCTTTAGTATTCACGCCTCCACGTCATTCTTCTCCGTTACACACAACCGCTCACTGCTGACACGGACCGCCATCGACCGAGACACACACACGGATTACTAGGTTTAGCTGTGTGCACGCACAATGACCTCCGTCCAGGATTCCTTCATCTTTGGCAATATCCTCTCGACCCGGGAATCCTCCGCAGTGTGGTCCGACAAGACACGCACGCAATGCTACCTCGCCTTCGAAGGGGCGCTGGCCAAAGCCCAGGCACGTCTAGGGATAATCCCACAGCGAGCGGCCGACGAGATCATCAAGTTCTGTCTCGACATCCGCAACGTCGACTTTGAAGAACTGCGCGCGCAGACCGAACTCATCGGCTACCCGGTCCTCGGCGTGGTCAAGCAGCTCGTGGCACACGTCAACGCCGTCGAACCGGGGCTGGGCGAATGGGCGCACTGGGGCGCGACGACCCAGGACGTCACCGACACGGCGACGGTGATCCAGCTCTGGGACACGATAGCGCTGTTCGAGAAGGCACTCGACCGGATCATCTCGTCCCTGCGCACGCTCGCCGACCAGCACAAGACCACGCCCATGGCGGCGCGGTCGAACCTCCAACAGGCCGTGCCCATGTCGTTCGGGTTCAAACTGGCCCGTCTCCTCGCCACGTTCCTGCGACACCGCGAACGGCTCAAGGACGTCGAGACGCGGTTGACGGTCCTCGAGTTCTCGGGCGCGGCGGGGACGCTCGCGACGCTCCCGCCGACGCCCGACCACCCCCAGCTCGGGCTGGAGTGTCAGCGCGAGCTCGCGCGGGACCTCAACCTCAAGGTGCCCGAGATAGCGTGGCACACGGAGCGCGACCGGATCGCCGAGTTCGGGTCTGTGTGCGCGATGCTGGCGTCGACGTGCGCCAAGTTCGCGCTCGACGTCAAACTGCTCGCGCAGACCGAGGTGAACGAGGTTTCGGAGCCCTACGTCCCGCACCGCGGGTCGAGCAGCACCATGCCGCAGAAGCGCAACCCGATCTCGTGCGCCTACATCACCGCCATGTCGGCCACGGTGCGCCAGCTCAGCACGTCGCTGTTCGAGGCCATGGTCGAGGACCACGAGCGCAGCACCGGCCCCTGGGAGATCGAGTGGATTGTGCTCCCGCAGATCTCGACCCTGACCCACGCCTCGCTCAAGCACACCGCCGACCTGCTCGAGGGGCTCGAGGTCCACGAGGACGCCATGAAAGCCAACCTCGACATATCCAACGGCGCCGTCGTCTCCGAGGCCGTCATGATGGGCCTCGGCCCGGAACTGGGGAGGCAGTACGCCCACGACGTCGTCTACGATCTGTGTCGCCGCTCCCAGGTCGAGAAGAGGCCGTTGCTGGACTTGCTGTGCGAGAACGACGAGATCGCCAGCAAGATGAGTAGGGAGCAACTGGCCAAGCTGTGCGATCCAGCCAATTATCTGGGCTACAGCGACGTCATGGTCGAGAGGGTTTTGAAGTTGGCCGATGAGCCCAAGGTGGATAGGAAGGCCAGTCTCGTATGAAAAATGAGCGAGCATTGAGCACAACACTGACCAAACCAACCAACCAACCCACGCACGACATAAAACGCTACAGATGGAACGTACAGAGACACACTTCTCACATCACACATCACGCATCACACAATAGAGAACTCTCACGCAATTCCTCATACCTAATTGAGCCCAACCCAGTTCGGTCATGTCAACACTTCCTGCTCGAAACAGAGAGGATGAGTGTGTACAGCGCGAGAGCGAATCCAGCCACGCACCCCAGTTGCGTTGTCCTCATCTACTGCCTGGTGTTCGTCCTGTGAGCTGCCACCCGGACCGTTTTGAGGGAAACTGGCAGCCTTTTACGTCGGGCGTTTCCTCGCTGGCTTCAGCGTGGGGACCTGACGGTTGTCTGCCCCCCGCTATCAATGGGTCTTCGTTCAAGGTATTTTACCAGTTCGTCGGGCTCATCGAGGTCTTGGATCTACCCTGGCGCCTCATTGGCCATCCTCAACACCAGCGACACTCAGTGGCGCGTCCCCGTAGCGATGAAGCTGCGCCTTGACCGCGATCCTCTTCCGGCGCGTCGTGTTCCTGCCTGGCTGATGAAGCATGGCCGAGTCGAAGCCGCGACAAGTGTGCTGGTGGTACTCCGTGATCTGGTCCTGTGAGCCACGCCTACGTCTAAAAACCCGAGCTCGGGGACATTGCCGACGAGGTACGCTTGGGAGCCTAGCTACTGCATGGAGCTGGTAGAACTCATGCTTCTTCAGGGTGTACTCTTGGGCCTCGTCTTGGCTTTTTTGAAAAGTACGTGATCGAAGAACACGCGCCATTGAATCTCCCCAGGCATCGTTACACAGCTCTTCGGTCAGTTGTCAGGTATCAACGAAATCAATTGTAAGTGGGACCCCCATCTTCTATCAGCCCAAGAAGATCGCGACAATCTTCCTTGATTTTTCGATCATCATCATCATCAAATCTGTCATCATCAAACATCAACGTCCAACATATATATGTACAGGAAAAGACGGAGGGAAAAGACAAGCAAGTACTGGGAGGGAGGGAGTGATGGAGTGAGAAACGAATGCTCGAATGCTCGACGGATCCAAAAACACGTCCAAACCACGCATACAAATACATTCCTGCAAGACAGTTGATTCACACGCCAGTTAACTTGTGATTTGCTTTGCCCATAGCTTGCGAACCTAACTAAAGGCTCACTGCCTCGCCCCCAATGACAGACACTCTCGTCACCGTCAATAGATTTGCCCGTCCCTGGCCACGGTTATGACCGGTCAAAGATATGCGACACGCTAGTCACGATCCCATCCGGCCCACCCAGCGACCAGAAATGGCGGACAATGGAAGAAAACGTGGCATGAGACGATGACGACGACGATGAGCCACCGTCCACCTGAAGTTCTCGGATGTTGATCGACTCGGTCACGTCACGTCCGTGGTTCTGGTTGTTGTGATACGTTGAGATTGTGACATGCCGACGACCGTGATCTTGGTTTAATTTGTAGGGTGCCACCTCGTCCCGTCCGTGAGTTTGGGTGTAGTGATAATGCAGGGGTCTGGCGGTAGCTGTCATGTCAAGTCCAGCGGCGAGGAAGAGAGAAATGTAGATTATTGGTTTCATTTTGGTTGGATTTGACGTGGGCAAGAAGGGGTCGCGACAGGGAGATAGAGGAAGAGTGATCTTGTTGCTGATATCCTGCTCGGAACTTCGTAATGGGGGTAGACGAATGCCGGTAGATGGAAACGTGGAATGTCGAGTACGGAAGTTGTCGAAGCTCAGAGCAGATTCTCAAGACAGGGCAGAGTAGAGCTGCGAGACCGTACTATGCCTGTTAATGGGCCAGTCGGTGATTGGTAGTATTGTTGTCGAAGTGATGTCCGGGATATATCGAGGTGGTGAATAGATGGCAGTGTTAGATTTGGTAGCGGGTGTGAAAAAGGGTAAATCGGTTCGCCAGGAACAAGGTAAAGAACGTAAAGGATGTTTTCCAAAGGGATCCTAATATGTCCTTTATATCGGAGGGCAAAAGAGCGACGACGGTAGATTGAAAAGAACGACTTGACTTGGTGAGGACAGCAACAACACACGACAAGGGAGAGGAAGGCAGAGGGATGAGACATTGTGTCTCGATATATACATATTCCTGGCAACACTTCCCTAGCTTACCTTCGACCCCTCTCGTATACGAGCCCGGTAGGTTTCTATTTTCCGCCCGATCACCATCGTGTGATCTCATGTCACAAACAAGGCTCGACTGTTGCTGCGGTGGGAGGAAATTCGCGCGGAGGGGCGGTATCAGCCACCCACCCCAGGCTCGTGAGGAGACTTAGCTGTGCGGAAGACTCGACCGTCTCATCATGGCCATAGCGTGGACAACCTGATGACTGACGGTGATTCAGATCGAAGGGGGGCCTGGGAAGGTGCAGCGTCTGTGCAATTCGTCTCGTGTGGGTGTGTAGCGTCTATCTCGGTCTAGGGCGGGACAGGGAGGGGAGTATTGTGCAATCGGTACAACTTCACCAGCAGAGAAGAATAGGCGAGAGAGAAACCTCGGGCGATCCGGCAAAACCTCTGGTTAGTTCACAGCTCCCTGGGGCACGCGGTGATGACGATGAAATCGACGGCGCCGGCGGGCTGAACATGGATCGCGCCAGGAGGAGAGTTGGTTCGTCGTCTGTCTAGTTAGACCGAGGCCTACAAGACACTGCAGTGCCTCTTCTAACTTAGTTACTCGTAGGAGATGCAAACACAACCCTGCGGTAATTGAAGGGGAATCAGTCCATCAGGGTTTCAGGATCCCCTTGTACAAACCTTGCTTCATCGTGCCGCAAAATCGCCTTCAGATACCGCCATCTGAAACAATGGCACTCTAGTAGCATCCGTCCTCGGAGGATGAAATCGCAACCAACGACTTTATACGCACACGTCAGGTGTAAGCCGTAGTCACAGATCGGTTGAGGTGGTTTCAATATGCAGGTGTTGTCGGCCGTCTACAACTCATCTGTACAAAGAGTCCATCCTGTACTAAATAAATCCTTCGCCCGTCCACTGACTGTCCCTGACACTTCGTGCACTGTAGCTCTGGCCCGAAGCCCGACGCCATTTCACTAGACACTAATCCATCCCTCCTCTCTCCCCTTGCTTCATAAACGTCGTACAGTAAAAGGAAATCAAGTCGTGGGAATCATAGCCAATATCCACATATTAGGCCCCTTGCCGCTTGGATGCGAGATAAACCAACGAGTCAGGACATCATCTGCCCCCGGCTCCCATGCGCGCAATGCCTTCCATTATGCCACCACCTCGACTGCTATATCCTCCAATCTTAGATGAAGGCGCCTTCAACCCTGTGCTGCCCGGAGCTGGAATCCCAGAGAATTTGCCCGCCGTCGGCTTCTGTAGCATGCTCATCGGTCGAGGCCGACTGGGCAACCCTGTCGCTCCGCCATTCATGCTAGTCCTGAATTTGTTCGGACTGGCAACTGCAGCCGCAGAGTTCGGTCGTCCATTTCCGTCCTCACTCCTGGGAGGACTTACAGGATGGCGTTGCGCATCAAGGGTACGTTGCTCGTCCTGTTGTGCACTCATGCTCAAGAACAAATCCACTTGGGCCACTAGGTCTCCCTTTTCCACTCTTTCTTGCTCGACATCCCTCCGCAACGAATCGGCCTCTGCTGTGAGGGAGTCGACTTGACTACGAAGGCCAGCAGCTTCTGCCTCGAGGAGTTTCTTCTCGGCCATGGTCTCTTCGTTCCATCTGCGCAGCTCTTCAATTTGCCCCTCCATCTTGGACAAGGCCTCGCTTTGGCCGGGGATGACCCCGCTCATGGTTGCCTCTTTTTCCGTCTGCAGTTTGAGAACCTCATCTTGAGATGCTTTGAGGTCGGCTCGCAACTGTTCCACTTGCTTGATCCAACGCTTTTCGTAGCTGACTTTAAGATCGGATACTTTTCGTTCATGTTTGCTCTTGTACAAAGCGTGTAGCTCCCGGGCAACCTTTTCAGTGGCATCTTTGACCGCAAAGTCAATGTCTGCAGATACCCCTGGTGTGGCCGGAGTGTTGTTTTTGTCTGGACTAGGAGTAGAGCGTAGTCTTTCGGAACGGAGGGTGTCGAGAGACGCCTGGAGCTCAAGTATACGCACTTCGAGCTCTTCTGTCCTTCGATCGGCCTCTTCGTTCTGGCGTCGCAGCTTCTCCTTCTCTCGTTCTTCCAGAAAAATGTTCTGCTTAATCTCGCGCAGTACCTCCTCCATTTCACGCGATCGCCGTGCGAGGTCTTCCTTTTCGTGCTCCATCTCTTCCCTCGAAGCACGTTCATGTCGAAGCTCTTCGCTAGTTTTACCCACCCTGACTTCTGCGTCGGTCACGGCGCGCTTGAGTGCCATCACCTCAGCTTCTTTGCCGGACAAGGTAGCTTCGAGCCCTGAAATGCGAGATTGTAGCTCTGAGCGTAACGTCTCCAATTCTCTCGGAGTAATTGTTGGTATTGAGCGGGGGGTGGCCATGGGTTCAAGGTCAATATCCAGGAGATCCATGCCTAGCCCAGTTGCAGAAAACATGCTGTGCCGCTGGCCTGCAGGAGTGGCAGGCACGGTTCTGTCACCGGGCCCAGCTTGATGCTGCTTCTGTGGCGACCTGCCCCCGGCTCTCTCACGATCCACAGATGCCTGCGACCGATGCATGGGACTGGGATTGATCTTGATTGGAAAGCCCCCTCTGCCTGACGGACTTCGTCGCATACTACGCGGCGCCGAGGAGGGAGGGGGAATCACAATGTTGGTCTGCCCCGTGAAATTCAAAAGATCTGTTGTAGCGTCGCCAGAAGCTGATGGTTTTCGGGGAGTAGGGTCGTCGTCTTCGTTTGACGAGGTGCTTCGCCGGGATGTGGACAATAATCGTAGTGGCCGCTGAGCTGCCCCAGGTGTACTCGTGATGACGGATGTACGTCGTTGTTTACCCGGTGACCAGGGTTCGCGTGGAGGTTTGGAGGGAGAGTTGCGTAGATGAGAAAAGCGAGTCATGTCTGTAGGGATGGCCGAGATCGTGCTGAGGTCGCCGACGGTTTCATCATTGATGGTTTTGTCGTCGAGAGTCAACGTCAAGGTCAAATCATCCAGTTCGTCTCTGGGAGTCTCTCCTGATCCCTGCTCTTGGTCTGGCGACGCGAAAGTAGCAGTGCCATTTGCTGAGTGTGTAAATGATTGGTGTGCATTGTCATTCTGCACCTCCTGCTGCAGGGAGTCAATGGCCCTAGTCAGCCCTTCATTAAACCGCACTGTAGGATCAGCAGGAGAGCCGGGAGGGGAGTCGTTCCTTGAATCATCCTGCAGCCGGTACTTTATCGGCGAAAACGCCTTGCGAGGACTAGTCTGCGGACTGTAATGATCGCGGGGAGAATGAGGACGATCCATGGTCGATAACTGAAGGTTCAAGGTATCAGTTGTAGAGGATCGGGCGACGGCCACTGTGGACATGGTAGCTGGGGAACGCGGAGGTGGTGGTGGTGTTGTTGAGCGAGCGGGATCGAGTTTCTGGGAGAAGTCGAGCTTGATAGGAGACGATCTGGAGTTCTGCTTGGCAGGCGACAGGGTACCCAAAGGCTCAGACATGTTGTCGGTGAGCAGGAGTTCCTGCGAGAGGCGGTGTAACAGTGATTCTGTTTCTGGTACAGGAGGCAAAGGTGTAAGCAGCCGTCCAAATGAAATAGTTCATAGCGAACGAGATCTTCTTCGCGGAAAATAGTGAATGACAGCCTTCTGTTGACCATAGGATGATGATGATTGTGTCAATCGTGTCAGCCATGCAACGGCCGTCCTGTTGCGGAGCGACGGTGGACTGGACAGGAGAACATCAGAAAAACAGATTCCACGCCCCTGCAGGTCATTTTTAGGCGTCGAGCCAGTAAACAATCGAATACCTAGTTAGGCACTAGCTGCATTTTAGTCGCACCGGCTAGACCATCTATGGATAGGCGCCATCCACTAATTTCGTTAGCGTAAATTGTCCCTTGCATCGCAAATGTCCCAGCCAAATTGAAGAGCCTCTCCCACTCTAACCCTGCATCTCGCATCTCATCATATAGAACATCGTCAATCACGTTTGCATCTCGTCCAAGTCTCCTGCATAATACATAATCATTTTCGGACAGATTGCATTTAATCTCAAACATCATTCGCCACCGCCTCTCTACTATTCTCGTGCTTTTCAAGGTGAGACTAGCTAGCCCTTGCATCAGCTCGAGGTCCGAAAAGGGACACGGAGGAATGCTATCATGTTCTCCCGCAAGGGCTTGGATATGATCTGATATCGGGACGTCCTCAATGAATACTTGATCGCCTTCGCCAAATCACCGAGCTAGCATGGCAGTTGGTGATCCTCTTCGCAGCCGCCAACTACCGCGCTTGTATTTCAAGTCTCCTTTTGTTGCGTGTTGGCCCTTCCAATCACTTCACGACACGGCATTAAGGGTTCTCGGATTGACACGCAGCAGCACGCGCTTGTCCAGATAGAATGCCAGTGTTCGAGTACAAGAAGTGCTGTCAATAGACTCACAACAGACTTGACCTCAGCCTTGCCGAGTATAACGTTGACAGTTTTATCTGACAGCCTTGCAGAAACTGCTGTGTTCTTTCTCATATGTGATTCAACAGCCGATTGATATACAGAGGCTCTACCAAATATCTGTGTAAAGTCTACAGCTCATCCTTTTTCCCTTCCGCCTCCTCAGATGTAGAGGGTTTGCTTTTGTTGCCCGAGGATGGCGGCTCACATACCGCAGCAGTGCCGACCTCCATGCGGTATACACACTTTTCACTTTCACTAACCTTCCAGATCTCATCCTTTTCCGCACATGCAAGAATGACCCGAGTCGATCTCGATGGACCGTTCCAGCAGTGCTGGCCATTCTCATATTTCATGACCAGCCTCTCACCCGTCCCGAGCCCCTTCCCGTCGGCACCAACACTCTCGTCAACGTAATCCCAGTCAAATCCCACAAAGTTACCCATTCCGGTCTGAGAGCCACCCTTTCTCGACTTTTGTTTTGTCTGGCCCAGGAAGCAGAGCTCGTATTCGTACTCGCCGCTATCGCGAGAGATACACGTGTCTTTGAGAGCACGGAAGATGCCATTGTCGGGGCCATAGTCCTTCTCGAGGTCTTCTCGATGTCGCTTCACGTCGTTTTCCGTGTTCCGAACGTCACGTTCCGCATCGCTGAGCGCCTTCTTTGCATCTTGCACAGCCTTGCTTTCTGCAGCTTGAGACGCAGGATCAGAGTTGTCGGGGAGGACACCGTTTTCGACGAGGATCTTCCGGAGAGAAGTGAGCGTGTCGTCTAGCCAAATTCTGATTCCATCGGGCAAATATGAACTGAATTTGTACAACGCTGCAACATCAGACTCCGGTTCTGATGGCTCGTTCTCAAACTCGGCCCAGTTGATGCCATTTGATTCGGTATCCTCCTGAAGTACCGCTGCCAGGTCTCGATCTTCCGCTTCGGTCCAACCGTCGTCAGTCTCGCGCGCTGCATAGTCTTCCCAGCCACGAACGGCTCTTTTGACTCCTTCGTCGTTGAAATTGGGGTTGTGCTCATCCTTCAGGGCAGAAAGGAGACCCTCAAGTTCTGCCACTCTTCCTAGCATGGCGTCTCTTTGAACTTTTGTCTTTTCAAGCTGAGATCGTAGTTCGTTGATTCGATTCTGGGACAGTCCGACCAATACGCCCAATTTGCCGCTTCCTTTCCCAGTGGCGTCCCCGCGGACGATCCTCAGCTTTTCTCTGCGTTCAACATCCTTCAGCATATCGCCAGCATCTTTGACTCGAAGCTGCTGGGCCTGTAGCTGGGTTTCGAGGGTCCCTATGCGGTCTTCCACCTCTTTCCTCAACCTCTCGGCCTCGGCAATCAAGGAGCTCTTCCTCTTCAACGCAGCTTTCAGTGCTTTCTGCTTGACTTCCTCCGTCTTCTTGTGCTCTTTCCCAATCTCTTTGCACCTATCCTCGCATTTCAGCCCACCAACATGAGCCCATTCATCTGACCCATCACAACATAGGTCGTAATCACATTTGCCATCGTTGACGCTCTCAAATCGAATATAGGACGGAACATGGCCTTTGTTCTTGCAGTAGAATCCGGGCAATGCTAGTGTGGTGTTCAAGGAGCCTGCGGCGGTCCCAGGGCCAGGATGGTATTGTGGAGGTGACAGAGGAGAGAGATAAGAACAGGCGGCCGTCCCTGGTTCGTCTGAACCATCTGGGCAATCACAAAAGTCATCGTTGACTCGGGAAAACGGTATGGTAATGGACGGGTTGGATATGCATGTGAAGGTGTCGGTGGAGGACTTCTTATAGAACTTTGCAACTAGAAGGACATGTCAGTCACCGCTTTTCAAGGCACAAGGTTACAGGTCGTCTTCAGCGAAGAGTCTTTGAGAAAGAACGCTCAGGAAGGTGTTTCTTACACTCCGGTCCAACTCCTCGTGGCCGAGACGACTCTGAGGCTCGAGTTTCTGCTGCCCATGCCGAGAGACCGAACAGCGGGCTCAGAAGCAATATCTGCGTCCGGAGAATCATGGCTATGGAGCTTAGAGGTCCTGCCCATTAGGTCAGGAATACGTTCTTCGTGAACGGCGAACATGAAACTTGTCCGCAACTGACATGTACCCCCACAGCCTCGCACGTGACGAGGCTACCCTTGGTGCTCTCTTGCTTTGGCATGGGACGAAGACCCAGATCTACGAGAACTTGGAACTTGAGATCGAGGCTGCCTACCTAGGCAAATGAATCATGCCTGCTTCTATGTTGTATTGCCTTACGAACAGGGTGTGAGGGCCTCACTCCGTTATTGTGTTACCATCTACAAGATGCAAACAACTTCATTCCAGCCTTCACTCTTCCCTACTCTCCCACCTTCAAATAGGGCTGGACGCATCAGTGTGATCCAATAATTGTGTATAATCTCGACACGTATTCGCATTCTTCGAAGCGCAAACAGCTCTTGACCGGAGTCTTTGAGGCCTGGCAGTTCAATTCAACCAGACATGCCACCCAGTACACATAATGGGATTGTTCGGAATATGATCTTATCCGAGATTCGTATGGTCGAAGGCAAATGCATCTCTGTTTGGTAAGTTTCAATAATGATATTGCAAGCTGGGGGTAGACAAGAAATCGGATCAAATTGACTCAAATCGCCCAGTCATAAATTGCCAGGTCGACCTGGTCCATTCCCTTTCTTATGGTTATATACACTTTCAAGGACCCATGGACACACAATCAGAGTTCCATGCGCCAGGATGGTCAATTTTTGGCCTAGGATATAGCGCCGGGGGCTACTGGCCTCCCTTCGATAATCGCTCAGCTTCGAGCTCTCTTTCCGCCTGTTGGTAGTACTTTGCAGTGTCGACGCCGTGCTTTAGAAACACCGTCAGTATTCCCTGCGCCATCATCGGACGTACGCTTCCTTACCTGGTTGTGGTTGACAAAGTTTGCCCATGGGACAACATTGGCCATAAGCGCGCTGAATCTGCTGTTTCGCGCAGCGACACCTTGCATGTAGGGGGTGAGGTCGGTGTTGCCGTATAGAGGTTCTCCCTTCTTGACTTTATCGACCATCTCTCTCATATCCAGCTTGACTTCTCTCTCGTTCTCCGACCAGCCGTAGAATCGCACTGTGACAATACACATCAGCCCACTTATCCAGTCATTCGCCTTTTTTTTCCTCCACAAGGCAGAACATACAGCAACTTCTCTGGTATACCAGGCCGGCACCCGCTATTAAGCCAATGGCACAACTGAGTCTGAAGACGGGGCCAAAGGCACCTTTGCCGGAAAACGAGGGAGCGTATCGTTCGGTAACCAACATGAAAGCCGGCCCTACCGCAGCCATACCGGCGCCATAGGTCCAATCTTCGGGTCTTGCATATCTGAATGCTCTCCTCCAGTGTCTACATCGCGCCTCGTCAGTGAAACGTGCTCGAAGGAGGTGGCTCTCGCCGAGTGAAGACATACGGATCGGTGTCGATAACCTGGTGGAGTGGCACTGTTAGCTTGAATTCTCTGCCAGGTGGCTTCAAGACTCACTGGATAATCAGTATTCACCCGCTTAGGCGGGATAAACACTTTATGCTCATCCGCCATGGCTGCAGCTTTGGACTTTCTGTCTTCCAGATGCACCTCAACATGGATCAAAGACGTTCCCGCGGAGCTTCACCTGCCAAGACCAGGAACCACGCCAACCCGCTTGTGGCATAGGCCTGCCAAGACGGTTCAAATGACGTAGGTAGCCAGTCGGAGCATTTCAATTACAGAGGCCGACGCCAAACGCGTCCGCTTCCCTTCCAGACGCGTTCTGCCGGTATCAAGAACGCCATACTGGCCCTACTCCCTTCACACAGTTGTATGAACCCAGAGTCTAATAATTGCTGCAAGAGTCAGAATGGCAACAGACACTACGACCCAGGCGGCCATCGACGACATTTTCAATTTCGACAGCACAGACGACGAAGACCCATTCAAGGACACCAACCAGACTTCCCGGGTCAACAGAGATGACAAGTCAACCTCAGATCCAAGCCATAAACGCAAGGCCGACAATGACGACGGCTCCGACGCAGATCTAGGTATCAACAAGGAAGTCAAGGTCAACAAGAAGCGCAAGCCCATCGCCAAACTCGATGAAGCGCGGTAAGCCCCAATAAGACCCGTTTTCCTTCTATAGCACCAAAGCTCATTCACCTCCAGACTCCTTTCAGCACCAGGAATACCCAAACTGCGCGCCCTTGCACGATCAGGCAAGTTCTCCAAAAAGCTACGTCTGAAAGGCAAAGGACACGAATTCTCCGACGTCGCTCGCCTCTTGAATTATTACCAACTGTGGCTCGACAATCTGTACCCCCGCGCGAAATTTGCCGACGGTCTGCAGCTGGTAGAGAAAGTCGGCCACAGCAAGCGCATGCGGATCATGAGAAAGGAGTGGATCGATGAAGGAAAGCCAGGCTACGCTCGTAAGTGGGGTCAAAAGGATGACCAGGACCAAGATCAAGATCAAGCAGTCAGTGATCTGTTTGGTGGAAACAATTCAGCCGAGAACTCTTCGACGCCGTCAGCAGACGCCACTGCTGTCCACGGCGAGACCGGAGGCGACTCATTGTTTATTCCTGACTCGCGAAGCGGCAACGAAATGCCGCCTGAGGACAACCTACCGGACGATGATGAACTAGAAGCTCTGCTCGCCGAACAGGACACCGCATCGACGGTGGCCTCGAAGGCTACTGCACCGGCAAAGCCAACCGTGGACGCAGATTCTGAAGGCGAAGACGATCTCGACGCTCTCTTGGCAGAACAGGAGTCTCGCCGGCCTGTTCACCCTTCGAACCCTCCCGCCGCAAAGACAAATAAGTCGCCGTTCGACGATGACGATGACGTCGAAGGTATGGACGAGGACGACGACCTCGACGCTCTCCTTGCTGAGCAAGAAGCTCGATACCAGTCTACATCTAGGTTGAGAGGTCCATCACTCGAGACCTCGAGTAAGCCACCTCAGCACGACGAAGTCGACGCCGAAGACGACCTGGACGCACTACTCGCAGAACAGGAAGCTCGACAAAAGACACCTCGGGCGGAGAAAGCGGCGGGAAATAGCATAGACAGAACTGATAACCTACCTGTCACGCGCGATGGCGTCAACGAGGACAACGCTGGTGGTGAGGAAATGTTCTCATCATCACCTGTGCGCACGACACAGCATTCGCGTGCAGGAGCGGGGGAGACCAGTTCCGCTCGCACGGCAGCGCAGCCTGAGGAAGCAAGAACTCAAGAAGACACGGAAGACTTGGAGGCCGGTGACATGTTTTCTTCCTCGCCTGTCAACGGCTAGTACAAATTACCATCAAGGTGTCTGGAGGCCGACAGACCTCGTAGCTATGATGCGACTGTGAGAAAACATTTCAATCCTAATATCAAGACGGTCGAGCGCTTTTGCACTGGCGCTGATCGTGATTTCGTTTCTGCTCAAAAGAAAGCACACCACCCGATATACATCTTACACAGGTTCCTGATGTCCGTTGCCCGCGTCACCATCTCCTGGACGTAGCCGCCCACACTAAGCGGCACGCTCTCTCCAGGCAACATGCCTCTGACCTTGCCTCTGACCCCTTCCAGCACCTCGACAGGCGTGCTCGGAACGCCATTGACGCTCTTCTTCTTGCGTCCGACCTTGTCGATGAAGTCGGTAGTCGGATCGTGCAAAAACGTCTCCAGAATCGTCATCAAGGCGTCTTCATTCCCGCGCAGCAGGCCCAGCGTGATCTCGCAACAACGTCTAAAAGGCCCCTCGTAACCGTACGTGCCCATGGCATCCACCATGTTGTGCGTCAACCGGAATGGGACCATCTCGGGCTTCTCGAACGTGAGGCCCTTGTCGAACAGACAGTTGAAATCGACGTGCATGACGCCGCCGTTGTCTTCTTCGAATAGAATGTTCTCGCCATGCCGGTCACCCAGCCCGAGTACGTGTCCAACGATGGACATGACTGCCGCGCTCCGTGTGTATCGCAACCTCGCATCGAACCAGGTGCTCGGGTCGGGGAAACTTTCTACAAACCACTCGTGGAAGACGGGCGGAAATTTCGTAAGGACCTGTGTAGGGAAGATCTTGACCTTCTCCGGGTCGCCGGAGCACGACTCGTCCAGGAGATTGCGGATCTCGACGTAGTTAGGCTGGATTGATTTATCTTTGTATAGCTTGAGGACGATGTCGCGGAACGTCTTCAGGTTGTCGACCCACTCAATGAGACCGCACTCTTCGTTCAACGGGATGACGGCATATGTTCGAATGTACAGCCGTCGTTTGGCCGCGTCAACATCACGCTTCAAGAATCGATTTATCATTGTGTTGAATTCCATTAGCCGCTGGTCCTTGCGGAGATCATCCTTTGGTTTCGCGAGGACATTGTACAAATTGCCGTCCGAGCCTCTGATGGTGAGCTTTCGTGGTTTTTGGAGGGACGAAAGAACGAGGGCTTCGTCGACGAATGACGAGATCGTTATGGGCTCTTTCGAGAAAGGTCGGAATGCCTTGAGAGCGGCGGATTCGAAATTTGTTGGCATGCTGGGTATAAGGCATGATTGGATGGGCACCACGAGCTTTGACGGGGCAATTTTGCTGTTAAAGCCCAGATCTCGTCCGAGACTGACTTTTGACACTTTCCCCTCTATGGGAAATTCCGCGATGCGAAGCAGTTCCTTTACAAACTTCTGCCCGCTGTTGAACATGCTTCTAAGCTCGCTGGGAGAAAGCGCTCGCTTGTCTCTGTCCCTGTCGTCTTTCTTGTCTGAACAAATCTTCCTGACCAACTCAAGCCCCTTGACTGCACGGTCCTTCTGCTGCGATTCGACCACTGCCAGAAGCGACCAGTATGCTTGCTGCGGGAAAGCTCTTACAACCTTGACGATGATTGTGCCGAGCAGTTCAGAGACGGCTTTGTTTCCGTGGCAGATTCTTGCAACAACCTGTGGTAAGACGGTGTAGAAAAGTACTGCTTGTATGACAACAATGTATTTCTTGATTTGGGTGTTAGTTTCGTCGATCACACGCTTTCGTTGAGCGGCATTGTGGGTATGGAACTGAGCATTTCCACGCCGTGGATCATGTGGTACCTCTGCACCGTCTACCAGTTCAAGCCACAAGGTAAGTACTTTGGGCAAGGTTTGAAAGACATACTTGCTGCCGTTCCCCAATGACCGGAGATAGTTCTCGATGACGAGCTTGGCAGTTTCACCAGTAAGGAATGCTTGACTTTCTTTTCCTGGAGGCATTGTCTTCTCTGAATCCAGAATTTTGTTGTAAAAGCGGCCGAGGTGATAGTAAGCTCTTTGGGACTTCCTGAACTGACTTATAGCATCGCGGAACGTCTGTCTGATGACATCTGACTGCGTTTGTCCAGCCTGATCAAGCCACTTGCCCAGTAACACATATGCTTTGGCTTTGATCTCGTTCTGAGGACGCTGGGTGACTGAACCATTCTCAATAACATAGTCATCGCCGGAAAATGTGCCTGATTCAATCGCACCCTCAAGCATTTGAATCGCTTTCCTATGATGGCCCTCGGTCCACATGAGTTTGGCTTGTTGTATTGAAGCCGCTTTGTCTCCCAACGCAGACGCTTTGAGCACTGCGTTGAAGGCTTGTCCATTCAACCTCGCCTTACGTGCTAGCTGGGCAGTGTTGAGCCAGGCAGCAGCAACATCTCCCGCAGTGAATATATCAGGCCGCAAAGACATCACTGCACGCCGAATACCAAGTAGGTACTGCTTGTCGACAACGTTTGATCCCAAGATGTCCAGGCGACCCCTCAGGTTTTCCAAGACTGTCATGCGGTCTTCCGGCGGACTTGCTGCGATTACGTGGACTTCGTTCAGCACATGCAGCCTCAGCAGTGTGTCATGTCCGGCTTGGAATGAGGCTATAGAGTTAGGGGTGAGCTCAGCTGCTGTTGCTCCGTACAATTCGTCAATAAGGCCGAGTGCTTTCAACTTATCGCTTCCATGAATTGATACCATGATCTCGCCTAGATGTGAGGCAAAGTCATGTCCAGTGAGATTGGAGATGTAGCTACGCAGTCGCGTCCACTGCCCGGTGGACCAAGCTGCCTCCATGGCATATGGAGTGAGCGTTTCAGAGGTTATCTTGCTACGGTTCCTGATTTCGTCGAAATGGTGGAGAAGGATATCGTATTGTCCAGATTCCTTAAGGCAGTCCATAAGGTTCTTCTGCACTTCTGTGTCGTCGGGATGGGTGACCAGCTGCATCTCATACCAGCTTTGGGCCGCCGACCATCGCCCTGCTTTCTTGTGTTCCAGCACTTGCTGCTCGATGTCAAGCACGTGCATGCGGGACGAAATGCCTTCTATTCCATCCGGTTCGTCTATCTGAGCATAGATCTCTTGCAACCTCTGAAGCTCAAATTGCATGTTGTCAGTTTCTAGTTTGCGAATGTGCTGTTCCCAATGGAAGAGTGCTCTAGCGTAGGATCTACACTCAAGAGCTCTTTTGGCCAAGACATCGGGAGGGATCTGTTCCAAAACTCGTTCGATACTTCGAATTTGTTCCGCCGCCGCTCCGAGTAGTAAGTCATTGTGGCCACGTTCAGCCTTGGCTAATCCGACAGAGTACTGCTTTCGTTTCTGCTGGTGCCAGGTAGACATGTAATCAAGGACCTCAAACACAGTTTGACTACAAAGTTTGATGTCATCTTGCACACGCCGGTCTTGGGTCTCAAGGGGTATACTGAGAATCGAGGTAATCTCAGAGACGATGTCACGACTGTTTTGTTCAATGCCGCTGACAATCAGGTTTACAACCGCATATGGTAGTAGAAATGCTGGAATAGACGTGTCCTGACCGTGGATGATGCGACATGCAATTCCGAAAACAATATCAATGTTCTCTCCAGAACCCCGGTGGAGAAAGTCTAGGGTGATCGTGCGCAACCAGTCTCGGTGCTTCATACCCGGTGCATATAGAGGATACTGGCTCTTCTCAGGTGGCCGTACTTCTTGTACAAGGTACTTGGAATTGAGAAATGGTGTTAACGTATTCTGTACTGAGTCTGGGAGCTCGCCCCAAAGGCGCGAGGCGAGAGTACTGGGCCCAGAATTGGAAGGATCGTCATGCTCACAAGACTTGAGATATTCTTGCATCGCCCAGCCCAAGAAGCCCTGTGCTCTCGTGGTAGTTGCAGATAAGAATGCTTTGACCAGAACGTGCTGTAGGAAGAAGAATATCCAACCGATGACCTCATCAGCCTTTCCAAAATTGGCCAAAACGATGAGAGGTGTGCGGTCAACCACATTCTCAATCTTGCTTGGGTCAAGACAGCCTATACGACCGAGACACCGACCACATTGTCTCGTGACTTCGGTGCTCGTGCTGTATTTGACACAACAGTCGAGGAGAGCTCGAGCTAACTCCGCAATCAAATCGTCTGGCTGTTCTCGTAGTATGGAACGTTGTAGTAGATCTTGTTTTTCGGCCAACAGTGGAGCTAATTCATCCAGAGCTTGTTCAATAACTGCGACATTTTCGTCCCGTAATCTATCGACGTAGGCCTTCAACTGATGTCTTTCATCCATCTGTCGTTTCAAAGCCATGATCTCACTTTCGAACTTCGCCATGAGAGGTATCGATGCCAGCGATGGCATGGTAGCAAACCGTTCACGAACCAAGTCCGTGTGATTTTTGAGTAGATGGCCGACCAGGTCATATGCTTGTTGCTGCGAGCAGTTGTCCAGACTGTTCCACTTCTGAACAATGATGGCCAGGGTCTGGTCAACAAGTGATTCAAGAACCTCTCGTTTCAGTGACTTTATCATGACTGTCCAGGAAGAGAATGCAGCATCGCATAAATCTCCATCGTCGAGTCCAGAACGCAGGCAAGCACAGATTTGAGGGAGTCCACGTACCACCCGGCCCTTTCCTAGCTTAACAACCTCTCCCAATGCAGCAAGACACCTTCGTTTCTCGACTTTGGACTCCTTGGCTTCGAGGTCATTCAACAGAACGGTGAAATGAGTGACGATGGCAAGAACATTATTCTCCAAGAACGCCCCAATATTGTCGCCTCGTCGGGATCCAGAAGACGGCCCGCGCTGGCGCGCCACTAGTTGTGCCAGGAGCTGAAGAGCCTGGTAGATTCGGGATGACTTGCCCTGACCGCTGTCTCCGATCGCTTTAAGTAGTTCGCAGGTAATGTGTATTGGGTCGTGAGCCACCCAGTAAGCTAGGTCACTCTTTTCAAACTCCTCAGAAACTCGGGACAGAGTCGTGACGATGGACTGTTCGGCATCCGGAAAAGGTTGAATAAGCAGAAACGAGAGGATGGCAACCAGGTTTTGCCTCTGAGTACACAGCTCGAAGATGGTGGTTGATGCTCCACTGACCCCCGCGAATCGTCTTATCGACCCAATGTCTCCGTGTAAGGTTAGGTATGGCAACGCGAATTCAGCGGTGTGGCTCATCAGTCCAGTCATATCCATCCCCAGAAGATCGCACAGATGACGGGCCACGTTTGGTCTCGATGACAACGACTTTGCGAAGACTACCCCCAATGTGCGCCAGAACGGCCTGAAGAGTAGCCACGCAGACATCTGCATAGACTGTGCCAGGTGCTGAATTTCAGCATACACAATACCTGAGATATAAGGATTGTTATGACCCAGGTAGTCAACGAGTCGGACAAGGATGATGTTCAACTCTTCGTCACCGACGACTTGAGCAAGACGACCAAGTGCGAGGACACATGTCTCTTGAAGAGCAATTTCACCCTTTTGCCAGAGTGCTTGCAGGAAATCGAGAGCCGTAATCCGGTTCTCCCGCGTAATGGCAATGTCCAGTGTTTTCCTTCTCATGAGATAGGCTTGAAGGGTTCTAGTTGCAACGATCCGTAGATCCCGCGAAGAACTCTTGAGAGAATGTAAACACCAGTCACCAGCAGGGGTTTCGCGTAGCTTTAAGTCTGCGCTGATGTCTGTGTGCATCAAAATTCGACGAAGTGCACACATTGCCACTACTCGAGCTTTTGACTGACGTTTAATTATCTGCACCAAACCCACAAGAGTTTTGAGCAACTCTTCGCCCGGGTACGTGGCGACCTCGACATTCGAATTGGCGGGGCAATTGTCTTCGTCACAGAAAGGGCATTGTGCATCCATACCAGCCAGCCTACAGGCACCTCCACCCAAGAGCTCCAGGAGGGAACATTGCTCAACTTCAGACAGTCCCTGAAAATGGCCTGGGGCCGTCTTGCTTAAGCCGTCCAAGTCGGATTGTGCACGTCCAGTCAAGTGTGACGTGATATTGCGAGCAACAGTCCGATGAGCTGTGTCTGTAAATTGATCCCCATTCTCTGTTGAAAGTCGAGGGCGCTTCCGGGCGCGGTCAGTGTCAGGCCAAACTTCCAATAACTGTGGGGTCGGTGGCAGTAGGGGACGGACGCTCAGCGCTCGTATCTCGTGAGACAGGAGGTCCATCTGGCCCTCCTCCAATAAAAGTCCTTGAACATCGTCAATGAAGTCACGAAGTCGACCGAAGAGTTTGCGGAATTGCAATCGGCTTTGGGGTGAGTTCTGCTGTGTCGACAGGGCTCGCAGGATTCGGGCTACACATGTCACAAGATCGTAGCAAGAGGGAAATTTGATCTTCGAAACTGTTTTAAGAAATGATGGTATCGTTGCAGTAGTGGCATCAGCGTCGTCTGAGGTCATAACAATAGGCTTCCGAGGTTGAATCTTCTTCGTAGTGGCAATTGCAAGAAGTCCTATCAACGTGAGTTGGGGTCAATGAGTTCTTCTGATAACAAATCTTACCACCGGCGACGCTCCTCAGGTAATGCCAGACCTGACCGCATGCATCAGTATTGGAGCATCGGCAGTCACCCTCCAGCATGACGGTAAGAAGCTGTTGAACTGGGTCTCGAAGTCCCTCATGGTTGAGTAAAGGGAAAAGTCTGGGAACAAGCCAACTATACAACAAGGCTCCTTGCCCTGGCGTTCCGCTGTCTTGTGACTTGACGAAGAGCACCTGTGGGGATCTCTCGATGGCGAGTTGAAGGACTTCGAGACAGGTCTTGAGCTGAGAGGTAGCCTTACCAGCAGCAACTGCAGAGTGAAATGGATCCTCGTCGAGACTCTGCTCGATACCAACTTGAAATATGATCCGTATCAACTTGTGGTTGACAGCGACATCTGCCCCTAGATTGGGTTGGCCATGTTCGTCTGATCCAAGCGCCTCTGCTAGCAACTGATTGAAACTGTCCCGGTCAAAATCTGGAACTCCATTACCGTGGACAACATGAGTGGCAAGCATAGAGGATGGCGGTGGCTCGAAGGCATTTGATTGCCGTACAGCCAGCGCCGGCACCACCATCTCTTCTCGATGACATTGGAACGAGGTTGACGCGAAGATTGAAGGCGCGTCAAAGCACTGAACAGAAGTCTCAGGTCGACATCGATGGTAAATATACTCCGCCGTACAGTATGGTATCCTTGTTTATTTGACCCTCAGTAGCCTAGCCAATTTACCCTGTTTAGGAATAGTCAATGATAGAATCTCCCGCCTGCTAAAACCTCCTGTGCTTCCTCCACCTACATCGAGTTCAAGTACCTCATTCTACCTTGCTATCTACTCCGTCGACAAACACAGGCTTTCGATTAAACAAGGCGTCGTCCGATTTCCCACGCGGTCAAGTGATCGTATAACTGACTACGGTGTCACCTACGTGAGTCCTGATAATACATGTATGCCACCTTGGACGGGAATCAAAATATCTCTTCGATCTTTTCGTCATCGTCAACCACCTCCTCGATCCTCGGTCCTTGCTCCTCATCCCTCATGATTATCTGTACCAATCTATCGCATGCCTGCTTCACTTCCTCATCATCGACGTGCAGATGTGTCTCTCGAACCAAAGGGTATACCTGGACACTCCTCAATTTGTCTCTGCCCTCTCTTGTGGTGCTCAACAATAACAAGGTTTCCAGATGTGTGACTATGATCTCATTATCTTTATCTCTCTCCTTGTCTGGCGGCAGTAATTGTAGGTCTGGCAACATGGCTGCAGACTCCTCTTCTGAGTATTCTTCCGAACCGGCGAGAGGTAACAGGATGTATGGCAGCAAGTTAACTCCTGGGACACCATCGACCATCTCTGAGTCATCGGCGAGAAGTAAAGGGTGTTTCTCCACCTCGAACGCGACATTCTTGATGGTGCTCGCGACTCCTCTCCTCCTAACATTGCTTTTGTGCTCTGTGAAAACGGTCAACTTGCTGATCGGCACCACTCCGTCATATTCCCTTTTGCTCAGGAAATGATCTCTTCCAGACTTGTACTTGGACATGTCTGCAAGAAGATAGGCCAGGTAATCGAAATTGGCGTCTTTGTTGAGAGTGCCCTCCGCACCCTTAACGAAACAATCGAATAATTGGTCTAAAGCGTATGGGGATGTTGATACAGATTTGTCCGGCGTCTGTCTTTCGAGGCTGATCAGCCTCTCCAAGCGTTCCGACTTGGCAAGATTCGAGAGGAGCATGGCAATCTCATCTGCAGCCGTTTCTTTCGGGTTCTATGGATCCAGATTAGCGTCTTGAATCGATAGACGACTAGATCCATCCAACAAAGGCACCAGCATACAGTTATCTTCTTTAATAACGTCTCGACAAATGCATCGTCTCCTGCAAGGTTCTCGAGTATCTCCGCATCATGGCTGATGTTGACGAGGATCGTAAGCGCATCTTTAGCGATAGGCTAGATAACCAAGGAAAGTGCCTTTAGTCCTCGCTTCCTGTGAATTCAAACTCGTATTCCACTTACGGCGTAGTCACGAACAAGCAATTTCAGATCCTGAATAGGAACCAGTTGGGGGTTCTTGAAAACGGAGGGATCCGATGAATGCCCTACTAAATGCTCACAGGCTGAATGTGAACCAGTCAGAATTTGGCAACACCACGATATCTACAATGTCGTGATCGGTCCCAATGATGTCTTGAGCCCTCCGCGGCTGAAGATATTGGTTGAACTCACCAAGTTGTCTGATCTGAGTATTGCCATGGTGAAGGAACTCGACTAGCTAGAGGTTTGCTGGTTAGCAATTTGGAGGTAACGAATAATTGAAGATGCCTCACCTCCTCCAGTTCGCTCGGCATCTCTTGACGTTTTGTTGATTGTTCCAGTTGATACGAGTCGTGAAGCGTCCTCTTCGAAGCAATGGAAAAATAACTTTTGATAATCCCAAAATGTCAATCACGTGCTAGTGTGCTTAGTCAGCGGTTCTCTCCAGCGAGTTGATGCCTCGTGACCATCTTCTATGCCTTGTCAGCCTCATTGATCGCACATATTCTTCTATCGCACAAGATGACTATCTCATATCTGCAAGGTCTATCGCCCGTGTCCAAATTCACATCGGCCTGGTTCTATACGACTGCGGTGCCTATATACAACTGAAATATGCTCTGGCTGTGATCATTAGCCAAAGATATGGCGCTCGTCCCCGATCTCGTGGATTTACCTCCGCCTCCAGAACCTATCACGCCTCGACAGGCCATTGAGGACCTTTTGATCATCATAGCTAGAATTCGCCATAAGCTGAGAACGATGATCGACTGGTACATTTACCCGGGAATCGTTCCAAGTGAAATCGAAGCGTACGACCCACGACTTCTGATCCTCCGAGCGCGCCTAGAGTCTCTGGCGTCCCTCTCTTATGAACACCTGCCATACATCACAGATGAGGCCGATGCTAGGGCGGGATACTATTTAGGGCTGGCCGTTGACCAGATGCTCAATTCGGTACTTGGCATTCAAAAGATCTTCAGCAACCATTACGACCGGGAGCTTGATGATAAACGACCTTTTGCAGCTATTTGGGAGACCCTAGACTACCGTTCTCTCCAGCTCAAGGAAATGTCAAAACTTGCCCCCAGCAACCCTCGGCGGCAACGACCAGAAGACCTCCGACCAAATGAACTAGGGCAGTTCTGCCGGGGCGCCTTACAGATCAGCAACAAGCGAGACAGGGGGCGCATTTCCTTCGTTGAAAGAAAAGACCTTTCAGAGGACAATGAACAGACGTTGAAGGCTTTTGGCGGGGCGTACCTCAACTGGCAGTGCCCGGAATGCTCCTTCAAAGTCAGATATCACGTCGCGAGCAGCGCAACCTCCAGCATCCACAGCACTGATGAGGTCCGCGAGCACAGTGGAGTGAAGGTTCAATATCGCAGCTCCTTTTTAGCGAAGTGCCATTTGTACCTGCCATTATCGGATAAAAAGTCTACTTCAGCCTCCGCAATCAAATATGGCTGTGTCTTTTGTTTCGCGTGCGGAAAGGGCCTGGATCGAGACAAGGCGGCGTTCACCAATCCCCAGGCTTTTGCTGAACACCTCGAGGCGAAACATAGGAAAACCCTTCCTGCAACCTTGATGCTTCACCGGTACGATGTCGCTGTTGCAGGCAGAACAGAAGATCCGAAGAAAAGATGGGACCTCAACCTCGTCTGAACCGTGCGCGCGACCGAGGCCAAAGTCAAAGAAAGGTTGACTTGCCCTTTGTTGGACGAGAAGTTTCCGGCTTCGATATGGCTTTTTGTTTTGGGTCATGGCTTTGTTAGTGTCTTTCTTTAACAGCCTCTCGGCTCCCGATATGTCGATATGAAGTCAACGAGTAAAGGAACACGGGTGTGGGTATTGAACCAGCTCTTTCCCCATTTGCGGAGAGTTGTTATGATAGGGAATGTCGTAATGCCAGCGTGTGCCATTTTATGCTGTTCATTTCAATAGGTAGTCGGTATGTGGCTCGCACATGGTTGGTAATTTACTTTATCCATCTTGCTTTGACCAGAAACACAACCTATGTAGGTGTGTTCGATAGCCTACTAAATAGGCAAGTATCGTGGCCCTCGGCAACGCAATGTAACTCCAATTCTGTGGAGCAGATCGGTACAGGCATCCTATACTTATTTATTTGTATACTCCGAGGCGATTCTAGTGCCGGTGAGGGGAATTCGCCTGATCTGTATCTGTACAACACCGACAACAATCCTCGTTCGAGTTCGAGGCAGGCCAGATCGTCTGCTGCGTCTGGCTTGGGTCTGGGGGATATATCATCAGACATCGCTGCTGGCCGAACCCGCGGAGAGAGGCAGGCAGCCGGTCGAGGCGGGAGAAGCCCACACTCATTCTAAGCAATCAAGACCGGAACAACGCGCATTTTACATGCTCGAATAGTATTTTGCTCGCGACGGAGAAGGCAGCGAGCCAAGTCCAGGAGTGATATCAACAGTCATGGCAGTCAGCACATCACTTCGAGCTACTGCATTCAGTGTTCAAGACCGCGTCGTCCGAGGATTGTTGGCACATCCCTCACAACAGCAACTTGCATTGTTTTGCAGATCAACAGCCTTGAAATCGACAGTAGAGACGGCGAGGTCAACTATGCCACTTGCGTCATGCTCTTTGTCTACATGCTCGAGTAGACTCCCGTTGCGACACGTACATGTCCAACGAAGACACTTGAGCAGCTGTTCCACTCGCCCTTCTACAGTGTCAGCCGGTGGATCTTTCACCTACAACTCCCCCCCGAACAGGCCGCTAGAAGGCATCACCGTCGTTGCTCTCGAACAAGTCATATCCATGCCTCTCGCCACGCGACACCTGGCCGACCTTGGTGCCCGAGTGATAAAAATCGAACGACCGGGCTCTGGTGATTTTGTGCGTCATCACGATTCTCGTGTTCGTGGCAAACTATGCAGCCACTTCGTATGGACGAACCGCAATAAAGAATCGCTGGCGCTGGACATCAAGAACGAGCGAGATATGAGGGTCCTAAAAAAGCTCGTCTGCGAGAAAGCCGACGTGTTTGTGCAAAACCTCAGGCCGGGTGATGCTGAGAAGATGGGTCTTGGTTACCAGGCGCTGAAGACGGCGATGAACGAGTACGACCAGGAGCACCGGCGCGGTGACGCGTTGATATATGCATCAGTTAGCGGGTATGGGTCAGATGGGCCATACGCGCACAAGAAGGCTTATGACCTGCTGATTCAAGCCGAGGCCGGCGTGCTGAGTATCACGGGGACAGAGGGCGACGAGGGCATGGCCAAGGTGGGCTGTTCGATTGCTGATATTGCTGCCGGCATGTATGCGTACTCTAACATTCTCGGGGCCATTATCCAGCGGCAGAAGACTGGGAAGGGATGTGAGTTGGACATTTCGATGCTGGAGTCGCTCGTTGAGTGGATGGGTTTTCCAATGTACTATGCACACGAAGGCCAAGCAGGCCCAAGCCGTGCAGGCGCAAGTCACGCGAGTATCTATCCTTACGGGCCCTTTTCGACTGGTGGAGGCGGGAAAGTCATGCTCGGTGTACAGAATGAGAGGGAATGGAGAATACTTGCCACGGAGGTGCTGCAGCGCGCCGATCTAGTCCAGAACCCCAAATTTAGCAATACGGCATCGAGAAGCGAGAACAGAGCCGAGTTGGAAGCGGTGATCAGTGGAATCTTCAGCCAGTGGAGTGCCGATGAGGTGACGAAAAGACTTGAAGAGGCCGGCATTGCGAACGCAAAGGTGAATGATATGCAAGGCGTTTGGGAGCATCCGCAACTCGAAGCACGGAGGAGATGGAGAGATGTTGATACAGAGGCTGGGAAGATCAAGGCGTTGATGGCGCCGGGCATGAGCGCTGATGTTGATGCTAGGATGGACAAGGTGCCGGCCATTGGGGAACATAATGAGAGTATCTTGAAGGAGCTGGGAGTGTCGTGAGCAGTAACTGGTCGTCGTAGAACGCACGCACCCCGTACACATTCTGACAGCGAGACCCATCTCGATCGGAACTTCCTTGATCCCGTTCACAGAGCAACGAGTCCACTGGTCTTGTTGATGATTTCGGCATCGTTCACTCCTGCGTTCCACTGATATTCATACACAGAACCATTACAATGGCAGGGCTCACTGAGCGCCGTCGAGGGCGACGTTGGTGCTGGGAGAATTCGAGATGTCGCTATCGCCTTTTGATGTACGCATAAGTTCATAACCAGACCCGCTTGCAAACACCAGCAAACTGTCCGGATCGGCCAGATCTCATTATTGGCAGTTTGAGGAAAGGTGTAATAAATCGTGCGATGACGAATACAAAGCCACGAGCAATTGAGATTGTCGAGTCCTCACAGCGAGTGCGTCGCACCAATAAAGTGTGCAATGCCCGCCATGGAAAAAAACGCCTTACGAAAACAATGTTGAAAAAATTCTCGCCAGCGACGGTGATCTCGAGGATGTCAAAGGATCCAGCCAGTCAAATGCGAGAAATCGGCTTTTCAACAATAGTCCCATTGAAGGGTGACATGAATGTCGATACCAGGATTCCAGGATTCCACCGGCGGCAGCGAGGAGCGCATGCGAGGCCGTTTGTTTCAGAGGACCGCAAAATGCAGAGGATTGAAATTGCAGGGGGGGTCACAAGCCAGTTTGGAACAAGGTAAGCTACCACTACTAATGAGGCCTCGACAAAGTACGGATCTACGATACAATCTCATTGTCCGTCCTGCTGGTTGTCGGCAATAATGCCCGACTGCGTTCCCGCGTTGCTTGCACAATGGCGAGGACGACTATCAGCAACAAGTGGTCTGTGTACTTCTCCTTTGCCGGCCTCTCTTCGACTGGGCTGCTCTTTTGGACCCCCTTGTCAGGCGACATCTCACTACCGCCTGTCGGAAGTTTTCGATCGCATCTCAGGCTGCGACAGGACGCCACGCGAGGCGCTAAAGAGAATCTGAAGCACACCAGTCGGTCATCCCTCGCAAGCCTCCGGGCCCATGAGTGGTTGTTTCAACGTCCCCTTCTCCATGTCCCCCAGTCATGTTCATGCTTGGGTGTTTCCATGGAAGAACGTGGACCTCACCCGGCCATGGATTGCTTGTATAGGGATTTCGGATTCCCTGTACACTTTTGGCCTTGTAGAACCAAAGCATGTCTTGACAATGGCAGCGAGACCGATGGTGATTTGCTTGACCATGGCTCAACCGGCTTTCTTCCAGCGCTTATTCCGAATCTGACTTTCCAGCAGCAAGCTCACTCCATGCAAGTCATGGTAGGAACCCGGCTGTCGTTCCTCTCATCAGCGCATAGCCCCAGTTTTCGCTTAGCACAAAGTTGCATCTGGTCGCCTCCGTTGAATTACTTTGTTGCAATCTTTGCGTCGGACTTGGCTCTTCGTGTCTTTCTCTGACACTACCCTCCTTCTCCGTCCTCTGCGAAGGAGAGTCAAGTCGTAAGTGGCGTCCAGAAGGCCGTGTGATAGCTGATCCTTGAGCATGTCAGTCCTGTAACAGTTTCAATCTCTGCGCGCAAGGGCTCTCGGGCGTTTTCGTTATCGGCGTGCACTTGCTGTCACTCATTGTCACCCGTTGCTTCTCCTTGTCATCACCTTCGTGCTGGCTGGTCCATGCATTTTTTGAATCATGTTAACACGATGGTATTCTCTACGGCATCGAGAAACAACTCGGCAACCAAACATTTCCGATCCCCAGGCGCTCACAAGACCATCCGATTTTGACTTCGCATTCCCCGAAACAAGAGCAACGGCTACTGTTCGAAGTCCGACTGGCGAGACTGTACTAAGTCCACGACCTGTCCATCTACGCCCGAGAACATCCGGGGCTCCCACTGCGAAGAGAAAACCACGAACTGACGCTCCGCCTGCCAGACCTAAAACCTCGGAGAATCATAAGCAATCAAAGGATCCTCGTGCTGATCTCGAGAGTGAAGATCCTTCGATAGGTCTGGCTTTCGGCAGCCCAAGTCATCCTCCTGCAACCTTTGGTATGCCTGCGGACAACGACGAGCACGACTCTTCTCCGCTGCAACGCTTCATCCGGGCCGAGCGCTCACGTCAAATGCAAAGCAAGAAATGGAAAAAGATCGGTACGTTGTTCAAGTCGCGCCAGATTGCTCTCAGGAGGGAAGAAATTCCGTCTGGGCCAACGATAGGACTCCCAACCGGATTCACCGTGCTAGACAAGAGTCCTACGAGCCAGAGCGTGGAATTTTCCGAGCACAGATTGCGGCCGATAGGGGACGTAGGGCAGCCGTACCGCCAGCGTCTCCCGCCTAAAGGAAAGGACTCGGGCACTCACAAATGGCCGTTGGATAAGTCCCATCACACAACCGACACTGAAACGGTATCTCGACCCTCTACTGCAACCGATTCTAGCTTATGGGTTGAACCGGACTCGAGACCACCTCTCCCCAAACTTGAGCTTGACATACCGACCCCCCCTCTCGACCGCTATAGTGTAATGTTCCGCAACTTACCAGCCGCGACACGATCTTCATCACTTCTTGCAAGGCGCAGTAAGACTCTGGAGAGTCTGGTCTCTCTTGACGAACTTCGATCAGGTGTCAAAGCTCCCGAAGAGGATGGCTTGACAACATACTATGACCCTGCAACGCCTCTTGTGCCTCCGCAACGGCTCGGCAGCCCGACCAACCGGTCTCCAGTTGCAAGCAAATACTCTCTCTTCCCCAACACATCTCCGGCGGCGAGCAAGGTCCAGGCTCGGGTCACTGATGGCAACAACCACCAGTTGAAACGTACGGCAAGTTCACCGGCACGGTTAACGCCCATGAAGGATCGCTTTTCCGTCGACAAACCAGAGCCATTGAACCCGAAGAGGATAGAGGTGAATGAACAGCCGGTCAGTAGCCCCGAGGATAACACCGCCTCAACGGACCGTTCGGCGCCTTGGAGTGCCGCTCACTCCTTCCAATCATCCATCTCCTCGGTGGCAACGGGCGAAGAAATCTTCTTCGACATCAGGTCGTTCCGAGATTCGAAGGGAGTTGAAGACGGACAATTCGTCATGACGAGACCGGACTCAGTGGCGGTGGAATTGGCACGGACGAGGTCTAAGAAGACCGCAGGAGGTAGCAACCTCCGAGAGGCACAATCAGGTCGACCTGACCATGAGACGGTGGAAGAGGAGCCACTCACGCCAATACCACAACCAACATCCTTGTCTGGTATGACATCCGCAACCACCACAAAGCACACCTCGGTCAACACGGCATACTTCGATGAAGCCATTGCCGCAGTCGAGAGGCTCACGTCGCCCACATCCGCAAGCCAGGAGAAGCTACCACCCGTCACGTTCACAGTCCCGACACTCCACGTTCCCCCTCAGCCTGAAAATGCTCCGGCACCACCGTCGGACTCATCTCTTTATTCCTCCAGACCCGTCGACCATACGGGCATTCGCACCTTGAGCAAAGCACGAGAAGGCGTGGGGCTGATGATCCCATCTCCTGTTCCCGAAGCCAAAGAAGACCTCTCTCCAAAGTCGGACGTGACAATCACGAATGCCCCAGCGCCCTCTCTGCTATCGTCATCATCAGTGGTGTCCTCGTCTTCGAAACCTTTAGAGAAACCCCAAACCGGCCAGATCCTATCGCCTCGTGTCATAGCCATTAAGCGCGTCGATCGGCCTATTGGCGACTCGCCCACCATCCCACAAGGTCCGCCGAGTCCGCCGCGACGAGCCCCTGCCCCCAAACCTCAACCTCAGCCTCAGCCTCAATCACAATCTCAATCTCAACCGCGATCGGCCACTAGTTCACCACAGTCTGACGACAAGCCTCCTCCGGTCCCTAGAAAAGACTCCAAGTTCATTCCGCTGTCGAAATACGCGACGAAAAGCACCGTAGCCAAGATTGAACAAGCGGGCATCATCCCCACGAGACCCAGCCGCTCGAACACCGACACATTGTTGCAAGGGTCATCGTCAGCCAGCAGCAGTCCGTTTATCCCAGGACGCTCTGCGTCGCCCCTCGTCCGCGGCGCCAAAGAACGCTCCGCAACACTCCCGACCTCGCTACAGGGACTGGAAAAGACGATCCCGCCGTCCAGACCGCCGAGACCGAACCCAATGGCCATGAACCCGCCGTCGTCGACGGCGCCCGAAGTGGCCGTCGCTCGGACCGTGTCGTTGTCTCGCAAGCAGAGCGCAAGAATCAACGTCACGGCCCCAAGACTCGCGGCGCGTCGAGCCGAGGCGGCGGCGGCGGCGTTGCAAAAGGCGAAGCAACAGTCGTCGTCGTCGTCCGGGTCGCCACCTTCGCCATCGTCCATAGCCGCGACCGTGGGATCCAGCCTCGAGCGCGGAGGGAGCAAGTCCGGAATGGGCATCTTGGGCCACCACCACCGTCACCGACGGAGCGGGTCCAAGTCGCTGTCCAGGGACCGCATCAAGATCGTAAAGCGCGAGCCGGACGCGAAGAAGGTCAGAGACGCAGAGAAGCAGATGGTCAAGGAAGCCAAAAAGTGGGAGCTTCTCGAGCGAAAGGCCTACTCGCCCGTCGTGGTGCAAGCGGAGAGAGGACACAAGCCTGGTCTGAGTGTCGGGTTGGTCGTCGAGAGGATATGATGGGACTTTCGACGCGTCTTTTTTTCTTTCTTGGTTTCGGTTTGTGGTTTTCTTTGGGACCGCCCCCCCCCCCCCCCCCCCCCCCCCCCCGGGGGGATGGTCTAGGATCGATGTACGATATTGCATGATTTTCCTTTTCAACGCCTTTCTTATTTCATGTCTGGGGTTTCAATAGTTGGTACTCTGTATTGTTACCAGCTTCGTCCATTGTTGTGGAACCGGGGGAAACTGGTTTGGAATGGCCTTTTGGACGGCATGTGCTGCACGGGATGTGGACCGTGGTACTGCTTAGGAAGCTGGGGAAGACTTGGTTTGGGAGGAGCAGGAAAGATCCGCCACCTCTCGCGCCGTTGGGGAATTGTATACAACCTCCTGTACATACCTACATACTCGAGTAACTCAGTGATCAATGTTGAGTAACTCATGTCATGTCAAAGGCTGAAACACACGTCACCCAGTATTCTAATGTTGCTGCTGCAGCAGTTGTTATGGCTGTTGTTGTTGCTACTTCTTCTTAGTCAATCCCTCGTCCACATTTACCTGGACGGTCTGAACGGCCGTGCCAACATCCTTGGGCGTCGCCACCGGCACAACGACATTCTCCAACCACCATTCCATACCCGGGTAGGCATCACTCATGACCAAAATGTCGACCTTGACCTGTCCATCGCTCGTGCCGTCCAACACAGGCACCTTGACTTTCGTGTTGCTGATGTCCAAGGCACGGCTGTGCCCTGACTTGTCCTTGGCCGTCACGGCCCAACTGGCCCTCTTGAGGGCGAGGATGTCTATCCCCTTCACATCCCCAGCCGAGGCCGCCCGCTTGGCACCGACAGGTAACACGAGCACAAAGTATCCTTCTGTCTGCGGCTTGGGGAATTTGGGCGCATAGATCCTCGCCTCGGAGTTTTGTAATCTATTCCCTCTCTTCAGGGTCACCTGTAACGCGTCCGTGTCGCCGCCCGCGCCCACAGAGATGTCAGGCAGCATGTTGACCGCCTTGACGAATTGCGACCGCATCCCTTGTCCACGTATGTTGAGAAGGTTCATCAATCCGTCAATTGTCTTGTTGCCATGGCGCGTCGCCAACGTAGCCGTCGTAACGAGATCCGACGGAATCTTGCCTTTGAGGTGCGGATCGGCTGTTTCGCGCACACCGGGCAGGATACTCAGCGGGAAGTCCTCGGGCCATCGTGCGCTCTTGATGCACTGTAACAACTTGACCATTTGAACAACAGCGTCGAAGCGGTTCAACTCTGTCATGACATCGATGGCAGCTTGGATGATTCGGATACCCTGGTCAAGCACCGACGTCTGATCGCCCACGTAATCACTGATGGGTAAGTCGATCCTGCTCATGAAGGCCTGGATGAGCAAGAAGGACTTGACATGCGGATCCCACATTGGTAGACCATCGAGGACGCCGCCCTCGACGCCGAGTGGGAGGTTCTGCGCCAGCTCCGCATTGATTAGGTCCTCGTTATGGCGGACCGGGAGGTCGTCGAATTCTGTCGCGGCGCTGACCCAGCTCAACGCGTCGGCGAAAGTCGCTGCACGTGTACTCGTCTTGCGCGCACTGTTCAGAAACTTCCGCACGGTGAGGTGAGCAAGATAATAGTAACTCATGATCTTGCCAAAGGGCGTGGCATCTACATCGCCATTGCTATGGACGAGGACGCAGTCGCTCTCGGCGAGGTCGTCGAGGCTTTTGTCGACGAGGGTGATCATGTACTCGCTTGCCAGTTGGCGCGCGATGAGCTGAGACTCGCGGTGCTCTTCCGCACTGATCTCCAAACCGTAGTACGTCGGATTCTTGTGCAGACGGCGGAAGAAGAACGTCCAAGTGAGGTAGTCGAGAGCGTCTTGTTTTGTGGTGATTACACCCGCGTTGACTTCGGCACCTAGATGGTTGTCGAGGACTTTGTGTAGTGATGATTCGACGGGGAATCCTGTGTGTAGGAAGTGCTTGTAGAATGCCTTTTTGGCATCTTGGGTGAAGATCCTCGCAATGCCGGACGTGTCGAACTGTGGACGACCCGCACGCCCAAGCATCTGCAAGACGTCTGTGAGATCCATGTCTTTGTACCCTTCGATCTTGGCATCGAAGAATTGCGTTCCCTTGACGACGACTAGGTGGGCGGGAAGATTGATACCCCATGCTAGCGTGGATGTCGCGACAAGGATTTGGATCTTATTTGCCGCGAAGAGCTGCTCAGATAAGGTACGGTCACTCTCGACAAGACCGGCGTGGTGCAAACCGATGCCGAAGCTAAGCGCTTCTTTTAGCGCTGCGTCTTTGACGGCGGAGAGTGTGGCCTCTAGATCTTCCTCCGAATCAAATTTCAAAAACCGACGCGGGTTTTCTTCCATGCCGCAGAAGTTGATGAGATCTTTTGCAGTCAATCGGGTTTGGCGACGGGACGCGACGAAAACAATCACAGGCTTATCGGGAGAGTGGTTCTTGATGGCAAGGTACGTCGGCCGGTTCATGCTCTGCATCAATGGACAGAAGCCGCGTTGTTCGGGGAACCCGTCAATGTAGATCTCGAGAGGTACGGGTCGGACACTGTGCCGGAAGTTGAAGAGACCTTGGTTGTTGCCTGGCTTTACTCCCAGCCAATTGCCCAGGTCAGTTGCATTCGCGCACGCAGTGGACATTCCGACTAGACGGATGGAACCCGCTTCTGCTTGGCTTGCGATGTAGTTCATTCGCGAAACGATTATTTCGAGAATCGGCCCTCGATCACTACCGAGAAGATGTATTTCGTCGATGATGACGAGAGACACTTGTCGTACGTAGGATCTTGTTTGCCAGGAACGAGATATACCGTCCCATTTTTCCGGCGTGGTAATGATAATATCTGCGTCGCGAATAGTCCTTGTGTCTGGGGTATTGTCACCAGTCAGCTCGACCAATTTCAGACCCATAGGGCCAGTGAGGCGTTTGCGCCAGTCTTGAACTCTTTCCCGGACGAGGGCTTTCATGGGCGCAATGTAAACCACCTTGCTACCGGGATGTTCACGGAATGCCCACCACATGGCCAGCTCAGCGGCGACGGTCTTGCCTGAGCCCGTTGGGGAACCTAAGAGGACGTTGTTCGAAGTATGATACAGCGTATGGAAGATTTGCGTTTGCATAGGATTGAAGAATTGAAATCGTTGGCCATACAGCTCTTCCAGCAACGGGTTCTTCAATGCCGTAATGGGGAGTGGTTGCAAGTCAAGTAGATCAGTATACACACTTTCCGTGTCTGGGCGGATGAGATGTTGAAAGGACACTGGCTGAACGGTTTCGGCACCAAGCCATCTATCAGAGATGACCCGAACATATATCTGTGATGGCAATGGGTCTGATAGAGGGATAGTGAAATTGAGTTCGTGACTATCGTGCATTTTCTTCCTGCTTAGAATGAAATACTCATGGTGATAGATTTCCGAAGTGTCCGAGTTCTCCACCCACACCCAGTATGATTCAGAAGTACCGTGGTGACGATCGTTCCAATTGAACTCGGGGTAGAGAAACAGTTGCATCCTGAGCACGTCACGGTTGAGGGGGGCTATTTCTGCCTCAACTGATAACGTTGGAAAGTTGTCGAGCAACTTCGATAATGTATTTCCCATTTTCTGGTTGTGGACGAGGTTACCAATTTCGGCCGGCTCCATCTCTCTCAGACTTTCAATGTTTGATGAAGGAGCCTTTTCGTCGAGATTCTTGAGTACGGGAAGAGGGAGATCAAATTGGTGGAAAGGATGCTGGAATGGCCAGATCTGCTTCTCAATGGCTTTGCACAATGACAGCAAGACCTGACATTGATAGCCCCAGCCTCTATTCAGAGCAATCATGAATAGTGCTCGACAGATTCTGGCAGAGTTCTGTGCCACGTAGGCCAAATCTGACACGAGCGCGAAGTCTTCCAGCTTGGCTCGAGAAATATGTGACTGTAGTAGAATGTTTGTCTTTGCATGATTCTCGATGACCTTTTGTTCTTTTTCATCTTCTGAGTTTTTCGGTGCTCCTTTCTTCGGCTCCTCGACCTGGCATACGACAGCCTCTTGACGGAGGCGATGCAATTCTTGAGCCTCGTTTTCTCGAGACTGGATGTTGTCAAATTCACCAGACATACTGATAATTTTCAATACATCAGCGTCGCTGGCGCGTGGCCTCATCATAGTGTTGAAGATTTCGATGCTAGTCTGTAGGACATAGTATTGGCTGGCGATGCGGCCGACATCTTTCGACCGAAGTTCATCTGTTCGTTCGTTGAAGATGATCATCTGACTTCTGTGCAAGGTTCTTGCGGCATCAACGATCAGTTTTCGCCTCCGCTGACCCAGCTGAGGATCATCCAGGTATTCTTGTACATCGATCCCGTAAGCTGCCGGGTTCTTTCGCATGCGAACGAATAGGTATGAATAACCCAGCCAGGTCACGGCCTCAGCGACAGTCGTCACTGTTCCCAGGCTGATCTCGGCGTTGAGATTATCGACCAATCGATGCGAAAATCTTGACTCGATCGGCTTTTGTTGGGTCACGGCCGACAAATAGAACTGCAGCTTATCCTGCGTTGTACAGATGTAACCAACACCACTGTCTTGGAATTGCGGTCGACCGGCACGACCGAAGATTTGCAGGACATCTAGGATACCCAAGTCGACAAACTTACCAGCTTCAGCACTATAAAGCTGGGTTCCTTTTATGATGACTGCTGCAGCCGGCAAGTTGACACCCCATGCTAGAGTTGCCGTACAGCAGAGGACTTTGATGGCCCCTTCGGAGAAAATTCTCTCCACAAAATTTCGATCGGAACGAGGCATGCCAGCATTGTGACAGCCGAAGCCCTTGGGAACGATGTCTCGAAGCTCTCGACCTCGGGTCATTTTGAGATCAGACAGTGCCTTGATGTAGGCGGGATGATCTGGCTCTGGCATGAAAAGGGAATCACAAACGTCGTCGATTGCCATCTGGTAGAGTGTCCGCGCAGCCAACACAGTATCTTTCCTTGAATGGACAAATACCATGACTTGCTTGTCCTGCTTCAAAAGCTCTTTGATCTTCTCAAAAGTGACTTGGTCGAGGTTCTCCCGTTGAGTCTTGCTTCCTACCTTGCCCTTGACCCCAATGAAGTGCTGTTCAAGAGGTACAGGTCGGAATGATGCGTCAAAGTAGAAAAGACCATTGTTACGGTTGACCTTGAGAAAGTCTGCCACGTCAACGTAATTCGGAAGAGTGGCAGACAGGCCGACGATCCGAATAGGTGACTGCGTACTTTCAACCTGCCGTTGCGTTCTGGCGACCAACGATTCGATGACAGCACCACGGTCATCATGAAGCATGTGAACTTCATCAATAATCAGAAGACGAACTTTTTGGACTAGTTCGGTATCTCCGGTACTTTTTCGTGTGACGACGTCCCATTTCTCGGGCGTTGTCACGATGATCTGAGTAGCAGCAATCTCTCGTTTCGTCAACTGCATGTCGCCAGTCAACTCACGAACCTGAACTCCAAGCCAAGATAGGCGTTTGCCCAACTTCTCCGTAACCTCGGCGGCAAGAGCCTTCATTGGGGCGACGTAGACAATCTTGAAGTCATCTGCCATGAGTACAAAGTCTGTGGCTTCCGGTTCATCAATAGGGTTTGGTAGGACATTCTTCGAGATTGTTTGTAGAATGGTCAGCATAGCAGCATCAGTCTTACCAGCACCAGTTGGTGCACATATCAGCATGTTCTCCGATGTCGTATAAGCGACCGGGTACAGTAGACTCTGCATACGATTGAGCGATTTATAACCTTTGAAGGTGCGTTGGCATAAGCCATCCATATCAGCGATGTTGACCAGCTTCTGTCCTATACCTAGAGAGCCAACCTTTGTCGCGGGCACGCTATATTCCTCATATTTTGCATAATCGTTTCTTGTGCTGCCGACAGGGAGACCATATCGCTTTCCAGAAACGTCCAGCATATTTCCAGCTGCGGCCGAATCAGACTTGTAAATGTGTGCATACTTGGGGGTGCTTCGATCAAAGGCCGGGGCAAGAACAGCATGTTTGTGTTCGTAATCTTGCTGTCTGAGAGCTGCTTCTCGTTCTTGCCGAGTCTGTAGTTGTGAGAAAAGTCCATCGGTTTGACGAGTCGTGGATTTGGGCGGAGCCAGGATTTCCTTGCGGTGGGAGATGAGCTCGATAACAAAGTCCAAATCGTCAAATCCAACAATCTCAGCGAGGGACATCTGCAACTCATCATCCGAGCTGTCCGAAGCGAGCAGAGCAATGATCTGCTGCTCAACGTCGTCGACTTCCATGCCATGCCTCGATCTAGCGAAGGCTGTGCATTTGCTGTGCAACCAGGATCTGTCGAAGAACTGTTCGGATGTTTCATGAGCTTTAAGACTATTGATGGTTTCGTCATTCGTGTCGCTCGGAGGGCTTTCATCGACTTCGCTTTCCACGTCCCAGATATCGTCATCGACACCGTCACTCAATTCGTCGTCAAGGTCTATATCGTCGCCATACATTTTGTTTTCACCGTTTGCTGGTGGCAATTTCAAATCGACAATTGCCTGCCGCATGGCTTCCATCTGAGCCAGCCATTGTGACTCCTCTCGAAAAGTGGTTTCTGCCATACTGAGGATTAGTTCAGGAATCTTGATGATTCCGAAGGCCTCCCGGACGGTCGTGCAAACGATGTAAGAAGGCAATATGGGCAATCAAGGAGGAGTGGGAAGAGATGGCGAATGACTCAGCCGCCAGTATCTTCACAACGTAGTTCTCTGCGGGTACAGGTACCAACACACACAGGAATGAAGGCAGCGGTGTTTAGGTAAGCCTCAGCCTCATGCTACAGAGTTAGCCTGGTGGCCTGGACTTCCGGGACCAACACATGTGACGTTTCCCATACAAATGGGCTCCAGGTAACCTCCTTTCTATATTAATTGTTGTTTCGTGTCGACTTGTCGCGCCCTCTTGACAGTCGAATCTCTAGAACCACGCTTACACTTGTCGCTCACCGATCAACTCCTCCATTGTTCAATTGTCCACTCCCACCACCAATCTCAGCCATGAAGATCTTCTATATCGGAGTAAGCCCACCAAACACCTTTCGCGCCAGCTGCGACAAACGCCACGACGAAACGACGACTTACTGACAACGTCTCTCCAGGTCCTACGAAACGACCCCGTCCCCGCCACTGAACTGGCGGTCGAGAGAGACCTCTCGTCTTTCTCCCGCTTCACCCGCGACAGGTCAGTCACATCCATCATAAGCAAAGGACCCCTCCCAGACCGCCACACGGCAGGAAACTGACATGTTGGGTTTTCACACCAGCTATGGCGAATTCATGACCATGTTTGCCAAGACGGTCGCCGAACGCACCAAGCCAGGCGTGCGTCAAGACATTGAAGAGAAGTCGTACACATTCCACGCCTACGGGTCAAGTCAAGGAGTCGCGGGCATCATCATCAGCGACGCCGAGTACCCGGCCCTGGTCGCCCACCAACTCCTCTCCAAGATCATAGACGAATTCACCTCTCAGAACCCGCGGTCGAGCTATTCCAGTCCCGGCGTGACGAGTCGGCCATTCCCGCAGTTGAAAGAGTACATCGTGAAATACCAGAACCCGAACGAAGCGGACAGCATAATGAGAGTGCAGCGAGAGCTCGACGAGACCAAGATCGTACTGCACAAGACCATCGAGAGTGTGCTGGAGCGAGGCGAGAAGATTGACAGTTTGGTGGCCAAGTCGGACGGCTTGAGTGCTCAGAGCAAGATGTTCTATCAGCAAGCCAAAAAGCAAAACTCTTGCTGTGTGGTGATGTGATGTGACGCGATGTGTGTGAGAGTGATTGCGTTGTCAAGCAAGAGATCAACAATGGTGGCTGGCTGTGCAGACACCATGATATGAATCAATGCCGCATGCCCAACATCAGTCCTTCCTCTGTTCCTGGATCTACAGGAACTTTCAGATACCTACCGCAGGTACCTACCTACCCGACCTTCTCTGGATCAAGGCAAGCAGGCGTTCTAGGCGTTGATGCTCTCCATATAGATACCTACCCTAGGTACCTAACTACAGAGAGAATTGAAGAATTGAAGAATTCCCTACATCGGTACATAGGTACATGGATCGATCGGCCAGCACAACAAAACCATGGTTGGATTTCTTGAGATAATTATCCTGACTCCTTCGCTTCCAAGGTAGATAGCCGAAGTGGTACACGGATGTCATTTGCCATTGTTGTGCTGAGTCTTGTATTACATGCCTACAAGAAGCACCTAGAGCTGGTCCACGAGGTTCATTTGCAGATTGCAGTTGTTATCCCTATTTCCCCTATTTTCCCTCATTCCCTCTTTCTCTAGCTATTAATTCCTCGTTTCTTCCTTGTATTGTCGGTTCTGCTCCAATTACCCTGTTATTTATTTCCTGTTCGCCAACCTTCCCAGCCCGTCCCCGTCAACCCTCATGCCCATCCACTCGCTCATCCTCTTCGCACCGACGCTCTCGCCCTCGTAGAACTTGATGCTGGGCTCGTTCCACTTCAAAACGCTCCAATCGAGCCTCTTGCACCCCACGCGCAGACACTCGCGCGCCAGCGCCGACAGCAAGGCCCCTCCGAACCCCTTCCCGCGGTGCGACGGCCGCACGTACAGATCCTCGAGGTATATCCCCGGCGCCGACGTCCAGGTGCTGTAATTGTGGAAGTAGAGAGCCATGCCTGCCACCTCCTCCTCGTCGTCGTCGTCGTCGTCGTCGTCGGTGGTACCGGCGGCGGCGGGGGTGGCGGCGACAGCAGCACCCGTCGCAGACTCATCATCATTCTTCGTCTTCTTCCCGTGGCTAACCACGAGGATCGTCTTCGCGTATCCCCTCGTGAACCCGGTCCCGCCACTTCCGTCGTCTGGCGCCTTGGGATCCGGAAACGAGAGTGTCTCGCGCAACGACTCCTCGGTCGCCAGCACCTCGTGGAGAGCGTGCTCGTACTCGGCCAACTCGCGAATCAGCTCAAGAATGACGGGCACGTCGGCCTCTGTCGCGAACCGGATGGTGTACGTCGACGTGGTTGTTTCTGCCATTTTTCGTTCTTTGCTTCTCTTTTTCTCTTCTCTTCCTCACTTGTCGTCCTCTATTTTGTTTTCAGAACAACAACAAAAAGGAAATGACAATGACAATAACAGTGACCTTCTAGAAGAATCTAGGTCGTCGATGTGAACCCTTTTGTGAAAGGTAACGTAGTGTACTGTAGTGAGGGAGAAGGATCAACGCGGTACGTTGCAATTAAAATGCCAGACTTCCGATATATCTTTGATTCTTCACCGGTCGATTCTTGTGATTTTTATATTAACAGATAACTATTCCTTCCGTAAAATTTAAAAATTCACTTTCTCTTTTCTTCTACGCCTACAACTAGAACTAGAACCTTCTCATTCTCGTTACTAAAAATTCTTGCAACCGGAATGCTACAATGCTACAATGTCGATTGAAGGGCGTGGAGAGAGACCGGGAGGACATGTGTGGAGTTACCCAGGTAAGAAGGTCGGCTACGGCTGGGGACAAACAGGAACACCCCCCTCTGTATTCTGAGAGCGATGAGATATTTACCCAAATCAGTGTTACTGCTGCGCTCACTGTACTTGGTCGAAATGATCCTTAACTTCTGTGAATCTACACACCAGATTCGTCATATCTGTCTTTGACGAACACCGTACCACCTCTCTCTGTAGAGGCCACTCATCCAATACCATCATCAAACACCAAAATAGTCCCAACAACATAAAATCATAACCGTCGTCAATATACAACCTTCTTTTCCGGGCTCCTACTCCGTGCTCGATGTTCCTTACTGGGGCTTCGCTGATACTCTAATGCCTGTTGTTGCCCGACAAATCCCTGGTCGCCATGCCAACCTACATAGGGTTGCCCAAATGGCGTTCCTGGGGGCAAAGCATAGGGCATCGAGCCATCTTGCTGTGCAGGATGCATGTAAGATCCCGAAGGATGTCGATACATGCCTGCATTCTGATGCTCTTGTTGTCGCCGGTACAGAGTAAACGTAGCATTGTTGACGACCAATCCCACAACAACGAGGGTGATTGTAAAGATCCTGCAATAGTCAGTTTCTCGTTCCAAAACATAGTTTTCTGTACTCTTACATCGTTTTCAGACTGATGGGTTCAACAAAGCTGTTGAAGATTTCGGCGAATGTGTGCGCACTCAGCCTGGCTCGTTTGACGGCCTTTGGGTCACGGTTCATGCATAATTCCCAGTTACTGCATACCGTTTCCAGCGCTGGCAGTCGGGTATCGGCACCACAACGGTTCTCGATGTAATTCTTTGAACATGCCGCCATCTCTGCTAGCACCTCTGCCATGGCGTCTTCGCTGGCTCGATCGACATCGGCTCGAATCGTGGCGTAGAATGACCAGAACATGTAAAGACAGCCGCCTAGAATAGCGGCATTGAAAAAGACCTGTAAATACTTTGCAATAATCGATGGCGCATCAGGGTAGGTATGAATGAAGGTAAACAACCCAGTAATCCATCCCACCTCCTCCACTCTCGGTTTCTGTGGTTCGGTAGGGCTGGGTATAGGCTCATCGTCACTGTCATCTGTGGTATCTCTTCTACCAACAATCAATTGCTTGTCGAATTTTTGCGCTCGCCGCCGCTTCTTGTGTATACGTTTGGCAATGGAGTCGCTATGCGGTTTTCGGATCTCCCCTCGCCCGGAACTAGGTGCAAATCTTCCATAGAGGTCGAATAATGAGCTTCTCCTGCTCTCTGGCCGCTGAGGGCTGCTCTTAAATTCAATCGGGATTGGTTTTCCGTCTGGAGTATCATCATTGTCCGTCTGTTCGAGAGGTGACGAATTTTCCGGTCCAGATGAGAAGTCAATGTCAAAAGGTTTTCGGGGAGTCGTAAAGGAAGGAGCGCGGAAGGGTGAAGATGACGGTGTCGTGGGCGCATTTGAGAAGAAAAAGGGTTGATTGTTAGGTTCTCGCAAGGACGGCAAGACGGTTTTCTTGGGAGAAGTAAATTCGCTGTGATTGCCTGTGACGATTCAGTGTATACTCTGGCATGACAGAAAGCTCTCAAACGTACGCTTCTTCGCTTGTGCATCCATGATGTGCTTGTGGAAAGGCGAAGTAGGGTCAACTGGACCGTGGCCTTGCCATTCAAAGTCCATAGGGCTTTCCGTACCACGAAAAGCCATTTCTAAGAGACGAGTGACAAGCAGCAACTAGAACGAAGAATTATCTGGCTGTCGTCATGGGGGAGGGTAGTGAAGGGAAAATCAATGGGCAACCAGAGACGACGAAAAAAACATGTAAACAATGCACGATGCACGATGCACCCCGGATTTAAGCCGCGGATCTGATTTCCACGACTACGGACCACGGACCACTGTTGTTTAGTTCAGCCTCTAATGGACACGCAGCAGACGACACAACTCTCCTCAAATACAGATAAAACCGATCACTCCTCATATGGCGAGTCTCTCAGGATACATCGACTCGAATAGATCCTTACCAGGAGCATCGTAAACTAACCCAACCCACAAATAGGACTTCAATACAGCCCGCAAGTCACTCCACCTGTCTACGTCGCACCGCTCAATGTCCATTCGTAGCCTGGGTACAAGCCATGACATGCTCTCGGGTTCATGAGACATCGACAAAGCGCCGATCACAAAGAGCCAAAGACGCTCTCGGGGCACGATGTTAGCTCCAGCTAGAGTCACCCCAGCCAGCACTTCCCGATACGCTGATGTAAATCTTTGGTCTGGAAATTCGACTCTGTTCCAGTGAAGGAAGATGGGTGAAGAAAAGGCCAGCAGACCCAAGCGGGCCGCTTCATCAAAGGTTCCTTTTGGGAATCTCCGAAGAAGCAGAGGATACATGATGGAGATCATGTTTTGCAAGAATGTCTCTTCGGTGACTTTGGGTCCGTCCTCCTCGGCAGCCGCATTGACCTGGGCACAGAAGTGTGACATGCTAACCCACGCCGCGGCCAATTGAGCGTCGAGCTTACCCAGAAACTTCCTTGCCTCGGGTTGCAAGAGTCTAAGATGGACATTCTGACACGGCGTTTTCGTAAAGCCGGACAATGTTGCCAGGACACCCTTATAATTCCAAAGCACCGGTGTCAGGTTTGTATCGACAGCCATGGCCAAGTCACAACTAAAGCGCGTCGTCCGTTCAGTGTCAACGCTAGCCAGTCACAAAGCCAGGACTCACCGAATAATCTCTATGGATAGTTTTGTATGCTGGAGGAATGTATTTATGCCTCTCATACTGACGAGTCGGAGAAGTCCTCGGTTATGGTTATGTGCTGACTCAAAATCACCTGTCGTATAGGCGTGGCCGGACAACGCTATGATAGTCATGATCGTGGAATCCGAAAGCTTCTGACTGTCATCATCAAGTGAGAGTCGCTCTTGAAGAATTCTGACGGTCTTATCATAGTACAGACGGTCCCTTCGTTCAGCTGCAGCACTTCGGGTTCTCCCGAAGAACCCATCAAAGTAACTCTGTATGGTGAAACAAATGGCATGCAGATAGGCCACATCGCTCTGCATTGCAGTAAACCAATCTGGAGAGATGCCCAACTTTTGGGGCACGATGTAAGGATCCAGCAGGAACATGGCTTTTGACGACATGGATGAGACTTTAGGTAAAGCTCGGTCAGTAATGAATTGTTATTGGCCACGGCTGACCACTCACACAAAAGTACGTCTGCAATAAGAGCAGGCTCCACGACGTCGGCAAGTGGAATGGCGGCAAGGTCTGCGCATAGCGGTCTGGGGACCTTTGAGGAGGACAGAGGGCCATTGATATTCAGACAGTCCGTCGTTGGTATGTCTTTATGTTGCAGATGTCGAACTTTTCTCCGGGGTTTGATTCGATTCTTCCCTCGCATAACATGACTTCTAATGACCTTTCGCGTGTCGGGGTCTTTGTTCTCGACATCGGTTGATACGATGAAACGAAACTTCCCTGTAGATGCAACATGAGAAACCCATTCGCGGGAAAGGACATTATGCCGCCAGGCTCACCCGATGTGTGCTGGGAACCCATATCTTCTGCTGCGGTTCCCAATGGAAGTGGTTGTCAGCTCAGCCGTGGATCTTCGCAACCCCGTCGTCACCGTGGCGAGGGTATGGTCAGTCGTGGCAATTCAGCCGCTGGCACTTCAAAGGTATCGTCTGGCAACGGCAGTCAGATTAGTCTGCGGCTGCATCATCATCATCTCTCTCAGGAGCCGAGATATCCTTGATTGATTTCCTATTCCAGTTCGTAATTGGCATTCCAGGCTCCAGGTCGAGGAAGAGAGGAAGAGACAGACAGCCCTTACACCCAACTGGGGCGTCCGGCCATAACGAGCATCCCAATCCAGTCAAGTCCGAAGCCGTCCGTCGCCAAGATTTTCAATTGTTTACCGTTACCGGTTTAGCTCCGATTGTCCCTATCCACCACTGCTTCGAGGCTGTCACCACCGAACTCTGGAGAGTGAGAAATCTACCTCCTATAGGTATGAGAGGAGTCGCGTCTGGAAATTAAGCAGTAGGTGCAACAGAAGGCAAGGTGAGCAATACAAATACAGCGTCGATCTGCTGTTTTTGCCTTTCGAACATGGGACGACCTCACCTTTCAAGCGAACACATATTATGGCGCCGTCCAAGGAGCTGCAGCCCATCACTTCTCCGTTCTTCCCTAACATCTTCTTCAAGAATCAGTTTCGCACCAAGCCCGTATGGCCTCCAAGGGACACCGACCTTAGCGGCAAGGTCGCCATCGTGACCGGCGCGAACCAGGGCCTTGGTCTCGAAGCCTGTGCTCAGCTCCTTTCGCTCAGACTCACACATTTGATCATGGCCGTGCGCTCAGTAGCTAAGGGCGAGGCCGCAGCCGACACTCTCCGGGCCAAACACCCCAAGGCGACCATCCAAGTGTTTCAGCTGGACATGTCCTCGTACGACTCCATCCAGGGTTTTGTCGAGCAGGTCGAGCAACTCGAGCGCGTCGACATTGCCATTCTGAACGCCGGCGTGAGGAAGACAAACCCCCAAGTCGTCCGCGACACGGGCCACGAAGAGACCATCCAAGTCAACTACATCTCGACCGCGTTGCTCTGCATCCTCCTCCTCCCGGTTCTCAAGCGCAAGTCCTCGCCGGGACCAGGCCGGATCTCCATCGTCGGGTCCGGCCTTGCGTTCGAAGCGAAATTCCGCAACCGGATGGACTCGCCGCTTTTGCCTTCGTTGGACGTTGCCAAAAACTTCGACGTGCTGGACCAGTACAACGTATCCAAAGTCCTCGGCTTGATGTTCCTTTACAGACTCGCTGATTATGTTTCTGCCGATGATGTGGTGGTCAACATCGTCGACCCGGGCTATGTCAGGGGCACAGGGTTGACTCGCGACGTGGGATTCCCCGTGTCCGCCATCATGGCGTTCTGGGGCCGTATTGCCGGCAGGTCCATGAGGGTAGGCGCTTCGACATACATTGACGCTGCAGCACTCAAGGGGAAGGAGTCTCATGGATGCTTTATCATGGGTTGGAAGATCTGGCCGTGAGTAACTTGTCTTGGGACTCTCATTTGTGTGCAGCTCGCTAACACGGCATGTCTCGTTCTAGGTTTGTGCCGCTAATGTATACTTCGGAGGGTAAGCAGGTCATTGACAAGGTGTGGCGGGAGACGATGGAAGAGTTGAGCTTTGCGAATGTTCAGGGTATTTTGGACGAAATGAAGCCGATGTGAATACCTAGGTAGCAGATGAGGTCATGTAATTGTACTTCGACTCCACACCAAAGAGTTGCTCTCGACTTTGAAAAGTTGATACTAGGCCTCTCATCTTGTCGTATACAAATTAGTAAATACTCTGACGCGTGATTTATTGGAGGGCTAATCCTGCCCGTTTAAACGAATGATTTCCCTGTTTAAACTAGTGATTTCGACACCTTTGAGCGACGTCCCCCTCCAAAGTCTCCCCAAAAGATTTAGGCATACGAATGCAGGCAGGAATATATCTATAATGATAATCCATGCATCAGACTGCTCACGCCCAGATCTCACTTCTTCTATGTAGGCTCTCCAGAATCTCGATCTATCTATTGCCATGACAAGCGTCCACACCATCGCAAGGGGGATATCGGCGGATTCTGTCAGGTGCATCAGATTCTGTGCCTCAATGATGTTGAGCGTATTCATCCGCATAATCGTGTACAGACGCAACACGAAGAACGGCAAAGATAATAGTGGCAAAATTAGATAGATGGCTGCGGTGTAGACATCGGACTTGAATGGCCCGTCAAGCTCTACACATAATGATACAAACATGTATAGCAGCCATATCAGCACCCCACGCACCACATGCTCGATCAGCAGTTCGCTCACATGTTGATGATCCATTCCCCCGTGATCGACATGCCAGCGTGCAATGCGAAGTTTTCTGCGCTTGAAGGACCGCAGGCGCCGTTTCACCGAGGCACGATTCACAACAGCGAGTTCATACGGGCAATACACGTGAGTTTCGCCACCGCGTGTAGACATCCAAGAGATCCATGGGTAGAAAGGATGTAGGTGCCAAACAATGGGAAGCAACAGTAGGATCTGATGCTTGGGCATTCCGGATTGAGAGAATGCATGAGAGTCGTCCAGACGAGCAAGCAATACGTCGTTCCGCGTCGGATGGTCGGCCACTTCCATGTGAGTGAGCAGGCCTTGGCTGGTGATCTCATGGACTTCATCTGCGGTAGGGGGCTTATATTTGAACACGAAGTCGACGAATTTGAAGTACTGCGGGGAAGGAGCCAAGAGTTGATCGAGTGATTCGTGACCTGTCCTGTCCCAGGCCAAGATGGTCCTGTCGACAGAATGCCGTATAATCTCTTCCTGTAACCGAATGAATGCTTTCTCTCCCTCGCCGTACATGAGAGTCATATGAATATCAAAGATGCCAAGTAGGCAGTAAGCCGTGTCTTCCAGCCTCGACGTTTCCCTCTTCGCGGCCCAAGACATTCTCTCCGCGATACACACTGTCGTGTAACGTGTCCATCGTGGATCAAAGCTTCTGAGGCGGTCGATGCGTATGCCAGAGGCTTCCGACACTTCAGTCTCAAGGCACTTGGCACCGGGGAAAGCAGTCGAACAATGGCAACCATCACCGTCAAGTGACACACCGTTGTCAGAGGTGGGATTTCGTAAAGTGACGCCAATGAGACTCCAATCTTGCGCCAGATATTTGTGCTGCTGAGGAGCCAGTAGCTCTTGAAGCGTCCAGCCACGCCTGAACCACTCGGAAGCCTTGAACAGAATCAGTGGCTCGTCACTTGAATAGTCCACCCGAGGCACATCAACCATGTAGAAGTAGCAGACTCGCGAGGAGCTGTACCACTTATACATTGAATTGATCGTCTCCGACAGCTCACTGCTGCTCGACTTGTCGATACAACAAGTGTCGATCCAAGCATATTGGAATCCATCCTCCTCGGCAAGACGGCAGAAGGAGGCGATCTTATCAAAGCCTTTCTTGCGGCGGACACGCTGGTCACGGCCTTCCTTGCCACACTGGCACTGCAAGGTGTCGGTCAGGCTCTGCAGCTCCTGGAACGTGACTTCCTGCTCATCACTGAACCACCTATGAGAGAGGATTGCGTATTCTGGGAGATTAGGTTCGTGGAATGTGTAGAGCTTCAGCGTGGAGGTCTCCAGGAGCTTCATCGCCGATGATAACCGAGGCGTCAGACCTCCAGAAACTCGTCAGTCGATTGTCGCCATCCGTGGACTCGGTGGTGCTGTTGATCAAGAGGTTGACTACAGTCATGACGGCGGTTCACGGAGCCAGGAACAAAGATTGTTGAAGTTTCATAGCATGAGAAAGATTCGTCTCTGAGGCTCACATTGACAACACATCGGGGAAAGGGGACGGGGTTTGTTGGCGGGTAGCCCGCTAACAACGAGGCTGTGTTGGGGCCTTTGGTGACCTTTTGGATGACTCGTGAATGTTTAATAGAGAATTTTTGGTTGTCACCGCCTCTTCCCCCTCTTGTCCTCAGTACACGGCAACGGGACTTCGGAGCCTTCTGAAACAACATAGCCACGGGCGAGGACATGGGCTAAACACCATCCCCTGTAATACTATTGTACGGTGACCACCTAGGGAATACGCACAACGAGAAAACGAGCAAGAGGGCCACCAAAAAAAGGGAAAATGCCACGAGAACAATCCGACGAAGCGCAGTGGTGGTTTCAAGCCGTCTACTCTGCGGTTCAACAGATCCCGTTTGGCAAATGCACGAGCTACGGCCACATTGCGACGTTGCTGGGCTATCCTAAGCGCGCGCGACAGGTCGGCATCTGTCTGAAGCATTTGCCTAGTTTCGACCCCGCGGAGCCTGACAAGTGGTTCTACCACGACCACAATGTGCCGTGGCAGAGGGTTGTCAACTCGAAAGGAGGCATCAGTCCGAGAGGAGACGGGGGTGAGGCGGCCATGAGGCAGGCGGAAAGGTTGAGGGCCGAGGGCGTGGAGGTTGGTGATGCGAGGGGCGTGGAAGAGATGAGTGTGGATTTGGGGAGGTTTGGATGGTTTCCGAAGCGGCTGGAAGGGGATGATCAGAGTGAGAGTGAGACTGACGACGAGAATGAGGACGAGTGATGATCATGACAAGTACAGGGCGTGGCAAGGACTTGGGATTTTTGAATGAGAAAATGGAAGCCCGATTGAACCGACTTTTGGATGAGATGGATGGTGGACACTATAGTCTACAGGTACCCATCATCAATCAGGCTGAGGACCATCACCACATCACGACAAAAGAAGCTTCGAGTAATGAAGCCAAGTACTCGTACTACTTGACTCACATCCTTACACCGGTTGGCTGGTCGAGCAAGCTCATGAGTCACTCTTCAATGGGGGCGATGTGGTGGAATATGGCACTTCATACAGCCGAGAGTGTTGATTTGGCAATTCATGTCCCGAGGTTGGCATCTCGAGTCGCAAAGTGTTACAGAGTCTGACGACGAGTACACGGAGGCAAATGGACCTTACGGGACGTGATGAGGTGATGTGAATATATCCATGAAGAAGTCAGAGGTTGCTGTACAAACCGCATGCGTTACGACGAGATACAAACACCAGCCCGGGAAATGAGGTCACTGAGTCTTTGAAGATAAAACAAGGCCTGAAACCAGGAATGAGTATCTATGTTTACCTGGCTGAATCCTACACCGTTACGGAGTACACAATACCTGATTCCTGCTTCTGGCTCGCCTTATCACACGCGTCATGACACTGACAAAGACAACAACATGTCATATCTCGTATTTGTCTGTACGTACTCCGGACATGGCTTGAAATGGTCGATGCTGGGAACATGGAAGCTCGGATGCTGGTCAAGCCACATCCTCATCTCCTACATTTCCCTATCTCCCTATCTCTCTCCGTATCCCGTATCTCTATCTCTATCTGGCGCTCACTGTCCCCCCTCCTCCCACCCTCCCATACAACATCTCACTCCCCATAGCGTGGGTGACTCAAAGCGCCTGGACATGGTTCAGTCCAATCAACCAATCGCTGTCTTCATCTCTCGCAGCTGTTCCCTGTTACTCGTGCCTGGTCATCGCCATCTTCCCCTCCAAAGGCACCATCTCCACACGCAATACTCCGTACCGAGTCACTTGTGCATCCTACGCATAGCAATCTCCATGCCGAACCCGTGCCTGGTCGTGACTTGTTGAGCTTCATGGATCGTGCCGACTCATCCCTACGCGCCGAGTGACACTGTCATCTTACCCGGCTAGGTAATGTAGGCAACGGACCAGAGTCAGCTTCTTCTCAGCCACCTCGATGATGCTATAATACGCGTTATCTGCCCTCCTCTCCTGCTATCACTCCTCAACACCACCCACCACAACAACTCTTCCCCAGGGTTGTTCTTTACCTCTCTTTGTTTGTCCGCCATTCGCCTCGACTGCTTGTACTCGTCCTCTGTATCACCACCATCTTCTTCGACATCCAATCCTTTGTTGCTTTCACCTTCTGAACACGTCACTTTCTCTTCCTCCTGCCCTCATCCCAACACTTTGCCGCCGCCGCCACCACCCCTCTACGACCAATACCTACCTTCATTATATACCACCGCCGCGTACCAGCCTAATCTCCCCCCGAAACAGCCGTCTTCCATCACTTCAGTCTCTCTCTCTCACAGAATGTCGGATTTCCGCAGTGAAGCCAAACCTTACCAACGAGACAAGGACCACAACCGCAAATGGGCAAGAGGTGGAAAAGGCCAAGTCACCCAACCATGCACTCAGCACGATGAAATCAACTCGAACTGCTACAAATGCATCGGTCGTCCGAAGGGCCAGCACCTAACCGCTGGCGAGGCAAGATACAAACAACACCACAAGAACCGCGTCACTTCCCAGACGGCCACCCTCGCCCGCAAGGTCTTTCGAAACGAAGTGGTTGACGCTCTCGACGGTCCTCTTGCCCACGTCTCGGACAATTCCGAAGAGGAGGATGTCGTCGATGCCTCTGCTGCACCACTCCCCCCCGGGGCAGACTTCTTGTACAGCTACGACTCTCGCTCCGGTCCTCGTGCCGGCTCCGACCTTCTCAGCAACGCCGTCGCCCAAGCTGTACGACGGTTCGAAAACAACGAGACAGACAAGCTCGTCAAGAAGGAATACGACGTTGTCGACGGCAAGGACATGGCCGAAGTCTCCACCGACGAGGATGACCTTGACCTTGACTTTGAGCTGATTGATCATACTCACTTGAATTGAGTGTCTTATCCACTCAGGTCGGCTTCGACAACGACAGGGATTCAAGGCGTTTCAACCAACCTTGTGTGTTTCTTTTTATGTTTGATAGTTCAACGTGCCAATGTCTTTCTTTTCTTTTTTTGTCGCCGTGTCACTGTTGATTGACATCGGTGTTATCAGAGATACCCCCGAGGAATCATCATTAGGGAAGCCGGAATTGTCCTACTACCATCACGAATCACCAGCATTAAATGGGAAATCGGCGCTTCTTGAGGATATGAGACTTTCTTCCTTTGGGTTGGACTATACGGTATGGGTACGGGAGAGCCACCTCTACAGGGTCAGGTATGAGGGATGGTCTGGAGTATGTTTCACTTGACTTGTTTGGTTGGGTGTTTATTAATTGCGCCCTTCACTTCTACGAGCTGGAAGGAGAAGAGCAGCCGCGTATTGTGTCTGGTTATTCTTACCTAGTGTGAAGATCGTTACGAGGATGGTTAATTCATCCCAATAATACTTTTGTGATGAAACCGACTATGGCGCCGTTACACTTTGAGTCTCAGCTCAGCTCATCTCATCTCATCTCGGACAGGGTGTGCCTACAGACGGCGGCGCATGGTGTGTCGTGTTGCGTCGGGGGGTTTCGCTTGCAGGTGGCATGTGGCATGCGGAGCATGTGACGCGTTCAGTACTAGAGTTGACGCGGGGGGAACAACAATGACGCACGCCAAGGTCGGCCCTGTCCTTATCTTGCATCAACTCCAGGTAGCGGGCATTTGGGCCATTGTAGATCAACTTCGACGCTTAACTACTATTGTAGGTACCTACGTACAGTAGGTACGAGTACAGGTGCTCGCATTGTACAGACCCCAGGCCTGTTATGACTGGGTACTAAAATAGCTACTCCGTCCCTACAGCACCTACTGTACAATTACCTACATACTGTAGACATAAGGTAGTGCCTACCAGGTAGGTAGGCAGGTAACACATTGCAACGAGCGAGAGAGAGAGAGAGAGAGAGAGAGAGAGAGAGAGAGAGAGAGAGAGAGAGAGAGAGAGAGAGACAGATAGATGTACGAGTGCCATATCATACCTAGGTCCCTGTGATCCATACGGAGTAGTTTACCAAGCTACCTCACCTACCTCACTGAGTACTATAGGCAAGTGGCTACAAGGTGAATAATATACTAGGTATCGTACACGCCGGACACCTACTGCGACTCCAATTACGCACCTTACCAGCCCAGACCTGGTAGCTAGACTTCCTTGTACCACCAGCAATGGGCCAAGGCGGGAGAAAAGGAGGTACCTGATCAGGTGAAAAAGAACGTTCAGGAGTCTAAGAACACACACACACACACACACACACACACACACACACACAAAAGAAAAACACAAGGCGAGGTGGTTGAAAGCAATTGCAACTTCGCATGTTACTTTAGCAGCAACTGCAGTCTATGTCTATAACTATTTCTTTTCTTCGTCGATGAAGCGATAAAAAGCCGTGACATAAAAGCCTAGGTACCTAGCCAGGTAGAAAAGTGAGGCAGGCAGTTCGTTCAGTCACTCTCTGTAACAGATAATCCAATACAGCCAACCTATCGGCCACGTGTGACAGACTTGACCGTATTGGAATTTCCAGCGGGCCAGTTCCTCGCCGGACACACGGCTCCGCAAGAGACGCTGGACTTCCTCGGGCGTCCTCGTCCTCAGGCACGAGATGTACCCGTCGTAGACCCAGATGAACGGCACGATGGGCACGAGGTAGGTGAAGAAGAGGTGCCAGGGAGAGTGCCAGAAATAGACGGGCGCGATGAGCATGGCCAACGGCCACAGCAGGCTCACGGTGACGAACGAAGCAAAGTGTCGTGACTGCAGTTCGAAGATGCTAAATGAAAGAGAGACACACAGACGTAAACAATCTTGGACCCTTGCATGACGAGGCGCTTGACCGGAAAAACAACAACAACAACAACGGCGACAAGGACAAAAGAAATCAAACTTACCAGAATCCATCGGACGTCTCGACCGCGTTCTGCAGCACCCTCGCCGCGAGACCGTCGTCGAAGTGGTGGAAAGACAGGCTGAACAGCCTCATGGTCTTCTTGCCCTCGACGCCAGGCACGTTCCGGAGGAGTGTTTCCGCACCGGGAGCGTTCGTCGCGTCGACGCTCTGCTCGACGTAGCTGACGTTTTCGCTCTTCTTCGCGATCGCCTCCCACGCCTGCACGTGCGGGCTGATGTCGGTCAGGACGAACTTGACCTCCTCCGTGCCCCGGCTGCGCAGCTGCTCGTTCAGGTGTTTCTCGATGTACGGTGTCGGGCCGCCCGCGCCGGAGGCAAAGTCGAAATACACATAGTCGGAGACTCGAGGACCGAGGACGTTCGAGAGCACTTGGGCGACGAGCGTGGCAGGGGCAATTGACTGGATGACGGGGAGTCTGTTGACCCATCCGAGGGTGAGATAGTCTTGGACCTTCTCCCGCAGGGTTTGTGGAAACCTGTACAGGGAGACTCGGGTCAGTTTGCGGACGCACCACGAGCATCGAGATAAAACGATTTTACTGCCAGGAGAAAAGTTCGTGGCGTTACATGCTCACCAGGACTGATCGTTGACTTCGAAGTAGTGTCTCCTAGGGAGCCACGGTCGTGATCCCATCGTGGAGAGAGAGTACTGCCACCGACCACGGACCGCAGCTTTGGCAGCAGACGTCGACGGTGTTTGGGGAATCGTTCATGGCCCACGGTTGCTGGCCGCTGACCATATATGGACATACGGTACGTGTAGAGGGTGTGGCGTCGCGTTTCATTTTTAGCTTGTCGCATCAGCTAACTAACTAGTTAGTTGGTTGCACGGGTCCTCCGTACCCTAGAGACACCGTGACACGTCATGATTAAAAAAAAAGGAACTCGGGACGAGAGCCGCTAAAGTTGGTGGGAACTGGGATCCGGAACAGGCGGGATCTTCTAGGCATCGTGGGCGGCCTAAATGAGCCCCAATTATGCCGTATGTACCTAAGGTACCTGAGTAAGGTACCCAAGTTCTATCACTCATTACTATCCACAGCCTTGTCAGGACTTCACTTGTACTCGTACCCGTGTTATATACAACAGTAGAAGCAATAGTCTTGCTCCCGGGTGTTGATGTACGTGGAAGTAATCACTATAACGGCCTACTCCTAGATACCCTTCCAAGCCTACAGATTCCAATCTTCCGGTAGGCGTGATGGTGCTCCATAATCTAGGTTTTCTGATTCACATCTTCATCGAAATACCGGCGTCCTTCAACTTCTTCTTCTTCCCCAGCAGACAGCTCGGGAGTCATACTCCACAAGCTCACGCGATCGTTCGACAATATGCCGTCCTGTTGCTGAGTTCTGTCCTGCTGTCAGCTATATTTGCTATGCGGGACCCGGACGAAATCTCCAGCAAAGTGGCTGCCAGTTTGGCCGTGTACCACGCAGCTCCTTGTGTGAGGTCAGTCGCAAGGTTACACAGACAAGCACAAGCAAGAGCGTCATTTTTCCTCTCAGAGGCGTTTCTATATTTGGTTTTACATTCGGTATGTTTGGCAGCACTCCTTCAACACAGCTGGTCGGTTGTGACGCAACAAACACCACTTCCTGTTCGTTAGACCCATCATCAGTCGACGTCTTCAGCCACAAGGGTCTCCGTTAGAGACGCCGTCGGACTTGCTGTTCCTGAATTCGACCCCGAAACGCTCCTTTTGAACATCATCATCTCCACAGCTATGCCTGGCCCAAAGGCGCATCCGACAATGTGCTCGGTGGTTTCTCCCTTCAGCAAACGATCCATTACGCTGAAGATGGTTGCGCTGGAGCTGTTCCCGTGGGAGATGTATATCTCGTAACTGGCGCGGAGGTGTTCAGGCTTCAGATGCATGGTCTTTTCAATTCCACTCAAAACGGTCGCACCACCGGGATGAAGGGCCCAGTCGTAATCAGCAGCCTTGAACTTTCCGGCATCGACCAATTCTGGGATCGACCCAACTAGATCCTCGAACATGGCCGGCACTGCTGCCGAGGCGAGCTTGGGAACTCGCTGAGTCAAGACGACTTTCCAACCTAAAGCAATGTCAGAGATGTGGCTTGCTGTATCTGGTGGGGTATTTCCAAACTCACCAACAGGATCCACGTCAAATCCGAGATCCTTCTCGGTGTTTTCGATGATTCTGTGATCCCAATCCAGAAGCTCCAGGATCGGCTCTTCATCGTACCGATTACTGAAGCCATTTCCCAGTACTACAGCAGACGCGCAGTCGCTGAAGAGCGCGACACCTATCCTCACCTCCTGATCCTTGTGTATCGAGTCGAGTTCAGAACGGACTAGGATGCTAGACACTTCACACGCAAGGACTAGGATGCGCGCTGGTTTTCGACGGAAGCTGGCACCAAGAGCGATGTTGGCAGCAGTTCTCAGTGCTGCTAAGCCTCCACTGCAGCCAACTCCATGGAGGAGAACCTTCTCTATGCTCTGGTTGAGGCCGAGCTGCTTGACGACATAGTGATCATAGCCAGGGTTGGCGGAATTCGTGCAAGTAGTGGCAACAACGTGCGTGATCTCTGACAGATCGCCTCCCCATTGCTCGAGAGCTCTGCGACATGCCTGCACGGACAGCTTCACGCCATGATCGAGAAACACTTCGCACAGCTCGGCTATTGAAGGAGCTTCAGGCCCGTTGGCGATAGGGTGGTCGATTGTTCCAATTGCTGAACGAGCATCAATGCCGGTGTATTCGTTGATCGTCAGCACTTTCTCAAGTCTGCCACCGGTCAGCCGCCTGGAAGACCCGGCAGGGAGAAGGTAGGGTAATGCTTACGCTGGAGAGCTGGGATAGTGGCGCCTTGCCAGAGTGGCCAACTGTTCTGGCTTGATCTCGTAAGGAGGGTATTCAACTCCAATGCCGTGAATGTATAGATTGGGTCGCTGGTACGGTGGTGTGACCTTGCTGTTGACTGCAGAGGGCGACATTGCTGTCCTTGGGCTGGACAATGCTCGTAAATCCCACCCAACGAAGCATCAAGCGAGGCCCAACAATTTACACAGAATAATGACGTGGGTATTTGTCTATCGCAAATGCTTGAAACACAACTGAAACCGAGGCGTAAGCCTTGAACGAGGGTGGCTGGCGTAATGAGCGACAACAAGGAGAGCTTCCAGATAGCTGAATGCACCAGTGCAAGCAGGTAAATAGAGGCACGCGAGGTTGTGAGATATGATACAGGATGAGGTTAGTACGAAGCAGTACGAGTTATGCGAGGTGCGAGATGCGAGATGCGAGGGACCTTCGACTTGTCACGATGATGGTGGATGGCGCGCACTGGCCTGCGTTTGGCCAAGTAGATACTAACTAAGGGACCTCGTAACTAGTACTATGGAGGAATTAGCTGACATAGTCACCTAGAATCACCTGTAGACCACCCCCCTAGTGGACGTTCTAGCGGGTGGCTTGGGCGCTCTTCCGACGAATCAACAGGGGCCGATATCATCACCGTGTATCACCCCCGGGGGCCCAGTCTGGCGGTCTCGCTAGCCTCTCGATAGGCACCTAATCAGGCTCATTGCAGCGCCTCGCCCTCCACGCAAGGTACAGACCAGCCCCGACTGGCTCGACTCCTGTCTGTCTCGCGGTCCTCGCAAGCGTGTCCCAACACATTTCAGGCGACACTCGTCCCAAACCACACGACAATGGCTTAGCGTAGTGTTGGAAACTCGCCATCCAGGCACAACGAGGCGACGGAAAACACTGCGTCAGATCCGGGGGAGAAGCAGATCACGCTCGCACTAACTATACTCGTATGATACTTTGCTTAATGTGCCCAGGATACGCCACTGCTGTTGGCATGGGACGACATCTCAGCCCTAAGCCGTGCAGAGAAAGATCTTAGTGTTGTCGTTCTGTTCATTTCACGAGAGCTGTCGTCCTTTCGCCCTTTCGATTAGATACACGTCGCCTGAGGTACAGGCAGACAGGTTGTTCCCCCATTCCGGGGCCAGAATGATCTGGACAAGCCTCGCTGTATTGCTGCTGTGTACCCTGGGTTTCATCTACATCTTTACCCGAAGCCCGGCAATCCATCGCCATGGTCGAAAGCTAAGGCAAGACATCTTTCCTACGACTCTACGATAGTCTGTGCAGACTCCCATCTGACTACCTTACAACCAGACGCCCACCAGATACTCTCCCAATTGTCGGAAACGCCATCCACTTCCTCAAGCCCCGTCATGTCTTGTTCGACTGGTTCGTCAAGTGCCAGAACCTCTTTGGCCATGAAACCTTTGAGATATCGGTCCCGACTCTGCCGCCGGGAGTGGTCATCAACAGTCCTGAAAACCTGGAGTTCGTCCTGAAGAGCGAGGCGGCCATCACCAAGGGCGAATTCTTCAGATCGCGATCGTGGGACTTGTTCGGTGAGCGACGACAGCAGACGAAGTCTCTATTTTTCTTCACCCTACGGGCTCTGGGGGTACTTGTATGTGGGAACGTAGCACTAACGACTCTTTACCGATCTTCCAGGGTATGGCATCATCAATGCTACAGGCGACCTCTGGCGAGCCCAGCGTAAAGCCGGCCTGAAATTCTTCAGCGGCGCCAATCTCGACGCTCTCATAGAGGATGTCCTGCCAGAAGTATACACCGACATGACGAGGAGGGACCTCTTGCAGGCCGCCAACGACGGTTCCATCGTCGACTTACAAACGATCTTTCACGACCTCACGACAACCGTTGTCGGACACATGGCGTACGACGTAAGTCTTGCCTACCTCGACACCATTCCCCTATCCCGTCTTGGAGTTCCTGATCCTCATCCCTCCTCCACGTCCTTTGCTCAGTCCACGTCTAAAAACTCTCTTCCACACTCCGATCTGACTTGTGTTTACTGGATCAGATGGAAATATCAGCCTCATCGTCCTTTAGCAAAGCCTTCGACCACGCGTCCTCCCACATTGGTCTGCGGTTTCAGAACCCGCTGTACCGGCTCACCGAGCTCTTCACGGCATCCGGGGGGCAATTCCACGACTCCCTCAGCGAAGTCAAGCGATTCGGTCGTGAGATCGTTTTGAACGCACGTAAACGCCGCTCTCGCGCCGCGTTCGAGAGTCTCATCACCGACGACCCCGTCCCCGCCGCCAACAACCCCGACTTCCACGGCACACTGATCGACTCGCTGATCGAGTCGTTCGCGGACCCGCAGGTCGTCGCCGACTCTGCTCTCAACTTCCTCTCGGCGGGCCGCGACACCACAGCCCAAGCGCTGACGTGGACCTTTTACGCGCTCTTGCGCCATCCGAGTGCGCTTGACGATATCAGGACCGAAATCGCCGCGAAAGTGCCACTGCCGCAGCTGGACGACGCGGACGATCTCGAATCCACCACCGCCAACACTACCACCACTACTATCGACATCTCGTCCTTACAGCCCACGACCCTCCCGCTGACCGTCGCCACGTTCTACGAGGCGCTGCGTCTCTACCCCCCTGTGCCGTTCGAGATCAAACAGACAACCACGCCCGTGACGCTCCCGGACGGGACGTACCTCCCCGCCGGCGCCGTGGTGGTGTGGTGTATCTGGGCCTTCAACCGCGCGCGGGCGACGTTCGGCGACGACGCGCACCTCTTCCGACCGCGCCGCTGGATCGACGACCAGGGCAGGTTCACGCCGAAGTCGCCCTTCGAGTTCCCCGTCTTCAACGGCGGGCCGAGGGCGTGCCTGGGCAAGAAAATGGCAGAGGTCATGGCCGTGTGGGTCATGATCAGGATGTGCACGGATTGGGATGTTGTCGAGGAAGGACAACAGGAACAAGACACCGCGCTTAAGACGGACGGTACGGACAGTACGGACAGCGTGGACAACGCCACAACGTCACCTGCACCGCGCACACCCCAACCCCGTCGTCGATTCGAACGAGGAAAATCACCCCTCCCCTTGCCCGAGAGGGTGAGCGCGAATAGTCTGACTTTGCCGATGGAGGGAGGGCTGCCCTGTCGGATCAGGGTCAGGGCCAGGGCCAGAAAACAGTGAATGAGGTGAACCATAAACGCCCGGTAGTGCGGTAGAACCGTACATACTTACCCATACATATCTACCCGGGGGGGGTTATGTAGGCACCGTCACTAGGCCGAAAGTCCTTGAGCAAGTAAAGAGAAGAAGAAAAAGAACAAAAAAAAAAGACAAATCGAGGCTCTCGAAGTATTTACTTTTGTTCTTCTGTACATGATACTTTCTTGTACAAGGTGGTATGGTACGCTACTCCCGGTTTGCAGGGCAACTTTTACTCCTTCTTCTTGTACCTGAGGTAGTACTTTTGCCCCGTATGGGTACTACGCCTGCTGTACTGGAGCTATCGTCACAGACAACGACCAAAAGAATCGCCACGACCCCTTGGTGGCTTTATACTTTTTTTCAAAGAAAAAAAGTAAGAAGAAAAAAGAGTGATTTGCCCGGGTAGACTCGAACTCGAAAGTCGAAACTTGAACACGAACAAGGAACAGACCAATCTTGCCAATGCTAGGGTATAATTGGAAACAATAAAAATCTCTACACGCTCCTGATTATCGCTGGAGTGAAAAAGTGACTTCAGTGATCATGACTCATCATCATCCGTCGCAACGCTGGTATATGCCATCCCGCCAGCGCCGCTCCGAAGTCTCAGAGGGACATCGTACAAGTGTGCATAGTCGACGACTTCGCCACCGAGGAAGCCATCTCCGTTCTTCCTCTTGCCAAACACAGGTGCCGGATCACACCAAAAGTCCTTGCAGTTGCCGACGATGCCGCGACTGAACGGATTCGCATTTCGAGACTGGAGTTTGCCATGCGATGCGTCTGACGCGGTGGCCAAGAAGGCATCCAGACCGATAATTTTCTTCCACCGCGAAAGGCAGCCCTCGGGGCGTCTCGGGACAGGATGGATTCGTGTTGAAGCAGCCGCGGTGTCGTTGAGGGACGACGTGCCGGTCGTGGCACCCTGAATGACCGGTCGCACGTGCTGCGGCAGTAACGGTCCATTTTCCCTAGTGTGTTCGTGGCGTTTCATGTTCTCATAGGTTGTCATGTTCTTGGAGATCTGGACTGATTGCACAACTAGCAACATCGTAACCCAAATGAGCTGGAGCACCGTCCACAATGCAAGTGCAACGGTCCAGGGATCGCGAAGTACGAATCCGCATAACGCGGGGCCGAGAATGTTGCACTTCGACACAGCGTCCTCGGTCGGACTAGGGAGCTGAGTGAGGTAGGCGAGGACCAGTCGAACATACAGGACGATGCCCACCTCCAAACAAAGAATGTAAATGTAAAAATGGCGCAGGTTATTGTTTCCCACGCAATTATGTATCCAGGGGCAATGGTGGTCTTGCTTGGCCACGCAGCGATGACAGCGGCGACAGTGTTTGGACCTGAGAGGCTTGCGAACCATGCATTGAACACAAAAATTCTCTTCGTCAAATTTCCAGAGCGAGAACAGCTCTTCGATCATGGCGCGTTGCTGGTTTCGTGATGCAAGTTTAGGAACCCATCCGGGATCTTCAAGCATGGCTAGGAAGTAGAAGTACCCTGTGCCAGCATAGAAAATCACGAAAGACAAGTTGGACAAGAAGTTCGAGGAGAACGTGACAGGTAGTATGGTCGTGAGATAGCTGAAGCCGACCCAAAACAACGTGCCAGCAAAAATGCCGGCCAGATAGGGCGTTTTATGGATGGTGTGATATTCGAGGTGGCTGATCATTGCGATCCGCTGCGCAATGTACTGCATTCCCAAGCACACCACCAAAAACACTGGAAGACCAATAAAGATGCTGAGGTGACTTATGATGTAAAGTCCGATTGGGATGATCGTGAAGGGATAGAGGAAGAAAAACTTGGCCATCACAGATCGGTCGCGAACTGCAGTATGTAGCCCTAATGGGAGAGTCTTGACATTTCCCGAGGCATCATAGCCATGGTCGGCTAACGAGCGACGGTAGACGCGTTTCGTGTTCATCTCATCGGCACAGTCGCTTGGTGTCTTGCCCTCGTTGGTCTTCGCGAATCTGTCAGCTCCGTACTCCAGTAGTCTATCCAAGCAGGCCTTCGAGCCTTTCACCAGAGCCCAGTGTAGAGGAGTATATCCATTGTCATCTTTTGCATTCACGTTTGCGCCCCAACGCAAAAGGAGGTCAACGCACGCAGGCCAACCCTTGTATCCTGCCCACATCAAGCTGGTGTGTCCTTGAGGATCCGGGATATCGACAGGAATATTCTGGTGCAACAGTAGAATGAGCAGGAGGGCATTCCCGTCAATGGTAGCAAGATGGAGGATGTTGTAGCCTTGACCGTCGGTCAATAGAGGATCCGCGCCGTTTTGTAGCAAAAGGTTGACGATATAGAAGTGACATCGCTGAGACGCCCACATCACGGCTGTCGCATTGGACTCTCCTCCTTTTGCATTGACATCTGCACCCTGCTCAAGTAGGTATTTACACACTGCATATTGGTTGTTGATAGCAGCCCAATGGAGAGGAGTGATGCCTTCTTCATCCTTGTACGTCGCTGTGTATTTTCCGGACTGAATCATCTTTTGAATATGTTCAAGAGCGCCAATGCGGGCGCATTGCATAATGTCCTCCTCCAAAGGGAGGCTTCGTTCCACCGGGCCATTCTGCACAGGTTCGAGTTCAACACCTTCAGAGGTTACTTGCGGAGAAGCCGCGTTGTTTCTGGAGGGCGGAGGAAGTGATTGTTTTTGAGAGTTGGGGGTCGACATGGCGCAATCTTCTTGGATTCTCCGCTGTACATGTAAACATACTGACTTCTAGATGGTTTCCATGAGAAAATACGCAGTATATCTATGCTGGAAAAGGTACCTCCTGAATCCTACGTGGTGCTTCGCACTCAGCCACAGGTCATCGTAAGAAAGTTATAGCACTTAAGCAGCTACCGCTCTGCCGTATACACCGACGACTCACGGCGGCACCTGTGCTCCGAAGCAGACCGAGCTCACGTGATTTTTAGTCGCTTGGCAGACCTTGCAATCCCGAAGCCAGGAGAGCTAGGTATGTATTCTTCACCTTCCACCTCGCTGTATCAATCTCCTCTCCCCTCTCGCTTGAGCCATCTCATTTCACCTTTTTGCTTCTCGGAGGTTCTTTCTATCAAGCTTCACGAGCAAGCAAGATGATGTCGAGGAACGTTCTGCGCCAATCTGGCCGCATTGCCGGTGCCATTTCAGCATCGGGAAGAATAGCTGCGGTAAGCTCAAATTCTTCTCTGTTCAAGCTTGGAAGCTCCGAAAGCATCTCTACGACCGTCGACTAGCTGGCGAAAATGTTTTCCAAGCTTCGGAATGCGATTTTCGTCGTTTCGACTCCCAGAAACGAGAGTTCCCGGCTGATCAAAATCTTTGCTAGTCCCGTGTCGCTGCTCCTGCACCATTCAATGCCGCCTCAAAACAGATCCGATCGTACGCTGCCGATGCTAAAGCTTCTCCCACTGAAGTCTCCTCGATCCTCGAGCAAAGAATCCGCGGCGTTCAAGAGGAGGCAGGTCTTGCTGAGACTGGCCGTGTTTTGTCCGTCGGTGACGGTATCGCCCGTGTCCATGGCATGAGCAATGTCCAGGCTGAGGAACTGGTCGAATTCGCTTCCGGCGTCAAGGGCATGTGCATGAACTTGGAAGCTGGTCAAGTCGGTGTCGTGCTGTTCGGTTCCGATCGTCTCGTCAGAGAAGGAGAGACCGTCAAGCGTACCGGCCAGATTGTAGGATAACCCGGAATCAATGAGCGATGTTGAGCTAACCGTACCCAGGTCGATGTTGGAGTTGGCGAGGCTCTGCTTGGCCGTGTCGTCGATGCCCTTGGTAACCCCATTGATGGCAAGGGTCCCATCAAGACAACCGAGAGACGCCGTGCTCAGATCAAAGCCCCCGGTATCCTTCCCCGTCAGTCCGTCAGAGAGCCAGTCCAAACTGGTCTCAAATCCGTCGACGCCATGGTGCCGATTGGTCGTGGTCAACGTGAATTGATCATTGGTGATCGTCAGACTGGAAAGACTGCCGTCGCTCTTGACGCTATCTTGAACCAAAAGAGATGGAACTCCGGAAACGACGAGAGCAAAAAGCTCTACTGTGTTTACGTGGCCGTCGGTCAGAAGCGATCCACCGTCGCTCAGCTTGTCAAGACTCTTGAGGAGAACGACGCTATGAAGTACAGTATCGTCGTTGCGGCAACTGCTTCTGAAGCTGCTCCTCTGCAGTACATTGCACCTTTCACCGGTACGTACCTGAACTCTTGCTGTTCTTCTCGTGGTGGTGGGATTATTTGTACCCGAAGGGCACGCGAAGATGTGCATGAATCATTCGGTTCTGTACGAAAGATACCTCACTGGCCGGAGCCTTGGACTTGCCACGTGGTCTGCCACTTGATCTGTCCAATATCACTCAACGGCCCTCCCCTATCGCAAGGACTGTCGGTGCTGCTTTGGGAAGGGCAGCAAATTCCAAACCGAAGCACACTATTTCCAGCGGTTGAGTGAAGGGAGGGAGTTGAGTGGTTCCCTACATTGGATCCCATTCTGGATATTATCCACATTGATTTTCTTCCTCAAGTTCTATGATACACTTCGCTAACATTACATCAACACTAGCAACTTCAATCGCTGAATACTTCCGAGACAATGGCAAGCATGCTTTGATTATTTACGACGATCTCAGGTATTTAAACTTGTCTCAAAAGCATAGTAATTCCACTTGCTAACTCAGGTGCAGCAAGCAAGCCGTGGCATACCGTCAAATGTCTCTGTTGCTCCGTCGTCCCCCTGGACGTGAAGCTTACCCTGGTGATGTCTTCTACCTCCACTCTCGACTTTTGGAACGTGCAGCCAAGATGAACAACAAGCTTGGTGGTGGTTCTTTGACTGCTCTGCCAATCATCGAAACCCAAGGTGGTGATGTGTCCGCCTATATTCCCACCAACGTCATTTCTATCACCGACGGCCAGATCTTCTTGGAAGGTGAATTGTTCTACAAGGGTGTTCGACCTGCCATCAACGTCGGTCTCTCTGTCTCTCGTGTCGGTTCAGCTGCCCAGCTCAAGGCCATGAAGCAAGTCGCCGGTTCCTTGAAGCTTTTCTTGGCCCAATACCGAGAAGTCGCCGCTTTCGCCCAATTCGGTTCAGATCTTGATGCATCCACCAAGCAGACCCTCAGCCGTGGTGAACGTCTCACCGAGCTCCTGAAGCAGAAGCAATACTCGCCCATGGCTGTCAACGAAATGGTTCCCCTTATTTACGCCGGTGTCAACGGTCACCTGGACAGCGTTCCAGTCGGCAAGGTCCTGCAATGGGAGGCTGACTTCCTTGCCCACTTGAAGACCGATCAGGCCGAGCTATTGGCAAGAATTGACAAGGAGGGACAGTTGAGCAAGGACCTCGAGGCGGACCTCAAGGAGGTCGTCGTTAACTTCACCAAGAGCTTCACATAGGTATGCTGGATTCAAATACTGTAGCTGTGGCTCGTTTGCTGACCATCATCTGTTCTACAGACGTGTTTCAAAATCGCTTTGTACAATTTTCCTGGCTTGGTCAAAAAATAAGAACACAACCTGAACCAATCTGAGGCTGAGAGTGGCAAGATGGGCAAGAGGGACGCCGGTGTTAAGAGAAGATAGTGCCGCATTGTAACTAGTTACATATCAAGTCCTCAATCGATTCCGTTTGTTAAACATCCGTCTCTGTTTTACCGTTGTCTAGATTCAAGTCTAGGTGTTTAGGACGATAAGGAGATGTACGGTATAGTACAGTACCTGGTGCCCCAGTGGATCCTACAATTGATAATTAATTAAGATGCCGCCTTCGCCGAGTGTGAAATGTTGCGACACGACCAAGTCTCGACAGCACACAAGTAAGTCAATCGGTTCAAGCAATGACTAGTTCGTTCGTCCCCTCCCGTCCGCTGCTGACCGAACCCCGTCACTCCGCCCTCGACCTCTACTGCTTCAGCCTCTGCTTCTCGCATCGCACCAGACATGTCCAATCGAACGGAGCCGGGAAATCGAAGAAAGCACTTGCAGGCAGACGGCAAAAGACGTCAAGGTGTCGGAGGGTGGAACGGAGAAGTGAAATGGCCAAATTCATTCAGGTACCAATCGCTTGCTGTCTTTTTTTAAAACCACGACACCCGCCAACGACAGTATAAACATCCACAGCCCTTCGAAGCCAAGGGGCCAGACCACTCACTACTTGCTCACACAGGTAGGATACTTCATTCTCCCCTCTCCCCTCTACCTTCTCCCTCCCCTCGTCCTCTTCTCCTCTTCTCTCACGACTTCGCCCACCACAATTCGACAAAGCCACTCTCCAATCTGATCTGCGGTCCATCCCCATCTCAATCCACCGTCCTCTCTTCCTCCCGCGACATCCTCGTCTTGTCTCACCGTCTTCCCACGGTAAAACCCGTTCGAGTATTCGACCTCTTGCATGAATCTCTCAATCACGGCACATTCCGTCGGCCCAATCGTCCAGGTGAACATCTCGCCCATGCCGCTGCCCGTCTCGTCAATGTCCATCTCGCGACCTTCGAGAGCAAGTACATCGGGACGAATAGCTTCTCGTCCTGGTCCGTGGAATTTGGGGCGCAAGGATTTCCGATAGATGATATGCAGAGTACGGAAATGGCTGTTGGTAAATTCGCCCGAAAGCCCGAGTCTGGACGACGAGGGTCGCGATGGGTCGGACGGGTAGGATGGCGGAAGAAGGTATGAGGGTAACCGGGACTTGGTTTTTGAGCCTCGGTGAGTCGAATTGGATCGTCTATCGATGGAAGACATGGCCAATTTGGCCTTTTCCCAATTCGGTTCTTCGCGCGACTGCTGTTTTGGACTCAATGTGCCGTCAAGGTTGCTGATAGGAGATGGTGATGATAATGTCCGCTGAATGTTGACTTCTGCTGCTGGTTCTGTGCTTCTTTTCGGCGGTCTTTCTTCTTTTTGGCGGGACTGAGGCTTTGGTGTGGGTGTAGGTTCTGAAGATGCTGATGAATTCACAGTGTGAACAGACTCTTCAGCTGCAGCATCTTCAACGTCATGATCCAAATCAGGCTCTAGACCGGCCTCATGTTCATCCTCATGAGCCTCCAACTCGCGACGCAGCTGTAATCCAGCCTCGCCCAGGGTGGTGTCGTCACTTCCCGTTTTCATGCTGAAGCTGCTTTCCATGCCATCTATATCAACCCCTCTTGATCTTTCACTGAAAACAACTCTTCTGATCATGGTCGGTGTATCTGCTTTCGCGAAACCTGTCATCTGACCAACGCTGTATCTGGACCCCTTTAATGCAGATCGAGGTGTAGGTGGTCGTTGACTAGGTGCTGGATCTGGTGAGTCTTGGTGTGGAACTGGAGGCGTGGTGAGTGCTACGGATGTATCATCAATTGCTGAAGTATCCTGAGTCTCCTCTTGTGAAGAGATTGATTGGTCCAAAGCATCAACAGGAGCGTCCACTGATTCTGCTGTTGAGTTGCTGGCATCATTCATATCCTCAGAAACTGCCGGCTCATCCGACTGTTCATGGTGATAGCCATCGTTCGTATCGAAGCTCCGATTTGGATCTTCTTCCTTCTTCGGAGTACCAAGCATAAGATCAATATCAAATGTGCCACTGCTTCTTCTCTGCCCAAGCTGATGTCTTCTGATCTCACCAGCTCCGAATTTGATTTTGCTTTCTTGTTCTTTCCAATATCCCAGACCGCTCATTTCATCCGAATTGGTGGATAAGAACGTACTCTGCTCAACGGAAGGCGCAATGTCATCACCTCTCCGCCATGGTCTCGGAATGAGACCTCTTCGAGGTTTGTCATTGACTTCTTTGGGCGGATGAAGTTGTTTATGTTGCTCATTCTGCACGGGTAGATCAGATATTGTAGCAGGTAAAGGACTGGACGACGAGTTCTTCGCCTCTGCCAGCCAAATGTCCTCTTCATCGTCCTCGTGTAGCTGATCGCATTGGCTGTGTTCAGCCATGCTTTGCTCTTTCACGGGTAGTGCAGACTCATCGTCACTGTCAATGATGATGACTTGACTCTCGCTCGCGTTCTCGATTTGTCTTGACACTGCTTCACGCTCGAGCTGCCATTCACGTTCGCGTCGAGCCATGGTATCAAGCAGTTCGGGCTTTTGTCTCATGATTGACTGATTTTCAGGTGTTTGAGTCACATTGCCGCCCCCTTTTCTCGAATCTGCTCCCATGGAACTCGAAGTATGTACTGGTGTATGCTGGACCACAGTTTCGCCCCTCCGCACCTGAGTTGCTTGCTGAGGTTTTGGTTGTTCATGCCTTGAAGAAATGCCCAATCCGGCCACATCACCCTTCCGTGCAGGTGCCTCGCCAGGGGTGGCTCTATCCGCTGGATCAGAGGATTGTCGCTTCGCAAGCTCTTCTCCAAAGCGCAGGCCTGCCCTCAGCTCGCGTTTTGTCCTGGAATCAAACCCTTCGAACAGATGATCTTCATGACTTGACAATGGACGGCTTACAGAGCTTTGTTTCTGCTGAGAAGAGTGGTGCCGCTCGGAATGTTCTGGGGACACTACCTCCTGCAGAGCAATGCCTGCAAACAACGCCGAGGCCGATCCACGGTGTCTGTGATTAGCGGTCCGTTGTAGAATGTGTCTGGGAGGTGAAGGCAGTTTTGGGGATGAGTAGGGCTGCGGTGTTACTCTTCGAATTCCCACCGATGAGGGAGCAGGCACCTTCAACAGGCTCCTATCTTGTTCAATGACTGGAGGAGATGATGGCACCGTACTTGAAATCTCACTTTCATCGGCGTTTAGAGCAGGATAGGATACGTCGCCCGCTGGTGCCAACGCGTGGGTCTTGTCAGGGTTATCCGAAGGCTTATTCTCTCGTTCTTGTCCAGCAGGATGACTTTCGGCAGCCATAGCGGGACTGCTGCGAAATTGTCTTGCCGAGGGTAGGGTGTCAAGATCAATCATCGTGAACCCTTCACTTTCAAGTACTGTATCGAATCCTTCTCCCGTCATGCGGCCCTCTGTATCTTGTTGCAGGGTATCTTCCACATCGTCTGGGTCACCATGAAAGGATGAGGAAGGCGACGGCGTCGGATAACTTAGCGCACTATTAGATGATACCTTTCGTACTTCTTTGCCCTTCTGCCTCGACGGTTTCGCCAGTGATTGTTGTGTGTCTGGGTCCTTCTCGTCACCATCGGGCATACTGTCCGTTGTGGATTTGGCCGAAACTGGTCTTCCTCGAACCGATACTCTGTTCAGATCAATTGTGCGCAATTCTGGAGACTCCGACTCCGGCGTACTTCCTTGCTGATGGATTCCATCATAGCCATCTTCAGCGTCTGTATCTTGTCGGACTTCAACTGCAGCTTGGGCAGACTTCCTCCCTGGTTTCACTGGAGAAGACGTCGAGTCCCCTTCATCAGCCTTCCTGCTTCGTGAAGTTCCCTGCTTTCGTGGCGACTTCTTCTGCCTCAGCCAGTCGTCCTCTTCCGCATCGTCGCCCAGGGGTCGTACGTTCAGGTCAGTCACGCTTTGTCGTCTGGAGCGACTTGTGTTTCTAGCTCCTCGCACAGGAGTCCCACTCCGCTTGCTCTTCCCTGGTGCTGTAGCCGAATTTCTTTCTCTCGAAAATCGTGCCTCTAGATTCGTAGGTGAAGAGTCGTGCCTCAAGGGTATTTTCATTGTTCGGGTCATTGTTCGCGGCGCTATGCCCTCCATTTCTGGATCTTCGGGCTCAGCCTCCACGGTGACCTTGATTTTCCACGGACTTAGATTCTGTTCGGATACTGAATGAAACAGGGGCGTAGAGGCAGTTGCGCCGGTAGCTCGGCGGGAACGTCGTCTTGTGGCGGCGCTGTTTTTGCTTGGGGAAGATGTGCGGACAGGGCGCGACACACGTTTTCCGGTGGCACCGTCTTCGAAGGAGTCCGCTAGGGGGTCAGGGGAGCTGAGCCCATCGTCGTGGTAGGATGCAAGAAACGAAGGTGATCGTGGCATTGTGTACGTATATGACGAGGAGCATCGGCTGGAAATTGGTGATATGCTCGGACTCCGGAGTCCCTCCAGCACTGTTTTATAAAACAGGCAGATGGTTCGGTAATTCGTTAATCATGATAGGATCCCTCCAACTTTCCATTCACTCTGCATTGCAGTCATCGCCGTTCAGGGGTGCCCTTGTAAATTCTGCGCGATCGCACTACGCTTCCTCCGGCTCTTCTAGGAATCACGATCTTGTTTGTTTACTATGACATAGAGACTAAGGCCTCTGATTGGCTACATTGCGAATTAGGAAGCGGTAGAATATTGATACGTCTGACATATTGAATTATCGTCGATTCAACTGTGGTTTCGTTACATAAATTCTGTCTAATCCTTCGTCAGACAGCACATTTTTGCTTTTCCCCAAGATCATGTCCTGCAAACCAAGACTCTGCTACCCAGTTGGAGCTCAGAACGTTGAAAAGTCATAGGTAGCAAAGTTGACTGCCGGTCCGGTTGCAGGGCTGAAGATCTCGTAGTCAGAAATTCCCCATTCTGGGTGGTTGATGCCATCGATCCACGCTTGAGTTTCAATGACGATGCACCCATGCTGGTTGACAAACTTGGCCGCGCCAGACGTGCCACTGTTCCTCTGCTGTTGGCTGTGCTTGACAGGAATCGTGCCAGTTTGACCATTGCACGTGTATATCTGCAAGCCCTGCTGGTTCGTGCTTACATCCAGCCGAATGCCTGTGGTATCTGACCAGAGAGACAGGACGGGGAAATTGGAGGATGTTGCACCTGCGCCGGTTGGGCGGTCGAGAATAAAAGCGTTGTCAATTCCTGTGCAGCCTGCACCACAGACACCTGTAGCATTTTTGACAGCATTTCCGAGGAGCTTGGGTGAGGTGAAGTCTAGGTTTGGTAGGCTGGATACTGAACCTATGCTGCCCGTGGGGATCAGGATCGGGTCTACCTCAATATATCGGTCAGAGTACGGCATCCATAGAGTTGTATCGTTCAGTATCGTGGCCTGCTTGAAAGCATTCAGGTTCCAATATATATGGTTCGCTAGCATGATGGGCGTCTCTTCATCCAGCGCGCTCGAAACAATGCTGGTCGTAAGTCGTGGCCGCGTCTGCCCTTGCGGGCCGCTGGGCGCAGTTGAGAGGGTGTAGGTGGCGGTGGTAAAGACCGTCCCAGGGAAACCCTCGGTGGCGGTGTCGAGAAGGGCGAAGGTAATGCTTGAGTCCGAAGCAGTCACAACGGTCCAGTTCCTCTGGTCGTAACCAACAGTGCCTCCGTGGAGTGTGTCAGCACCAGCGTGATCGTTGGCCGGGATGTGGTAGGATTTGCCATTCAACGTGAATGTACTGTTCTTGATACGATTGGCATAGCGACCAACAATAGGACCGAAATATGTGTGGTTGGTCTCGGTGTCTGTAACGTATCGCGTAAGATCATCGTAACCGACGGCAACATCTTGATCGTTGCCGTCACGGTCTTTCACAACCAAGGATGTGAGACGAGCACCATAGGGGATCAATTTGGCAGTAATATTCTCTGCGCTCAACGTGTACAGCGCGAAAGGGTTAACTGGCGCGGTGAGGTTAGAGGTTGTCGAGCTGTTCTGGCCCAGGGCCGGCAGCACGACGCTCGAGGCGAGAAGGAATTGAGCAAACAACGACCACATTTTGACCACAAGAACTGACGTGAGGTTTTTAGTAGTAGCGAGAAGAGCAACGACAGAAGGAGGACTTGCAAAGTAGCAGCACATGGCTCACTTATACCTGAAATCGGACCGCTCTTTTGTCAGGCAGGTTACATTGCTGGTCAACTGAAGTGACCACTCGCTCGCCGACTCCGACGCAGCTTGTGGAAAGAGAGAGATGATGCTATTGTGGATCGCTGCGCAAGTATCGAGGACCAAAAGCGTCGCGAGAGGTGGAAGTGGTTGGCAGAATGCGGGGAATGTGGCAGAGGAGGATGCGGAGGAGCTTCCTCCATTCAGACTACACCAGATCCCCTGGAGCGGCGCCCACTAGCCTGGAGAGACCCCTGTAGAGCGCCTGCGGGAGGAGCCAGAGGTACCTAACGCGGGTACATTGTAGCTTAAAGCAAGTAGCCTAGGAATTAACCCGGGGCACCTATAAGCACCTAACCCCATAGTGACGAGCTAGCCACATGCACTCCGGTGTGCGAGTTTCCTTCCTAGGTAGGCATCTCTCCAGTTTAGTGGTCTTTGTTCCTTGTACAATAGCCCTAGGACACACCGGCCTTTGTCGACCTCTGTCGATCTCCATGCCACCGTGTGACGTCTACAAGTACACATCCTTAGCTACCTCGTATTCCGTAGTCCTAGATAATGCTCTGGCTGATTCTCGGAACACCGGCATGTTTCCTGCTTGAGTCACCATCCTGCTAGGTACTTCCAACAAACAACCTGGGCTTCTATGCCGGTGTCGCAATTCGGCAAAATCGAGCACTCGTACGAGTACCCCGTGGCTACCCCGTGGTAAATTGTACTCCTAGGCTAATTCAACCTCCAGCTCGGTGGGCACCCTTTCTAGCCTGAGGTACAGCGTGCTCGATCACCGGCAAGCCGTCAGCTCGACTACACTCCGGCGGCCCTTCTCGGATCAATGTCCACCAAATGCACATCCAGATAGACTGGCCAATCCGGAGCCAAGTTGCTTCGGGATTCTGAAAGGGGCTTGAGCGCTTCGTCGATGGCTTTTCTGTCCACTTGACCTTTGGGTTGGGATTCGATCTGTGCAATCTTGAAAAGATCCTCTTCTAACTCCTCGGCTAATAGACGGCTGGGTTGTGGCAGGAAAGTCCCTTGTCGGCCTTGATGTGTGTGCAAGGTCGCGTACGGTAGAGCTGGACGGGTTGCTGCCTTTTCGGCCAGGTCACTGAGCGCATTCAAGCCACTCATGCCACCAATGGTCCTCGTCGATCTGGTGACATGCACATTGTGGCTGGCTGACCTCTCCATTTCCGGGGCTTCCAGTTCTTCCTCATCCGAGGATCCACTGTCTTCAGAACCAGCTCGCTTGCCATTGTCGTCTTTGCCCCGTTTCCGTGTATTGCTCGCTTCTCCTTCCTTGCGTGAAGTGGTGAAAAAGTGCCGAGCTGCAATCTGCGCCTGGTGTGATTGAAAGTTAAGCTCTTTGTCTGTGAAGAGAGAGTGGATCGAGTAGACTGGTGCGGTTTGATTTGACGTTGCGTTTCCTTTGCGGTCCAAGGGAGTTGAGTTTCCGTTCCGCGACGGTGAGCCCACATCGTCATCGACTTGTTTCCGTTTGCGTTTGTGCATCTCACCTGCCCCGTTGAGGTCTTCTTGCTCCCGGTGTCGGGTAAAGCGAGTCTTGCGGCTTGTGTGAGTTCCTCCGGGGCTTCCAGGGTTGGTGATACTAAACTGGCTGGGATGAAGAAGTAGGGCGTTGGTATCCGCAATATCAAGCTGCTCCTTCTCTTTCATGAGTCTCTGTCTCTTGTGAGAAAGGGATTGGAACAGTCTTTCTCGGAGGGTCGAAGTCATGTGTTCGCATTCTTCAGCAGCAAGGTGCAGGCGATAGTCACATTCGTACTTGAGTCTTTCCAGACGCGCATTGTGGTTGTTCTACACGTTTCGTCAGTAAGTGAGACATGTGTCACTGTAGGGCCAGCCTACCATAAGCTGGATGAGGGCGATCTCTTTCGCTTCTTTGGCATCGTTCACCTCATGAACAAACTCAGCATACCATTTCCCGGCCATTGAGGACATTTGTGATTGATAGGGTGTTCCGGACGCTGCTAGTTCGGCTATCCTCGCGATCTCTTCTGGCGAGTCTTCCAGAGGTTCGGGGTCATAGGGGTCAGCTTGGGAGATGAGGCTCATGTCGGTCTGGAGGGCGATGAGTTGTTCTCGGTAGTGCTGCTCTCGATTCGAGGCGAGCTCATTGTGTAGTTCTTGCTGGTGTGCAACATGTTGATTTCGTCTTTTGTCTCTCTTAGAGAGCGGCTGTGCTGGAGGAGTAGGTGAGCGAGGATTGGGATAGAGAGAAGTCTCAGGGCCCGTTAGTGGTGGGGTTGGGGAGGGAGAGTACGCCATCGTGTTATGACTTGAAGAGCCACTGTGCGATGTCGTAGCACCGTTCTGAAAGAGTCCTGACCCAAGATGTGTGGAGTGGTTGAATATGAAATCTTAGCTGGTGGACGCAGTCGAGTGTCATTCTCTCTCTCACATGAGGTGCGTGAGAAGCAGCAACTTAGCCGGGTCATTATCTTATCGCCACGTGACTAGACTATAATTAGGGGGCCGACTGCGGTGACTGATCCGTCCCTAACGACGAATGATATTATGAATGACTTCTCTCCAGTGAATACAAATCTGCATTGCTGGTGATGCTACCGCGGAAGAACGGTATTGAAAGACCTGGTGAATGCGCACAGTCAATACGCAGTTGAATGGTCCCTGTTCCACTTTTCCAGAGTGAATTAATTGCCAGCGATGAGCTGCTTTGTCGCTGACCGCTGACTGGAGAGACAATACGAGTGCGATAGTCTCCCTTCAATACAGCTATATCTCGATATCTATTCAAGCTGCTGAACAACCAAACCCTCCTCGGCTGCATATGTATTCGGCCATTTCTGTGCCTTCATATAGGGATACGACAGTTTGTCTAGGATCCAGCAGCGCCGTGAATGCGTGAGTCCACAGCGAAAGCCAGGGACTTATGGCAGGCCTGTTAAATATTTCGGAGCTTGTACAGGACATATGAGACACAAGCATCACACAAGCATGTCCGATGTATAACCGCCACGATAGGCTTTACCAGTGGCATCTGCTTGAGGCAAGGAGGACGAGAAGCAGGTCTCTCAGTCGCTGCCCCGCCTCCCCAGTTCTTGTTATACCGGGGTTCACCAAAATAGCTAGACAGCTGACTCCCCACTCCGAAGCACATCTACACCGACCACTATTTAACTACACGACAGTTGCATTCCAAGCTCATGTTCAGAAACCACAGTTCATTGCTTTGTGATTATCTTTCAGAGACAAGTCATTGGACTAGCGTACAGTTAATCGCTCCCTGATTGCAAGATGGGTGCCACCGTTATTCATTCTGTGCTTCTCTTTGATGGCGTCTCGACTCATCCCAACGCCACTGTCACCTTCGACCGAGAATCTGGCAGAATCACATCTGTCTCTACCACTCCCACTTCCAGCACACATTTTCCTCCTGGTGCGGCCGTGATTGATGGCCAAGGATGCACTCTTCTTCCCGGCTTGATCGAGTCACACATGCACGTGCACAATCTTCACCTTCCCCCAGGGGCGAGCGAGGATGATATCCTGCGTTCACCCTTACGATGTGGCGTCACCACTGTATGTGATATGCACTCCGACCCAGAATCTGTGAACAGGCACAGGAAAGCAATCGCGGAGGAATTGACCGAGGCCAAAAAGTCAAATGGAGCCGTGACCTTGTCAGATCTCAAAAGCTCGCTGTACGGAGCTACCATCGCGGGGGGATGGCCAAAACCGGTTGTGTTGGGCCACAATCCTTCTGAAGAGGCAAGTCTATGACTGAAGGAAGCAGTGGTGCACGGCTTTAGCGTTCCTGGTGTACTCGCTAACTAATGGATTGCAGCTGAAAGCACTCGTTGACACGTGGCCCAATGTGACTGTCGATAACGCGGCAGAGTTTGTCAAGAGCCACAAGGCGAATGGTGCAGATTACATCAAACTGATGCAAGAAAATTGCTGTTCTCTCGCCATGCCAACAGGGGCTATTCCTGTAGCCACCCTCGAGCTTCAGACGGCTGTGGTCAAAGCTGGCCACGACGCAGGGTTCCCAGTTGTCGGCCATGCACTCAGTGTTGACATGACTGAGGTCGTCCTCAAGTCTGGTGCGGACGGTCTCACACATACGTTCGTGGACCAGCCTCTACCATCAAGCACCCTCGACCTCTACAAAAAGAACAACGCATTTGTCATCCCGACCTTGACCATCCTCGCAAGTCTGACAAATGAATTGCAGGATTGGCGGGATCGGTTCGCAGACCTCGCCAAACAGAAGAAGTTGGTGGACGATTTCTCTGTGCAAAACATGAGAGAGACCATGAACGCGAAAGACGAAGCAGCCAAGCTCGAGTACGCCTTTGATGCGATCAAGACATTCAGACAGGAAGGCATTGACGTTGTCGCGGGCACCGATTCTGTTGCTGGGCTCAAGGGTTCGGGCCTTGGTCCTAGTCTCTGGATGGAGCTGCTGTTGTATATCGAAAAATGTGGCATGAGTGTTACGGAGGCCCTTCACTCGGCAACGGCGCTCCCCGCAATGAGGTTCGGTTTCAGTGATCGAGGTGTCGTTGCCGAGGGGAAGAGAGCCGACCTTGTGCTCGTGAAAGGGAACGTCACGGAGGAGCTGGCTGCTCTGTGGGAGGGTGAGGGTATCGTGGGTGTCTGGAAACAGGGCATTAAGGCCAGCTGAGTGAGACGTGCGTGAAATTGTCACTCTTGAGACAAATACATTTCATAGGTTGCCGTACCCCTTGTTCTGACGACGCTGGGGTTCCTTACGCGTATACGGAGAATCGATGGTTCTTCACCCCCATCTATTCCTATATGCAACGCCCAGCGTCCCACGGTCCGATGTTCCTGGACGTCCTAGACAATCCCTGACCGTATGCCATGCTCTGGAATATCCAAATCCTTCCACAGAGACCGGTCTGGATGGCTGAGTGCGGGCATTGAAACATTCGCAGTTGTCACCATGACCCACCGACGCCCGGTCCATGCTGAGCCTCGTTCCGTGTCACTGTCGGGACCATTTCCACTCGTTCCGTATCGTCCTCTCCTTTGCTGATGGCTTCATCTAGAAACGGGGGTCTCAGTATCTGTACACGACTTTGTCCGACGCACATATCATGGCGATATAGCACGCTAGCACTCTCTAGGTTTTTATACCTCGCAAGGTGGATCCGAACGCGCTCGGCTACTCATTACTATCTCACTGACACTTTTGACACTACTGCAATGCTGCGTTGTCCGAGCGGATGATTTGTTAAAGGCCTGCCACCTTTCCGCGTGTTCACACGAGATAAGACCGACGTCCACGGGACGTGTCAGCCCTTGTCGGTAAGTACCTTGGACCTGGTATGCACACACACTCATCAGAGCACCCTTGATCACACAACAAGTGTGTGACTGATCAACTGAGCGCTGCCGTTGAAACTGTACCCTGGCCTGCACTGAACCGAACTCGCTCGCTTCTCGCTTCCGCCGCCACAATGCTTGACCCCAAGGTCGAAGATCTGGAGGCGCTGGCCCAAACGTGCCTGGAGACTGCCAAACAGATCAAAGGATACCTCGCGGCCCAGAAGCTCCCTCAGCCAACATTCGACCAGAACGGACCAGAGTTCTTCCCGCCCGTCACCCCGGAGATCGATGGCGCCAGACTCGACCTGCGCGCTGCAGCAAAGAGACTGTACGATCTGGTCGCTGGGCCGGACGAGGTTCTGACCTGGCACTCGTATCACTGTGTACGTCTAACCACTGGATCCGTTGAATGCTGTACCTACATACACACACTTAACCTACAGTTCCTACCTATATGGGTATCATGGTTCTAACCTTACTTATACTCCCTTCCCCCTTTACAGGCTCACGACCTCAATGCATTCCGCTACGTCCACAAGTACAACATCCCCGCCAACGTCCCGCTCAACTCGACCATAACATACGCGGAGCTCGCGTCCAAACTCTCGCTGGATCCGTCGCAGCTCAAACAGATGCTTCGCCAACTGATGGCCATCCACGTCTTCCACGAGCCATCGCCGGGCCAGATCGCACACACGGCGTCGTCGCGACTCCTGACGCACTGGGGCGTCGGGTCCTTCAACCACTTCATCGCCGAGGACACGTTCCCGATGGCAGCCCGTGTCGTCGAGACGCTCGACCACTTCGGCCACGGCCGCCAGGAACCCAACAGGGCGGCTCTCAACTACACGTTCGCCACGGACAAGGTGCAGTACGAGTGGTACGAGAGCAACCCGGCGGTGCGCGAGCGCTTCAGCAAGATCATGACCTTCATGTCCAAGGCCCCCGTCATGGCCAACGAGCACGTCGCGCGCGGCTTCGACTGGGCCAGCCTTCCTTCCGGATCCGTCGTGGTCGACGTCGCAGGCAACATGGGCCACTGCTCGATCCCCATCGCCGAGACGAACCCGGGCATCCGGGTCGTCGTGCAGGACCTGCCCCAGATCATCGCCAAGGCAAGGGACCCCGCGACGAGCGTCGTGCCGGAGCCTCTCCGCGCGCGCTTCGAGTTCATGGAGCACAGCTTCTTCGACGCTCAGCCCGTTGCCGCCGCCGCCGTCTACTTTCTGCGCATGATCATGCACGACTACAGCGATGAGTGGGCCGTCCGGATCCTCCGCCCGCTCGTGCGCGCCATGGGCCCGGACTCGCGCATTGTCATCATGGACCAGCTCATGCCGTCGGCCGTCGGCGTGCTGCCGTACGACGTCGAGAGGATGATGCGCACCACCGACCTGCAGATGATGGCGCTGACGAACGCAAAGGAGCGCGACGAAGGAGAGTGGAAGCATCTCATCGCGAGGGCCGGCGAGGGTCTCGTCGACACCGTCTTCGCACAGACCGAGGATAAAGGGAAGGGCAAGACGCTGGCCATCAGGAACATCCAGACGCCGCCCGGAAGTACGTTGAGTGTGATTGAGGTTGGCTTCGTCGATCAGGAAACAAAGCCAGGGACGGATGGTGCCGCCTAAGAAACCCAAGAAAGAAGGGCTGCTCAGGTTCGTATGGAAGTAGGTACATACGCACGCGTAGGTTCAGAGAGTATAAAAAGGCCCTTTCTCAGGCTGCAGACACAACTCAGAATACCCCTTGACCACCTAGGTGCAAAGCCATCCACGTGAACGGTAAAGGGGCAACAGACAATCACAATAAACCTCGTTATTACAGTCAAAGAACAAACATTAAAAATTCTCTTGCTATATCTTCTGTACGACAAAATGGTACAGTAGCCAAGGCTCGCCCCTTTGCCAAACGAGGTGTGACGAGAATCATGAATGTTGAAAGAGCGAACGACACAGGAGATCTGCCTGAACCATGGAGACACACTCTCGGAGAGCTCGACATAGTTTCAACACACTGTATCCCCAACCCATTTTCCCATACACACGAAAACCACCCGAACCATGGAGACACACAAGAGCTCGACATGGACATGGATCCAATGCGCTGAGGAGACGACTGCCCGTCCATCCGACCCTTCTTCTCCACGCATACCAGATGCGTTGGCGTGATGGCATCGTTGGTCTATCATATCCCAAGTAATATTACTTTTACAACGTATCATGAGCCTCGTTGCTGCGACTTCCCCAGGATCCACTTCGTCCGATCCTATCGTCTCTTAACAATCAATCATTTCTTCGGGATCAGTAATCCAAACGAGCTCCTTTCCCTCGGCGGCTGCTTGTCGGGCATACTCTTCTCCTCGATCAAACTCTCGAGCCCAAAATTCGGCCGACTCCTCGGTGTCTCGCTCAGTCCAATTCTTTCGGACGAGGTTGTCGATGTATTGAGATGCAATCCCGGCTTCGACGTAGGTTTGTGCTTGGGGCCAATCGAGGCCGGCGGCCCATTCATCGTACTGGTGTTCTCTTTGGTAGTCTGTCATCCCATCCGTTCCAACATTAGTATTGTCAAGCTCTTTACGTGTCTTTGGCGTCGGGCTCAATGTTGATGACATTGTTGTATTGTTAGGAGTGTCAGGATGAGTCCGAGCTCGAAGAGGTGGCGTATCTGAAACCTCAATCTGCGACTCACGAAAAGAGCTAATCTCTCCAACATCTTCTCCAGGAGGTGACGAGGATCGTGAGCGGGCCTTTTCTGTGAGCGAGAGTCGTGAAGATCGTACCGGCTTGTATTTTTGAGCTTCAGACCTGGCCTTTTCCAATCGGCTTTCTGTGGTGTCGTTGACGGAGCTCTCGTCTTGCACGGTTGAACTTGGGATCAGAGATGAGGATGATCCAGGAAGCTCTGCATGTGACATACGTGGTGTGCTGGGTCGAGGAGGGATCACTTCATCATTCGCCTGGCCCAGAATAATAGTATCCTCCTCGTCCTCGTATTCGTCCATATCAGGAACGCGGAAATGACCAGGAGAAGGATTAGCTAAAGAAGGTCGCCAGGTGGTGTCGTTCGGATCGACGACGCTGTGGTCAAGTCGAAATTTGGGTGTCATGTTGTTTACTGTGTTCTGGAGGGTGCTAGGAGAATGCATGGCACTGACATCTCTCGCGGAGATACTAGATGCGCTTGAATCTGACACTTTTGATCTGTCAGATGGATCAGAGAACATGCTGCCATGATAGATTCCAGAGCGACCATATGTGCCATAGACATGTTTCACCGAGGTCTGTGGGTTGATGCGTACTGACTTTCCAGATCGTCCCAAAGTAGCGTAACCATTCGCTCTCAAAGCGGAGCGCAAGGGAGTCTGTGGTGCAGTTTTGTTTGCTGGTGTGGAAGGATCGTCATTTGCGAATCGCGACTCTTCCAAACCATCAACCTCATTGTCAACGTCTAGGTAATTCTCGTCGATGCCGAAACCACCTCGCGTAGGAGGTGGAATTTCTCCATTGAATGAAGCAAGCTTGCGTTTGTTCGTGCCCGGGGTTTCGGTGGGATTGAATTGCGCCATTTCAGTCTCAGTATTGGTGTCTCTCAAAGCCGCCAGAGCTTCTCGGCCAGCTCGAGTACTCATAGCTCTTCTTCGCTTCCAGTTCTCCTTGGTAAACACGCTATCATCCGCGGGGACCTCTGAAGGGGGAAGAGCAGGATCGTTGGTTCTTGGTGTGGGTGAAGTCATGTCGGAGGCGTAATTGTTATGGTCAAGTGGTGTTTGTTTAGGTGACACGTTTTCTGCTTCACTGCCCGACTGTCGCGTTTGTCCTGCCTGTCCTGTCTCACTGGGCCCGCCAGTCAGATATCCAAAGATCTTCCTCACACTTCCAAAAAGACCACCCGCTCTCGCTGGAGCTGGGTTAGGTGTTTCCGGCTCCTTTGCCCTTTCATCGCTCTCGTCCCGATTTTCTGAAGTTTTGGGTGGAGTGTTCGTTCGTTCGACAGGTGTGATGGCTTTTCTACCATAGGGGGAATCGCGTCGAGAAGGGATCTTGGGTGGTGCGGAGGTAAGTAGGCTTCGGTTTCGCGTAGCGGAGAACATGAAAGTATTTCCTCGACGTGGTTGTTCTGGGGTGACAGCTTGTCGCTGTCTTTTGGAGGAATTTTCGGAGTCATCGTCTTCTCGGCGTCGCTTTGAACCCGGGTGTTCTATTTGAGTGGTTAGATATACGTCCTCTGTCTGGGTTGATGCGTCTTTGTAGCGGGAAACAAAAGTTGCGTGCACTGGGGAGGTGCGAGCAGCAACGTGGGAATGGGCCATCTTTCGCTCACGTTTAGGCGGTTGGTATTCCGAAAAGCCCTCAGGTCGGGCGCCTTGTCCACGGGTGTGAACCATTTCCAATGTTGTGGGATTCGATAATGTTTTGTGGACGACAGAATATCATTGAATCAGGGCGATATAGACTGGTGCTGGCATACGCCGCGTTAGGACTAGTGCTTTGATGGCTTGGCCATTGTAGTCACTACCTATTGAGAAACCCCCTGGTGCCTCTATCAAATTATATCCCATGCTGCAACTCATATTCACCGACTTGAACTCCTTGATGGAGACCTGTACTTCCCGACATGTCACGATGACTTTTCCACAGAATTCATTGAGGAGAGCGCGCCATGTTTCCGGTTTCGATCAAAGAAATGCCATTGATACGCTCGGTCCCGCGGTGGAAGTGAGGTCTTTGTCCGAGAGTAGCTACTCTCCATCCTTATAGTCAGGGTAGCCTGGTGGTCAAACCCCCATTCTTGACCTTCATGTAGTCCATACGTAGCCAGGGTATTTCCAAAGCCTGCCCCCTCAACTCACATTTACCTGCGTAGCCTTGCGGCCACAAGGCTGCGCCCACGTGATACGCCAAGATTCTCTCTTGCTCCTGAAGCTCTGGCATCCAAACCTACAGTGATTTTGAGCGCAGTTTGCTTTATAGCAGCATCGAGACGCAGCATCACGCTCACGATGGACCACCTCTGCACACGATGTGCAAGGCTGAGTCTCAGGGTAAAACCTTCGAGCTCGGCATTTCTGCCACCGAGCGCCCTTCGAAGATTTTCTGCCGGGCGCAGCCTCTTAGCAGATGGTATATACATATTGCCCTCCAGACTATTCACAATCTGACGATTCTTTGCAGACGACTCCAAGACCTCGAACATCAATGCAAGCTCGTCTGGTCCACGTATACTTCGTGAGAAGACAGGACCGAAAGGTACTGGTTCGTCACAGCTGGTCCGTGGATCAGGTGCACCAGCCCAGCGCGGTACGCTCCTGAGACGAACAAGTCCCGGCTCTACCACCGCAGCTCGCGCGGGAGCAGCAAGTACCCCTCCCGGTCAGCGTCCAAGTATCAACAGAGCCTCAACGTCTGGTTCAAGGCCTTCTCCTCCGGGCCCCATTCTGCGCCGTACAGCAACGCCTCGCGATGGCACTTCCACTCGTCCTCCATTCCAACGCAATGGACAACGAAGCTCCAAACCCGGTAACGCTCCAGCAGGTCGTGGTACAGGACCTCGAGTCGACAAGCGAATTCAGCGCCGTGACCAAAGGAAGGCAAGGAAGTCTGCCGAGGATGAGGATGGTGACGATGATCTTGCCATCGAGGAAAAAGCAGACCACTGGGTCAACACGGTCATTGACCCGCCCCCAAATCCCACCGAGGAGATCACCTATACTCCCGGTCAGAATATGGCGGTCAAGGACCTTCGAGCAGACTGGCCAAACACACCTCTCTCCGGCACAGGCTTAACAGAGACCGTTCAGCAGCGAATTGAATGGCTTGCACAGCGTATCCCGCATGGCTACCAAACTCCGGGACAACTCGCAGAACGCTACGTCAAGGGCTACTTTACACGTTTTGAGAGTGAGGAAGAGAAGGCTGAGGTGTTGAAATTGGCCGCGGAGATGGCCCAGAAGCGTGCCGACCGTGTCACAGAGCGGAAGAACATCGAGGCAAAGCCACATGACATGTCTTTCAGCGATGTGGTCTCACGACAGGCAGAGCGCCAGGGACTTGCTGACACGTATGTCCGTGGCGAGTACCCAACCGTTCAAAAGCAGAAGATGCCGTTCTTGGACCACGTCGTGGAGAATCTGAACAACAATGGTACTTACCAAGGCACGCAGACGAAGCAGTTCATGAAGACCATTCGGCGATTGATGGTGGCTGGCCAACCTAGCCAAGCCCCCAAACGAGCTTGATTGAGCGTGCATTTGTATCATACATAGTCCGTTTCGGACATCAGTTAGCATGGTTCTACTTGTACTGGTCTCAAAAGACCAGACGTATTTAGATCGGTCTGGGAAGCAACAAAAAAACGTACAAAAAGCTCGTTGGTTCCTGGCACGCACACACAAAGGAAGAAGTCCTGCTTCTTTACATGACCCATCAGCTAGCCTCCCAGGGCTATTCTATCTACTCCCTCCCTTCCCACCCTGATCATTTGTCTCGTTTGATGATAGCGTCCCGCGCTGTCCTCATCTGCACCCCCATTTCCATCCTCCTTCCCTCCACCCCTCCCTTCCCAACTTCTCTCTCTCCACGGCGCCTACTTGAGGCCATCAAACCACTTCCAAATCCCTCGAAGTTTGCGGCGCTCGATCAGTTCTGCGAGCCGCCGCCCTTCCTCCTTTGCCTTGGCACGTGCCGCGGCCTCTTCCTCCTGCTGCTTCTTCTGCAGCTTCTTGTTCTTGGCTTCTTGCCGCTTCTCAAAGTCGGCAGCCAACGGGTAGTAAAAGTTGTTCATGAGGGCCCGTTGGTCAGGGTGCTGGATGCCGAGAGCGTCTTCCCATCGTCGATGGGGATGCTTGGGAGGTTTTCCCTCCTTCTGGTGTCTGCCCTGTGCCCTGTTCGCGCGCCTGTTCTGTTTCTTGCGCAGGGCGCGCTCCTTCTTCCTCCTAAGGTCGCGCTGGGCTTTGGTCTCGGCATCCAGCATCGGCGTGTCAGGCCCCTTTCGTTGCGGCCACAGTTGTCGAAGGGCATCCGGCAGAACAGCCATCCAGTCGGCGTCCTCTGGGGGCTCAGGCACCCCCAGAGCACGATGAGGGTTGTTGGGGAGGCGGTCCAGCAGGCGAACAAGCTCTAGACGAGGCTCGACCTCGCCAAAGACAACGAGGAGCACCACGACAGCAAACCGGACGACGAAGAAGGTGGCAAAAGCGAAGCATTTGGTGACGAGGGCGAGCATGGCCATCAAGGCCAGGTTGGCGTCCATGTTGTCGAGTTGGTTGTAGAAAGAGTGTTTGTGTGGTTCGAGTGCGATGGAGGAGAAAGAGATAAAGCGAAAGAGAAAGCGTTCGAACTTACCAGGGCATGGATAGACAACACAATCCTCTTCCCTGCCGACAGAACTGCCTCGATGGGACAATAGCTCTTGATTCATGAGGCAGAGGGTTCAATGAAGGGTATAGACGCAAGGAAGACAATGAATCAAGAGCGGAGCGCATGAATGAGTTGCGAATTTTCACCGCGTGGCTTGTCCAGGCGGCTGGGTGGGAGGGAAGGTGTTGACGGCCTCAACTGCAAGAAGCGGCGTCAATAACATCATAGCGACACCCGGACAGCGTACGTAGACAAGTGCCGCACTTGCATATGCCCTTCTCAATCGCTTGAGCATGATTTCGCAAAGAGGGGCCCCCCAGAAGGCTGATAACAGCCTGCAAGGTGGACAAAGGAGATCTGTTGAAGTGCACACATTTTGTGATACCCCTTTGTTGCTCAGCCTCGCCTGGAAACGTGGCAGCGTTGTTAGGCAGGGGGAGTCCAATGCTATTGCCAGAGCACAATAGCCGCTACAAGAGAAGGTCGTCAAGAGGTGAATAGGAAGATTGCGTATTCGATGGACACGACGTTCACACGGTGTAGAAAGGGGCTGTCGGAGCGGATGATGCACTGACGTGTGCATCTCGTGTTATAAAATATCCAAGAGTCTCTTTTGGGCCCTTCGATACGACAGATGTCAGCCCCGACGACAACGACTACCGGCATGATAATGGACTTGATCTCTTCCGGAGGTACTACAATGAGTTGAATTTCTGTGCATGGTGAAGTATCGTGTATTTTGAGGCTTGGAGAAGAAGCCCAGGAGTCTCTTTTTGGGGAGGCCAATACAGTAGACGTCAACCGCAGTAAGAAGCACTCGTGAGACGACGATACACTTTGATGCTCTTTTGGAGTAATATGGCGAGGTTGAGGATAGTGATATGTCAAAGTCTGCGTTGCTCGTTAGAGATACACAAGATAACAATTCTCCTTTCTCCAGGGCGTTTTGCGTTTAGTGGTATGGAGTACTAAATAAAATACCCCTCGATCGCCCTCAGCGTCGGATTACGTGACTGTGTTGTTGATGACGGAATCATCGTCGTCGGTGGTGACTGACCTTGTACTTGTACTTTGAACTTGAACAACACCCAAAACACCCAAACTCTTTCTTGTTCGCTCAGCAGCTACACGTCCATACCGTCCGTCATGGCTCTCCCACCCAGGTTCTCCGGGCAATTGCTCGCCTCAGCGTCTCAGACCGAGGCGAAACACACAATCGAGCTGTACTTGGACTACGTCTGTCCCTTCTCGGCGAAGATCTTCAAGACTTTCTACAACGAGGTCGTTCCGATCATCGAAACCAAGTACACGAATCCAGGAGTCCGTGTGATCTTCCGGCAGCAGATTCAACCTTGGCATCCATCTTCGACGCTCGTTCACGAAGCCGGTGCTGCCGTACTCCAGACGGCTCCAAAGTCATTCTGGGCATTCTCGGAGAAGCTCTTCCAACAGCAGACAGAGTACTTTGATGTCAACGTCGTTAATGAGGTACGCAACGACACCTACAAGCGACTGGCAAAGCTAGCGGGTACTGTGGATGGAGTCGACGAGAAGACTATTCTGGATTTGCTGTTGGTTCCGGACAAGCCAGCCGACCACGGTAGTCTGAATATCGGAAACAAGGTCACCAACGACGTCAAGTTCATGGTCAAAGCCAACAGACTTACCGGTGTCCATGTCACTCCAACGGTCTTGTTCAATGGGGTTGAGGAACGCAGTATATCCTCCGGCTGGACAGTGGAGCAGTGGGAGGAATGGCTTAAAAAGAATGCAACCTGAGTTGCGTGTGGCCGAATTACAGCGTTTAAACTTGATGCGAGGGATGGAGACCTACAGCCACGATTGAAAGGAGTACCTGGTATGCCGCCCAGAGAGTTACAATTCATAGTTGAAACTAGGTATGCAAGGCCTGAATGAACGTCTAATATCTGGTGCCCAAATCCCGGCCATGTGCAGTCATTAGTCAAGTCATACAAACCTGGTAAGCACGCTCGCTGAATGCACAGTTCAATACAGTTCCCACAACGACAGAATAACGCCTCCCAATGCTGCGCTGTTCGAGTGACCTTGTTGAAGCATTCTCTGGTCATTGAGCTGGAGGCTGATAACCAATCGGACGCCTGAAAGCGTCAGTATGTGCCCCGGCTCATTCATATACGAACTTACTTGAACAGCAGAATGTGTGGTTCCGGCTCGTGAACCTCGTAATGTTCCCACCCAAGACTCTGGTCGGTATAAGCGGAAATTCTTTCTCGTGACATGCGTGTGACTGACCTGTGTGATTCCAAGACCTCGCCATTCTTCTTCCCACAAGAGCTTGAGCGTACCCTTAGACTCGTCAAAGTAATCTCGGGGAATGACTTTCAACATCGCTTTCGGCAGTTGGACGTGACGATACTCATATTCTGAATCAGAATACCTGGACCTTGTAAGGTTTCTTCCACTTCCTCACCCTTTGACTTTGATCATACCTTGCAGAGTATCCGATCGAATCGATAAATTCCTCCAACCGCGCTCTCTCATTCTCGTGCAACAGCCTTGGCTTCTTGTTTCGTCTTGACATGTCGATATTGGCCGTCATTGTGCGAGTGTCGCGGGGAAAAAAAAAGCTGGAAAGTAGGTGTCGATCTTGTCCGTTCAAACTAGAACTTTGAATTCGAAGCGGACGCCTAGTGGGAAGGAAGGAAAGGCTGTTTGTTGGCCTTAGCGAATGAAGGTCTCGTGCTCCTGGACCGCGCCTACGACCTTATGTAGGTTTGAGGATGTGGAAGGCAAAGTCTTGGTTAAAACTAGGTTATCCTGAAAGTACAACCGTAGTAGGCCGGAAGAAAAGAAGGGAATGTTGATCGGTCCACTACCACTTTGGTCGTCGTGTTTGTGGTTGAATTTCTAGGTCAGAGCGACAGTGCAGCATCAAGTAAACACACCAAAGGCTCGCAATGCGGGAAAGAGCAGAGCCAATGGCAGTGGGCGCAGGCGCAGCCAAGCGACTATGGTCCGCCCACGGAACCAACCTCGGCAGCTTTGCCGAGATTAGGTAAGCCGGCTCTGGGCCCCACGTGACTCGATTCTTGCCTGCAGGTCGCGTCTGCGGGTTTTGTATGAAGGACGAGAGAGCAGCACATGGATGGAGTGATATGCACTGTAGCCCCCTGGTATTCAGTGTGTCTGCAATTGGCTTGAATACCCTCAGCAAGGCTGTGACACTGTTTCGGCACCTATTATCCAGCCCGCCGACAGCTGCTGCGCGCCAAACCTGCAAGATCGCTCTACGTGTCGAAAAGTTAAGAGTGCCCAAAACATGACCTCGAAGCGCAGAAGCGGCGCTGCAGGCTCACCCGAAGACTATCCAGACACGCCTGATCCCAAGCGACGCAAGCGTAACGACGTAAGTCACTCAACCAACTCCCTTTATTTCTCTCCTCCATGTCCTGTATATCCTTCACCCGACAAACCCCAAACTGCCTCGACTTCCGGCGCACTCGCTACGCCAGAAGCCCCGCGCAGCAGTCCTACCATCGCGCTCCATCACAATCATGCCCGCAGTGCACCCGCCCTGTTCTTCCGCACTTGACCATGACTGCATTGCAGTCAAGTTGTCTGCTGCAGTTGCGCTAACCCCGTGAATCTTCAACAGGACACCCACTATCCCGACGTAGAAACTCGAGAAACCACCACAGAGATTGGCCTCAAACTTGTTGCCTCCCTAAAAAGATCCCAGGATAAGAACGGCCGTAATGTCGCTGTTCACTTCCTCGATCTGCCCGACAGGGACGAGTATCCTGACTACTATCTGTCGACGGCAATGCCACTGTCCCTCAATACCATAGAAGAGAGATTGAAGAAATTCGAATACCAAAACCTGGAAAAGCTGGAGTCCGACCTGAAGCGAATGGTGCAGAATGCGAAGGACTATAACCACTACAAGTCTGCAATATATGAGGATGCAGAGCGTATCCGAAAGGCCATATCCAATTTCATGCCGAAGCACAATCCAGCATATCTGAGGGCTGACTACAAAGCTTATTCAACCCCAATTCCGCAAGAACTACTCGACGGGCTCAGCAAGGCATCAACTCCATCAGAAGCCGTGGTGCCCGAGAAGATTAAATTGACCTTCTCTACCAAACGACGGCAAAGCGAAGCTGCGCGGTCAACGCCAGGAGACCAGTCGGGTGACCTGAAAGAAGAACTGCTGAAGTTCCTCAAAGAATTGTCCGAGCAAGAAGATGCTATGTAAGTCGAGAGTGACTATCTTTGCTGGATATACACACACTGACATTCCAATAGCAATTTCGAAGAGAGGGTGTCGAAGAAAGACTACCCTGATTACTATAAAGTCATCAAAAAGCCGACGTCTATTTCAGATGTCAGAACCATGGTTCAAGACAGTGCAGTTCAAGATTGGGATTCATTAGGCAAGGAAGTGCGTATGATCTGGGAAAACGCAAAAGAGTACAACCAAGAGGGTTCTGAAATCTACGAGATGGCAGAGAAGCTCGAGGTATGTGCCCGCTTGACTTACATTTTCTTACTGCGGTACCTCCTTTCGGACATTCCATCATGTTATCACCATGCGTCCCGTCTGTGCAAAAGCCATTCGAGCCATCTGCTAATACCCTACAGGGCTGGTCTCAAGACAGACTGTATACGCTCGGTGCTGTGCCGAAACAAAAAATCAGGCTCTCCTTATCCCAGCCAAAGCAGCCAAAGGCTCTCAAACTCAAGATGGGCTCCTCCACTCCACAACCACAGAACGCCGGTTTCACCATCGACAATGAATCTCTACGGCGGCAAAAAGAAGAGATGGGCGAAGCTCTCAGCCGGGCACGAGAAAACTCGAGAGGTACTCAAGTCAACGGCTCAACCCCGGTCCCGTCAAGTGTTCCGATCAGTGTCCGCCGTAGCGCATCGGTCGCTACAGAGCAAACTGATGTAAAGGCGTCTAATGGTAATGGCACAAGCTCGACCACCCCTCAATTGGCCACGGCGTCAACAGCCAACCTGCCTACAAATAATGTTAGCCAGGTACCGACACCAGTCCAGGAGCTGGGCACTCCTGCGCCAGCAGCACCTCTCACCAATGGCGTTCGTAGTCATGAATCTGCCACTCCGCAAGGCGCTTCAAAGCAGAGTGTCATACCATTCGAACGGCAGTATCGTGACCCAGGGAAAGGCATCGAATCGGCCTTGTTGGGCTCTGTGATTTTCATGACAAACCCCAACGATCCCGACAACCCGAAATGGAAACTGGTACGCCAGGCTTCAGCAACACGCACGCAAACATCTGGCTTCATTTCGGTGCCTTTTGGATATCGAAATGTGCGCATCATCCCACTGCCAACGGCCGAGTTCAAGTCCCGTCGACGGTCTCGTGTGCTAGTGATGCACAACGCCCACGTTTTCCGAGAACCAAATTCGCCTGTTGCCGGGGCGTACGATGTTCAATTAGTTCCTGGTGAAAATACACTGTCCGTCGAAGTTCTGGCCGATCTCAAGGATGGAGAAAGGAAGGACTATGCGCCGCCACAGTTACAATTCGATTTTGAGAAATGTACTTTAATTGTCAACGTTATGCCGCAGGTATCTTGATTGGGTTAGGTAGGTAGATGTGCAGCATTGACGGGTCTGCAATTGAGATTCCCCAGGCTTTACCTACCTACATTTGTAGTATGTGTGATTTACACCACAAAAGGTCCAAATGAGTTGCAAAACGGGGTCGGTTCGGGTGTCAACAGTACTACGGAGTTATATTACCTAGGTAGGTAGGAACACGGCATCAGACCATCATTTGGAGCTTTTTGGGCGGCGTGGTGGCTTTGTTTTGGGGTGCACAGAAGAGAGAGTTCTTTGGGTCGTGTTCGCAGCATGCACGTAACATGCCGTTAGGCATGCCTGGTCTTGGGGGCCTTTTTTCACCCAGAGAGAGGCACTGACAACTCGACTACTAAAAGTAGACATGGCCTACGAGTCTTTTGAAAAGGTAGAAAATACCTAGGTATTATGCCATGTTACGTACGAACTACTTTCAGAATGCACCAGGAAGATTGCCTTGAGTTTATCAAGTTTATCATTGTTCTTTTTTTTTTATCCTTTTATCGAAAGCACGAGTTCTGGGGGGCCGTTCAGAGTGCATAAGGAACCGTAAGGCCGGGGTGCCTACACAGTCGGTGTACACAGGAGTTCCTGTACCTATAATAAGTCTATACAGCAGTAGGTACCTAGTTACCCAGCGGCCGCCCACCCGCACACCATCTAAGTACCTGGACACCGTCCTCCTTCTCCTCCCTCCGGCGTTTCAGTGCAGTTATATATAAACAGAGCTACACATTAGATAGATTTTCAGACAACGTTCAGCACAAGGGCACCGGCGCGACTTTGAGAACATCTTTTCGTCCATAGTTTCAGATTTCAACCGTAATAACAACACCAAAGTTTCAGAAAGAGACCATCGAACTTCCTCTACTTCAGTACTTCAGTATTTCTCTACTTCCCTATTTCCCAGCCTTGGGTCCAGCAACACCAGCTCCAATGACACTTGGCAGCGGTTCACTGCCCATCTTGAAAAGCATGCCGATCGCACCTGCAATCAGGACGGCCATGAGGACGCCGAAACTTGCAAACAACAGAAACGGCACGCTGACGTCCTTCTTCTCGCACGCCGCCCCACCCCACTGCACTGTCTTCTCGGTCCCGTCTTCATTGACGCGCGCCAGTGTCGTCCCGCATTTACATTTGAAGCAATTCACGTGTGCCTCGTAGCAGTTGCCGTGGCCCGAGCAGAAGTTTGTGGTGTTGTCGCAGGCAGACTGGGAAGTGAAGCAGCTTGGGATCACGGATGGGAGTGTGAAGTCCTGGGATTTCTCTGCCGGTTGGGGGATGTCGTCGGTTGTCGGTGCTGCCGAGGTAGCGGCAGCGGCGGCGGCGACGGCGACATTAAGTTCCAGTGGTTCTTCTGTGGTCTGTGGGGAGCGGGCTTGGTGCTCGTGCTTTTGCTCACGGGTGGAGGGTTTCGTGGACGGAGAGAGTTTGGACGGCAGGAAGAGCACGGTGGACTCGATGTTCTCGGTCGCGGAAAAGTGTTTGAGGATGCGGATCAACGAAGGCAATTTGGATTTGACCTCTTTGGGCGTGCTGGGAAGGAAGCTGTGTAGAGACATGGTGATGGGAAGCGTGGGGATTTCAGCCGGCGAGAGGCACAGAGTGTCCTGGTACAAAAAGTGTCAGCGGAGGTTCAGAAACGGCCCGAAAAGGCAAGGCAAAAAGGACATAACGTACGCCATCCAGATGGTATGAAAGAATGACTTCGACACCGTATGCGCCTGGGGTGTTCATGCTCGGTGGAACAATGTATTCGCAAATGCCCTCTGTTCTGTGCCGGCGTGGAATGTGCTTAAAGTCTGTAAGGAGGTCTTGCGTGGGTTCTTGGATCCACAGGTCAGGCATTGCTGCGTCGAGATCGTGGATGTTCAGGTCGACATCTGTTATCCTTATGAATAGTTTGCCTGGTCTCTCTTTCTTTTCCCCATTTGCATCTGCGAACAGAGGCGCCTGATAGCCCCCGTATGTGTTGATGTCCTGGAGGAGCGCTTCGTTGGTGATTCCCAGAACTCTGTCGTCTGTGAGGGCTCTCCTGCGTGCAATGATGGCGCTGGCCAGCTCCGAATCGATCATGCCCGTCGAGGACGACACGACGCTGTTGTCGATCGTGTAGAGATATGCGCCTTGAGCAGCGACATGGTGTGCCAGGGTAGCACAAGAGGCGAGCAGGGAAAATGCCTTCATGGTTGCTTGTTGCTGCCAGCTCCTGGGAAGGTGGTTGAGCGTGCTGGTAGCTGGGAAGAGATAAATGCAGCTTGGGTAGAGGACGGGGGATGTGTATTAAGGCATGGAGTGTGGATAGCGTGTTAAGGTACGAGTGCGGGTGCTGTACTGAATGAGCCTTGTGGCGGGCGCTCTTCACGTGTCAAATCTCTCATGCACACGTCTCCTGCTGCCAGAGACATCCATTCTTTCTCGCATCTACGGGTCAATCAAGGCCTTCACCTCCTTAAGGCTCCGCATCTGTTATGCATCCTGCGCTGCCATCACCATTATAGGCGTTCCCAAAACACTTTTGCTCGAGTCGAATCAGGCTAGGCTAGTGAAACGACGCCCTCGATCCGCTACAATGCCGTCGGTGAGGCATCTCAATGCTGCGCTATCTCTTTCGCCGATCGCGGTCCATTCGCGTTCCGCTTAAGAATGGCATTTTCGACTTGCAAAGGGTTTCGGTTAAGAAGAAGTCGAAGTAGGTTCCCTGGCCCCGCTCCAGTCGTTGAGGCTGATATAGTCCGCAGACCCATAGTTTCTCGCGTCCTTACTACGTTCCTCATCAGTTACTGCGTGCTGAATACAATTCGCTATGTCATACCACAAAAGGATAGCCAAGGCAAGGCAGGGCCTGTGTCTGAGCGCACGGCGGTGCCCGGTGGTTGGCTTGAGAGTGTAAGAGGCCAGGGTAAAATTCAAGACCACTCCAAGGCTACCACTGGGGATTCGAAGCTGTACCAGCAGGAAGCGTTCCGCATGTGGCTGCCGTGGATGCGAGCGAGAGCACCACCGATGTACACTGCTGATGATCCGGACTGGAAAGAGTACCAAAAACTACAACAGGATGAGAAGCTGATAACTTCGATTAAACTTCAAGTGGTTCAAATGGCCTTGGAGACGGCTTTGCCTCGCTATCGTATGAACATGGCCGCGGTGGGTGCTAACCCTTATGTTGTGCGAATGGACCTCGATGTCGTTCCTCCTATTTATCCACCGGAGATATATGAAGTCTCGTGTCTGTGCTTCGAGTCAAACAGGGTGACCATGGACTGGCAAAGACTGTCGCCCGGCGTGGGCAGTAAGGTCTATCATGTCTTCCATCCAATCCAGGCCGGGAATGCCTTCTACTATGGCCTGAGGCAGTTTGTGACAGTCTCTTATGCCATCACGCGAGCTCGGCTCATCGACTTCTACAATTCTATCCAGAAGTCAGCCAATAGCGGCGAAAATGATGGCGGGGAGCATAATGAAGCCACAGGCACCCTTTCTGAATCTGACAAGTTGGAGTCTAAGCTTTGGATCAACGGCTTGTCGGACAAAGACAAGGCGCCGTTCCTGCCGTATCTCAGGGGGGAGTACAGTGAGCAACTTTCTGTACGAGCTTACAGGGACATGGTCAAATCCATCACGTACCAACAAGCCATTGAGTCGGGAGTCGTGGTGTTCCGCGCAAAGATGAACGCCTTGAGAGCTTTGTCTGGCCAACTTCATGTACGGGACGGGGTCACGGTCGAGGGTTCGCTTGTTTGGGTTGGAACTCGAGGTAGGTTTCGTCTGAATGTAAGGGCTATTTATTCTCCTGAACGTGGCTCGATCGTTGGAAATGTGTTTCTGGAGAGAGCATACATTGTGCCAGATACCAGCAAGTGGCACAGTAAGAAGCGAGGGCAGCAGGATGGTGTGATAGTGCAGCCAGCAGTTGAGGCAGACTCGACGCAGACGCCGGTGAAGCCATCGAAAGAACAAGAATCTCCTCAGTCAGAATCTTCGACCGAGGAAAAGGACAAATAAGGTAGATGGGCCGTCTGAGAATGGGAGTATGAAAAACAGTGAAGCCGTGGTCCCGGCCATGGCTCAGCCGTCAACAGTCAACATGATCTTGCCTGCGGTGAAGATCATCAACACAACGCGCAATCTCAATGTCGACATCGGCCTTGATCCACCGAGAAAGGTTTCTCCTTGACGAACTGCGCGCAAAGGCAACTTTCTGGTCGCGCAACAATGATGTCCTACTCGGGCCTCGGTCTCCTATCGATAACGATCTACTTCCTTCTCAATCTCCTCGTCACCGTCACTAGCAAGCAACTTGTAACCTCTACATTGAGTCCATACTTGCTGACTGCCTGTCATGCTTTCACCACGTTCATCACTACAAGCGTATTGTCACGGCTTCGCTCAGTGGTGTCATCTACAGCCAACCCTCGCAAATCACCACAGTCCTCTCATGACGAGTCAAGACTGCCACTCCGTACACATGCCATTCTCCTGGCCTTCTCACTGGTGTACACTGTCAATATCGGTATGTCGAACCTGTCACTCGGTCTAGTCAGTCTGGCTATGCACCAGACCATCCGAGCTTTGGCGCCGGCCATTACTGTGCTCTTGACCATCGTCGTCCTCAATAGGCCGCTGTCTTTCTATCCCCTCTCGATCTACCTCTCACTCATACCGACCATCTTCGGCGTCGCGTTGGCTACGGTACCGTCCTCAGCTACTGCGTCTGCCAGTCATGATAGCAATGGACGACCTGAGAACACACACTTTGGTATCGCACTGACGTTCATCGGCGCCATCCTTGCCGTGGGCAAGACGATGATCACGCACCAGCTGCAGCAGCCCCGGTCCTCCTCTCCCTCTCCCTCTCGGATGGTGAACATAGCCCTCGGTCTCTCAGCGGTGCGACTGGTCAAGTATCTTTCGCCGTACGCCGTGGCACAGGCACTATGCTTTGCATACTTGAACGGAGAACTGAAATTTCAGCACCCTGTCATCCAACTTCCTATGACGGCTTTGGTGACGCGCGAACCAGGTGGACGGGTACGAGTTGGAACATTGGCTATAGTGAACGTGTTGTCCGCATCGGCGTTGAATATTGCATCGTTTGAAGCAAACCGCCGTTGTGGTGCTTTGAGTATGGGTGTTGCCGGAAACTTGAAACAGGTTGTCATTCTCTTGCTGGCGAGTTTGAGACGTCGTGGTGGTGGTGATGATGATGGTAGCGGCGGCAATGGCGGTCATCAGACAGTTCCAGAAGGGAGAGTTGTCTTGGGCACCTTGATGACGGCCGCCGGTGGCATGTGGTATGCTTGGGCTACTAGCCGTATGAAAGATCGATCGTTCCAAGCACGAGTCTGAGGCTGGAACTTTCTTTCTCTCTTTCCCACGTTATCCGACACCCGGGTCAAAAGTGAGAGCTTCGAGTCTGATCTACCTTAGCTAGGTACTTAGGTATGCTTGGTTTATGTTCAGTCAGGGCCACGAGGGAGGGAGGACTTAGTACCTAGCTACTCAACGGTCGAAGGGAGACGGAAGACGGAACGACGACATTAGAATCATACATGTACTTTGCTCTGAATGTGAGCGGAATGATTTCGCCCTGTTTGACAGAAACCGAATATTGTCTCGGTCCTTCCGCCATGAGCCCGTCGTAAATGGAGATTGAAGCATACTAGGTACAGGCCACAGCTTTTCCCGAGCCCAATTGCGTCCCAAGTACCCATCCCCTTCCGTAGTTTTGATAATTGATCGTAGTACAATGGTTTCAAATTTTTATAGTCCCGTCCCTGTTTTAATTTTTTGATAACTGGCTGTGACACAATGTTTTCTTTTAATAGTCCCATCCCGTGAGTGCCACTGTCAAGTGCCTCAAAGGACATTATGATCCCAGAGCCTTGACAGCGGCCTCGTAGACCTTTTTCGCTTCGTCCTGGCCCTTTTTCACCACGTCCTCCATCTGCTTGTGGGCCTTGCGCAACTCGTCCACGATGACCATCTTGCCCAGCTCCATCTTCCGGAACTTCTTCTGCTGGTCGCCGCGGACGTTCCGGATGGCCTGGCTGGCCTTGTCGTAGACCTTCTTCGCCTCCTCTTTAGCCTGCTGCCTCGTCTCGGCCGTCACCGGCGGCACGGGCACGTTGATCAAGAGGGCGTTGTTGTCGTCGTGTTGAGGCACGAGACTGTGCTGGGACGCCTGGATCGCTGAGGAAATCGGTTTGACGTGCTGAGCGGAGGACGAGTTAGTCTGTACACATAACAAAAAACATACACACACGCAGAGTTTGTTCAGACTCTATTGGAGAGGAGAGAAGGATCTCCGAGACATCAGGTAAGGGCAACGAAGGGAAACAGGAACAGGGACGGGGACAAAAACCCGGGGGGTGTGTGTGTTTGCGTGCATGTGCGTTGCGTGAACGTACAGATTCCTCGGAACAATAAACCTGAAGCATCCTCCCGCCCTTTTGCACCACGCTGGCTATGTCGCCCAGCTTTGCGCGCTCGTGGTGCGCCCGGGTCCCGTGTGCCGCGGCGCCCTTGACGTTGAGGTCGACGGGGAGCGACTCGATCATGTCCGGCGTGACGCGGCCGGCGTCTCGGGTGCGGACGAGCGCATCCTTCAGCCGCGCGATGGCGTTGGCGATGCCCGCGTTCAGCTCGGAAAAGTCGTACGGGTCGACCTCGCTGTCTCTGTTCTTGGTCGCGGCGTTGTCGGGTATGTGGGTATTCACCTTCGGCGAAGACACGTCGGGCGACTTGCGCGACGACTTGGACGAGGACGACGACTTCTTGAGGAGGGCCGAGGAGGTGGTGAAGGTGCGCCGGGACCCTTCGAGATTGGCCGCCGCTGCCCTGAAGCGAGTAGTGGACGGGTTGGTGTGGTCGTCGAAGAATCGACTACGGCGGCATTGTAGGCACAGTGAGGGTGCAGGTGCTGCGGCTGCCGCTCGGGGTGAAGGATGTCCGCGGGAGAGAGAGACAAAGTCGGAAAGGATCCTCGCCGTATCCTTTGCTCGGCGAGACATTTTCGCTGCGCGTGCTTGAGCACAGGGAAAGGCTGGCAGTATGCACGACTAGACTATTCGGACGAGGTTGCGGACACTGTTAGTTGGAGCTGCCCAAAATCTCATACCCCAAGTTTCTACGGAGTTTTCAGCCTCGTCATATCAGCCTCGTCGGCATAGCATCAACCGAGTAGAAAGCCCGAAGGCACTCCTACTTAGGTCTATGGGATCTTCCCGATCAAAGTCTGATACGCACTCGATCTTGAAACGACGATTTTCTATGGCACTCTTACTTGCCCAGGATATTAACGAATACAGGGGGGATTGTCAGAGCGAGCTCATATTGGTGATGACATCTTCTTGCCAGGACGATCCGAGCTTAGGACGACAAGACTCGCGTAGAACCTACAACATTTTCTTCTGCTGGAGCTGATGTCACCCGATCCTTACGCTCTTCTTCAGTTGAGTAAGTAGGTGACTCTCGAGTATGCATTCAATTCGCCATGTTCATCATCATGTGACATCGATAACAGTCGTCTTCGACCAAGAAACAAGGTGAAGGAGCGTAGGCTTTACGTTGCCACTTCTCATACTTGTCAGAGTTGCAACTATGCGCCCGGTTCGTCGTCTTCCGGCTGCTCGAAAAGAAAGTTCGCTGCCAATTCTTCGTTCTTGTCGCAAGCAAAATACGCCTGGATGACTTGGTCTCTGGAGAATCCAAGTCTACATAATCGCTCGATGGCGTCGCGCTCTTCGGGAGTAACAGTGACGACGCCGGCACCCATGGGAGGTGCTCCATCGCCTTCTTCGTGGCCCTGAATTTGTAGTTAGTACCGTGGATGGATGCAAAGAGACACAACGTACCTCTGCAAGCAACTGGAGAAACTGGTCAGGGTTGAGGCTGATCATTTGTGCAAGCTGGGGGTTTCCTTCGGCCACTTGCTGTAGGATGGGCTCGAGCATTGATGGTTGTTGCTGGACAATTTGACGCAGTTGTTGAAAATGGGGGCTGTTTCGCAGATAGGTCAAGTCCATGTTTGCGCCTTGGGCTCCAGTTGCTGCCGCTCCAGCGCCTCTTGTTGCACCAGCACCGGCACCGCCACTACCACGACCTCCTTGATTGGCTTGAGCAGCGGCTTCAAACAGATTAATGGGTTCGTCTCCGCCAGTTTGGGCTGGCTGTGCTGTCTGGGCGGCTGCTGCTGGAGGGGACGTGGCCGAGGATCTATTCGGAGTATCAGAGGTTGACGGCTCCGTAGGGCCAGCGTTTTCCGGAATGCCGTTCAGGAGATATTCAATCGCTCGGTCCGGGTTGAAGAACGCAGCTCGGAGGGCGGCGTCAATCTGTGATCGTTCGAAACCCATGGCCTCCATCTCTCGAATGGGCCCCTCATTCCGGCTGCCCATCAAGAACGCGGAAGGATCATTGAAACCTCTTTCAACTTCAGGAGCAGAGGCTGCGGCCTGTCCTGGAGTGGGTGTAGAAGGTAGGTTGGCAGCAGCAGCAGGTTGAGTCGCAGGTGCAGCGGGAGCAGGGGGGGCCGCAGGCGTAGAGGCAGACGTCGATGCGGCGGGCGTTGAAGGAGGGGCAGGTTTAGCAGCTGGTGCAGCCTTGGGCTGGAAAGAGTTAGGAAAGACGCCGGAGCTGTTAAAATCATCGCGGACTGACCTTGCTGACCATGCACACAATGAAACCCTTTTCTTCAATCTTGTAGGACTCGACCGTGTTGGCGTCTGCCAAAACTTTGCCTGCGCAGGTGTGAATACATTATGGGTCAATACATTGGTGATTCCCTACCAGAATAGATGAGCTTTTGACTTGATGCGTCCCATCCTTTCTCTGCTGCGACCTTTTCCTTCACCTGGGCGATCTAAAGACAATCAATCAATCAAGGAGTCCAAGCGGTGGGATCTGTCTCCATACCGTGTCTGTGGGTTCGGCATCGATCGTGAATTTTTGTTGTTTCAAATCCTGATCGCCTTAGTCAGTCTCTGATCAAATCCAGGTATCGTTGCCAGCGCGAGATTGGCTAACCCTGAATGAGAGCTTCATCGTGCCCCGCGACGCAAGACGAGTTTGATCGGGACGTTTGATTAAACAAGATACGTCGAGCAAAGGTTGTGGATGGATTGAGCGGTAGAGATGTCGGGCAAAGGCAGTGTGATTGTAGTTCTGAATTGCGACAAAGAACAAAAGGTAAAGTCGGCGAGGGAGAGTGAGAGACTGAGGAAGCGGTGCGGCGAAATAAGTCACAGTGAATGTAATGATGCTCTTTTGAGAATGACGCCGCCTGCCGTAACTAACTACTGCCTGCTCATGCACTAATCCCCATTGGGGCAGGCCAGGCGAGCCTTTCACGTGCACTGAAGCAAAGGCTGGATTCACGCATACGAGTAGGAACAGAGTATCACTAGGTACCTTAGACACATAATAATAGGTACCCAGGTAAAGTGGTTGCTTTCAATGCCTAGCCCTCACTCGGTGCGCAGCAATCCATAATCTATTCTCCTGCCCAGGATGTCATCTTGGTACTCTCGCTGCCATGTACCACATCATGAAATTCCATCTCCATGGGGCGGGCCCTGGTCCAACCAACCTACATCCTAGGGACTTGATTCTCCTGCTTAACTCCGCGTATCTTGACCGCAGAGATGGTTTTCTCTCCCGCCTTTGATCCCTTCACCAGTCCGGCACCCGGGCTTTTTGCAGCAGGTACCGCCGAGGCCGCCCTAGATTGAGTGGGTGTGGCTGTAGCAGCGCCTTGGATTTGGCTTTTGGGTTGACCAGTTGCCGCTTCTCTATTCTTCGAGAATCTGAAGTTTCCAGGCTCACCGACCAGGGAAACATCATCCGTATACTCTTTGCCGTGCTGAAGAGTCATGCGCAGGGCATCCCATAAAGTCCGGCCATCGATCTCACCATCTGCCTGAGGCCGTGTCCCATTGGCCTTTTCTCCTGCAGGTGGTTGTGTTCCCGGCAGTGGCGTGTCTTCTTTACTTTGCTGAGAGGCGCTGTTCAACGCCTGGCTTGTTGATTTGTGACCAGGCTTGTGATACGTATGCCCGTGAGATACGTCGAAGAAGGACATGTCGGCAGGCGCAGAAAATACAGTCTCCAGTGCCGAAACCGTGTTCAACTGTGGCATTGTGAGTCTGCGCAGCTCAGCACTTGATCCTGAGAGCTTACCATTCGGTAATTGAAAATGCTGGCCACAGGGGGTGCTTGGTAGATCACATCGTTGACTATGTAGTAATAGCCTAGAGTCGTGACGCTGCTGTCTGCCTCGGTTTCTCGATTCTGCTTGCGAATGACCCACACGTTGGACTTTTCAGGACCGTTTGGCCCATCGTGCGTCACATTCTCTTCGAGAGGATCATGCTCAACAACGTACTGGATGCCACGCTGATGCCGTAGGTTCGCTTCGAACTTGGCTCGTGTCCCTAGAATGTCATTCTGATTGGGAGTTCCGGCCCACTGGGTAAACAGAGACTGGTTGCCCGAGACCTGGTCAAAGAAGGGCGATGTTGCAAAATAAAACAGCACTTGCTCCTGTTAGCACGGCCCATCACAGACCGGTCACTCATACCATTGTTAGAATGTAGGTAACCTCCGTTCCAGGCAATCCAGTTGGGATCAAAGTGTGCCTTGTCAGTCAGATCCTCTTTGGAGTCGGCCATTCTGAAGATCGGTACAGCATATACAAGACATGCTCATCTTGACGTGACGTGTCTAAAGGGGATGCGTCGCCTCTCTGGGGATATGTGATAGAATCTCCAGGCTTGTCTCTTGTCGCTTCCTCCCACAAGAAGACGTCGACGGCTGAGAAGCAAAGACACGACGATGTCAGTGCCAGTAGCACGTAGCCGGGTTGGCTCGCTTTTCCTGCCTTGTACGGGCTTCGCGGCAAACAGCGCCGCTTGGCAGCACGATGGTGCCGCTTTAAGACCATATGCTCGCGACTCACCCTCTTCTCACTTTCGAATCTTAGGTACAAATGTTATCCCTCTTGTCTCTGAGCGTACAGACTATATTCCCTTTCAAATTCTGTGTGCCCCTGAAGTAGAAGCAGTCTCATTTCGCCAATCTAGTATCTGACTTCGATGCTCTTCTGGGAAGGTCAGAAGACTCTGATATCCGGTTCATTACACTTCCGTTCTCCAAGTCGATGGAGAACTCTTTTCTGCGTTTTCGTCTTTCATTCCTCGAGGTTTGAGTTTGTATATTCTCACTGGATGTCTCTTTGTCTATATTTTAAGGTCCTACTTTAGATATCCTAGTCCTAAAAGGGTTCAAAACCGCACCGAGGGGTTGGAGGATCGGAGTTTTCACACCACAACTCCATTTTCCACGAGCACCAGCTCATCTACTCTGTCAACAACATATTCGACCCGCTTCCAGGTCTTCAAGCTCCCCGTAGTGGTGTCGATTTCCCAAATCCTCATTCGGCGGTGGAATCGCTCCTTGCCGTACGAACAATATCCCCCGAATCCACTACCACCTCCATAGCATAGCCAAGGCCCAGGGCGAGGAGTTATGTTGCCATCTTGCGGCGATTGTGGCAGCAGAGCGCAAAAATCATTGACGTGATCATGCCCGCAGCCCAGTGCTGATATGCCTTCCTTAACCAAGGCGTCGTAGAAATGAGAATTAAAACTGGGGCCCTCTGTCGGTTCCCTCCGATGGCCGTTGCGTATGTTTAGACGAGGATCTCCGAATTCGGGAACAGGGATATGAAGGAAAGCCAGAGACAGATGATAGAGACTGTTGGTATTCTCCTCACGATCTCTTCTTCGCGCTTGGGAAACATTCGTGAACCAGTCAATTTGGCTTTCTGTAATAGGATGATAGTCGGGATGGATTGTTTTGCTCGGAATCTGACCGTGGGAATCTAGAAAATATAGCGTCGATAATGGACACTGTGACGGTGCGGCAGCCAGGATCTGGAGGTAGAAGTTGCCTACACCGTCAACTTCCTGTGGACCTGACTCGCAGAGGCTAAAAGGCAGTTTTTGAAGTATTGCCATCTGTGCTGTGCCTGTAGTCTGGTCAGCAAGAATGGACAGCTGGTCGTGCCCAAGACCCAGCTTAATAGAATTCCATAAATTTCTTACGTAACAAAGCGGTCTACATAGGTTGGGAGAGTGCAACAGCTCCGAATCGTCGGGGGACAATACTTACGTGTCAGTGCATGGGTACCCTCGCAGTCATGGTTACCAAAAACAGCTGCGAAGGGAATTGAACGCACGATCATAGGAGCAACCACCTTGAACAGGGCAGACTGGCTGTCGGAGATGTCGTGGTGTAACTGGTCTCCAGCGAGAATTACCAGGTCTGGCTTTTCGATATCCAAGATCTTTTCAATGAAATCCACGGTGAGTGGATCAGCCTCGCCTTCCGGGAGATCTTTCCCATGCGCATCAATAGCGTCGCTGCATACCCCAACGCCAGTTACCATGTGCGTGTCAGAGATCTGGACAATTCTGAATCTGCCATCCTCTCTGACTCTCAGACCTGCTCGATCATCCGGTCTCCGCTTGGCCCTGCCGTGGAGTAGGCTTAGTCTTGCAACCGGCACATTTGGCTGAACGTCAAGCTCGAGCGGTGAGCGCATGAGAGTCCATTGTGGTCGTGGGTCGATGGCATCTATGCCAAAGAGAACATCAACCTCTGTCACAACATTATCAATCTTCCCAGAGAACTTGCTTCTCAGCACCCAAATTCCGCCAGGTCGGCTCTCCCATGAACGATCTGAGCTAGGATGGGGAGGCGCCTCGCCGATGGCGATATCCACAAGCAGCAGGTCTTCTGCTGCAAGGTCATCCTCATTCGCTAGAGCTACATATAGCCATGCGCTCTGCTGAGATGTGTGCAAGTAGAGCTCCTTCTCTATGCGGTGCCATATTACGGGGTTGAGTTCACAGGTGGAGAGAGAATCTGTCGGAGAGAGGACGCATATGGTCAGATCTGTGACAACCTGAAAAGTAAGGGTCGTCGTGGAGGCAGTAGATCCCGTTGACATTTTGAAGGGCATGTATCCAGGGAAGTCAGAACCAGAAAGGGCGATCGCGAGCAAAGGGCGGCATCAATCTGTTTCCTGGTTGGGGATGAGAACATCATCCCTTCGCTAAAGCGGCATCTTCCGGACACGATGGATTCTGCTCCCGTGAAAAGTTTCCTATCCTCAAGTCATAATTGAGACAAGTCTGTTTATGTTTGTCACAGGCTTGTAATCAATCCGCGGGTAGGTGTCTCCCTTTTCTATCGTGTGTTTGTCAAACAGGCGACAATTGTCTCTTTACGGCGTTGTTGGCGAGCCTGTTTTCATAAATTCTTTCCCCAAGACATGGATTCTCTTTGAGACCGTACATCTTCATCTTCTGTCATTCTCTTTTCAAGATGGCGCCACAAAAGACGATCCTCTTCATTGATGCTTATGATTCATTCGCCGAGAACATTGCTGCTCTGCTTCGCCAGCAACTTAGTGTGCAGGTCACATTGATCAGAATCGACTGTGACATTTCGGTGCAGTATGAGCAAGGGTATCAAGAGTTTTTCACCGGTTTTGATGCCGTAGTCCTGGGTCCTGGTCCTGGCAATCCTTACAATAACTTGGATGTCGGCTTGTTCAACCATGTTTGGGAGTGGGCGCCACTCCTCAACATACCGGTACTCGGGATCTGCCTTGGATTTCAAAGTCTTTGTGCCCAGTATGGCCTACCGATTGTTCGAATGGGACTCCCCTGTCATGGACATGCCAAAGATGTGCTTCACACCGGGACCGACATCTTTGCCAATTCGACGCATGTCGTTGCAACTAACTACAACAGTCTTGGCGTCAGAGTTAAGGACTTCAAGCTCGATATCACCAGGAGCCGACGGACTTCGACTGGATCTCTCGAAAGCTTTGTTTCCCTTCAAAGCCTACAATCTACTGATTCGGCCTCTTCTGCTCCAACCGGCAGCAAGGCTATTGTGCGCCCAGCAGAACACCTAGAACTTCTAGCATGGGACAAGGATGGATGGGTGATGGCAGTGAAGCATAAGGATCACCATTTTCACGGTGTTCAATTTCACCCGGAGTCGTGCAAATCCAACTCTGCTTGCTTGGACCTGATCAAACAATGGTGGTCTTCTGCAACAGAGCACAATGCGGAGCACCAACGACCTGTCTTGATATCCGGCCAGGTCGAGACCTCCAAAACCCCCGACAACACCTACTTGGACCATTCTCCTTCAGAAGAAGGGCCTCACGATGCCGAATGGATCAATTCAACCGAACCTCCACGTGATGTCGGTGCCGTCGAAGCAGATGTAAAGGATCTCAGTGACTCCAGTCAACGCCTTCTCGATCTTCTCCATGGGCTTGTAAGCACAAACAACGGCACCATAGTATCCGCAAGCATACCTTTCGACCCTGAACATCGCAACCTTACTGATTTATGGCGACTTCGAGGTTCAGAAACCCCTCTGGTGATGCTGGAGTCAACAAAGAGAGGACGATACAGCATCTATTCGTGCAATGATTCGTCAAACTTTCGAATTGAATATCTCAACGGTGAATGCTCTCTATATGTGGGCTATAAAACTGTGGCAAACGCGTCCGTTGCAATTGACCGGGCCGAAATGGTCAAAGTCCTGGAAATCTTCATGTGCAGCCAGCAAATCAACGACGACAGCTCTGATATTCCATTCAGAGGCGGACTCGTGGGGTTTCTATCCTATGAGTTTGGAATTGATTCCCTTAGTCTGGACGCTCGATATATGGAAGGCGAGCGCCTCATACCAGATCTCAGCCTCTTGTGGGTTGACCGCAGCATCGTCGTCGATAACGAAACCAAGCGTGTGTACATTCAGTCAATTCGAGGGGTTTCTTCACTACGAGGCTGCAACGATGGTGCATGGGTTGCCGAAACGAGCCATTTGCTACAGAGAAATGAGCCAACCGATCCGATCAAATCAGGACCCAACGATAGCATGCAACTGCACCTCGCACTATCATCTTCCACGTTTTCAATGCCTGACCATGATCGGTACATTGCCCAAATTCGTGATTGTCAGGCCGAACTCCTAGCCGGAAATTCTTACGAACTCTGTCTTACGACCGAAGCGACGGTGACCTCTCCTAAGAATGAATCCGAAGTGGATCACGATTATTCTTTCCTCTTGTACAACAATATTCAGCGCCACAACCCCGTCCCGTTCGCCGCTTACATACGTCTCAATAAGACCACAATTCTTTCGTCTTCCCCAGAACAGTTCCTCTCCTGGTCTCGAGCCGGCACCATTGACATGGTTCCAATGAAAGGCACTGTCAAGAGAACTCCCGAAATGACACTCGAGAAAGCTACTGAGATTCTCTCCTCTGCCAAAGAGTCCGCCGAGAATCTCATGATCGCTGATCTTATTCGTCATGATTTGTACACTGTGGTTAGCCGAGATGCTTTGGTTGAAGTGGTCCGTCTGTGCGACGTAGTCACCACAGAGACTGTATACAGCCTCGTGTCTCACATCCGCGCACATGTGCCTATCCCTGCTGGAACTTCACGGGACTCTTCAGCGTCTATCACGCAGATGATCAAATACGGCATCCGTGCGCTGACTACTGCTCTACCACCCGGAAGTATGACGGGCGCACCCAAGAAACGATCCTGCGAGATCCTTCACCACCTTGAACAACGACACAGAGGCGTCTATTCCGGGGCAATAGGCTACATGGACGTCACTGGCAATGGCGCTTGGTCTGTCTGTATTCGCACAGCATTCTCTCACGCAGACGAGGACGTTCCCGCGCGGGATGAACAAAGCCCAGCAATGCAGAAATGGCATATCGGCGCTGGTGGTGCTATCACCGTGCTCAGCGACGAGGAACAAGAATGGGAAGAGATGATGACGAAACTGGAGAGCGTCCTCAAAGGCTTCAAGACGCACGGTGATGTGGCTGGTCTTCAGGAACTGATCGAGCGTCATCGGAATCCCTCAGGACCCCTTGAGCGAGAAATTGCGAAGGAGAGACTTGAGAGCCTCGAGAGGGCGCTGGAAGCTTCCACACTTTGACGTACCTGTACCTGTACCTGTACCTATTCGTCTTGAGCTGCATCACGTACCTCCGTTGCCCTTTTGAGCCTTCTGTTTGGCTGGCTTGCCGGCCGACCATCAGCATTGCAGGGCACACCGACGGACTAGTGTATGCTCTTGACTATTCGGTACCTCGGCAGTGTACCTGTACCCTTGCATTCAACATCTGGGCTGGAGGAGGAGACGATGGCTGGTAACGGTGCTGGAATGGAAGAAAAGAACTACAAAAAGTCGTGATTTGTACGTGGGGACCGTAAAGTGTGACTTCTGCCATCAAGCGCGGAGGCCGGGAACACAGCACACGCACCCAACACACACACACACACACACACACGGACTTTTCAAATGTATGATTACGATGACATTTGCTTTTGCCGACTTCAACGCGGCTTGCGTGATACCCCATAGAATTTTCTCTAACAGCGCTGAAAATCGATGTCTACCTTATTCTACATGATTGCTACTAGTCCGTTGGAGGTGAATTTCCAGTGTAAGCCACTGCACGGGTAGACAAAAGAGAGATCTTTTTTAAAAGGAGGCAGAGAACCGCACCGGCCTATATCTTTGTTCGATCTGTTTAACGTCTGGATCTGATCTATTGGTACCTGTCAATCTCACAGGCGCAGGAAATCGGTGGTCCAACTCTCCCAAGCAAAATCTGTGTCGCCTGTCCATGCGAGGCTGTCGAAATCAGGAGGATCCAAAGTGGAAGTCAATTGGACGGGCTCTTCAACGACGGCCCCTGCTCGACGTTTTTGCCAGAGCCGTTGGATGAAAGAAGGCGGCGTGCTGTTTGAACCACAGCCACGTGCACCGGCGAGGTGCCTCCTGCGTGTTTCCCAAGCCTCGAGAGTCAAGTCTCCCAGGGTCGCGAAGAGCGTGTTCTCCGTGTCGGTAACCAGTTCCGGGTGCTCGTCGTAAAGGGCCTGGACCAGCTTCCAAGCCAGCTCGACTCGGTCGCCGGACCCACGTCGCCGGAGCTCGCTTATGACATAGACGTAGACATCTGCCTGGAACCTCGTGGTCGCCATGTGCGTGAACAGGTGCAACGAGAAGCTGTTGCTGCGCACGCCGATGTCGACGAACTCCATAACCGCCACGGCCGCGTCGAAGAGCTTGTCGCCGTCTTCTCGGGTCATGTAGGACCTGGCACCGTCGGGGCCGACAACGGCGCGCACACGAGGATGGAGGACGATGAAGCGCATGCGCGCAATGCCGAGCTTCGCCATGGCGTACGTGAGTCCATGGAGAGGCACGCGCGGGTCGCAGTGGTCGAGAAACTTCGCGTGATACATGGCATCGAGTTCGCTGATTGCCTCCTCTTCGAGCTGCCTGGACCTCTGACCGTTCGCCTGGTGGCCCTGGAAGATGTTCTCGAAAACCTTAGTTGCCGTCGGGGATGTGCGGAGCCAACGCGCGACTTCGTACTTCATTAGTACGCACATCATCTCGGTAGGCGTGCTGTGCTCGGCGGGAGGCCCGACCATGTCTGGATGCAAGTCTGCGTCATTGACATTGAGCGGAAGTCGAATGTCGCCTAGTTCTGAGAGTGGTGGTCTGGCGACGGAGCGAGTCTTGCTGTCAAGTCCTATCAGCCGCCACCATAGCCTAATGCGCAGTTCCTGTTCGAAGAATGAGATTTTACCGTCCGTGGAAGCACGGTTGAGACCCATCGTCTGGCCAACTCTGATAGCCGCGGCGGTCAAAGTGCACGTGAGCTCTGACTCTGGGTTCGCAAGGAGGAACAGGACGAATGCTTGGAGAACCTCAAAATCTCGGCTCGTCAAGAACTCGGCTGCCATGAGTGCACGGAGTGCAGAATGTCGGTAGCGTGACAGCAGCACGTCTCTGGACTCGTCGAAGGAGGACTGGCATTCTGCGGAAGTCAGTGACGTTACGGCGAGAGTGTAGATGGCAAAGAGTATCGCGTTGAGCGGTTTTGAGACGCCGCTCAGATCCCAGCTTGCGTCTAGCATACGCTGCTGTAGTGTGGGTACGTGGACGATCTTGGAGAGGGGATTGACGCGCTCAACGAAGATTTGCCAGAATCGGAAAATGTGTCGTGGTTCTGGATGTAAGTCTTTGAGGTCGGTGTGGGCATTACTGGAGCATACCGAGTCCAGTGTTGGTCCTGGAAGGAATAACGGGTCTTCTTTGTGGCGTAGAACTTGTACAGGAGGATGTTTGAGCTCTGGGCTCAGATCGGACCAGAGACATCTGGAGGACAGGTCAGTCACGTAACCTCTTAAAAACAGAAATTGCTCCAGAGGATGCAGCAAGGTAACTTACCGTTCGAGATCTGCAATCTGTGTTTCTGAAGACCAATGGTGACCATCGGCCGGCTCCAATACACGTCCCGAAGGAATCTTTTGAGAAGGCCGACGATCAGCAGGGCTAGCTTCGAACTGCATGTTTGTACCGCTGGCCACTGAACTTGGAGTCTCCGGGGCGTTCGCTCGAGTTTGTCCTCTGATGTTAGCCTCCAGCTCTGACGGCACCCATGTATGCGTTCGACCAAGTTCGATGTGGTGTTTCCTTAGGAGACCCTCATACCGCGCCAATTGGTCGTATACACTCTCATTCGCCGCCCTTTTTCGCGGCCGAGAGGGTTTATTGTCGACAACATCGTTTGCACAGGTGACATGTGCCTTGACACAATTGGTGCATGTTTCATTTCTGTTGTCGCGATCGCAACGTATCTTTCGACTTGCACAGCGCGAACAAGCGTGTCTATGGGGCCGGTGGTGTGCTTTTGGCGACACTGGCGGCATGTCTCCGGTGGGAGGGATGCAAAGGAATGGTCATGATATGGGGAGGCATTTTCTGGGACGGACAGAAAACATGATACTGAGATCAATTTAGGGATATTAGCAGATCACTCTCTTTGCAGAGGTGACATGAAGTCTGTCCAGAGTCGCGGGGCCGAAAAGTTTCCTTCGGGAACTCCGTTACTTCCACAAGAGGTTAGCCTCGGACAACTCGTCCCTCGACTACAAGCAAACCTCCCCCGTCTCCCTCCGTATTCACTTACTTCGTCCTCCGCCAGTGCAGAGCAATGGCCTGGGATCCTGCTAATACAAGCGACTCATGTGGGTCGTGGACACTTCGCGAGGTCTGTATTTTGCCATCAATGGCTTTGCACTCCAGCAGACCTCCGCGCACGCCCTTCGGGCCCGTCACAAACTATTGCCTTCCGCGTTTAGGAGACGGAAACGCGCATTGAAACAGGTATAAGACAGTCGTGGAGCTATCGCAGTTATCCTCATGCTCACACTCGTGCTATAAAAGGTTACTCTTGGAAAGCTGTTATTGTTTTGTTCGCATTATCTGAACCTTGACTCCTCAGAGCACCACTTACATCAAGTCTAGTCTAGCAGTCGGATTGATCGTTTCCCACTGGGGTTGCTCGACTACCAATCTTCCTCATCGGAGTCAATCAACAATTTCGATACAGACGCTTGCAACCTGAGTTCACGAAAGCATACACCTACGTCATGTTGAACAAGCGAAAACCGGATAACATGTCGAAATCAGCACCCGCATCAGCACCATTGCATGATGGCGAAAGTCCAGCGAGTAAAGAAAAAGAAGATGGTGAAAACAACAAGACCAAAGATGTTCAGACCAGCGAATCTGATATCGTCTACCCTTCTGGAATCAAGCTATGGCTTCTACTCATGTCTGTTCTGGTCGGGATGTTGTTGTCTTCCCTAGTACGTTGGAAACAACTGAACTTCCGCGTGCTTGTGCTTCAGACACTGTCTCCATGCTGAACTCACACTCACTAACGAATGTTCGTCTTGCTCACAGGATCGTCTAATTATATCGACCGCAATCCCTCAAATCACCAATGAATTCAACTCGGCAGACGACATTGGCTGGTACGGCACGGCGTACTTACTCACCAGTTGCGCGTTCCAGCTTGTATTCGGCAAATTGTATATTGTGTTCAGTGTCAAGGTTACATTTCTGACCTCGGTTCTCCTGTTTGAGGTTGGCTCAGCTGTTTGCGGCGCAGCTCCAAATTCGATTGCTTTCATTTTCGGACGTGCTATTGCGGGCGTCGGGTCTGGGGGTATACTGTCTGGTACTGTAGGTATCAACATCCCTTGTCTGCCATCGAAGCGCCTTTGAAGTCCTCAGAGTTCCTTCGTATCCCGGGATATAGCTAACGTTAGTCTTGCCAGGTCGTGGTCATCGTCTACTCGCTCCCATTGCACAAACGTCCCATGGTCCAAGGTTTCATGGGTGCTGTATTCGGTGTTTCCTCTGTTGCTGGCCCGCTCATTGGTGGTGCTTTCACAACCAACGTAACATGGAGATGGTGCTTTTATATCAACCTGCCTCTGGGTGGTGTGGTCATGGTGCTTGTTTTCTTCCTCCTCAACATTCCTGACCGTCCTGGCACGGACAAGCCACTGAAGGAAAAGATACGACAGCTCAACTTTCTGGGTCTGCTAGCTCTCTTCCCCGGGATCGTATGTCTCTGTATGGCTTTGCAGTGGGGTGGGACAAAGTATGCTGTAAGTCTTTACTCCCCTCATCTTTACACAACCATTGGGATTGCCATACTTACCCTTCACTTTTCAAATTCCATTTCAAGACGACAGAGACAGAAATGTGACATGACTGACACGATAGTAAACAGTGGAGTGAAGGCCGTGTCATCGCTCTATTAACACTAGGGATTGGTCTTCTTATCGTCTTTGTATTGATTCAGGTCTGGAAGCCTGACCAAGCCACCGTCCCGCCTCGGATAATTACTCAACGGAGCGTGGCCTCTGGAGTTTGGGCAAGCTGTTGTATCGGCTCCCATCAAATGTTATTTCGTAAGCTCTCTCTCCAGTCCTAGTCCGTGAAAAGTGCCACCCTCACTACCGGCATCTACGTATAGCACAATTTCACACAATCGCGAAGTTACTGATGGATGATCGCTAGTCTACTACCTCCCGGTATGGTTTCAGGCCATCGACGGCGTCTCAGCCGTAACAAGCGGTATTCATATTCTGCCCATGCTCCTTCCCGTCGTGGTCGCCTCGATCCTCAACGGCCAAATGGTCTCAAGGATAGGCTACTACACGCCTTCAATGATTCTAGGGACATGCATGACGGCCATCGGCGCCGGGCTCCTCACAACCTTGCACGTCACCTCCACTGAAGGCCAATGGATCGGGTATCAGGTTCTCTACGGTCTGGGCATGGGGCTCTGCAATCAATCTCCCAACATGGCCGCGCAGACTGTGCTGCCGCGCCAAGACGTCTCAATAGGCGTGTCGCTCATGTTCTTTGGGCAGACCCTCTTCGGCGCAGTGTTCACTTCCGTTGGCCAGAACCTGTTGGACAATCAACTGTTGAAGAAGCTGCGCCTCCTAGGTGTCCCTGGTATCAATGCCAAAGTAATCCAGGACCACGGTGCGACGGATCTGTTGAACTTTATTCCACACCAGTATCACGATGTGGCGTTGAAGGCGTACAATGATTCCCTTAGGGCTTGTTTCCAGGCTGCTCTGGTCATGGCTTGTCTTTCTACCTTGGGTGCGGTGGCTATGGAGTGGCGTACTGTCAGGAAGAACCTCCCACCGAAGGATAAGACTGGCGCAAATGATACAAGGGATACAGAGGAGGGTAAGCGTGGTGGTGGCAGTATGACGATGGAGAGCAAGACCGGTACAGCCGTTACCCAGATTCCAGGAGCATCAGCGGGGTTTGTCCGTCAGGACTTCGTGTCTGGTGGTGACGGTGTCTCCACTGCGAATTGTCAACGTCAATGTACACTCACGCCGCAGCAGCACGTAACGGAAGGCCCAGAACGAGACAGTGATAACCGCACTGAGATCGGGCCGGAGAAATGAGATCAAGAATCCCGGTATTTGAGCGCTTGGTGATAGAGGGGGAACATAATCCGTGAGTGCTTCAATTACATGTACAATACTAATAAAGCCTGTCGGTGTCGTGGATCTCAGCTCAGCTCTTTACGTTTTGGATCAGCAATTGGGGTGTAATGGCACTAGATATTCTCTTCTCAGGACCCATTAGGACGAACCTACTGATATTACAAGCACATGCCTTCACACATCTCATGGCACCATAATCACATCCGTGGACACGCGATTGTTATCGATTGCTGTGGACGAGTTAGTTAGTCCCTAGTGCGGGAATTCGCCATCGAAGGACGTACGCTTCCTCCACCACATGGTTGGACAAGAACGACGCTTGTTGGATCATCCCAATACAAGACTCAAGTCCTAAGCAGGGACGTCTATTCACATACAACCCGAGTTTCGGCCGAGAACTCTTCTTCGTACGGGCAAATAGCTAACTTTTAAGATGCTCCAGATGTCCCCCAAAGTGCAGCTCCAAAAGCCAACCAGGCAAGACTCGCGGAGGCCCCCACGTCGGGCTAACTAAAGAGACGGTAGACGTCTCAGTAGGAGAACTCGTGTACATACCAGCATCGATCTTGGTTTCTTCGCAATGCTGACCGGCGACTGTTTTGTGGCGACAGATGTTTTTTCTCTCGCAAGAAAGGGGAAGCGTGAATGAGCATTTGATGATAGCTCAGAGTCAAAAAGCCTGGATACCGAGCCACCCCGAAGACCTTTTTCCGAGACGACACCTGAGCTGTGAACACGATGTAGGCACGAGCACCCTGATCAGTCATGGCACAATGCACTTTGACTCGATTGTGACTTTTCTCGCCAGACGCCCCGTATCGACCTGCTGTGTGGCCAGTGGGCTGATTCGATGGCGTGATATGTCGCCCTTCTTGTCCAAACCCGCGCTACCAGACACGGGCATTGGCTATACGAGCGAGGAGAGACGCACGCCTCGTCGAGTCGAGCAAACCTTCCTGGAGGTCTCACATTCTCCTCCATTCACAGGAATCACATCCAACGCCAGCCCGCGAGAAATACGATCTCCTGAACCTCCTTCGCTCCCAATGGACGACGACAACGCAATCAATCGCGCAATTTTAGCGGCGAACGCACTATCTCGACGTCGTTGTCGTTCGTTCGAGAAGGCCACACCATGGCGGTCACGGGGGCACGACATTGCTCGCTTCGACGAGTTCTGGCAACCACATATATCTTGGTTGATCACCGACAGGCAGGTAGCGAGGGCGGAGTTCCGTGTTCTCATCTTGTTGTCTGAGCATTGGACAAACACCTTGCATCTCGCTTCGTGTTTCGCTCGCTTGCCGAACGATACAGGCCAGGCACGTTCTGGGAGACCCGAGGGCAGACATCGCTTCGGCACTGGGCGCGATTAGGATACCCCTCTTCTTCTTTCTCCTTCAGATACTTTCGCTGTGTCACAAAAGGCGAGCATCTGTGTCTCGGAAAAAACCAAAAAAAAATGTCAAGCAAGCCAAAGGAGGTCGACGCGGTCGTCGTCGGCGGAGGGTTCGGCGGCATACGGCTCGTCCATCTCTTGCTACACAAGCTGCACTTTCAGAACGTCGTCGCCATCGAGAAGGGCAGCGAACTGGGCGGCACCTGGTATTGGAACCAGTACCCGGGAGCTCAGACCGACACGGAGAGCTGGGTGTACCGCTTCTCCGACGACCGCGACCCGCCCAAGTGGGACACGCGCTACCTGAAAGCCGAAGACCTCCAAGTGCAGATCGTCGACACGGCCAGGAAGTCGGACGTGCTGAAAAACTACATCTTCGACAACGAAGTCGTCTCGGCGCACTACGACGCGGCGAGCAACCGGTGGCTCGTCGCGACCGACAAGGGGCTCGAGTTTGCGGCGACCTACTTCCTCACGGCGCTGGGCATCCTCACCAATCCGTACGTCCCGGATTTCCCCGGGCGCGAATCGTTCAAGGGCGTCTCGTTCCATTCCGCGAGGTGGCCCAAGGGTCTCGATGTCCGGGGTAAACGCGTCGCGGTGATCGGCACCGGCCCGTCCGGGAGCCAGATCACGGCAGCGATTCACCCCCTGGTCAAGAACATCACGGTGTTCCAGCAACGGGCCCAGTACATCGTGCCCGTCAACGACCGGCCGGTGTCCGAGGAAGAAAAGAAGGACATCTACGCCAACTACAACGGGATCTGGGACACGGTGTTCAACTCCCTGTTTGCCATGGGCTTCGCGGAGAGCCAGCGGTCGGCGCTCGCCGTGTCCGAGGCGGAGCGGAACGAGGTGTACGAGCGCATCTGGAACAAGGGGGGCGGCTTCCGCTTCTTCTTCGAGACGTTCAACGACCTCGGGACCGACGTGGACGCGAACGAGACCGCGGCGGCCTTCGTCCGCGGCAAGATCGCGGAGATCGTCAAGGACCCCGAAACCGCCAGGCTACTGCAGCCCAAGGGACACTACGGAGGCCGCCCGTTGTGCACGCAGGGGTACTACGAAGCGTTCAACGAGCCCAACGTCTCCCTCGTCGACATATCCAGCAACCCCATCGCGGCCGTCACCCCGACGGGACTGGAGCTCCGGGACGGGCGGTCCCTTGACGACTTCGACGTCATCGTCTACGCCACGGGCTTCGACGGCGTCGACGGCGCGTACCACAACATCGACATCACCGGCCGCGACGGCCTGAAGTTGACCGACGCCTGGAAAGACGGCGCGAACGCCCTGTACGGCGTCAGCGTCTCCGGGTTCCCCAACTTCTTCACCGTCACCGGGCCCGGCGGCCCGTTTGCAAACATGCTCCCCTCGATCGAGCTGCAGGGAGATTTCATCGTCAGCCTCATCGACGAGGTGGACAGCAGGAAGAATAAAATCCGGGAGGACGGCGACCACGACAACAACAAAGGTAGGGCCGGCGGGCGCGGCGGCACGGTCGAAGCGGATGGCCAGGCCCAGAAGGAGTGGGCCGCCACCGTCCAGGCCATTTCCAGGGCGACCGTGTTCGACAAGGTCAAGTCGTGGATCCAGAACGACAACGTCGAGGGCAAGAAGAAGTACAGTGCCTTCTTCCTGGCCGGCTTGCAGAGCTACATTGCCAAGTTGACCGAGGAGAAGGAGTCGCGGTATCCCTCGTTCGTGTTTGCCCAGTAGCAGAAGTAGTAGAGATTCTACCGTGTATGCGCGAAAGCCCCTAGGTGGATTTGCCAGGGGTTTTACCAACCGGGCCCGAGGAAACAAGGGCACCTTAGGTGATATTGAATCGGATACCATTGAACCGATACACTTTTCGTCGGCTGTGGACCTGTGTGAATTATCGTGTTTGCGTACCACCACAACCATACCTGACTGACTTTCGGAACTGGTGACATTCCTCTCGTGCGGCAAACTCCGATTCTCTGCCAGGAAGACTTAGTAGAGTAGCTTTCAACGTTTCATCGATTACTTTTCCACACCAAACTTGCCAAAGACATGACGGAAAGGACGAATAAGAAAGAAAGAAAAAGATTGTGGAGGATATCTCATTGTAACACTGATGCTTTTTAAGATCGAATGTCTGGAGATACTCCCAGATACCATGTCTAAAAGAACAGGTCGGGCAACGCTAACACGTCGCAAGAGGCTAGGCTCTTAAGAATCTTTTTGATGTCAACCTTCAACACCTTCATGAATTCCGGGAAAAAATCATTCCATGTTTCGTCAATCGTATGCGAAAAGACCGAGAGAGAGAAGGGGGGTGGGAGGAGATGTGAGAACTAAGACGAGTCTGGACAATCCTGTTGGATTCAGACTACTTATTTCTTCTCATTCTGGACGAGCTTGACCTTCTCCACGACCTTGGGGTAGAGAGGATGATCCTTCTCGAGACCGGTGAGCTTGGTGGTGGCATCCTCAGCGGACATGGAACTCAGGATCTTGGCTAGCTCAAAGCTCTCATCATCACCCTCGACGTTTTGGAAGCGAAGAGCCATCTCAACGCCACGGAGCAAAGCCTTCACTTCGTAGCCACGTTCGGCAAGTTGTGCAGCAGGCCCAATGAACCGTTCCTTGCGACCAAGCTTGCGGAGAGGTGCACGGCCGACACGTACAGGAACATCCTCGAGATGAGGATTGGAGATGCGAGAGACAATGGTCTCGACGTACTCTTGTTGCTCCTCAGGGGTGATGTCGTGCTTGCCACTGATGAGTTGAGCAGTCTCGTCGAGCGCTTCGTGGACTGCTTGTCTGATTTCAGGATCGGCCATAGCTTCGTGAATGGTCTTCAAGCCCTTGTAGTAGCCGAAGTAAGCAGCAGTTGCGTGGCTGGTGTTGACGGTGAAGAGCTTGCGTTCAATGTACGGTTCCAGGTCATTAACCCAGTGGATACCCTTGATTTCGGGATGACCGGACTTGAAACCCGTAGTCTCGACACACCATTCGAAGAAGCTCTCGATGACAACGTCGAGATTGGCATCCGGGGGTTGCGTGGGGACGATTCTGTCAATGGCTGAATTGCCAAACTCGGCCTTTTCGGGGAGCTTGGGGAGGAAGTCGGGCTTCATGTTCTTGGGGTCGACGATCTGCTCCTTGAGGGCATCAGTGGCATTAATCATGTTCTCACAAGCAATGACTGCCAGCGGCTTTGACTTGGTGCGCGCCATGATACCCTCCGCAATGGGCTTGGCGATGAATTTGAGCACGTTAGGGCCGACAGCGCAGGTCACTACCTCGGCGTCGGCAATGGTCTTGACCACCTCATCCATGTCTGTCTTGGAGTTGAGTGCCTTGTAGTTCGTGATAGTCTTGCTCTTTTCGCCCTCTGGGCCAACTTCGGTGATCTTGTACGACTTGGAGGCATTGATGCGGTTGATCAGGTCGTCGACGACATCAACAAAGACGACGGCATAGCCAGACTCGTGCATCAACTCGGCAATAAAGCCACGGCCAATGTTGCCGCCGCCAAAGTGCACGGCTGTGCCAGAAGGCATGATGACGACAGGGTGAGGTAAATGGTTTGTGAGTCTGCGCACAGGTAGAAGTCAGTGCGGGAAGCCAAAGAAGGGAAATAAAGGGTGTTGGCCGCCGATTGAGTTGCGGACTGTGAACGACAGCTATCACAATGGCGCATGCGACGACGTACCTGTGTCAGAGTAGGACTGGAAACGCTGGAGAAAGCTGAAAAGTGGGCGCTGAGAGGTGAGATGTTTGACCAAGACAGGACGCGGAGAAGGGAATGTGCGGTCTGGTATGTGTCTGGATCGCGAAAGACTGTGGTGTTGGTGAAGGTGAGGACGTCGCGAGAAGAAAAGCACAGGAGGTCCGGTCAACAAGGTAAGAATAGTGAAGTCAAGTAGGCAAAGTGACTAAATTAATGGAGCGGGATGTGAAGCTGGCAGTCTGGGAGTCTACAGTGCAGTAGTGCGTCGGGGCAGAGGCTTGAGGCTAAAAGGTACTTTAGGTTATTATTAGGGAGGTACCTGTAATTATTAGTTAAGGTACCTGAGGCACAGGTACTTTAGAGGCGAGAGTTTAGCGGGCGGGCTGAGTGCCACCGGGGCACCTCATGCCGTAGTTGCTGTAGGCCGGAAGTCAACTACGGCCAGCCCCGCGATGCCGTCATGCACCCCGAGCAAGCGTCAAACAGCCCTCATTAAGCCCTCACTGATTGGGCGCACAGGGGCGTCTTGGGCGGATCCAAGACGCTACTTGACGCTCTAGAGCCCAAACCCCGCCTATCACCCGCACACCACGCGAATTACGTCACTCTGTTAACGCAAGACGGCGAGAATCAGAACAACACAAGGACCACGCGACACGGGCAATAAGGCACCTGAGAGCCTAGTAAGAGCAAGACAATGTGTACAAGAACAGGCACGGTATGTAATCAGTGCAGAGGGCGATATGGGCGATATTGAGCATTGTCGTTTACTCGGTCGTCCAGCAACGGGACACACAGCCACAACCACACCCACACACACATATTGCAAACACCTCCTGCATTGGTGCCCAACTTGTATACTAGCCACCATCCCAGGCAGGGTACTGTACCAAAAAGAAAAAGCCTCATCATTCTCGTTGTCTCAATACTACATTATCATTATCATCGTACCCAAGGAGGCAGGAATGGAGTACCCGTACCTTAGGTACTGTAGGCTGTACCTGTGCCCTCTGCCGATACGGAGTACATGTGGCTCTACGGAGCACTATCTCTGACACCAACCCGATTCTCGCCGACACCCGCAAACCCCAGCCTAATATGGATCTTTCTCGCCATATCTTCGGCTCTTTGATCTCGGTGCACAGCACTGAGCGCTGGACACTGCTGACGCCAGAAGCATGACCGCAGTGGCTGCCCAGGTCATTCCTAAGAACTTGCCTCCTTTCGAAGCGGCAATCCCAACATCATGTCCATGTTTATTAACCGCATCCACAGCCTTGACGATGACCGCCGTAGAAATCGCCGATGCTATGCCGATGCTCAGGAAGGCAAGCTGTTTCAAAACCGCAGTCAGCACAAATCTTGCGACCACCATAGGCGCAGCGCGGGGTCTTACCACGTCAATGAGGAAATTGATCATTGCAGACAACCGCCCATTCATAAATATACCCGCAAGAGCTGCAAGGACAGCTATGCCGGCAAACGCAACACCGATAATGTACAGCACGGTCATGGCAACGCTGGCCACTTTGACAGCCTTTTCCGCATCTGTAATCTCGTCTGGCCAGTGGATGTCATCCAAGGTTACGCCGTCCGGCAAATGCTCTTGCACAATCTTGGTAGGTTCAAAATGAAATCCCACTGTGCGATTGGAGCATTCCGTGATGTTCTCTTTCGCATTGTGCAGGGTGGCATTCGGCGTGTATGTGCCCTCACAAAAATCCATTACGTGAACGTTAAAGAAATCGGGGAGGTCTAGGGCCGTGGCGATGTCGGAGCTAAAATCGTTGACGAGGTCGTTGAGGTCGCTCTCGAGACTGTTGAGGATATTATCCAGAGCACCTCCGTCGCCGTCTGTCGTGTTGAAAAGGCTCCCATGACCTATTCGGGAGATGTTAAGCTGGGTCGCAGTCAGCCATAGTCACAATAAGCGAAGTCCCAGGGAGCCATACTGTCAACAGATCGGCATCTTGGAGAAATGATTTGCTGGATCCTGCAAAGAGACACAGCAGCGTGAGAACCAAGGCGGCAATGGAGCACGCCAACGTCAAGACCGAGGAAAAGCGCATTGTGATGAGAGCGCACAAGTGGGTATATTGCTTCAACAACGGCCAAAACCAGTAGATACAATGTACGACGGTAGAGATGCTGTGCTGCGTCCAGAGAAGGCCGACAACTTACAGGGAGGATAGAGAGCCATCATGACTGGTAGCGAGGCATGGCAGCATTATATTCGGTGGCAAGACTTGCATGTTTCCCGGTGGCCATGTTTTGATGCGATGCTTCAAAACCTGCCTTGACCATGGCGTTGGCTTTGTCTGTGTGGTTGATAGTGACGCGCCGGCCTGAGTCTAGCGGCAAACAGCCCTGTAACTCCACAAATGGCTGGTGGACAGGACGTCCAGCTGAATGTCCCTGGCAAGCCTCACACAGGTATGTTGGCGCTTAGTCCATCTGGACGGCTGTTTCCCTGCACAAAGAGGACTAGTAGGGCATCTCAGCCACAATGTGACCGTCCTGACTCCTCGCCAGCTTGTGGGAAAACGTCATTCTTTTACGCCGTTTCCTTCTACTTGTCGATCTGCGTACTGATCACCTCGAGGTCCTTGTTCCTGTATCATGTATTCTCGGAGCACCTCGCGCACCTCCACTCTGTAACGTACAGTATGTACTTGCTCGACTCAGAAATCCGGGCAAGACCCCTGTTCGCAGCCCCAGTGATGGTCTCTTGGCGGCTCCTGAGACTGGGTTAGCGTTCGATGGCATCTTTCCTTACAGATTCTCAGACACTGTAAGCCAAGATGAATGACCGCCAATCTGGCAATCCTTTGTCAATGAAGGACATATTGTACAAGTACCTGTGTCTGGTGCCTGGCCTGCGATAGAGTTGACCACGTGCGTAATCTGGCACAACGCGTCTCGGCCAGGTTTTCAAGCTCTGGGAGTCACAGCAGCAAAAGGATCTTTGGTTGCACTTGCCGCCTTCAATGATACAGTAATTGCTGGTCTGACGACCATTCAGTTTCGATGCGTGTTACAATAAAATGCATAGATATACGAGAATAAACTATTTTCAAAGCGACACTTGTGGTGGCCAGATCCGACCTTAACTTCGAAGGCTTATACTTCGTAGCTTTCTCAGGTCGCTACGACTGGGCCGTGATATCGTCAGTAGTGCCTAGGTGGATTTAAATAATGCTGATCCTTCTTCATACCGGTAGTTATCGCGTTGAGGCCATGGCCTCCAGGGACAGCTGGATCCACCAGTATAAGATCCAATGCCCGTTCCGAGCTGGCGGTAATGCCCGGAGAGGAGGCCTGCTTTGAGGATAGAGGAGTCGCTGGGTACAATATTCCAATCCTTCTCTTCAGATGATGCAACCTGGACCAGGCCATGAGCAACTTCATCCCCACTAGCCAATGGTGATAACCCGTAATGATTTCGGACGCTGATCGAGACTGTCAAGGCCCACATATATTTGGGATAGTCGGTGGTCTTTCTTTTCAATATAATTGAGGACCCAGTATGGCCATCTTCAACAGACATTTGTCGAGACTGGCCTCGGTGTGTTTGACCAGGGCAGTGGCACGGCGCGGCTTGACTCATCCGTCTTTGGGAAAGAAACTGGCACCGTCTTGCAGCTGCAAAAGGGCGTTCTGACAATATCGACGCGCTTGGGTCTACCTCGAAGTGTCGTCGTAGTGAATGATATTTCAAACCTTGGCTTTCATTTGATTTTCATCACAACCGCTTCTCTGCGGACAAGGGCCCCAGATAAGTGGCTTTATATCATCCAGCACGACTATTCTGACATTGCAGAGTCAGGTTGAAGGTCTTGCGTGTCTCGCTTCAGTTCCTTGATCGCAGTCTGCTGCACAGTCAGTGACTATCCCGGCATCGCGTCGCTCCGACCTACGGCTAGGGCTTCGGGGTTGACTCCATTTTCAATCAGAGAGACACAAAGTGATAGCTGAGTCCGATCCAATTGGGTGTTCTGAGATCATCCATCAGCTGATTTTCCCTGGAACATGGAGACTTTCTACCAGCAGGACAGAGATCTCTTCGAGAATGTCCACCACTTCCCGTGCCTTTTCACGTTTAGAGTCGGTAGACGGCATTTTTCGGCGCTGTGGAAGAGAGTTTGAGTTACTGCCTGAATAAATTGCAAGTCCGGTCGCGAGAAACAAATTATTGATGGTTTTGAGAACACGCTTGATGACTTCAAAGGCGTTGAGTGACTTCAACTGACGCGTCGCTGAAGAACGCGATGCCTGCCAAGACTCTGTCTAGGGAAGCCTCAACTAGACAGTTTCCGCTTTCCGCATTCTTGAACACTCAAAAGAAAGTTGAACATTATGCACACATCAGTCCATATCAAGGACTCATCTCGATCTTGCTGCTCAATCGTCCACGTCGCCGTTGATATCTCTGCACTCCTGTATTGTGGGAGATAGCAGAGGGTCTGGAGAGCCAATGCTGCAGCCTGAGCATGTGGTCTTCAATGAACTACGAAAACTCCCTCGATCCCGCGTTCCAGCCCTCCTTGATGATATGCGGAAACTAGAAAGAAAAGTTTTTGCTGCAAACGAAGTATTTTCTTTCGACGACAATATTGTGGGCAAGCAAAACATGATCGTCCTTGTTGGACTCTCGAAAACTGCAGAGGCACAGGAGTTGGTTGCTTATGCTGTCTGTGTGAGATGGAACCATCAGCTGCTACTTCACAAGATCTGCGTTGCACCATCTCACCGCCGCAAGGGGCTGGGTCAAAGACTGCTGCAGATGGTCATTGACCGCGCGCGTTCCTGGTCATGCCGAGGAATTGACCTGTGGGTGGACGAAGCCAACCAAGATGCCCGGCGTTTATACTCTCGGCAAGGGTTCATGGATCAGGAGGTCGTAGCAGACTATTATTCGAAAGGTCGGAACGGTATAAAAATGTGTCGGAGGTGGAATGAGGACCCGTGAGTCTCAGCGCCGCATTCTCTCCCATGACCATCCCTTGCATCTGTTAGATGTGCAGCCAGCCCCTTGAAACTCTTCTTAAGTGCTTGCACCCGCACGATCGGATCGTCGTATGCGACTATGAACGGATCAAAACACCGAAGCAGGTTATACCGGGCTCAAGGCCAAGTCTTTACTTGCTGGTCAAAGAACAGCCTTCCTACGTGGCCAATATCAATTGAAATACGCTTGCTGAAGTATTAATGCTTTCCAAGCTAACACTTGTCGGTTTGCTTCTGTTGGGCGCTGGCTCAGCTACGCCTGAGCTTGCCTTTCCAATAAACTCCCAGTTCCCTCCGGTCGCTTACGTTCTCCAGCCATACAAATTTGAGATTGCTCTCACAACTTTTGTATCCCCACTACCTCAGGTTGTGTATGCCATTACCGGTGGTCCAACATGGCTCCAACTCGACAATGGCAGTCGACTCTTGACGGGAATTCCTCTCCAAGAAGATGTCGGAACAAACACCTTTCAACTGACAGCTTCAGACTCGACAGGAGAAACGTCGACCACTGTTACTTTGATGGTGCTTTCCGAGCCAAGTGTGTTGACGTCGAATACTCCAGTGCTTCCACAACTGGAAACGGCTGGCCCTGTGTCGGCGCCACACTCCCTTATATTGCATCCTTCGCAGCCTTTCGAAGTAATCTTCCCGCCTGAGACTTTCCATGGAATCTCTTCGAACACAAAATACTCTGCGGCGTTGGAAAATCATTCTCCTCTACCCTCATGGATACAGTTTGACCCTTCGCAACTCTCATTCAAAGGTACTAGCCCTCCCTTGATCCCGAGGTCCCCGGCTTCTCAAACATATGGACTTGTGATGATGGCCTCAAATATCCCAGACTTCACACAAGCCATGGTTCAATTTGATATCATTGTTAGCGATAACATCCTTGCGTTCACAGCACCGATACAGCAGTACAATATCTCCGGGAACGCCCGCTTTGAGACACCCTCGCTTCGGTCCTCGCTCTTGCTCAATGGAAAGGCCATTACAGATGTGCAGGTTGCAAACGTGACTACGGACGCACCTGACTGGCTCAAGCTGGACAAAAGTCAAATTGTTTTGAGCGGCAGCGCTCCAGATACTGCTGACATCAACGTTACAATTAGTGTCACGGATACCTATAATGATGTTGCAAACACAACGATTCAGATACTGCACAAGGATCTTGTTACCAGGCCTATCGGCAAAATTGCAACCATCAGAATAACTCTCGGTCGAGAGTTCTCCTACAATGTCAATGAATCAAGATTTGTTGGACCAGGACAGATGACCGTGAACCTGGGAGACACGTCTAGCTGGCTTCACTTTGATGCGCAGCGACGAACGTTATCTGGTCTGCCACCATTGAGTCTGCCTGCCAGCACAATAACCATACCAGTAACTTTCAAAAATGGCACCGTGGATATCAGGGCTACTGTCGACTTGCAGCCCGCGCTGAGAGAGATTGAAGCCTCTGGCACGTCTACACTTAGGTCCCTGCCAACAACCACCCCACGACCAGGTACGATCAATAATTCCTACAACACAGGTGCTCAACCGAACAAAACCCCGAGCCGGCGTGTAACAACCATCATACTAGCGATGTTGGCAGTGGCATGCGGGCTCCTAACCATATTTTGTCTCGTGCTATGGGTGATGAGACGGAGAAGGGGACAAAGAAAAGTTGCCGGTGAGCAAGAGCTGAGTTCAGGCGAAAGTCAGCGACGCGAAAGCACCACGAGGGAATGTTCAGAGCCCACAACTGCTCCGCTTCCTGTGCAGCGCGGCGGTCCCCAAAATCCAATCTCTATGCAACCACCACCGACGCGGATCGACTCAACATGGCCCAACGAGGCGCCGGAGGGACCTAGATATAGTTCTGCCGGTACCGCAAATCTGCCATCAATTCATGATTCCCGGCTCGCATATAAATGGGGACCTCTTAATAACCACCCAGGTCAAGGAAACCTTCCGCCGAGAGATGCAATGAGCGAAAAACTCCCTCCGTCGAAACAGCAGGCTCGCACGTCAATCACTCACGAGCCGTCGGGCTCCAAGATTGATACAAATGAGCGAGGTTCTTCAACGCTCTCTCGGCAGTCGCGATCGCAATCTATAATTGCTCTTCCAAACAGAAGAAGTGGAGCTGGACATGGCAACGGGTTGATGATGGATTCCAACGCCAATAAGGACCTGGACATCGGTGATTTACACCCGCCTTTAGACAGCAGACGAACTACCATGGTGCTTGACTCGTTTCCCAGTCCGCCCCAGGATGGGTCAAAGACAGCAAAAGTCCGATCACTGAACAAACCTGCCAACCCTTCTTTGCGTGTCACTTCAGAGGACAGTAATCTTTCATTCGAGGCACGAAGACAACAATGGCACACGGAACGCGCACGAGCACGGCTGGAAGGGGGAGCACGTTTCTCCAACGCCGGATCTTCATTCGCACTGAGAACGCCCCGAGATCCGCCTGGCAGGCGTAGTGTTGCTCGCTATACCCAGCCGTTGTCTTTGCTATCATTGTACGAACCCGCTTCAAGAGAACCTTCCTGGTCCAGGTGGTCAGGCATGGGACCGCCTGCTCAGGAAACTCTCCGTGCTGCAAGTCCCCTAGACTCGCTAATCGAGAATCTACCAGGTTCTAAGAGAAGTGCCAGTTTAATAAGTGATGGTCAATTTGACTCCGCCGCATCTTCTAACAGCCAGTGGGAATTTGAAGACCTCATCGACGAAGATAGAAATGAGACCACACGCCACTGTCAGACGAATGGACAATCAATAACGACGCCACGTCTGCCCTTTGACACTGTCCGGAACTCACGGCAAAGTACCAGTAGTGAGACTCTTCCCACACATCCCGGGCAGGCACGGCTGTCAGATGTAAGGAGGAAGCATTTCAGCGTGGCGGATGGAGAGCTGAAATCATACCAGAGCCATCACGGGAATTTTCGCTTCATATGAATACGTGCGGCTTAGGCCAAAAGACGCTTTGCTGTTGGTCTTCCTTTGGGGTTTCGGGCGGTTTGTACCTCGGAGTAAACATGGTCAAGTTCTCCTTTGACCCTTGGGGTGTCTCGGCTCCTCTGGACTGGGAGATGGAGTATTTTAAGTTTGTATCGTTGGAAGAGAGTGATCAACGTTGATACACATTATCATTTTTCTGACCTCATATCATGACGAAACACCATTTAAGATCATCAAAATTAACTGGGTACACCAGAAATGTATCGTCAAGCCCACGATTTTTTAAGATTACGAATTACATGTTATCATTTCATTTACATTTACACATCACATCCATTCATGAAACAACCCTCGGGCGGGCGTCGATCCTAAACGAGCGGCGATCGTGAGACTCGGCTCCCTCACCGCCGTTGAAGGCGGACAGGGCGTAATCGTCCTTCCCGCCCGTTGCCACGGCCATGTACTTGTTGGGATTGTCGTCCAACTCGCCGTGCCAGGTCTCGCACGGCTGCTGAAACTTGTCCCACCAACCCATCCTGAACATCTCGCCCTGCCATATGCCGCTCCGCTCCCACTGGCCGTCGCTCCAAAACTCGGAGCCCTCGGGGACCAAGCCGGACTGCGGATCGACGATCCGACTGCCCGCCAGCAGACTGGCCACCGAGGCCACGCTGCCCATGGGTTTGGGCAGGACGTTCCGCATGTCGACGGTGAAGATGATCATGACCGCGCAGACGAGGAGGGCCGAGACCACGCCGACCAAGATCTGCGTGGAGATGCTCGACTGCATCAGGCGGTAGTGGTTGGGGTTGACGTAGACCGCCGAGAGGGGGTCGTCGACGGTCTCGGTCGCGTTGCCGGACAGGGTGGAAAACTCCGCCCGGAGGTAGATGTTGGCCAGCTGGGCCGTGTACTGGCGGTAGAAGTGCGTGTACGCCTCGACGAGCTTGTCGTTGTCCAGGAGTTCGGCGGGCGGGACCCCGTCGCGTCCGTACACCATGGCCGTGAATACCTGGTCCAACATGTCGGACGTCGACGAGATGTTCAGTACCTGGAGGGCAAGAGATTGCGCGTACCAGCTGGAAAAGTGGACTGCAGAGTCCGGCGCGACGACGGGCTCCGTCGAGATGGAAAGACGGGGAAGGTCCAGAGTCACGTTCGCCTGTACGCGATCGACGGCCTGGCTGCAGAGAAACGCGGCGAAATGGTCCATTTCGTTGTCGTCGGTCACATGGCCATAGTACAATGCGATTGTCGGGCACGATGCGGCATTGAAACTCAACGTCACTGTCTGCCCAAAGTATCCACTCGAGTTGACCGGGACTTGGATATTGTTGGTCAAGTATATGTTGGGCGTGTTTTCGTAGCCAGAGTTTCCGCAACCTTCTGGGGTCGAGATATTGCTGATGAGATAGCCTCCCTCCAGCTCGTTCTGGGATATACGGCTATCTGGTATGACGCTGCAGCTTACAGCAGCCCTCAGAGCGGGCACAGTGGCATATATTGATCCGGGGTTCTCGAAACTATCGGTGGTCGCCTCTCGGTTGTCCAACTGCAGCTGCGGGAACGCCAGCTCATTGTACGTCCATTGGGGATACGACATGTTTCCTTCGATGACAAGCGCAGGGATGTTAGTCGCGGGGTCGGTGTAAGGTGTCGTGTTGAACCAGTCCAAAGCTGTGGTGTTGACATGCGTTCCATACTCTATCGCTTTGGTCGAAAACAATCCTGCAACAACGATGGTCAGAAACGGGGCGAGGATTGCCGAAGTTGACGCTGCTGTGAGAGCAAATTTGCTATGTTTCAGACCATTCCAGGTTGAATACAGGGAGACATGTCGTAGAGGGTTCCAGAACATGGTCGAGCTCGCGTCGCAGTCCCCCTTCGTCAGAGAATGATACGACTCGGAAAACTCAATCTCGAAATCCATGACGTTGAAGAGGGTCCCCAGAAACAGAAAGACTAGAACGGGAATATACAGCCAGCTGTACCTTGTCGCCGTGTCTTCGCTGTGTACGGTTCCAAGCCCCTGGTTCTTGTGCGACTCGGAAAGTAACACTTCGAGAGTGACGATGACCGCGACGGATGCAAAGATTGTGAAGGCGACTGCCAACCTGCGCAGCACGAATGGCCGCGTCCACCTTACCGTACCAACGGGACTGTCTTGGTTCGGGACGGTGTGCTCCCCAGACCCGTCGCTCGATAACAGTTGGATTTCAAAGATCCTTGAACCCCCTTGATCACGCAATGAGGTCATGAACTTGTATGGCTCAAGAATGGCCTCGAGCTCAGCAAGGCTCATATGGCCGGTACCACGCAGTCGACGCTCGAGAGCTGGACTCCGAGAAAGGATCGCTGCCACAGCCGCGATGGAATCCACAGACCTCGGGACCACGCCTCTTGGGACAATGAAGAGAACGATCAGAGTCAATAGAAGGACGGCGGCCAATACACCCTGCATCGCTCTAATGGGATTGTTGGAGGCGAACAGCCTATTCACGCTTTCGCTAACCGTACCCTGCACCTCGCCTGAAGTACTCGAAGGAGTAAGCAGATATATGTTTGCCAATTGCGCCGCAATGCTTCCAAACACAGCACTACCGGTTCGATCCAAGTAGGATGGGTCAAGAAGCTGTTCTGGATCAAAATCCGGTGTGGCGTCTCGCATCAGAGCGACAAACGTATCCAGGGCAGTGCTGTAAGATGTTAAGGACGCAACATAGTTTGCTTGTTGCGATGTGATCATAACACCTTGAGCAACGTCATTCGCTGTAACACCCGAGAGGAGGTGACGATCTCCAGTCAGATTGATTGCTTGAACGTTCCCCAGGGTATCCAGCGTCACCATTGCCTTTTGGATCGAGTATGATGGGAGGCAAATGACATTCGACGAGTTGAGCATGGTGAAATTGTTCTGCGAGAAGCCTTCCGAGTAAGTAGCCCAGACCATGTATCGGTTTCGTGTAGAGTCATCTTCGGGGAGATTGGAGCATGATACATTTTGGAGTGACCCTCGGTACCCGAAATAATGGGCGGTAGAATTCGGCATGTAGTACCAGTCTGGTGCATCGAGGTGTGCATTAGTAATCTCACATCCCGGCAAAGAGACTGTAGTATTGTAGTAGGCCGCAACGGGGGCATTACTATAAGCCTCGTCGAAGGAGATGTTGTAGGCGAGTGTGCCTGATTGGCAGTCTTCGAGACTGGCGCTGAAGACATCAACTGAAGCGGTGTACGTCAAGCTACCGTTGATGAACCGAGTCGAGGGACTGAAGCTTTGCGAGGCGAAGGAATTGGTGGTGCCAACCGGCAGGCTCACATTGTATTGCTGATCGGCGTAGACTATATACGCAGCGCGTGAATCGACAGATGCTGCTTGATTGAAGGATGAGCCATCGAACGTGTTGTTTAACCTCATGGTAGTGGCGACATCGTTGCGCTGTACAGACTGCAGGCTGAAGATGCCTGTTGATATGACTGTTACCACTTTGAGGAGAAAGAAGACCGCGATGGTACAAGACACGGTGAAATGCCGCCGGCGTAGTGACTTCCAGAGTGCCACGACCTGGAACGGTGTGATGTAGTCGAGCAGTAAGCTGTTCTGAGCTGGCTGAGGTTTCCGAGCCATTTCTGCCCACGGTTGTATTGATTTGGCGGCGTAATCAACCTGTCGCCAAAGCACCGTGACCAAGACGAAGACTGCTGTAGGCCCGTATGTCCATAGGTAGTGCTTGTTATTGTCGCTGGTTGCCACGCCGTTGTTTTGGCGGGAGACACTGTATAGGATCTGAACAGCGGCAATGGCTGCAGCAAAGAAGAGGGCGAAAACAACAAGAACCCAACGTCTAAGAAACAATGGGTTCCATTGTGTGTTCAATCGAGCAGACGCTCTGGAAGTGGCGTCGAGCACGTCCGTCGACAGAATCGGAGCGTAGGCCTCAGGGGCCAGTGGTGCCTGTCCTTTTAAGGAGTACATGGCGAAGCTGATCAACTCATCTGGACTCGTGCGACTGTTTGTTGGACATTGTTGCCAAGTGAAGAATTGTATGGCCTCGCAGCCGAAGGACCAGGTCTCACGCGGGAGGAGAGAGTGCTTCACACCCAACTCGCGAGACAAGCGGAAAGATAGACTGACTTATCCGTTAGTGCGTTGTGTCGGTTCGCAGTATCTAGTGCAGATCTGAAGAGAGGTGGAGGTGGTGGAGGTGAATAATCAGATCATCGCGTCCCAGACAGACTTTTCAGTTGGCAGCTTTCTCGCATATCGCAGGGTTACAATCGCTGCTTCGTCGAGATCGGTGTTACCGCGACCTCTTCTCGAGGTGCCCGAGGATCCGCGTGTGCACGCTTGTGGACTGACGCTTTCGCTTTTGACATCGTGATAATCTGAGACGACAAGCTAAATACCTTATGGAGCTGTCGCCACTGGCCAGTGCTCAAGGCTCATTGCGCATTGCACCAACGGCGACAAGCGTCAGAAGCCTCACTCGTAGTATGAACCCTAATGGTACCCGTTCGATCCGGCCACTTCATGAACAGACTGATCAGAAATGAGCCCACCTGCCCTTCTGGACTTGAGATAGCCGGGAGTCGAATGGGTCGACGTTCCCAGTGATTCTAGCGAGCAGGATATTCATCAATGTCAATTATCTCCATTAACATTCGTTCATGAACTGACCAAGACATAGAACAGTACGAACACGAACGAGGAGCGACTGAAACATGCCATCCCTTTTTCGGCGAGTGGCTCCACTTGACTGACCCACCCCCCTTTCCTACAGTACAGCGTGCTATGAATAGCCCAGGGTCTACAGTACTACTCAATAAACTGGATGAAGCTAAAGAGTGTTCAAGAGATCATACATACGTTATACCGGCGCCGCAACTGATCATGACACCACACGAACTGGCTAAGGATCGATACAATAACGCAGGTCATTTACAGTTCAAGATAGCCTGCCAATCTTACCAACTCACATTTGCGTGAATGATAGCTCCGTACCCAAGTTAGACTTGCTTCAAGCTAATGGAACAGAGTTATCACCAGAAGCTGTAGACAGTACATCTAATGCATGCCACGCAACGACGTCAAGACCCTAAGCTGAATTCGGTTGCCTCGTCCTTTTCGAACGCCTGTTTATCCGCGATTCAGATCGCTTCCCCCTTCATCTTTCCCGAGTGCAAGGCGTGCACCATCTCAAGGACATGATCTAGGCCTACCAAACGACTGGCCTCGACCCTGCTGCCGTACCTGATATTGGCGCCCAGTGTCTTCCGCGAAACATCACTCCCGGCGAACGACAAGAATTGACCTTGATGTCCTTGAATATCAGCTCTTTGATGTCGATGTAGACACCTCCGGCCCAGACGTCTGGTAATCTGTTCAACAGTGCTGTGGATCACGGCAGCAGCCAGCGCCGCAGGTAAGTCCCCATGCACACTCGAGAACAATAAGCTCCATGTGCCAGAGGGATGCGGCGACCGTCTTGATCGGTAACTGGTCCTTCCGGATACACTGAAATGCTAGATCCAGGTGTGAAACCTGCAGCATAACTCGATACTGGGCCGCGACGACCATCCGAACCCTCTCGCACGCTGTCTCTATGTCGCTTGATGCGGTCGACAATGTGATCAATAGTCTGAGGCATCCATGCCGGGGCAAACTGCTGTTCTGAGAGCGCGTGGTAAATGACTCGGCACTCTTCCAATCGTCGAGTGGCCTCAATTCGGACCTGGGTATCTTCTGAAAAGGTGTGTCTCTCACTTTCGGCAGCGAGTCCTTGTGGTAGATCAACGGTACGGGCAATGGAAAGCGCGACACCGATCCGGTGCCAGCTATCCTTTCTCTCATTAATATCTCTCCACCAGAAGGACCACAATAACAGCGACTGAATAAGGCAGATACTATCGTTTTCGTAATCCATGTCGTACAGCAACCGGATTTTGCGATGCCAGCCTTGACGAAAGGCCTTTCTGGTCAGAAACCCAGCATTCCTGATCAGTCGCACATCTGCCCACATGCTACCAGCAAAGATCAGGGGATTGAAGCAAGAGTAAACTTAGAAATTCATGGCCTTCATCACGATTGATCATCGACTGGGCCTCGACAATGTCGACTATAGGATACATCGAGTGGATATAGAGAGCGTAGCACCGAAGACATTCCTCCATCAACGGACGGTCCGGCAGTACGAAAGCGCCCTTTTTCTGGAGATATTCGACGTCGTCTAAATCAAGAGATGCAGGGAGGGGTCTGATGTAGTCGGGAAGACCCGGCCATTTCGACCTGTTGTTATTCCTAGATGAAGCAGAGGAATCAAGGCCTGATTGCACCGTCAACTGCGGTTGCAGCTGTCCCGGGTCTACTTGTCGCCCTTGCCCCCGGCCAGGTGAGGCCCTGGTCCACGAGTTCAGGGGTGCTAGGTAGAAACAATAAACCTTATTCTTTCGGTAGACAAAGATTTTCCCTTGCCTGGCTCCGGCCACCGAGTTGAATCATCCCTGTGATTCGTCTGATCTGTATTGGTGATGTTCATGGGATCCGACATCAGCACAGGTTCCTGATTGTCGAGGGCGAACGAAGCAGTACTCGTGCCTGGACAAGACATTGATGGCGCAGCATCATTCGCAGAGGATCAGTTTGGATTTCCTACTGTAGATCTCCGTAAGCCAGGGGGACGAAACCGATCTTTGGACTCGTGTCTGACGAACTTGCGACTTTGGTTGGGAACCAGAACACCAGGGACATCTTCAAAGGCACAGATTGAGCAGCGTCTTCCGTCCCTTGAATCGCAGCGGACCTTTTTCATGCGGCATAATTTGCACGCTGAACGAGCTCGTGGCGCCGCGAACCGGCTCCCACCGCCGGTGACTCCCAGGTGTTGCATGTCGAGTATGATGCTTGCCCTTGTTTCTTGACCATAATATCATTTCAAGGAACAACCCGCTGCAATCTGCGAGGATCTCGAGACCAAAGTATCATTTCTCGGCCATGGGACGGATGATTACATACTGATACTTTAGTAGTGTGGGGACGTCTCGGGGACGCTCGGGGGAAGATCCTCAGCAAGGGAATACTACAGACACTAACTGGAATGCCCAAGATGATACCTATACTCCTATATGCTAGAGGTTACTTGGGAAGGGAGACGCAGGTGGGTTCCGGTCGTGTCGGTCTATCTCGGTCCCCCCTTCATTTCTCGATGTACCATGCCAGGCTATTCTTGGTGTCCAGCTCAAAGCTTGGAATGTCGTTCCCAGAAAAGACTATCGCTTCTTATTTCTATACTTGATGTCGAAGTCCTCAGGACGAAAGCCACTTTGTATCAGAAACAACAACAGACTTCAAAACTCCCCGTCCTGAGACCAAAATGTTGGCGTACAGCGTGTTCTCGCCATCTGGAGTTTCAGCCTCAATTTTCCGTCCGGATCGTTCCTCCAGCCACAATGTTAGTTCCACTCTCGACCCAGATTCCACTCTTGAATCGTTTCCTTCACGTATTCGTGTATCGGAGAACCGGTGGGTAAAAGTGATTTCAGCCTCTCTTGGATCAGAAGGGCAAGCCGGCTCGGATCAGCCACGAACTGAGAAGAGACATACACACGACTTGTCTCAAGATAACTCAGATGAGGGTGAGACACCGCATAGCACCCTAGGATAGCATCATGCGGAAGCTGGAAGACAATACCCTTAATCCGGAGATTAAGCGAGGGACTTCACTCTCCCATATGCTTGGACACTAGAAATCCGGCTGGCTTCCCAAAAACACAATGACAGCAGCTGAACGCCTCGTCGAGCTCAAGACACCACCACCACCACTGGAGATCCTCTAAGGTCATTTGGTAGTGACCGTCCGCGCCCCAAGACTTTCCCTGGATCAGAGCATTGGTCGATGGCCCGGGATTCAAGCAAGCATTTCTTCCATGCTATTCAGCGGTATCCTGGATGTCGACTATAGCGGCCACGAGCTGAGAGAGAGAGGTCGAATTTGATGACGACAAATGCAGGATCGGTAGACTGCGCCACGGAGATGAGTTCGGCGATGGTTCTTTCTACCTCCTGGACGACTCTGGGCATGCTGTCGGCCATCTCTGTGGCCTCAGCCCCGGTGACGTGTGGAGGAGGTCCTGCAGAAAGAGATACCTTCGTCTTTATGGATGTCGATGCTTGTGACCACGGGGTATTTTTTCTCCCAACAGAATACGTATCACGTCCGAGCAAGCTCAACCCATCTCCCTTCCCTCGGTGGCCATTGGATGTCCAGGAGAATGGTTGAAGAATATCCAGTCGGAAAAATGGCCCGACAAACCCCTTCTATCACCTTCGCCCAGGATTTTCACATCATGACGACGAAACAAATTACACCGTCCATCGGGTGGCGGGATTTGACGAAGCAGATAATATTGGTCATTATTGCCCAGGGCCCGGCCCAACTGCATCTAAAATTTCCTCTCTTTCCAGAGGTAGCAAACGAATGGACGAGGGGGGATTTCGCTCGACGGCTCCATTGGTGTGTTGTCCGAGACTGTGAGCATGCATCTAAGGGAGTTCATGGGCATTGATAATTATAGGAGAAGTAGTTCTAGATCAGCCAGCCTCGGTAGCCCGTGCTCTCTAGCTGTACTTACATTGAGATGGGTGTGCACTTGTGGCCTTTGGACAAGGGTGTCAGTGTAGCATGAAGGAGTAGCGACAGCCATTTTTCCAAACGAGAACTGTCGAGCCGCGTTCCAGCGATGTATGTATGTATACACATTATCCTCAGGCGCAGTCAGTCGCTGTGAGGCGAGGACTTTGTTGCGAGCCAGGGAAATGCTTGGCGCGGGTTAGTAATAAGGCAGCCGCTGCCTTTGATGTGTGCAAAGTGAGTTCGTCATTTATCGCACTGGCTTAGGGCATAGCAACAGTCAAACCTGCTCTTGCAACTCGACCGAAATGCCCTTGATCAACTGCCACTTCTAATCCCTCGCACGCGATCCTGTTTGCATCTGGCAAACATCAATACCGTTCATTCCTTTCTAATCCGCGTCGCGTTTGTCGTCGTATAGTGCACTCGACCACTTCGTCTCATCCGTCTCAAAGCCTGCGTCACGCCTCTTCCTACCTGACCCTCGTCCACCGATCTCTTCCAGCCGCTTCCCGACAGTATATGACAGTTGTTCTATGATACTTAAGACAAAACATCTCTGTCATACCTTGAAGGAAAACAAGTATGGGCCAGACTTTGTCGGAACCCGTGGTCGAAAAGGTGAGTTGTATTTCACTTTCAGGGCACAGCCTGAACCCCCATCATAATTGCACCTCGGAGGCGATGCTCAAAAGGCGACGCTCAGAGATTTAGCTTGGCTCCAGTCTTTGTTCTCTGTGAATCACATCCTACGCAGACGAAAACTGACGACTTTGCGCGAATAGACATCCGATAGCGGGGCTGATGACCTGTTCATATATGGCCTGTCGGCCATGCAAGGATGGCGCATATCCATGGAAGACGCGCACGCGGCCGTGCTCGATCTTAAAGCAGAGGATAAAAACAAGTCACAACGGACAGACCCAGAAAAACGATTAGCCTACTTTGGTGTCTACGATGGTCATGGAGGAGAGAAAGTGGCGCAGTTTGCAGGCGAAAACGTACATAAAATCGTTGCGAAACAAGATGCGTTCTCCAATGGAGACATCGAGCAGGCACTCAAAGATGGATTCCTTGCAACGGACCGTGCAATCCTCAATGGTATGTTCTTCCGCCTTTTTTGATGGGTTTCCAGCTAAATCGCGCAGATGCAAGATACGAAGACGAAGTGTCCGGATGCACCGCATCTGTCGGCGTCATGTCCAGGGACAAGATCTGGGTCGTAAGGTGACCCTATACACTGCGTTTGCGTCTATGCTCACCCATTCAGGCCAATGCTGGAGACTCGCGAACAGTCCTTGGCGTCAAGGGAAGAGCGAAGCCTTTGTCCTTTGACCACAAGCCACAGAACGAAGGTATAGCATTCTAGCCCCGATGTTGTACTCACCAACTGACTCCGTCTCAGGAGAGAAGGCTCGAATTAGTGCCGCTGGAGGTTTCGTCGACTTTGGTCGAGTCAATGGCAACCTTGCACTGTCACGTGCCATTGGCGATTTCGAGTTCAAGAAGAGCGCCGACCTAGCCCCCGAACAGCAGATTGTCACCGCATTCCCAGATGTCATCACACATGAGATCTCGAGTGACGATGAATTTTTGGTTATTGCTTGCGACGGTACGCCCTCGACACCACTTCCAGGGTCGATCACGGTCAGACTAACCTTGCCTAGGTATCTGGGATTGTCAATCCTCCCAAGCTGTTGTGGAATTCGTCCGTAGGGGTATCGCAGCCAAACAAGATCTGTATCGGATTTGTGAGAACATGATGGACAACTGCCTCGCCTCTAACAGTGAAACGGGCGGTGTGGGTTGCGACAACATGACCATGATTGTTATCGGCATCTTGAACGGCAAGACCAAGGATGAGTGGTATGAGATGATCAGCAAGAGAGTGGCAGATGGGGATGGTCCATGTGCGCCACCCGAGTACGGCAAGTCCAAGCTTTGAATCTCTGAACCGAGACTGATCTAACAAGCCACAGCTGAATTCCGCGGCCCCGGCGTCCGGCACCAGTTCGATCATGACAGCCCAGACGAGTATGAGCTCGATATGGACCACCGCCCTCGAGGGTTTGGTGGCCGAAGCGGCAGAATCATCTTGCTCGGAGACGGGACCGAAGTGTTGACCGATTCTGACGATACCGAAATGTTTGAGCAAAGCGAAGAGGACAAGGATACCGCAAATCAAGTCAAGAAACCATCTTCTGAAACATCTGAGGAGGACACGGCACGAGGCGAACGAGAAGGTACACCTGCACCACAATCATCCCGAGACAAAGATGCTTCCAGTCACCGAGACGCCTCGCATGGACCTCAGACCGAGATCAAAGGAGTTGCCGATGAGCCGACTGACAAGTAGTTGGATGTGGACAGCCTTGGTTTGAACAGGCAGAACTACCTTGACGAGAGTACGAGTCCCCGTCAATTAGCCTTTCGGGTGCTTAGAAGGATAGTCTCGCGTGCTATGCATTGTCTAGAACCGCAGGAAGAAGCGAGGGCTGTTGAGATTGAGTTTTCATGTGGTCATGTTTTCATCTTAGTGAGATACAACGAGAATCACGGAAGACAGAAGCGATGCTCATTACGAGTGCCATAGGTATGCGTGACGGGTCGACGGGAAAGGCGCATCGATTGTCGTTTGGTTCCTGTGGTTTTGTGCACTCTTGGATGCTTCAAGATACGTTCATTGTTGTGTGTTTGCTTGGCCGCTCGCTGTGACCCGTTCCGCCATCCTTACGGACCTGCCTCGGGCATCTAAGACACCTATACGCCCGGCATCATCTACAACGTTGGATGGTAGGGTGTTTGTCTCGACATCTCTCTGAACCGAGACACAGAATCGCCTCGTTTGTGGTAACTCAGGGACTAGAACACCATATGGTCGCAACACGGCCCCATTGGCATGACGTCGCGTTGCAGCTCCAGTTCCGCCGCCAACAAAGCCACAGCCCCAGAAATGAACCGAGACGAAGAATCAAGGCAGAGGAGAGAGAGAGCTGCACGGGGTGACACATGCAAGTGACGGCATCCTCGATTCGTTGATTGTTGACTCTGACACTCGTAGTAGAGGCAGCTCGATCGCCCAAACTTGATCTGTTGAGCTGTTGATCATGATATTGTGGCATTATCATACGAAGCACACTATTTCCTGCTCCCACAGATCGCGTCAGTTCTCGGCTACAATAATAATAAGCACCAGAACCAGCTCGCTGTGAAGTTTCCATCCTCACGTTTCGCTTCGTCCTCCTACTTCTTCGCTCTCTTGACTTTTTTGGACGTTTTGTTTTTTCCTTCCTTGGCAGATCGTGTCATCCTTAGCTGGACTCACTACGACCACCAGACTGCGTCTTGTATTCCTGAAGACCATCCTTAACATTCTCGGCCCAGCTCCCCCTGGGCACCCATTTCCTCCATCATGTCATCTCCATCTTCAAGCAGCTCCGCAAAGAGGAAGCGATCCACTGCCCCCTCCGCAGCAGCTGACCTACAGCAACCCTTATCGAGGGACGCATCAGGTGAAGAGCTGGCCGACGCACCTTCACACAGCACCCGAACTCGCAAGCACGGAACGAGTAGCTCCATCGACGACAATGTACCTCCTAGCAAGCGAGCCAGAACACGATCGAGTGCGAATTCCGTCGAGCACAACGGAGCAGACGAACAAGACCCTAGTGACCCATCAAGCACGGCAGAAGGGACTGATCAAGAGACCGAAAAGAGCAGCAGCAATGGAGACAGGACACAGAAAGTCCCAAGCTCCGTCACCAAAGCTGTGGTCAACGGCCAAGAGCAGCCGATGGCCTCAGTGCCCAAGGCAGGACTGAGAGACCCTGTAGGGGGATACAAGACAAATCCACCCCCTGAAGGGCGAGCTGTGAGGGTGTATGCCGATGGTGTCTTTGACCTCTTCCATCTAGGGTAAGCCAGTCATGGTTGTCCGGTTTTGGCCGGCCTGAGAATACTAATGAATCCTACTCGCAGACACATGCGGCAGCTCGAACAAGCCAAAACAGCCTTCCCAAACACATATCTCATCGTCGGTGTGACCGGAGACGCGGAAACTCATAAACGCAAAGGTCTCACTGTCCTGACAGGCGCCGAACGTGCCGAAACAGTCCGACACTGCCGATGGGTGGATGAAGTCATTCCCAACTGTCCCTGGATCGTGACGCCCGAATTTCTAGAGAAGCATCAGATAGACTATGTGGCCCACGACGATGAGCCCTATGGTGCGGACGAGGGCGACGACATCTACGCGCCGATCAAGAAAGAAGGCAAGTTTCTCGTTACTCAACGTACTGAGGGTGTGTCCACAACTGGAATCATCACCAAGATCGTCCGCGACTACGAAAAGTATATCGCTCGCCAGCTCAAACGAGGCACGTCGAGACAGGAGTTGAATATTTCGTGGCTCAAGAAGAACGAGCTCGAGCTGAAGAGGCACGTCCAGGAACTCAGGGATAACATCAAGACAAACTGGACTACTGCAGGTGGCGAGATTGGTCGAGACCTCCGACAGTTGTGGCAAAATGCCAGTTCTCGGCCTGCCAGTCCAGCACCGTTTACTAGGTCCCTTTCTGCCGAGGGCAGCGTGCTTAAGAGTCCAACGGCAGCCAGTGCGGTCGAGCATCTCAAGCATCTCGAAGTTCCGGGCAGTGCGGAGCGAAGGAGCGATTCTCCTGGTAGATTCAGTCGCAGCGATGACTTTGCGGCAGGTTACTCTCTGGGCCTGATCGGTGGTGTCAAGTCTTGGGTACGTTGTAACAGATCTCAGCAGTATCGCAGCGACTGTCGTGTGGGTGTAAGCTGACATTTCCCTCCTTTGATAGATGATGCGAGGCCGACGCGCACTCAGAGACAGCCAACCCCCAAGCCCGGATGGCAGTGAAGATGACGAAGCTAGAAGCCCCCTCAGCGCCACAGTCAGCAACGGTGGCGAGATGATTTCGGGCCTGAAGACGCCTCCATTCTTTGGACGAGGCCGAAAAGGGAAGAGCTCAAGCGAACCTGACTTCGAGCAGGGCGAGACAGAAGACCATGAAAGGGATGCTATGGATGTCTTGCACTGATTCCCACCCCCTGGTGGTCTTGTACCTCTCATCCTTGTAAAGAGCATTTCGCGCGAGGGAAGAATTCATTTTGTTTCGAAGAGAAATGGGAATGCGTTGGAGCTTTCCGAGTGAGATCTTGATTTAATTAGATGATGCTGGACACAAAAAGTTGCTGGTGAGAAGAAAGTCGGAGGGTTTGAAGTTGAGCCGGTGCACGCAGCAGACTGTAAGAGCGAGCGAAGGACGGGAAGTTACTTCAAGTAGGTGTTGGCTTCAGCTAGAACAGGTATCCTTTGATCTCGTTGTATCAGGAGTGCCTCACCAGTTAGTGAGGGTACTCGTCCAGAACACAAGAGTATAAAAGTTTTCGAAAGGGGAGCACTGCCGCCGACGAGGGTCCTTCGTATCTACACAAAATGGATGAGGTGGGTGTGTCAAGATCGCCAGGTATCTTTCTGGAACGACAAAGTCGATGACCATGACGACCTGGTGCTGACTGCTGATGTTTCGAGGCAATGGGAGACGCAAAACGGGGGAAGATCTCAAAAACGCTTGATGCCTTTTAATGTTACGTCGAGTACAATAGGTACCTGGTAAGTAGCGTTTGAAGTTCTTCTGGTTCTATTTACCTGCATCATCGGCATGTAGGGGCAGGGTAGAAAGAAGCTCCAGCACATTATTTGCACCGTAGTTGATTTCCATGGTTTCAGAAAACGTACCTCCAATGGATAGATAGGTAGGTACATTTTTTTTCATTTGTCTCTTTTTGTTTTGGTGGGTTCGTAACGCTTTCTAAAACGCACTGTCTCTGTCTCTCTTTCTCGTCGGGCCGGGAAAGCGAACAACAAGACAATAACAACAACGACAGCCAACTCCTTTCGGAAATCGGCAGGTTTTCATTTCAGAAAAAAGCATTTTGTCTTGTCGTGATCGGCTTCGGCCGCTGATCGAGTGTGGTTCACTTCCTTGTTTCGCCCGTCTCCCGCACACTCGCACTTTTGCCCGTCACCTCCCTTCCACATATCTCTGGTAAATCATCAATGCGACGAAACATCTATGACCGGGGCTTCTCCTTCTTCTCCTTCCACAGAGCGCTCAGACCGACGCCGGAAACCTTGACGACCTTGAATCGCACACCGGGAATATCACCCTTGGCCTTACCCTTTCGACCGAAACCGGCGAGGAGGACTTCGTCGTTCTCGTCCACGAAGTTCAAGCAACCGTCGTTGGGGACTAACGAACACAGAACACGTCAGCAATTGTGGTCTCTTGAGAGTTTATGGTACCCGAGAATTCCCCTTCTCCTTCTCCACCCGAGGATAGAAATCTGAGTCTCGACTCGGGGATTTGTGTGCAAGTGTGTGAAAGGGAGAGTGTGAAGACAGTGTGAAATAGTAAGAGCGTCTCATACCGAAAGCAGTGACCTTCTTTCCGTTCTTGATGAGTTGAACTCTGACGCATTTTCGGATGGCAGAGTTGGGCTGCTTGGCTTCGACTCCGACTTTTTCAAGCACGATGCCCTTGGCGTGCGAGGATCCTCCGAAGGGAGACGACTTGTACGCGGTTCCGAGGAGTCGCTTCTTGTAGTGCAGATCGGCCCATCGTCCTTCCTTGCGGGCGGCGACGAGCTTACGGGCGGCGTTAAGACCGCGGGGCTTGCCTCTGTTTGTCATTTCTGCGATAGAAAAAAAGGTGTTAGCTTTTTGTGGGATTTTCTGGGATAGGTGACGGAGTCGAAAGGGCTTTGAGCTTTGAGGAATCAAGAAAGTCGTCGCGGGAGAGAAGGAACGAGCTTTCTCTTTTTCCGGCTCAAAAGTGTCGACGATTGCAGAGATGATAACAGACAGAGTCGTACGTACTGGATACTGTGACAAGCAGGTGTTGTGTGGGAGTGTTGAGAAGATTGTTGGCGGCTGGCTTTGAGGTCGTTGTCGATGACCGGGGCGCGAATTTGGATCTCGAAAAGTTCAGTGGGCTTGGCAGCCAAGACTGCGGTTATGTGAGGTGAGCACAAGTCAAAGGAGCAGGTATGCCGTGCTGCGGTAAGCTGGTCCTCCGTAGAAGTGGCAGAATTACTGTGGAGTAGTAAGATACTATGGCAAGATTCTCCCTTGACGTAGTGGGAGTCCGTCCCATGTACCATACACGTACCACAGGTCATGGTCCTATATCCGAGCAGTATCGCACAGGACACCACAACCGCCTCTCAATGACAATCCGATAGACACTCTCCCCATCTCAGGCGAGAGCAACTGCTCTCAGCCACACCGAATCGCCATGACATCGTCAGCGCGCAAACCGTCTCTGCTGGAAGTCCCGGCTTCACCTCTCGAGCGGCCCAAGTCCAACTTCACCCGGACCAACACGCACCGGCTACCACCACCTTCGCTGTTCCAAGGACCACCGTCCAAGAATGCATCACATGGGTCCCTCAGTCTACCTGGGGCCGGCGGCGGCAGCGGCAGCGGCGGCGATCGATCTGGCCCCGAACCAGACCTCCCTCACCGCATCAACCGACCATCTCGCGTGCCTGCCGCAGCGTCGTTCTCTGGGCCGTCGATGCGCCAGCCACCGACGCAACCTGACCTCCGCCGCGCCGAGAATCTGTGGGCGGAGATGCAAAAGACCCTCGCTGACGTTGAGGTATCGGCTTTGAACACTAGCCACGTCTTCGGCGCCAGCCACATCAAGGCGCTCGAGGACCTCCGCATGGCTCAACACTCGCTCGCGCAGACGTGGGCCAAGACCGAGGCCGACGAGCTGCACGACGTCGAGCACGAGGGAGTGACCGACAACGACGACGCGGCCGCGACGATCGGCGGGAAGGTCGAAACCTCGAGCACTACCAACAACAAGAACAAGAACAACAAAGGCAACGCGAACGCAGCCTTCACCAACAACAAGAACCTTGAGGAGGAGACGGAGCGGGACATCCAGCTTGCTCGACGGCGGCGCGAAGCCAACGATCGGTACTTTGAGCAGGTCAACCGCGGCGTGCTGGACGTCGTCAACAAGCTCGACGAAGTCGCAGGCGCGATGCGGAGGGTCGAGCGCGAGTCGCGCGAAATCTGGGATGAGTCGTCAGACGACGACATGAGCGGGAGCGAGACCGGGTCGGTGACAGATCACACGGGCGTCACGGATAGTCCTCTGCACGCTACTGCTGGGAAAGGGGGAAAGTGAAGAACCAAGCATACCTCGAGAAGAGCAAACAACCATACTTACCCACGCCTCTTTTCGACGTGGCATAATCAGTCAAGGTGCACACAAATCACACCACGCCACACCGTACAAGCAAGAATCCAGAATTCTTGCACAGCTACCCGAGACTTGATCGGTAGCAAAGTCACGTATGCTTGGGAAACCGGATCGAAAGGATGTCTCACACCTTGCTTGACCTTGTGGATTATGTCTCTCTTCTTCTCGAAACAAGAACGCCCACGCTCCTCGGTAGTGAGTTCGCCCTTTCTTACTAGGCTCTACAGCCAATTCAAAACGTCAGAATGGTCATAGCGGATGTCAACTTCGAGAGCTATTGTCATAAATAAATCGTCGCAGATAACCTCTGAGAAGTGTGGACAATGCAGGCATGCGTGTCTGGCAGCTGCGGATGACTGGTGCAGAGACATAAAGGGGTACCCACTCACCACCGTCAAACTGTGCCAGACGAGCCATGTGCTTGGTTTGAATACTGAACAGGCCTTGAGTCCTACCAGACCTGGTCTTGCGGCGACTAGTGTCGACTCAGCTGGTGTAGCTTCCCTTGAAAGGAGGCAGGGTATTCTGGCGCAAAGGATCTGGTAGCCATATCCTTAAACTACCCCCCCTGCGCTGGAAATTGTAACCTGAAAAACATGCTTTGACTACCAGGTACCTCAGGTAGGTAGGTATGTACTATTAGTTTCAAGTCGATGAAAATCTACCTACCTCAGGTACATAGCTAGATCTCGCACAAGCTCACTGTGGAGCCATATCACACATGGGTTGCAACACCCGAAAAGACTTGTATGGAGGAAATGTCTTCTGATCTTTATAATAATCTCGAACCATTCATGCTTAGGAACTATCTGCGTTTCCACCACCCTGATCAAATCGACTTCGACTAGCTCGCTTTGGCCCAGTCTTGCGGTCTTCATCATCAGCGAAGCGAACAGATGTACTCGATTGCCTGCCGCCTTGATGGTAGAGTGCCCCTGTCCCAGTCTGGGGTGCACTGCTGCTACTTCTTTTCGAGCCATCCACACCTTTAGGCAAGATATCGGAGGTATTGGCATCGTCTGTTTGTCCTTCGACTTTGGACCCTGATGAACTTGGTCTGCTCCCAGTTGAAATGGCTTGTGATGACCCCGATCCACCTCTTCGTCGAGTTTTTGGGTTCTTGAGCGAGAAGAAGGGCCCTGGAGCACGAGGAAGAGATGCCAGATAATCGTCTTGACGTTCCTCATCGTCGAGTTGTGCCCAGATACCTTCTGTGTCTGTAGCAGAAATGCGCCTGGTCGATCCTGTCGCTGCACTAGGACGGCCACCGAGCAAAGGGGTTTGCTCATCCACTGAAGTTCTCTTGAGTGAAGTGGAACTTCCTTTCCTTCCATTCGCCAAGTACGAAGGTTGGTCGTCGGATGCAGACTGAACCAGTCCCAGCCCAGGAGTAAGTGGTGTCCGAGGAGGAACTGCTTGGGGAGCAGCTTCTGATGGCGTTATATCATCTAACCTCCAGGAGAGAGCCAGAACTCCAAGGAGCAATATGACGGTCCCCAATGCCACCAGACACCCATGCAGCACACTCAGTCTTGATGCTTGCTGGAAATAGATCAAACCATCTAGAATGGCAATAATGTTGTAGACACAAAAGACGAAGGGGTATAAAACGCTGGTACTGCACAACCTCAAGCCGAGGTGTAGGTAATATAGTTGTGTTAAGGCGAAGAACAGTAGAGCAATGAGAATAAGCCAGGATTGGAACCGGTTAAATTGATTGTTGTGGTCAACGATCGTTCGAACTAATAGTTCGACTGCAGATTTCGCAACGAGGAGTGAATGCGCCGAAAGAATGCCAGATATAAGCGCGTATGACAAGCCCCGTATCAGACGTAAGCGATTAACTCTAATCTTGAGATGGGAAGGGAGTTGAGCAGTAAAACTGGTGGTGAGACTCAACTGCGGTCTTGAGCTTGAAGATACCGATCTTGGTCTCTCCGATTTCGGGAGGCTTTGCGCAATGTGTCGATTGGACGACCACATTCTTAGTACATGCGCAAACAAGATGGTCGCTACTGCCACAATCATCGTCCCGACCATCCAGATTATGAAGCTCTTCTGTCGGAGGAGGTTTAGTAGTTGTTGTAGGTTGTGGGCCGGCTCGCCGATGGCCCCGAAGGTCGCTATTAGTGCTGCCCCAGAACACGTCAGGATCGTGCCCAGTAGAGAAAAGCGAGTGAAAGGCTCTCCTAGTAGTAATGTGGCAAATGCTGTATTGAAAACCAGCCCGGAAGCCTGCAGGGTTGAGAGGACTGGGAGAGGTAATGTTGTGATTTGGATGGTGCTGCCGACAATGTTCGAGATGAGGAACATGAACATTCCCAGCTGCCATTTGCGCCTCTTATACGGTGGTCTTCTTGTCTCCAAGTCTTCTTTGGCATCTTCAATGATATGGGACTTGCGCTGGAGGGTAAGTCCCAGGCTTTGGATCGAAGTAGACAGTAGACCGACGACAATACCGACCTGAATCATCAGCGCTATATTTGACCATCACGAAAATGAGACTTACGGCAATGGTGCCCTGAGGCGAAAGGTCACCGAGTTGGCCCATTGTCGTGGAGGGTTGTGGTGTTGATTTCAAGGTCCATCAGTTGGATCAGCCATGCTGCGCCATTCATATTGAGGTCGCAGACATCAAGGTTGTAGTGCGGTGAGAGGTTCGTACAGGCAAGCTATTTCGTAGTGATCGGAGAGTTAAAGAGGCAAAAGAGACGCCAGAGAATGGAGGTGGTGGCAGGTAATGCCTCCGTCAGGGATAATTGGACGCGGGCGGTGTATGAGGGTGTCAAGGGTGTCAATACAGAAGAGACTGCGCTTTGACGGTGACTTCATGATCCGACGCTCGATTAGGCACGAGACACTAAAACACTAGCTCGGCGAGCCTATGGACTTAACCAAGTGGCTAGTGGGCTTCCTTCCCCATGCCCAGTGAGCTTTGGCTGCGATTTCCCTGGCTCAGCTACGTATCAGATATCCTGTTCCAATTACAAACGAGCTTCTGCTAAGTCCAGTTCGAGACAGTCTACCATAAATACGACCTGCCATCTTCCTGCTGAGAGTCATACTCAGCGTCCAGGAACTTCAATACCGGTATCCCATCGAGTTTGCGCAGACGGCTGTGTCGTCTCTCCAGCTCGTTATCAAGAGCACCATCTTACTTCTCCCACGAAACATCTAAGTTGTAACAACCAGCCAACCCGCCAAAATGTCGTCCCACGCACTCTCGGACGACCAGGTACGCTCTACCTGTCGACGGCTTGTTGTTGTCCCCATGGCTAACCAGAGGTTCTGTCTAGGTCGCTTCCGAGCTGAAGAAGATGACTGCCTTCATTCGACAAGAAGCCCTTGAGAAAGCTCGAGAGATTCAGCTAAAGGCAGACGAAGAATTTGCAATCGAGAAATCGAAGCTGGTTCGGGAAGAGATTGCAGCCATCGACAAGGAATACGAGAAGAAGTTCAAGCAGGCGTCAATGTCGCAACAGATAACCCGCTCGACAATGTCCAACAAGACACGAATAAAGGTGCTCAGTGCACGGCAGGAACTACTAGATAAGCTTTTCGAGCAAGCACGATCAAAGCTGGGAGAATCTGGCTCGAAAGACAAGAACTACGAGGAAGTCCTCAAGGGCCTGATCTTGGAAGGCCTGTATCTGCTCGCAGAGAGCAAGGTGCAGATTCGGTGCAGGAAGGCAGACAAGGACAAAGTAGAGAGTGCCGCAAAGAAAGCGGCCGCTGAATACAAAGAGAACATGGGTAGCGAGGTTGAGCCCGTGATCGACGAGAAGAATTGGCTTCCAGAAGAATCGTAAGTCAATTGACCTAGACCCTTGAGTGGATGTGAGCGCTGACAGACTACACTAGCACCGGCGGAGTTTTCGTGGTTGGCGGCAACGGCAAGATCGAATTGAACAACACCTTTGAAGAGCGATTGCGCATGTGCGAGAGTGATGCTCTGCCTAGCATCCGAGCCACCCTGTTTGGCGAGAACCAGAACAGGAAGTTTCACGATTAAGCCAACGCTCGTCACCTTGCAGTCATTGTTATTAATGTGCAGTGTGGTCTCTTCGTTGATGATTTTGCTGTTTGAGGCGTGGTATGGCAAAGCTTCGATAGAGACGGATTCTAAAACAGCTTTTAGAGAGCCGAGCCTCACGCTGCTGAGTGTGTTCTAATATATTGTCATGCATACGTTCACATACATCGGTCGCTAAGTAATGTTCCCGTCAAACTCGATATCATAATACTGCAGATGCCCGGAGTAAGCCTTTTGAACCACCAACACCATGCTGACAAAACAAATGCAACATTCAGAAACGGTCCGAGAAAAAGTAACCACATAGCGTCACAAACAATGCCACGCTTGCATCAATCAGGAAGCCCTAGTTGCCTGCGAATGACCTTTTCAGTCTCCGACCTTGCATCTGACGCCTGGGAGCATGCTGACAGACTCGTATTCCTAGTAGAATCAGCCGGTGCTTCCTCCGGGGTCGTCGTAGCTGTCGTGGATGCAGGATCGCCGCTGCTCCCACTGCTATTGCCAGCGGCAGCTCCCTCGTCGTGGCCTTCGGGCTTGGTCAAAAACCGCGTCATCACGTCCCTACCTTTTTGCTCGCTCCGAAAGTCCTGCGAATCGCGGATGCGACCGGTTCTGAGGTCGAAGATGTTCTTCTTCGGTCTCGGCTCCGTGCGCACGCTGAACAGCAGTCGCCAATACAGGGCCTGCAAGGCAGCCTTGGCTTCCGTGCGACTCAGGTGAGACGCGCCGGTGTCGATGATGGACACCAGCGTCGAGCGGACCGCATCGGCGATTGTGTCAACAGATCTATTGAATGTGACTTTGTCGGCGGGTGAGTCGACATTTGCAGGCCGCCCGCCGTCGGCTATGGCGGCGTCGAGAACGTGCGTGAGGGCTCGGAGAGCCGTGTAGTCGACGTTCTTGGGGTCTCTGTGTCGGTGGGGTCTGAATAGTGGATGTCTAGAGACGTGTTGCGTCAGGGTGTCGAGATACCCTACTTGAGGCAAAGGTCTGCCATCTTGCAGACTGTCGGGGCCAAGAATGAATGTCTGCGCGAGGACTAGACGGGCCCTGAGCGCGGAGCGCGAGACGGGAAGGATGTGAGAGAGCAGATGCACTTGTAGGGTCGGGTCTTGCAAGTTCTTGCCCATGTCTGTGAGGATTCTCTCCAGAACGTGAGCTCTCATGTCGGGGTGTGGTAGGTCGAGCAGGACATGAAGCGTATCCTCAACCTTGACCGATACTCGCACGTCACCCATGAGTTCGGAATCGATGGCAAGCCGACAAACCAGAGATGTCAATTTGCTCAGAGCCAGAAAATCCAGATCGCGAGAAATGGCCTGGAACATGTCCAATGCGGAAAGGAGGTATTTGGGATTCCTGCTCTCTGGTTCGTGTGCCACGCGGTGCTTCGGTTCGATCGTAACGGCGTCTTGTGATTTTGAAACGTCTGCGCCCAAAGACTGGAAGATCATCTGCACATCCCGAGCAGAAATGTTACTTCTGGTCCAGGAAGCACTCGCATTTCTCAAGCACTCAATATACGCATGCCGAACATCATCCTGTTGTTCAAACACAACTGTGTTGAAGGCCCAATACACTGCGTCGTCTGCCATCTGTCCTCTGGCAGAGAGATCTGCCATGTACCCAGAAGTGAACATGCGCGCTCTAGCTTCATCGTCGCCCGTGCGCCACAGATTATCTGGAATCGCGTGTTCAGGAAATTCGAGTTGAATTGGAATCTCGTCCTTCCAGTCTCTTAGCCCGCCTGATCCGAAGAATAAAAAGACACGATCGGCAGAAAGAGCCTCTGTACGTTCAACAGCATCCATAAGCCTTGAAACTCCATCATGGAGGTCGTCGTCGTCGGGCTTCGTCGCCACCGTGGCGAGGAGTTTCCGGTCCAGGCTGACATTACCATTCACTTCTGCTGGACTCCTCGAAGCCTCATAATCCGCCCGTGACCTTCGCACCTTTTCCTCAACGCCCTGGTCATTCAGATGATCACCGAGAATCGAGGAAAAGTCAAAATCCGTCGCTTTCTGTTTCGCCAACAGAGCACGGAGTCTGTCCTTTCCGACCAATGCGTCCGATCTGCCTCCCGTAAAGGCACTGAGAGCTCTCATCCGTTCAGCCTCGAGTTGGGCTTCGTCAACTTCCGGAGAGGACGACCTCGATGTGACGTCCCCATTATTCTTCTTTCCTCCGAACAGGCCACTCAAAGACTCCAGGGAGTCTACAGAGTCTGCATCGTCGTCATCTGAATCCGGAATTTCCGTGATCTCGGCGTTGCGAGAGAACTTCTGTGTCGCCGGGGGGATGGGTGCGAATGAAGGACGTTTAACCGGAGTGGGTGAAGGCGACGTTGTCTTTCTGTTCCTACTATGGAGCACGGGGGTTTTGGAACTCCATGGGGAGTTTACTGAGCCTCGAGGTCTGGGACTGCGGAAGGGTATCGATTGCGAGTTCGAGCGTGGCACACTCAGAGGGGAAAATGTAGTGGATTTGAACAGTCTGCTCTCGTCATCCGGTCTTTTCGACGTGCTGGGTGTTTTCACTACTCGTGTAATCTCTATGTCGGGGTCTTTTGTTTTTCGAGGAGTAGTCACCACCCGAGTAATCTCAATATCAGAATCGCTCTGCGTGGATGCATCAGCGGAGGGTGTGGAACGTTTGGCTGGAACTGTAGGCTGAATGTAGGGTTTGAAGAAATCAGATATTCGCTGTTTCTTTCGTCGCGTGGGCGTAGACATAGTCGTCCCGAGACACCATGATAGAGCCTGGGAACACAGGCTACAGACTGCGCAGAAGCGAATGGCGGGTGGTGAGTGTTTTGTAGGCAACCGTCCAGTGCAACGATTCGCAATGGGGCGCGCCACGTTCGCGAGACGTGTGAAGTTGCGGCACGCAGTACATGACGCAAATCGATGGTTAGAGCGCAGGCAACTTACAGTACCCACTGTACCTACAGTACCTACTGTACAAGGAGATGCAACTTAAGCTCAAGCACCTATTGCCCTACCATCTTAGGCTTTTAACTTAGGAGGGTCAAGCCTCCCTGGCCCCCACATTGCCCCGGGACTCGTTTGGGCTTCTTAAAGATTTTCACTCCAAGGCCTTTCGATGCTGCAAAAATATTTTTCCATTCTCTGCTCAACCAGCAACACGAGGAATATTGTCGAGTGTATGCAATCTCTTGATGTCAGAGCTGTAACCTCAAATCTCAGACGAATAACTCCATGTTGTTATATATTTCCATTCTCTCATCACAACATCTTACTGCTCCATTAAGATGTTGTCGTTCGGATTGATGGGTCATTTGACTGGCCCCTGAGAAAAAGAATGGTAGAAAGACGTTCTCACCCTGATTCTGTATCTGCTGTGCTGGACCTCCGGGGGTGAAAGCTCAGTTCGTTTTGACATCAGACATACCCTTCAAGCCTCCTTGACTTTTGTGACTTCAATATCTTCCATGACGTCTGTTCGCTGGGGTTCGGAGTAAGGTAGAGCCGCCGTCAGATGTGTACGTCCGTATTCTCAATGATGCTTTCGTCGAGGGTCCATCGTAGGTGTGTACTCTGGTGCTATCGCCAAGACACGGCATTCATGGGGATCAATTGAGCCGAGTCTCGAGTACGAGTACGAGTACGTGGTGCTTTAACTCAAAGCTAACCTATGTAGGTTTCTACAGGGACAAGGGCACTGACAGAACTAATAAGTACTGTAGCTACCAGGATACTCGAGGGTATATATAGGGAAGGTGGGCAGGACAACACCTCCCATTCTTCCTCGGTACCTCAAAAGCGAGCGATTCTCACTGAACATCAGAAACCCTGTCAAACAGAACCAGCTCGAAGATACAACTGTCTTATCAGAAACAAAAGATACTGCCCGCTGCCAGACGTCCACATGGATTCCACCACCGTCCTACGTGCCACCTCTTTCTTGGGCGTATCTTCGTCCATCTGGCTTTCTGGCATCTCCTTTTCACAGTCTTACCTCACCATTCCACTCCTGGTGGGGATACCATCAGAAACGAGCACTGCGCTCTTTAAAGACCTCTACTACAGCGGAGCCAAATTGATCGTGCCACTGGCCCTGACGTCGACCTTGAGCACAGCGACCGCCGCCTATCTCGACGCCGAGAAAAGGGCAGGGTACGCCGTCGCAGCAGCCGCCACGATCTCGATCCTGCCGTTCACGGCAGCAGTCATGTTCCCGTGCATCCACAGGCTGATAGCCATTGCCGACGATGCCAAAGTCAGGGAGAAGACGCAGCCAGGAGAAGTAGCCGGGCTCTTGACCCAGTGGAAGTGGATGAACTATGTCAGAGCTGGTCTGTCAGGGGTGGGAGGCGTCGTTGGGTTGCTAGTCTACAGCGGGAGCTTGTGAGCTTGAGGAATACGGCAGCATTGCTGAAGCTGCTTGTTCACCTCTTTGACGATCACAAACGCAGGTTTGACGGTTCTGGTGAATGTAAATCGGTTCTTTTTTGGTCCAGTCTGGGAATCGGAAGTCTTCACGTGCGAAAACCACCCAAGTTAAAGGACCCTTGTTCGCGAGCGGAGGGGGGGAGGATTTTCCCTTCCTTGAATAGAAGTAAAATCCCTACTTACTCAACATCATCGTAACCGTCTCATCTTTAACATTATCAATTTGCCGTTTCAACTCCCTCGCCCACGCGCCGCACGCCGACACTATGTGTAAACAACGGGCCTGATACCAGGACGAGGGCATCTACTTTGTAAATGCCTTGATGTATGATTCTGCCTGATGATAGTTGGGCCACTTGTACCCGGAGATAGTCCCGGGGTCCATACGTATTGTGGGATTCACGGGGGACAACTCACTGACCTGGGTAGCTGACCATGTTGTTCCTAGCTATTTGTTCCCAGGGGTAAAATATGTGTTGTGCGCACCCGCACCCCTTGGATCTAGGTATCGTCCCTTGTGTCACGACGCGCACGACATGATGGTCAAACGGAGTAATCCCTTCTTGACGTTCATGGAACACCCCGACTGACTGCGGTTCAAGGGGGTCATGTCGTTTTGATTTTTTGATATTTGCAAACAAAAGCACTTTGAAACCCCTCCAGATTGCTACGCTTTTCCTCTGTGATGCTATGCTCTGCTCTGCTACTCTAACATGCATTATCGTGCGTAGATAGGTTTTGGAAATCCCCCAGGCCAAGGCAAGATCGTTTCTGCTCATTAGATATTAGTTCAGGTAGGTTATGTACATGAAACTACATATATGCAATTCAAGTTCTTCCGTTCATATCATTGCCACATTACATCGGATTTAAAGCCCAAGAGCACCGAGGAAGGGGAGAAGGAGAGCCAGGCCAAGGTTGCCGGCGTGGCTGCTCGCGGCACCAGTCTGGCTCTGAACGAGAGCTGAGCTTGTCGCCGATCCACCGCTCGAGCCGGTGGCGGTGGTTGATTCGCTGCCGAAGGAAAACGGTGCTCCTGAGCTGGTAGATCCGCCAGCGAAGGAAAACGATGCGCCTGAGCTGGTAGACCCGGGGCTCGAGGTGATGGTAGAAGTACTATTGGTGTAAGCCGACTTGGTGGTGAAAGTGCTCGCAGTGGCGCCGTTTGTGCTCGTCAGGGCAGCGATGACTTTGGTGGTTGAGGTCGGGCCGCAGGTGACGCTAGCTGTGGTGACGGAGGCGGTGGTGACGGTTCCAGAGGGAGTGAAGGTGGATGGGATGGTCGCGTAGTTTTCCGCGGTGCCGCTGACTTGGGTGGGAATGACGGTCGTGAAGTCCGAGTTGTCCACGACACCGAGGACCGACTTGATCCAGGCGGCGGCGTCCTGCGAGAACATGTTGTAGTAGCCGAGATGGGTCGAGACGAGGGAGTCTGTTTGGTTGGCAGCACAGATGGGATCGGTCTACGATGGTTATATGTCAGTAGCTGGTCTTTCGCTTTGAGATCAAAGTAGTTTCAGAGAGGACTCACCTGCAGACACCAGTCACGAGTAATAGCGGCGTACTTATCCAGAGAAGTCAACATGCTCCCGGAGCGAGGGAAGAGGCCATCGATGCCGGATCCGTTGCCGTAGTTGTACGGCTGGTTAGCAGTGTGTCGAGTGTTGCCAAAAACCAGAACGGCCGATACTGTAGCGCATCAAGTCAGTGATGTTCCTAGTGGACAAGAAGAAGCAGTTGGAAAGGCACTCACGTCTGTTGCCTGGGCTGGTGGTGGGATCCAAAGCCGGCGTGTTTGGCTGAATGCAGCCGTTGAAGGATTCACCACCTCCACCGCCGAGAATATCGGTCACAATCTGTGCACCCTGAGAGTATCCGGCGAGGACCAGCTTCGACTTGGGGCATCGCTCGGCATACGAAGTCAACTGAGTGAAACCAGCAATGACTCCATCGTAGGTGGTCTGGCAAGACAGATCGGTGTATAGGGCGGAATAGATGAGATCCTCGTAGCCGCAGCTGGAAAGGCCGTCACAGGTCGCGGCCACGAGATCTCCCTGTCGTCCCGGGTAAGGCTCGTTGTTACCACGGGCAAGGAAGAAGTGCACATCGTCGCAGGGAGTGCATGTCTGAGCCAATGCCACCGGAGCAGCAGACAACAGGGAGAGAGCGGCGACCAAAGCTGCCGACGAGATCATGGTTGGTTTCTTGAGTTTTCGTATACTCCGTGGATTACTAAGTTCCTCCCCGTACAGAAAAGAAAATGGTCTAGAGAAGAATAACAAAGCTTCAAAAAGAAAAAAGCGAGCGTACTATTGCAGGGCGAAAAGGAGCAAATCCAGCACCATATATGAGGTTGGAACGATTGCAGGTAATAATAGTAACAGGGAAAACCAACGGAGCAGTGGCCACGCCTTCGGAGGCGTGTTTTTTATTGAGAGGCTTCGGGCATGTTACTCCCATAGATGAGAGACAACTGATAAGAGTCCACTCCAGGTACGTCGGGGAGTGCGCGATTGGGACGAGTGGGCGAGACAAACATGTCTCGCTTTGGCGTAGTTTTTCTCTAGGGGAGAGCTAGCCCTGGCTGAAGCTTTGTTGACAGGCTCACGCGGCTCAGGACTTACGTACCCTCGGTGGAATCGACGCTCTCAAAGCTTGTTTCTTTGCCGATATATCCACCATCGAAAATTTAACTACGCCTCTGTTAGACTGCGTGGATGGGTACGGCACTACGGGTAAAATGATAGGGAGCTTGGACGGTGCCTGGACGGTGCCACTGTTGGTTCCGGGGCCACGACGGTACTCGGTACGAGCACTCGAGCGCGGGTCAAGAAAAGAAAAGAGCAGAATTTTGAATTCCATTGTCCCGGGAGTTGCAGAGGATGAACTTGTAAAGATGGTACCTAAGGTCTAGGCAGGGACAAGCGGATAGGTAGCAAATACCAGGTACATAGGGAGTACGATGTCGGTAAATGCCTCGCAAGGTGCCTATTGCCTAAAGATGAGCGGGACTCTCCCCTGTACTGGCCTGCTGTAGGTACAATCTACAGGGGCAATAATACTTGTAGGCGGCATCAACTCGTGGTGCCGCAGCCTAAACATCTCGCCACAGAAACTGCCTCTAGGTACAATACTAGTTAGTAGGCAAAAAGCATGCCACGTTTTAAACCCACTTGCCCGTCTTTCCACTCTGGAATCCCCGTGTGGACAATGAACCCTCTTCAGCAAAGTTTCTACACTCGTGGGATCTCATGATAATTACCGTTGCTGTGGCTCTCGGAAGTTCCGGAAAGGCCGTCCATCAACATGAATTCAATGAGGTACGGATGCTCTCTACAGGGTACTCGTACCTGTAAGACATTACTGACCGGCCTCTCATACAATAGCCTAAAATCATGTCGAACCGAGACCGAGGAACGAGAAGAGCATGTTTACGACTGACGAGTCTCCTAAATGCGCAATCTGTGAGCCCTCAATCGTTTATCCACCGCCAGCCAGCCCACTAACTTACCTATCTTCCAGTACTCGTCTTGTCCCCCACACACACCCGTTACCTCTAAAAGGACATGGACAAGTCAGACCGTCTGCTGGTCCTGGCTCGCAATCTCAGCTATGGAGACGGTTCACAAACGTACTCGAGAGCACACGTCCCTTGAATGCACGCGACACAGGGCCGGAGAACGCATTCATGGAAAAACTTGGGATACAAGTACTGCCATTGAAATCTCGCGGGGCAGGAATGCGTTCACGTTGTTACCGGCGAGTTTCGATCTTTCGATCGGCACGAGCATGCATGTCTTTCAACGCCGCCACGTTCCCGCATTTAGTCGCTTCTTTATGCAGGTACCGGACTAGTCAGCCATGTTTTGGTGCATGAAGCGCGAGACGACCACTGAACCTTTGTTCCTGGCATTAACGAAAATAACAATGTACGAGTACCAGAGCCCATCATCGGCAGCGGATTCATGGCAATCATCCCGTTGAGACTGCGTTTAACCACTACGATTACTCATCCCGGGCTTCTCTCTACAAACGCCCTAGTTAGAGCCACGACCTTGTACCCGCAAGATAGAATCCCATGCGCGGCTGGCGGAAGTTGCTCCACCTGTCAGAAGTTCTGGACGGCTCTATTGCACTCTAATGACGATTCCTGATGATCATCTCTGATGATCATCAGAGGAAAAAAGTTAAGTTCCACCAGTCTCACGGTGATGATGAATTGTCTCCTCAAATATGATTCCTAATGCTTTCATATTCCAATAGTCTCTCCCATTGTCACTGTCTACTAGGATTGCCACACTGGCTCCTTCATGCATCGTATGAGTTGCGCAATATGTCACCCTCCTCTTGCTAGCACGAAAGGTCTGCAATGGTCGTTTCAGGCTGCAAAACGACTCCTTGCTCTCAGCTTCTTTCCCCAGCTCCAGTACAAACCTGTCAAAAGTCCAGCGCAAGCGGCGGTCAGGCCTGCCAGCAAACTTACTCCTCCGCCGATTCCGATGCCTTTGAACATTGCTCGTCCCCCCAGCACAGCGACAAAGGCCAAAATGGACCGAGAGACGCTGTTTGCTGCGAAGATGCTGGCGGCATACCGAGGATAAATCGCTGGGATGTACAGAAACACCGAATTACTGAGGAAATACATTGCCACCATGTAGAGGAAGATGGCAATAGTTGGGACGATCCAGTGAATAGATGATCGAGCTGTCCATGCTGTAGTTGCGGATTGACAAGTCAGCTCCCTCATCTTCACTTCCGGGATGAACAGGTAAGTTATCTCACCAAACATAAACAGTGAAGCAGGCATCAACACACTTGCAACGACACCCTCTTCCAGAAAATTCTCCAGGTCACCAAACGTACCATCCTGTAATTTGGGTTGGACCCTCTTGGCCAGCCACAGACAATGTACTGGGAAGCCGAAAACGACAGCTGGAGGTGTCACCAACCAAATAAGGGATGTCGACGTCTCCGAAAAGCCGTACAATGGCGGATACACAAGTGGGAGTGACTGGGAATGTAGTTGATTAGGGGGAAGGGCCATTCATTGTCGCGGAGTACTTACTTCGAAGAAGGAGTAGAGGATTGCATAAAGCAAGCCCATGTAAAGTGTCATAAACAGCAGAGCTGGATCCTTGATGTTGACCTCCCAGGGCTTTACTGTCGAATTCCACAATCGCTGGCCGACGCTGAGATGCGCTTGCCTCAGTTCTTCCTCAGACCTGAAATTCACATTACTATTGAGCTCTCTCAGTCTCTTTGCTCGATAGTACAGGATCGTGGGAGCTGAAGTTTCCGGCATCAGTACCATGAACATCGAGTAAAAGGATCCGGTGATGATGAGCAACTCCCAACTCGAGAACCTCCAACCCATCGTCTCCACGGCAAAAGAGGACAATACCGGTCCCAAGGCAGGTCCAAATGATGTTGTGCCTGCCCACAATCCGATGAAGTAAGGAAATTTGACCGGGCCCCATATGTCTCCGAGCGTGGCACCTGCTGTGGCCAGACAAGGAGAACCCATGAAGCCAAGCAGGAATCGCAACACCATGAGGCCGGCGTAACTGCGCACGAGCGAGGTGGGGATGCACAGAACAACGAATAGTGCTCCTGAAATGGCGTATGGAGGATTCCTGCCGATCGAAGGCACTTCTGAGAGGGGAGAAAAGACCAAACCACCAAGACCATATGCCAAAACATACAGAGCCAGACCCATAGACGCTTCGAAAGTGCCGACACCAAACTCCTTCTGCACACCGGCTTGACTTGAGGTGTAAATGGAAGAGCCAACATAGATGGCCCATGTGTACAGACAGGTTAATGCAGTAATGGCACCCTTTTTGGCGGTCGAGAAGTTGAGCGGGTTGTCAGGGTCCTCTGGACCATTCCAGGTTACTGTAACCGCCTCTTTCTCCGGTTCTGTATCCGACTGTCCTGCCGTCAAACGAATAGCGGCATCTTCAGGTTTTAGAGGCCGAGGCCAGTATTTGCCATGGAGACAGAGTCGTACGATGGCGCTCAGCGCAGAGTCTTTGATCATGTTGTGATAACACCAAATTCAGAGCTAGGGCTGTTACTGCTCGTAACACGAAAAGTCATCGACCTCAAGAAATGAAATCGGGCCTGGAAGTGGCTGTCCACCATTTTTATAGCTGCATTTATGTCGGCAGGGCTATCCCCTTTTTCCATTTTAACGACATGGTCGGAGATAAGGTATTTCCCCCAGGAAGCGTGTGACACAACATGATCATGCACGTCTGGTGCTTGTTCTGCATCGTGATCTTGCTGAAGAGAGTCTTGATGGTCGTCGTTCTGCTGGTGGAGAAAGTTGATCTGGCTCACTCCCGCGTCCGGGCGTCTGATGGGAACTAAACCCTTCAAGGTTTAGGTCAATTGCCTAGCGACCTCGCCTGGTGAAGTGACTTGTCTCTGCATGCACCTCAGATCTTTACTTAAAAGAACCTCATTTCGTCTGCACGCGGGTCGTGGGATCTAGTCCGCTTTGCTGTAATGCAACGACCATAAAACGTTGCGCCACTCTACCGTGCTTCCTTGGCTGGGCCGCCCCCCTCCACCACGATGACGAGGATCCTTCGCAAAGCCTGCCGCGCCTGCACGGTTGCTAAGCGACGATGTATTGTACGGTTACCTCGATGTCACAGATGTGAAGCCCGTGGCATCGACTGCTTGTATGATCTTGAACCCCTTGTCAACAATTCAAATTCGTCTAGGGCCAGGAGTGAGAAACACTCTTCTTCGCGGAGAGTCATAAAATCTACAAAGCATGACAGTCTCGACCACAACTTGCTTCGTCACATTTCGTCCTTGCACATGGATCCTGCTCGGATAGCCCTTAACTTTGGCCAAAGTCCGACAATGCGATGCTTGACTGTGTCCAAGATAGCAATTACGGCCGACAAGTTCACCGTCGAATTTATGACACATGAACTGCTGAAGATTGCCCGATCGGTTACCCAGGACCAGTCAGCGATATACATCCATGCCCACATGAGACCCGACCCTCACCCGAGGCTTCTCAAGTCAGATATGCCATGTATCAGCAACCTAGTCGTTCACAGTGGCGCTGATTCTTGCAGCAGCCTGCTTCTGTGTGACCAGCTTTGCCGGCTGCTCTCTGAACTCAAATGTTCCAAGGAGCCATTGCCGGACATTTTGCAAGCCTTTCAAGTCATCATGTCATTCGCCACAACCCTCCTTTTTACTGGTGCTATAATTATTGTTGAACCGAAAGAGAAACTGCTTCGTCATATGAGGGAGGTTTCGGTTAGACTACTCCAGGACGGCCCAAGCATGATGCCTACAACCCTATCCAGATGGCAGACGTGGATTCTGGCTGAAAGTGTGCGCAGAGCAATCTTGATGACGTGCCTCATTCAAGGAGTCTACCATGGATGGCTTCGAGGCTTCTGTTATCATGAAGTATTCATCCAAGCACTGCCATTCGATGTTCGACCTGGCTTGTGGAATGCAGAGTCTGAAGATGAATGGGACGGGCTTATGAACAACCATCCTCGGTTTGGCAGCTGGAATAGATGGTCAGAGCTGGTCTCGTTCCGTGAATTCGCGGACTCGTTCGCAAAATCTCCGTTTGACCCTGGGCTTGACAACTTCCAACGACTACTTCTCACAGCCCACCACGGTAAGGCACCTGTCGACAGAACAGTCGGAATCTTGTTCACATGACACTCATGATCAATACCACCAAGGACGGTGTCTTGCTTCTGGTCAACTATAGCACAAGACCTGACCGTCCTCATGGCTATACAGATCCAGACATTTCCCTTTGCACACAATATCTCTATGTGGGACGCATGCATCTCTGCCTCGCGCTCCCGTATTACCTTCTCTATAGGTTGACGCCACCAGCAAGTCTCCTGGAAGTGTTTACAATCTAGCGGGTTGTACAAATTCTACCAGTCCGGATGTCTACCGTCTAAACCTTTGCCGTCTCATCGCTTCTCGCCGCTTCCTGATCAACCTCACTGTGAGCTGAAGTATCCTCGTCGCCTGTGGCGGGAAGTCCAAACACTCCCGTCGATGATCTGCGTTGATCAATTTGCGCCGATGTTCCGAAATCCTTTATAACCAACCAAGCTGGGATCAGGGCTAGTCCCCACAGGCTGAAATTGAGGTAGACGCCACCAACTTCTCCGAAAATAGCGACTGAATTCAAGCCATAACTCAACGCTTGCCATGCCGATTCTGTCCCTCTCAACAGTGCCGCCAACCGTACAGTTTCTGGCGGTGACAAGGTCATCTGCCCAATCACAAAGTAGAGGTACAGATAGTTCACCTGGAAGCCAATGACGAGGAACAAGAACAAAGCAAATGGACTTGCAAAGCCGTTTGTGCCGTCAGCCCAGTCATAAGTGGGCTTTGTGCGCCGAAACCGAGTCACCAGAACTGTCGACCATATCCACAGTCCAAGCTGAAGTGTGCTGAGGAAAAAGAAGCTCCCTCTTGCACGAGTCTTGAGGGCGACTCTTGTGCGATCGAGGAACCATCCGAGAATATTGCCACCGATGACTGCGACGATCCCTGACAAGAACGATCCCAATGCTCGAGCACGGACCGAAAACCACAAGGCTGAGAATGTGAACATGACTGCTTCCGTGTACACTGCTTGACCGATAAAGGGGACTATCAAGAGGAACTGCTTGCTGAAGAAGCGTTTGGTGGTAGCTTTGATCTCGGTCCACGGGTGATCCACCACAGAAAGGTCGACTTTCCGTCCGTCGGTCCGCTGTACTTGAGAAGGATTGTTCAGCAACAGCGCCACAAAGGGTCCGATGGATTGAAGCGCAATGAAGACCAGGTATACTGTGTACGAGACCTTTCCTGCTTTTGAGTTGTGCGCGTTGATGCCGACATTGATTGCGCCGCCCAGGATCTGGCCCGCGAGACGAAAACTCAGCCAGAACCCAAGGAATTTCCCCTGGTTGTATGGTTCGGGATACGCCAGTGCAATCGCCGCCTCAGCCATCCAGAAGATACCGGCTGAAATTCCGCACAGCGCAGCACCCAGAAGAGTGAGCCATTCGATCCCGAAGCGGTTGTTGGTATACAGGCCGGCGGCATAGGGGGCGTAACCCATTGTCCCGATGACGAGAGCCCATTTGATACCTATCACGTGCACGATGGCACTAGAGAAGTAGCATGACACCACCATGAGGCAGAAGGTGAGTGCGTTGGCAGCGTTCACGAGGTGAGGGCTCGCTTGGCCTCCGGCACCGAGAGAGTTCATGGCACCCCATATACCTGGGGCCGAGAAATTTGCGAGGCCGAGAATCAGAGCATTGTAGAATGTCGAACGGTACCATTTGACCGCATCTGTGTGTGCCGGACGTTATCAGAGGATGGCGGTGAGTACTGACTTGGAGAGATACTCACGAGTGTTGTTGTTGTCTCTTGGTTGAATGGCTTTCTTCAACGACATAGTCGCCCTTTGCTGGTGTCGCCATTCTGGGAAGGACGCCGTTGTCTCTGGTCGGTTCAAAGCGACTTCGACAGTGCGCGAATTCGAATCAGTTTGATCGGAGACGAATCCGTCGGTGATGAGATTGGGAAACAAACAAAAAGAGAAACCCTTCAAGGAGCACTTGCCTCGGACTCAAGGATCTGCACGGCTTTTTGTATTCTGGACCATCCACGTTTCTTGGTTCTCGATTCGACCCCCTTGGCCGACACGAGGTGGCATATGGAGTTGGCATACATCCAGTATCGTCCCGAATACCTCTAGCGAGCCACAACACTTTCATATTTTTCATATTTTCATATGCGACGATAACGCTTCCGACGAATGAGACACGGTAGTGTTGGATTTGTTGCTTTGAACCATGGATGATGCCATGCTGGATAAAAAAGACGTTACCGACACTGCTACCCTTGTTGGTCTAGAAGGATGATCTTACCATGTTTGTATATCGGTGAGTGGATATGAGATACCTGTACTATACTACTACTGTACAGGGAAGTTATCACTGACTCGGTCGGTGCCTTAGGTACCTACCGATAGAGGTATTTTGTTGACTCGGAGAGGGTGATACAGACTACAAGTGTCTGGGTCGACGAGGTATCGACCAGTACCGTCAAATCATGTCCTCCACGTCGCTGACTACCTTGTGCAAAAAGCAAATGGTGCGGTTCCTCCCCCTCCCCCCATCGAATGGCATCCGTCGGACGGATATCTCCATACCAATCTGAAGGATTTCCATGTCGTGACGCTAGGAGGAAGCCTAGAAAAGCCAAAATCGTGAGAGGATGTATGTATAGCTTAAGTCGGCAAATGCAAAATAGTTCCATGGTGATACTGTGGTTTTGCCTGGCGGTGGTGGTGGTGGTGGTGGTGGCGGGTGGTGGAGAGAGGGATTGCGTGCTCATGAGACAATCTGACGAATATGTACTGTTTACATGAAACATTTGTTGCAATTTTAAGAAGATGCCCAGGTCCTACCCGCATCCAGTAATAATGTACGGTGGTATCTTGCTCGGTACGACAGAAGTTTAGCTTGCAGGTTGGTAGTTCTGGGTATTAATATGGGATTATACGAGCGGAGTTGTTCTGTATCTACAGTTCGACATGGCGACAGAGACAGAGGCCGTAGGATCGTGCCTCCTCGTGTAAAGTCATAATCACCTCAGCGCAAGATACTTGAAGTCTGAATTGACATATAGACGGAGGGATACACAGAGAGTATAAGCATAGATTGTTTTACAACATGCTATATCACTGGGCTCGGTTTTGCCGCATGGTCGCTGTATGGTCCCCCCCGCCATCGTCATTTCGACTCGAGTTTTCGGTCCGTCAGGCGTCTAGCCGGCTAGATGTGTAGCAGGATTTCGATCAACTCCGCCAGGCAGTGTGGCTGATCAGGTTGACGGGCTGTCGAAGGAGCAACTAGAGAGGTCGAGCGGGCTCGTCATTGAGAAAAGAAGTTAACTTTCGAACTTCACAACCATCCGATCTCGCAGTGAAGAAGAGGCGGTTGGTAAGGGATTGCCGGTGAGAGTAGAGGTCACTGTCGATCAGGTCAGGTCAGGTAAGGTACTACTCCGAACCACCACCACGAGATACGTCGCTTGAGAAAAAGCCACCGTTTTACGAGTTGTCCACCGCTTGTACGATCGCGCCGGCATCTCCTTGATCCAGCGAGTCCAACGTGCTCATGTCTTCGGCCGCGATTTCAAATCCATACACATCGGCATTCTGCTTTATCCGATCCGGGTTGTCGCTCTTCGGCAGAGGAACCCAGTTCTTCTGGAGACAGTACCTGATCAGTATTTGTGCGGTGGTCTTTTTGTATTTCCTCGCGAGCCCCACGAGCGTTTCGTCGTTGGCCTTGTAGTTCCGGACGAGGGGCGAGTATGCCTCGACGACGATACCGTGCTTGTGGCAATACTCGACGGCCGTGCGCTGTTGGCACCAAGGATGTAACTGGGATTGGGGGTTGTACCCGGTCAGTCTTTTGGTCTCTTCCCTTTTCTCTCTCTCACACACCCCACCACGATATCCTTGGGAATGTGTGCTTGTACATGCTGAACTCACCTCGATCTGATTGACATGCGGCGGCCAAACCTTTGCATAGCTCTTCATCTCCTCGATATGGCCAACTCCATAATTACTCACGCCGATGCTCTTGGCCTTGCCCTCCTCGTACAGCTTTTCCAGCGCCTGCCACATCTCTTTCCTGGCCTTGCTTCCGGCATTGGGGCTGTGTATCAGAAAAAGATCCACGTAGCCGTTGCTGCCGTCGATTTTATTCACGCTGTCTACGCACTTTTGGTATGACTTTTCTACCGTCCCGCCTGCGGAAAGGATCTTGGTGGTGACGAATATGTCGGCGCGAGGCAACCCGGACTTGCGCACCGCTTCGCCGACTTCCGTCTCGTTGGCGTAGAACTGGGCAGTGTCGATGTGGCGGTAGCCTGCTTCAATGGCCGACAGACAGGACTGCACGCATACTGAGGCCGACGATTGGTACACGCCAAAGCCGAGGCGGGGTATGCGGACAGAGGAATTGGGTAGCGGGAGGGTGTCTTTGATTGTAATCGAGGTCATTGCGCAGTCGAGGAAAAGAGGACAGCTGAGGGCGTGAGCAAGACTGAAATGCGAAGAGGTACACGAGGGGCAAGGAGGGTGTTTTGTCGCTATTGCCAATGTATAGCGACGACTGCTTGTCACTTGTGCCAGGCGGGAAAACAATTTTCGATGATGCAATAATTATTTCTCAGAAAGGGACCTGGTTAACCCACCTAGGTAGATATTGCATTAGTGTCCAATGATGCCATCTCCGGCTGGTTTTAAGCCTGCTAAGCGTGGTGAGAGCCTATTAGTGAACCCCTGCAGCTACTGTACAATACGTGCCCGTAGTGCCCGCCACAAACTGATTAAGGGACGAGACACTGTAGATATCGCCCTCCACTGACTACAGGTATTACCTTACAGGTACCCCAGGTAAATTGGTCTGATATCCTGCGTGCCGCTCTAGAACCCTTCAGGCCGTTGCATCAAGAAGGAATTGACTGCCTGCAGGGTAGATCTTGAAGGATTCGCCCAGGACATCGCAGCGCTGATCCATGCGAGACGCTGCTTGACAAGCAATTTGTCAACTCTAGGATTCGCAACGCTCAGGCTGTCCCTGACTTGGCCTTGTGAAAATAGTCAGTCTCGATGCGGTAGAGAAAAAGTGTGACATGGACTCACCACTATCATCGTAGTAGAGACAGAGGACAGCAACCGCAACGCCCACACTCAGGTCTTTGCCCGTTGTGCAGGTCACCACAATTCGAGCATTGGGATCCTCCACGAGCCGACTTCTAACAAGTTCGGCAACGGAGGGAAGTTTTTCTCGAAGATCTTTGCTTCCAAGCTTCCCAGAACGACATGCCAAACCAACGACCTTGGAATTGACGGCACCTTCACCGCCGTTGCAATCAATGACGAGATCGTAGGTGTCCGCGTTGTCAAGTGTCCCTGCACAGACGTAAAGATTCTGTGTGGGAGGGATCCATGTGCCTTCTTCAGCCTTTGGCTCGTCGCTCTCATGTACCCCCTTCATCAACTCGTCAATAATATCGGGGAGTTCTTCCTCAGATGAAGACATCAGACGTTGTCGGTGCCTCCAGAATACTTGGGCTGTGAGGCCATGGCTCCAGCCCTCGCTGTCGTCGCCGGCGCCTTGAATGTAGCCACCCTCGGAGATTTCGGCGCCATGAACACGGCGCGAGGCACTGCAGAGGACAAGCCGGTGGGCTTCCTTGGGAAACCTGGCATCCGGACCTCCTGCGTGCGGACTATCGACATCGAACGACCCGTTGATGGCCCATTGCAATCGAATAGGGTGCTTCACCTCGTTCCTCAGACCCACAAAATCCAATTGCAGATCTTGAAGAGCCTTTGCAAAGGCGTCGAGCCTTGATTCGATTTGAGAGGCCTCGGACTGTCCCAAGTCATTTGGAGCAGGAGGGAGCTGTAGGATGTGGGTGACAGTGAGCTCAGGGAACAGTGTCCTATTGACAACAGACACCCAGATCGGTACAGTCTTGCTGAATGCGTCTGGCAAATTCTTGCCTCGCCTCGTCGAATCCACTACCACGGCACCGCCGTATCTTGCCAACAACGGCAATAGTTGCAGGTTGAGTCGTCGGAGCGAAAATGACCACTGCCCGTGGTGACCATCTGTGCTTTTGAAATACGCACTTCCGACTTTGTCAGCTGGATCGATGTACCAGCTTCCACATCGCTCGTTGGCCACGAGTGGGAGGCTGTAATGTTCAGAGACCTGCTTCGCGAATGCAGCGTCGGCTAGGATGGATGTCAGTCGATGTGGTATGGAAAGGACGGATTTGCGAAGAGATCTAATGCTGGCGTAAATGGATGGGTGGATGCTGGCATCGTTTAATGACAATTCGGCCAGCCGAGTGGGAAAATTACTAGAGGTCATGATCAAAAGTGCTCAGCAAAGAAGATATTCTCGGTCTTGGGCTTGTAATGAGGTTCTCTGTCGACGATCAGAAGACTAAGCTGTCGGGCTTGAACCTGGTTCTGCAGCCCTGATGAATATCCAAAATCCCTGTATGTTCTAACCCCAGCCCGTGTCCACTATCATAAATCATCGTGCTTGTGATGGCCACCAGTCTCTATCAGTTACATTTTGCCAAATGCTTTTGAATCTCTCCCCATAAACTCCAGCAAAAACCTGAGAAATGCCAAGGCCGAGTTTTATTGGCTGTCTCGAACCCGTCCAAAGTAACCACCCCCGTATTGGTATTGTACATTGAGATTCGCGGTTCGCTTGCTCTCTCAAGCCACTGGAACAGCATCTGCGGCGGGTATGGTTCCTGGCATCATCGGCAACCCATTGGTACTCATCATACTAACCGCGTCGTCGTTGTGAGGATGAAGGCTGTACTGAGTGGCCGCAAACTCCTCGCCATCGAAGAGCAGAAAGTTTTGCAGAGGAGGTTCCTTTTGTCCCAGCACATTGATGACATCTTGTGCCAAATATCCACCGAGGAATGCAACCACTGGGCTCATCTCAGAACCAAGGTTCTGCAAAAAGCTCCGCAAGAACTCTGCCCGGAGGGTTTCTTCAGGCAGTTCGAGCTCGATGTGTTTCTGTTTGGCGAGTTTGGTGAACAGTTCCAAGTCAGCTCTATTGGGTCCTGGAAGCCGGCCTTCGCTCTGGCTTTGGAAATCGAACAATGCCCTCATGCATGACAGAAGTGGAGATATGCGTGTCAATTTCCGCCGAGTGCTCTTGTCTCGTGGTGGGAGCGGAGACATGTTGGCGAGCTGAAAGAGCGAGTACGTTTCTCTATACGTGATCATGTCGGTCACCTTTTCATTCTCCGTCTTTGAGTCGACATTCAACACGCATCGCGTAGATGTGTCCATATCGCCCACCTTGGCCCGCTTGTTACTCTGGGGTTTCTCAACCATGTATTGGTGGATTCCGAGATCAGCGAAGATGTAACCATACATGCCGTGTGTGGCAGCGGAGTAGAACTTGCGATTGAATTGTCGGCAAGACATGTTGACCAGCGTCATGACGTCCGTCATCAGGTCAGTCGCGATCACAATGTCAAATGACTGGAAATAGACGGGGTCCTTCAGCACCACAGGATTGGGGTCGAGGTACAACTGAACACGAGGATTGAGCTTCTGTAATTCGGGCAGGGCGGCTTCGGCTCGGTTTTGGCCAATCTGAGTCTCATCAACAAAGAACTGAGTTCCCAGATCCTCTTCTGCGACCACTTCGTGATCTAGTATGGTCAAGATGCCAATGCCTGCAAGGACAAGATTCTTCGCTATTTCTGCACCGAGCCCTTTGATACCAATGAGCAGGACGTTGGCTTGTCTCAGCTTTTCTTGTACCTGCATACCCCATAGTCTTATCTGTCTGTCATAGAGCGCGACCTCATCAGCAGGGATTGATTGCTGAGGAACTGCTGCAAGCAGCCCAGATTGAATGCCATTGCCAGGAAGAGAGATACTGGCGAACGAGGGATCGAACATTTGCGTCTGTCCATTGAGGTGCTCAAGAGAGGCAGTGGCAGGCATGTTTCCATTCATTGCAAGCAATGCGGGATCCGGATTCATGGCTTGAGGAGGCTCACCCGCGCCGTTACGGTTCATGGTACATGCGCATGGAATGGAGGAGGTTTCGATCAATGCAGAGGCAGGATAGCGAACTTGGAGCTGTAAGGAAGTTCGGGCGCAAAGTCGTGACAGGGAGGAAAGCGTAAGATCTGGAAGACTTTGGCTGAGAGAGATACAAGGGAAAGAGAAACGAACTAGTCCCAAGTAAACTCCAAGTGATATGAGTGAAGCACAACTTAACGCAGCGTGCCTATTGTAGAGACGCCGTCATGGTGAAGTCGGACAGGGACTGGTGCTTCGATGGGTAAGAGCGGCGTGAGGCTGTTCGACCTCAGTTTAGGCTGACTAGCCTTATGTGGGCGCCTATCACTCTACGGAACAGTCGAATTAGGCGCGCCTGAGGCCGCTAGAAATTCTCCGGCGGTGCCCTTGCCATGCGGTCACGAGCCTATAAGCACTCCATACCTACGGTAAGTATTCCGTCCGCTCTTAGTTGTTAGTTAGTTAAGTTAGTGGCCCAAGTGTAGAAATCGTGGGGCACTGACAGACGCCTAGATTGGCACAACCGCAGTAGTCCTTCGCTTTGTGACTGGAGACTCTCCGACTACAACCCTCTCTCAATTAATCCAACTGTTCTAACAAGATTTGACAAGTATCAAATGCCATTCGAATTCGACTACCATCATATCTTCAACGACTGGGAGGCTTCGTGCATGCTGCCTTCAGCCCTCCGGAACTCTACATTCATCACTGGCGTTAGTCTCTCTTTGTTCGAGAAAGATGGTACGACGACCACAGCCGCCGACTGGCAATCACCGTGTGCTAACCTACGTGCCAGTCTGATCATGACGATAACCCGTGGTCTGACATCTCCACAAGGCTACAAAATCTCAGAAACCTCCTCAGCTCCGAACGACATTTGTTCACTGACCATCAACGGGCGTTCGAGGCTATCGATGAAGAGATGGGACATCAGATCGCCGCAAACCAACCATCCACCCGAGAAAGGAGAAGAAGAGATATTGAGTCACACATGCAGGAAGAAGAGTCACATTCCATGTCCGAAGATTTATCACAAACTGGCAACCCTTCCAGCCTAGTACGCAGTAGAAGACGGGCATTTCGTCCCAGCGAGCGATTGCAGAGGTACCAAAGAGAAAGACTTGGTCAGTCGAGTAGGACTCTTCCATCTGAGACCTCCATATCTCCTTCGACGCAGCCTAATCACGACCGTGGTGATCGGCTGAGGGCAAAAAGAAGAAAGCTCGATGACGGTACCTATGAAGATGAGCCAAGGACATTCCGCTATGGTCACAAGGGGCAGGTCGTGCCAGGCCTTTTACGAATGGAGATTGCCAGCTGCGACGGAGGGGAATATTCCGATCCTCGAGTGTCGATCAATTCATATCCACAACATGTCCTTGTCGACGATGCCAGTGTATACTGTACCAAGACCAGCCGATGCAACCTCTTACTCAAGCATGTCGGTGGAATGCCTTTCACCTTGACAAAGATCGTGATTAAGGCACCTAGGGCGGGTTTTGACGCTCCCATACAAAAGGGACTCATCTTCGTTTCTATGAACGAAGATAATCTTCTCGAAAAGGCGTCTCGGTACGATTTGCTCTACGGCCCAGAAAATCATCGGTACATATCTCTCCGAGATGTGACTCGCCCGTCTCGTGAATACATGAACTCGGCAAGGTCACCGTTACGATCCGTAGATCGTTCACGATACCTTGAGGATCCTATTGGTCAATATGCTGCGCCTGCAACGGACGGCTCACGAAATGGTGGCGGCCTTACGGATTCTTCTGACGGAGAGGAGGAGGCTGAAGAAGCTGCGGGGCCAGCCTCACCTCGACCGTGGCAAGATGACGAGTACTCGCTTAGATCCTATGTCGATAGATACAGACCGCTACGTGCTATGAACATCCCCGATGATGAGTCCGAGTCGAGCGAGTCCGAGAGCTGGGATGATCCTGAAAGAGCGGGTTGGCGCCGCCAACACGCTGATGAAGATACGCCGAATCGCGAAGCCCGGGTCCCAGCTCTGCTACAAGGAGATGACCTTCACGAAAACGACGAATCTTTCTCAGAGCGCGATGGCGGTTCCGTCAATGATGGCACTGCTAGTCGACGTCGGAGGCTGGGAAGACGGCCTGTTGACACTTCTGCTGCAGATGCATTTCAGTCTGAGCCCGTGTCTCCGGCGAACGAACCGTTGAGTCCTTCCGGGAACCTTCCCGGTGACTCTACAGCCAAAAGCTCCAGATTCGAACCCGAGGCAAGCAGCTCGGTCGGGAGCTCAAATACTGTCACGCCGCAGGCTCAGTTTAATATCAGCCGAAGCAAATCCCGAGCGTCCGTCAAGTTTGATCCTCCATTGTAAGTCTTTTACTCGTGCCAAAATCTTCCGTCCTAACAGAAACTCAGGTCTGGTCGTTATATCTTGGTGAAGCTTTGGGCGCAAACCACCAACAACAACATCGATGTGCAGGCTATCCTTCCGTGTGGCTACGGAGGACCTCGGTTCTTCCCGAGTAACGATTTCAGATGAATTTATGATGGCTACGAATCCTTAATGTCTTGAGTTTCAACCCTGTTTATCACGAGATGGATGATGTACGGATCTTGGAAAACACCTGAGCTTCTCATAGCGGCTTTGGCGCCCTGCTCCTTACCAATTCTATTTCCAATCATTAGCATTGCTGGGTAACAGTGCTTCAGACGATTTAGGGACCTACAAACCTAATAGAACGAGCACTTTTCTTGTAATATTCACCCTTACAAATGCGCTGTACGAGTATGCCAGGATGCAACGTGCTGCGAACGCTGACTCAAAGTTGCGTCACCCTAAAACTGGCCAGCGGCTGGTTAGGCTTATTAAATCGGAGGCTGCTTTTAGAGATCTCCCCCGAATACTTTTTGATAGTAGAAACGATTCTTTCTTCATGCGCCTCCCTCAAGCGACAATGCCACGCTTTACAGAAGGTACTGGAATTCCAATCCGTAATGTACAAGATGTGCTCGGAGCGCCGAAAGCACCCCTTGTGCCTGACCACATCCGCGTTAAGAACCGGCGGAAGCGGTACTTAGATACGCACCCGGAATACTTTGGCCCGCAGCTTGAGCTCGCAGGTGCGGCTGCTTACCTGAGGTAGTCCAGCAAGGTGGACTACTTCTCCTCAAACAGTAGGTTTTGTTGACACTCGTCACAGATCCATTGTTGTATGACCGCCTGGTACGCAGATTCCAAACGCCTGCGGAACGCGAGGCCGAAGGACGACAGAAAGGTTACTCTGGTATTCTCGAGGCCGATATCTACCGCAGCGAGGCCAAACTCGATGCACTACGACACCCTGACCCGAACAGCATGTTCACGTATAAAAGAGGGCTCAACGGCGAGATTCTCGCAGAAGAGCGCGACGAAGTGCCTGCGAATAAGGAGGACGGGTATGCACGATGGCGATGGGAGATGGAAACTAGATTCATGCGAGGAGGCGATGATGACTTCGACTACTCGACGGTCGACGACAATCCCGAGTATGATGACAGAGCGATAGAAGAGCAGGATGCCGAAGACAGATATTTTGATGCCCAAGAGCCGGAGTTTCTAGTCGAGTCCAACGAAGAGAACTCACAAAGTCCGGGTAAGGTATTGCAAGGCGAGACTGGCATTCAAGACTTTTGAAGATGTTTTGATGGTACACAACATCGGACTTGCAACAGACCTTTCAGAAGACGGTTGGAAGAGCCTCCCATTTCTCAGGCGGTCAAAATATCTACAGGATCCATCAACCCCCTCAAGCTACTAGCACATCGGACATGAGGCATTCTGCGAAAGACCTGTTCTCCTTCGGTCTTGGTCATGAACTCTTGCCATTCCTTTGTCGCGATCCACTCCTCCCTGGCACCCTTATTCCGGAACTTCATCAACATCACCGTGTCGTGAACCTCTTCCGGTGACGGTCGCGGAGGGCGTTTCAGCCACGTCGGGGCGGCATCAGGGATTTCGACAGGATATGTCTCGAACTTTGTTATATGCGGAGAATATGCTGCATGCATCCTCAAACGAGCAATCATCGTGTCCAATCTGTGAATTGGCTCGTCGGGCAGTTTTCCTCGTTGGACGAGGTCCTCGTCTGCACGCTGAATGTTCCGCTTCATCTGGGAAGCAAAGAAGTAAAACATGCATGTCAGCGGACGTTGAGAGTCGGCCATTTGATTGTTCACTTTCTGCTGTCCGTTGGCATCTCGCGCTGCTGACGTTGCGTCAGTGTCGGTCCTTCTCAACAGCATTTCAATTTTGGTGGTTATTGAGTAAGGAGATATGAAAAAGATGATCGGAGATATCGTGATGGGCCTCGTAGACAGTGCCTAGCTTGCAGGGCGTAGGACTTTGAGACTGACCTCAACATGAATTTCAGGAATGTCAAGACTCGAGCGCTTCCCCCGCATTTGGGAAGACTTGGATGGAGGTGATGTACATAGGTATCCGGGGTACGGAAGCGGACTTGGGGGTCACCGGGTCAGCAACTGGCGTCTTGACTTGGAGTGATGACGACGGAAACCACGTTGCAACAGATGAATGTTTCATAGCCCCAGCGATTGAGGTCTGTTGGTAAGCATGAAATATTACTTGGTTGAGGAATGTATCAATTGTTGTACTTGAGGTATTCCTTAACTTCCCCAACTCACAAGACGTTGTATTCAACGGAGACACCCTTTATTAAACTATCCTTTCCTTCCAGAAATGCTCAGTCGTATCCGTACGCACATAGGTACCTATGCACCTACAGGCTACTGTAATCGCAGGTAGTTTCGGGGCTATCAATGCTGTACAAATGCTGTACACTTGGGGCAGAGACTCCAGTAGGGTTACAACTTACAGCTCCTGGACTGTGGCTGCGCCCGCACTAACCCGCATTTTGTACTCCATGCATAAGGTACGGCTAATGATTCCCCGCCAAAACTAAATTGACGGCGGGTGCAGCGGTGACTCCTGTGAGGAGGGGCGGTAGTAGCGGCTTGGTTTCCGCAGTTTGTGCCTCCTTTCACCGCGGCTTCGGATCAAGCTCCCCCAGAAATCGTCTCGGATAGCCGGTGAATTCTCAAACAGCAGAAGGGAAAGTATATACCTACAGTTCTACCTACATTACCTCCCCGGAGGAACAGGTAGCACAGGTCCACATGTACATACTCAATCCTCGTACATGAGGGTCGTGACGGTTGGTAGTACAAAGAGACCGATCGAAAGAGGAAGACAGACACCCGCGACCTCACCGTCCTTACCCTTACCTCCCTTGGGTCAGCCCTAAGATACGTACCTATCTACGAGGAACAGGAATTGTCCCAGTACAAGGATAAGGTGCCTCACTTGGCTGCGAAGAGTCCTCGTACGATGACAATAACACCATGCAACCACTCTTTCGGCCGCGACGAGCAATATGGCAACGGCGGCGGTCACTTATAGCCGCACTCCCACTCCCACTCTCAGATCAACCACACTCTTTCCCTATTCCAGCGTCAGTGGCAGTTTCAATACCAGCGGCACGACGGCACCTGCTGACCACTTCGAGAACGAGGGGACCTTCTCAGCCTCCCCTTCTTGAAGAGACAGTGGGCGATAACTTTGCCCGGATCGTCTCTGCGCACGGGGACCGCCATGCCGTCGTCTCCAGACACCAGCGCAAGCGTCTGACCTACAACGAGCTGGACCTTAATAGCAATGTGCTGGCACGGGGTCTACAAAGTCTAGGAGTCAAGAAAGGCGATCGAGTGTGCGTTTCTTTGGGAAACAACCTCGAATTCGCAACGATAACATATGCCTTGTTCAAACTGGGCGCAATCTTGGTTCCGCTGAACCCAGCGTTCACGGCGGCCCAGATGATCTCGGCCTTCAACCACTTGTCGGCGACCCATCTGGTGATCGGGACCGAAACGAATCTCCCGTTCAAGCCTCCCCGGTCGAATGTTCCTATACTCGAAGCGATAGTTCCAGACCTGACCGCCGCAACCCTCGCTTCGGAAGCGATCCCGTCTCTGAAGAACATAATTCTGGTGGACAATTCGTCCGGGCGAGTAGACGCAGCCGAGTTCCGCGCGACAAGACCATGGTCCTCGATCTCCCAAGACACGGACACGCGCCCGCCTACGCCGGACGCCCCACTATCAAATCGTGAAGTGGTCAATATCCAGTTCACGTCGGGCACGACATCCATGCCCAAGGCCGCTTGTCTTTCTCACCGGTCGATTCTCAACAACGGGCAGCAAATAGGCGATCGAATGCTTCTCACACCAGACGACGTCGTATGTTGCCCACCCCCACTGTTTCACTGCTTCGGCTGTATTCTAGGCTACATGGCCACGGCCACACATGGCTCGAGCATAGTGTTCCCGACTGAGGCTTTCGATCCACTTGCGGCTCTCAAGGCGGTCCAAGAAGAAAAAGCCACGGCCCTGTACGGCGTGCCAACCATGTTCCTGTCTCAACTCGAGCTCATCGACGACGGGGTGATCGCGAATGAAGGTTTCCAATACCTTCGCACAGGCATCGCCGCGGGGTCTTCCATTCCTGCTGAGTTGATGAAGAAGCTCCACAGGGTGCTCAATCTGACTGAATTGACCATTTGCTACGGCATGACGGAGACATCGCCTGTGTCCGCAATGACCACGACTGACGACCCGATAGAAAAGCGCATCAACACCGTCGGTCGACTCCTTCCGCACGTCGAAGCCAAAGTCGTCGACCCCTTTAACCATGATCGTGTCCTCGGTATTGGCGAACGAGGTGAACTTGCCGTGTCTGGATATCTCGTCATGAAAGAGTATTGGGACCAACCCGAAAAGACGGCCGAGGTTATGAAGGCTGACGCGGAGGGGAAGGTGTGGATGCATACGGGCGACGAAGCGTCCATGGACGAGGAAGGATACGTAAGTATCACAGGGCGGATAAAGGACCTAATCATCCGTGGCGGCGAGAACATACACCCTCTCGAAGTGGAGAATTGTCTGTTTGCACACCCGAAGATTGCTGAGGTTAGCGTCGTGGGATTGCCGGACCAGAAATACGGCGAGATCGTGACTGCTTTTGTGGTCAGAAGGCACCATTTACCGTCTGGAGAGTCGCCCATCACGGCGGACGAAGTCAGAGCGTGGGTCAAGGACAGGATGAGCCATCATCTCGTCCCAAAGTATGTGTTCTTTGTCGATGATTACCCAAAGACGGCGAGTGGGAAAATTCGTAAGTCTCTCCGTTGCCGGCCTCTGACTGGCGTTCCTGTACCAGCAAGAGTACTAACTTTCGACGTTCAGAAAAGTTCAAGTTGAGAGAACTGGGGGTGAAGCTGCTCGAAAAGGGAGAGGGTCTGAAATGAGATGGGTGGAAGCAAGAGTGCTGGAATGTCCGTTGTACATACCTTGGACATTCTTATGGTTTTGTACATAAATTGGCTCTGATACACCGGAGTAAGACAATACCATCAATCATCAAAGCGTTGAAATGGTAATCTCATGGCGGCTAAACCTGATTTCTATCGCGACTATCAGATCTTCTGCGCCGCCACCCACGGTCTTCCCTCTTCTCATCACGATCACGGTGGCTCTTCTTGGATTCGCCATGATCTCTGTCTGTGTCTCGTTCACTGTGCCTAGTCCGCTCTGAACGATCTCGGCCGTGATCCTCTTCATCGCGGTGTCGGTGTCGGCGTCGATGTCGCCTCTCCTCCGCGGCATCGTCTTCCTCATCTCCGTGACGGCGACGTTTGTGTTCGTCCTTCGTACGGTCTTCGTCCTCGTCCCGGTGTCTGTGCCTGTGTCGTCTCTTCTCGTCCTCGTCCCCGCTGTCTCTTCTTCTGTGTCGATGTTTATCTTTCTTGCTTCTCTGGCGCTCTTTGGCCCTTTCCACTTCCTCCCTTTTCTCCCGGATCAGGTACTCGCGCATGGGGTCTTCTTCTCCCGCGTCGCCGTCCTGGGTGATGGCGAGCATCTGTTCCAACTCCTGCTCTTCCCTCAACGCGGGTCGGTGCTTCTTCCGTCTGTGTCTCGACCCGCGTTCGTCGTCATCCTCGGTGTCATCGCTCCCCCTCTTCCCGTTGCCGTTCACATCTGCCTCGGCCTCTGCCTCCAGACGGCCAATGCGATAGGTATCTTCGTCCTCGTCGTCCCTCTTCTTGTACCGCGTGTGGTCGACCCGTATCAGTCTCCCGAGGATATCGGCCCCCGTCAAATTGTCCACGGCCAAGTCGCAGCTGCGCTGGTCTTCGTATTTCAGGAATGCAAAGCCTTTGCTCTTGCCCGTCTCCTTGTCTCGAATCAGGTTGAGGTGTGTGGGGTTGCCGAACTGCGAGAAGATGGTGACCACGTCGCCTTCGGTCAGGTCTAGGTTAAGACCGCCAATGTAGATGTACGCTGTGTCTCTGTAATCTGCGTGCCATGATGCGGAAGGCGGTGTTGCATTTTCCAGTTCCCGCTTGTTCAACGCCTGGGTTTGACGGATCGCGTTCATGCTGGACGAGGCGCTTGCAGAAGGCCAAAAAAAAGGCCCAGAGTCTACCTTGTTATTGGCAAGGAGATCATCGGTCAGAGTGATTCGTCCTATTTGAAAATGTGAATGGCATCAGCTGAGTAAATATAAAAGCACTATTGGAACGCAGCAGAGCGAGTCTAAAGTCTTTTCTACATGATTTCAAGGCTACGGAGTTACAGCGTTGGAGAATTAATTTCTGTGGAGAAGACAGACACGCGATGAACTTCTGTTCGTCTCCTCATCCGCATCTGCACGTCAACAACACCAACAGGGCGCTCAGTCTGTGAACCCCTACATCACTGTCAACCCATGAAGACTGTCCTCATGAAGAACGCAAATCCTTCCCAGTCTTTTTGAAGCCCGCGTCCTTTGTTGTTGGCATTCATCAACTCGCCATGTTGGCGGCATCGCAACCAATCTCCAGCTTCACCTCCCTACCCGCATCTCGATCCGTGTCCAGACGGCCAGTCAGCAAGGATGGAGACAAGCCAGCGATATGGGTTCCGATGCTCAACAGCGCGTCGAAAGGCAAAGACTTGACAGAGAAACAACTCATCGTCCTCGGCGGCAGCCCTGATCACCAGCGCGAGTTCCTCGAACAGCTGAATCCTCCCAACCTGCGCTCTCGATATTCCAACAACGACAGACGGAGACAACCGCGGACAGTACCCCTGTCGAATCGTTACGCACTAGGCTATACATACCACGATGTGCTGGACGCCGATCAAGAAGACGTCCTGGCAAGACTGAACGTTTACACGCTGTCGAACTCGAGCGCCAACTTCGCCCCACTGCTGAAGCCTCTCTTCACCCCCAAAACGGTCAAGGACACCCTCATAACGATCCTACTGGACTGGCAAGATCCTTTCAAGTGGGCGAGACAACTGCGACAGTGGATCCGGCTGCTTCGATCCGTCATACTCAGTTTGGACGATCAAACCAAGATCGAGATGGAAGAGGTCATGACGGCGTGGAAGGAGAAACGAGTCGGACCGGACGCACCATCGGTGCAGCCTGGAGGAACGGCGGCGGCGGCGACGGGCGAGCAGAAATCAATAGGTGCAGTCGTGCCCCCAGGGCCAGGGGAATGGGACGAGGGATTGGGAATACCACTGTCCGTCGTGTGTATCCAGGCAGAAAAGATCGAGATCCTGGAACGGGAGAACAGTTGGGGAGAAGACCAGTTCGACTTTCTCATGCAATGGCTGCGATGCGTTCTACTCAAGCACGGTGCTTCCCTAGTCTACACTGCGACGTTTGACCCAAACCATGTGCGGACGCTGATCCATTCGAGCTTGAGCATACATTCTCTCCTGAAACGGGAAGTCGCCAAACACAACATCATCGACCGAGATAAGATCCTGGTTCCGCCGAATTGGGACTCTTGGGGGAAGATACGAATCCTCAAGGAAGGCTTTGATCCGGAAGCCGTGGGTAATGCGTGGTCCGTGGAGATCCAAGAACCCCCCGAACAGACGCTGGACCTGTCGACGAAACCTCAGTCATCCCAACCGGACAAACTACTTTTGGCTCAGAACGGCGACGCGACGACGCCCGAATCCGAGTCGGCGGTGCAGGCGTACGAATCTACACTCCGCAACCCAACAGACTCCAGACCGGCGTTCCAACCACGCACGCACGACGAAACGGTAACCGTGCCGAGCGCGCAGGAGTTCCTCCAGGTGCAGTATGAAAATCTAGAAAAACTCAAGGCCGAAGACGAAAAGGCCGAACGAAAGTCCCGCAAGGGTGCGCCCGCTCCGTCCGGCGGGGTAGTCGACGGCGCAGAAGAGGCCATCAAAGGCGTCTCGAATCCCAGGATGGCAGACCACATTGGTCCGTATCAGATTAACGTGAATGGGATCGATTTCGACGCCGAGGAAGCGACGAGACGGCTACGCGAGCGCGAGAATGAGCGAGCAGCGGCAGCGGCGGAAAGGAGGGGTGTCACGTCTGTAGCCGGTGGTGCAGGAGGAAGTGGTACCAGCAGCACGCCCATGCGTAGGCAAGGAAGTGAAGCCGGAGGTACGGAGAGTGGCACAGCAACGCCGCCCGTTCCGTCCTCTGTATCGAGCGCATACGACAAGCAGAGCAACAGGGCCGCCGCCGACTTTTTCGCAAACCTCATCAAAAAGGACAAAAAGGGCGGAGTCAGCGCCGGAGCAAGTCCGACGAGGATGCCTGGTTCTGGGAGTCCGCTCGTTCGAGGGATGGCGGGAGAAGAGAGGAGAAGGGAGTCGTGAGGTGTGGCCGTGTGGCAGAAGTATCGAGTCAAGGAACCAGAGTACATGTCTTTGTTCGTTTTCCTCCCCTGGAGGGAAACCGGACGAGTATGTTCTCCTGTTTGGGATGGTTCTTCGAGAGCTTCCTTGGAACAAAACATTTGTCAAAGTCGTTGCTCTCCAACCGGTGTATCGCAATCGCAATCGCAATCACAGTCGAAGGTCTGTTCGAGCGTTCAAGCAAGCAGAGGTCCGAGGCTGTACGTAGTACTCACTCGAGCTATGAATGATCAATTTTTATTTAGTAGTCTACCTAGTATGTTCTGTATACTGTATAACTGATAGCTGACTCCAGCTACTCCAGCTACTCTATCTAGCTACCCAGCTAGGTACCTAGGTATGTATGTGTGTCGTCAGGCAGTCGAGGTTCTTTCTTTTTTTCTTTTCCTTTCTTTTCAATTCTCGACACCACCATCTGCCGTCCAACCCTTGATCTCACACTGCCTCACGACCTCCCCCTCTGCGACCTTCTCGACCAAAGACGCCCGCAACCTCTCAATCTCGACCTCGCTGAACCCACACCTCTCGCTGAGATACTGCTCGACGCTGCCCAGTTCCCGGTCGAGGACCATCTTCAGAAACGCGCGCATGTTCCCGGCGCGACTGCCACAGATTCTCGCCGCGGCCTCTCTGGAGATCTTGGGTCGTTGTTCGCCGGGCCATACGCGCGGGGGGGGACCATCTTGGGGTTGTTGTTGCTGCTGTTGTTTTTGCTGCAGTGTCTGTCTCGCTCCGGCACTGCCCAACCCACCGGAACAGATGCGGTCGATGAACTCGTTCCTCCAGCTCCCCAGGCCGGGTTCGGTCAGGGCGTATTCCCAGCAGATGACCTCGTCGGGGACCCCGACCAGCCTGGCGACGAGGGCCGCGAACACGCCCGTCCGGTCCTTGCCGGCGGTGCAGTGGAACACGAGCGGCGCGCCCGGCTTCTCGAGCAGGTGCCTGAAGATGGTGCCGTACGCGGCGGCCCCGTGGACGGCGATGTCGCGGTACGCCTTCACGAAGCCCTCGCTGTACGAGAACCCGGCGTCCTCGTCGTGCGCGTGCTCGGCCGTGTACCACGCCAGCTTCGTCGCGAGCGCGACCGGCCCGTAGTCCTCGCTCTGGTACACGGGCGTGAAGTGCCGACTGAGCCCCGGCACGCGGTCCAGGCATCCCGTCTGCGCGTCGGCGAGGGGGTACACGCTCTTCTCCTTGCCCGACTCGGCCGCCGCCACCGTCGCCGCCAGACGGCTGATCTCGGGCTGGCTGCGCAGGTCGTACATGTCCCTGACACCCAGCGTGCCGATCAGGTACTCTGCCCCCGGCTGCGTGAGGTGCGTAGGGTGTGCGCAGCGGTAGAGAATGCCTTTGCGCAGTACGTAGACGCCGGCGCCGTCGTCACCATCACCACCACCAGCCGAAACCGCAGAAGGCGCCTTGCAAGCGTACCCGCCTAGGTCTCTGAAGTTGGGGACGCCCTGGACATGCAAGAACGGCGGCGTGGGCAGGTCCTCGGGAAACGCAATGCTAAAGTCCTCTGGCTCAGGCGTGGCCTGGCGCTCCTCGCGCTCGCGTCTCTCGACTTCTAGGACCTCTCGTTCCGTCAGGGGAGATCCGTTGGCGTCAGAAATTCCCGCGTGAGTAGGCGGTCGCACGTCCATGAACGGTTGGTAGGGCTGGTCTGCGTTGGGGATCTCGTTGTTGGTGCCCAGTTCAAGGCCGGATTGAGTTCCAATTGATGAAGGGTCTCCTGCCATTGGATGGCCGGATTGTGAGAGCGAGATTCGTCTTGTGGTGGTCGACCGAGCCCTTTGCGTTCATCCAAAGTACCTTGCCTCGCTGACTGGAAAAATAAAATAAACCTGGTCAGATGCCCCCGATACTACGCCCAGAAGTTGCAAGGGTGGTCGGTCGGCAAGGGATATTTGTTGTTTTTGGTTCAACTCCGCTACCATGGGTCAGGTAGGGAGGGTAGGTGAGGAGTCTGGCTGACTGACCGACTGCGTGACTGACTCGTTCAATCACGTCAAAGCACGTAGCGTAGCGTGAGCGTGTGTGTGTTTTGGTCCCGCTATTCGCCTTTCTTCCTCGTGGTGTGTTATGCACTCCCCGTGGTACCTATGATAGCATGGAGTACGCAATCCGGAATACGAAACACCGAGTTCGCCCTGCCGAATTTCGATCTTTGCCGAGGTCTGTTTGTGACTCGTACTGTCGTAGCACTGTAATGCGTTGGGGCAGGACAAGGCTGTGAGAGAGAGACACACGTGCTTGACTTCGACGAGGCTGAGTTGGCGGTGTGTTGTACACAGTGACTCGAGGACGGAGTACTGTGTCTTTGTATTGATACGAACTCTACGGATTCTACCAGACCACTCGGGACACCTTTTCCGCGCCATGCTAGTTGACGATTCAGGCTACATCTAAAGCAATCTTCCATCCAGGGGGCTACTGTTCTTCGCATCGATCCCATGCTTCCTTTGCAGGTGTTTCCCATCATTATGGACCAACCACCTAATTTTAAAAAGGACTTTTTGAGTACCAGCGCTTCCGAGCACTTCGTAACGCAAATATATCCCTGCCCCCACCGGACGACCGACGCAAGTACGCCATATACCTCCATCACAGAAATATGGAGGGGCTCGTAAGAAGAAACCAGCCCGGGTTACTGACAAGGAGATTTCCACCGCGCCTCACCTCAATCATATCTTGACGTACCATCGCCCATGTCAAATCGATGTTGTGGTAATCGCTTTACTGGTGGCGGCAAATGGTTGTGCTTTGCCTGTACTCGCATTCTCGCAGCTATTCTATCAGACCCCATCTTCGTCACATCAATGTTGGTGAAGGTCGGTCCCAGAGTTTCTGGTGAGCAGCAATCGATGCTTTTGATCCACCGATCATTTAGCGCCTCAACCACAGTGCATCGCTGGTTAGGATCTGGGTGAAGCAATTTGAGTATACAACGACGCTGTGAATGTGAAGGCAAAGCATTGAAAATTGGACCACACTGAGGATAGCTGTTCTCATCGATGGCCGCCTCGTCGGATCCAGAAAGAAAGGCCTCCCAGCCTTTCAAGAATGCTGCGTAGTTGGACTCGTGCTTGCGAGCACTCTGCCATGGATTGCCGACCAAGAAAATCGTCATGAACAATATACCACAGCTCCAAGCATCGAGCTTGCTAGGGTCATACTCTCGGTTCTCGGCAAGCACTTCAGGAGAAATGTACGGTCTCGATCCACAGATTCCTGCTGGCGACATTCGATGTTCCCGCATCCCTTGACCGCAAAGTCCTCGAGATGATGCAATGCCGGGATGATCACCACAGAATACCTCCGACGCTCCAAAGTCTGTAATCTTGATGTGTCCTTCGTCGGTCATGAGCAGGTTCTCCAACTTGATGTCTCTATGGGCAATGCCATGTTCGTGCAAGTAACCAACACCCCTCAGTACCTGCTTGAAGATGCAATTACGGTCCTCGGCCTTGAAATACTTTCGCTCAACGAGACTGAAAAGTTCACCTTGCTGGCAGAACTCCATCACATGATTCCACCGATCGTTGCTCGTGCACAGCCGAACAGTCCTGACAATATTGGGATGATTCGCAGATTTAGCAATAGTGTATTCTGACTTGACCTTGCGAACATACTCTTCCTCTGTTTCTCTTGTCGACCGCTTTCGGAACTCTTTCACAGCAAACAGAGGGGCACCGTCGGATCTTTTGTCACCTCTTCTCAGCATGATCTTCACAGTTGCACTAGCGCCTCTACCGACCTCCTTCCGCCGACCAATCTTGGATGCTGACACAAACTCGTCTTCCAGAGGGCACACGTCAACCACAAACTCATCTAGAGGATTGGCACTAAGACGTCGAGACTTCAGCCCTGCTCCTTCCTGTGCGGGCACTGAAAACAACGACGCTCGCCTCGTCTGGTCATTACTGCTTCCATAACTGCCGCTTCGGCGAACGGATCTTGGTCTTTGCGGGGTCGAATACTTGGGTTCTTTGTGTGACTTGATTTTGGACAGGAAGTTGAGGCCGGTTGAGCTCCGTGATGGAGGCGGTGGTTGACTAGTCATGACCGACATGCCCTTAGATTGCAACTACCGCCAGCGATAGCGCAAGATGTGGGGTGACGGTTCTAGCTCACTGGAAGTGAGCCGGCGTTGTGAAGTTGCCAGTGCGCCGAACAAAGAGTGATGGCAGGGTATAGATTGTGGTCACGAAATCCAGCCTTTTGAACTGAGAGGACTGAGAGAGATGTAAAGGAAAGTCGAGATTGAGAATCCCTTTGCAGTTATGAGCGTCGTTGGTGGAGCAGTGCAATGGGCAAAAAGCGAGGGTGTATGCAAGTACCCGCAGAAATCGAGAATCTCGCGATATGGTGGTTTTGCGAGAGATACGAGTTGGACGGAGTTGATCGTTGAGATGGGAGAAGGTTGGCAGAAATAGCGGTACCAGGCGGCTTCAAAGGTCGAACGGGTGAGGATTGAGGAGACGAGAATCAGGCGGGTCTAAGTTCGAGAACTTCGTCCCGGCCAAGTCCTTGTTCCTTTTGGCTTTTGGCTTTTTGCTTTCCTCTTGCTTTCCTCGTGGGTGACCGTCGTGGTGTCAGTGGTGGGGATGGCTCGACGTCGGTCCTGACGCCTCGTCGCCGTCACATATGCCCCTTGGTACTCTTAACCCTGTCAGAAGCTGACGGCGGGCACTGGCGTCGATCAGATCGAAGATGAGGCTCTGGGAAGGTTCCGTTGGAGTAATAGAGCCTCGACTCTGTCGGAGAAGATCCAGACAGCAGTGGGTCTGGGGCACCAAGCTTTTGCTTCTTGGAGAGACTCACAATCTGAGCACGGTGGTAGCTGCGTAGATGCCTAGTAGCTGAGGCAGCAGAAGTATGTCAGGATATCGAGATCGATCGGGGGATTCACATGAGATGGTGGGTTGCAAGGATGATGCGGGATTTGCAAAATGCAGCTGATCACGAGCCCTCGAGCGCAGGCGTCGTTCCGTAAGGAAGTTATACAGACAAGTTCGAGTATCACCAGCTGAGTGTATTTCGGTTGGTGCAAGATAAGGGTACACCCAATCTGGAGATGATATCTAGGCCAGGGTACTATACGACAGATATATCGACACGCCGTCACGAGAGCAGTCTCTGGTCAGGTAGGTGTAGGCCGTTTGGCGACGACGTGGAGTGGCTTCCGTATGCCTCGTCGCATGCAGAGAGGTTCGCCAGGGCTTAGCAGGCGTCGACGCGAGGCTACTGCACCCTGCAATGCACTCCACGTCCGTCCAGGTTGTGATTGACAAGTTTGGTGAATCAACCCCCGCGCGCAATGTGTCCTGCAACAGAATGCTTAACACGCCTAAGCATTGATGTACACCGTCCTCGTGGCACCATGGAATTGCCCTGCGTCGAGTTCAGACCTTTCATCACAGCCGTCTGTCAAGCTACGTTGTGGGTGTGGCTATACAATGGGAGTCGACAAATGAAACCCACCCGCCCCCGGAAACACCCTCTACTCTAACTACCGAAATCTGGAGAAGACGGACACCGCGAGCCCAGCACCCGCAGCAGTAGGCGCCCGGTGATGAGTCCTACCAGACACTCTAAACCACATTCATACCGGCATGAAGCGACCGTTGCGGAGAACACTGCAAGAAGTCAGGCTCGCAGGCGTAGTATACAACGCGTTGGTGACACAGCATGTAAAACTCTATGCAATGTTGCTTCTGTTCTGCCCGAAGATGCGCGATTTACTCGCCAACCTCTTCTTATTGATGGGATTTCAAGAAGCGGTCGCGGCGATTGATGTCGCTGTCCAGAAGGAGAATACGCCACGGCACCACCATCAAGACCAGACACCAAGGCAAGCCAGCTTGATGGGAACCCCCTCCTCCGCAATTGCATCCAAGCCTGTGGCCCCAGGAGCCCCCGCGTCCAGATCGTCAGGATTCAGTGCAACGGCCACTCACGAGTCACCAGTGACTACCAGAGAAAGTGCAAAGAGTCCCTCCAAGCACACCGCTGCAACCCGGAAATGCCAGGTCAGCATTACATCCCACGTTTTCCCGCGCCATTGTCAGGATACAGGGGGCTCCATGCCAGGGCCTTGCGTTGTGTAACCAAGCAGATTCACAGGATGGGCTGGTCAGGCACAGGCCAATCAACATGGGAAGCGATATTACAACTTTGCAAACTCCCTCCATGGAGCTCACACGCTCAATCCTCAACTACTAGGAGCATATCCGTATGCACAATCCTTGACATGTTTCAATGAAAAATGAGTCTCTTTTCCAGGTCCAGTCACAGCCCATTAAAAAAAGGGTCGCTATTCTACTAGACACGACATGTCCCCTATCAGCAACAAAAAGCTGACCCACAGAAGAGTCCTCGAGCCTCACCGCCTCATTGGACTTGAAGTTCTGTGCAGCCTCATCTCCTCAAGCAAGTTCTGCTTCATTTTGAAAAATCCATGGCCTGCATGAGAGAGCAGAAAAAAGGAAATCCCTTCGGACTACTGCGCGTCGTTTATGCATCCGAATGGCCGTGACCGTTGAGGCTCTCTTCCGCACCCAAGCTCTGCTCACGCTGCATGCGGGCTTCGATTTCACGTAATTGAGACTCGCGCGCCAACAACTCTTGTCGTTTCTCGTTGATTTCACGTTGAACCTTGACCTCGATCTCCCGCAGCTTCTCCTCCTCGCGGCGCAGCTGTTCTTCCTTGAGGCGGACCGATTGGTTGGCTAGGTCCTCGGGGTTGATCGACGAGTCTTGCGCCCTGTTGCCACATGTATCAGTCAATGATTTTCTTGCACAAATGATAGAGATCACATACGAGACACCTCCGTCCACGCTCTTGCTGAGTTTTTCGGTACGGTAGTTTTCGTACAAGAAGTCGTGGGTAATCTCTTTGAGATCGGCGAGATGAGAGTGCAGGAGAGCGCTACGGATGGCCAGGAAGTCTGAGTGACGGGGATTGTCGACTTCCACAATGCCCCATGGATACTGTCTTGCGCGGACTCGTCGACCGCCAACTTCGATCACGTCCTCTGACCCGACAATGGCAAACGGCATCAAACCACGTAGCTCTGCATTCTCTTCCACGGTGTCCTCGTCATCTTCTTCGATATCGTAGGGGAAATTGTAAACCGGTATGCGATAATGTTCAATATCTTCCATGACCAGTTTCTTTGACTCGGCCAATTCAGAAGGGGTCAGGGAATCAGCCTTGCCAATGACAGGGATGACATTGACACGAGGAGAAAGACGCTTCATCAGTTCGATGTCCAATTCCCGAAGACCGTGGCCCGTGGGAGTGATGAAGTAGAGGAGGGCGTGAATACGGTTGTCTCTGAAGCGAGGGTTTCGCTTGATACGAGATTCCTCTGCGAGAATATCATCGTAGCCGCGCTCGAGATGACCAACAATTTCGCTGAAAGCGGATTCGTTGTCAATCTGGTCACCGAAACCCGGGGTGTCGACAATGGTCAGGGAGACACGGGTGCCCTCCTCATCCAGCTCAAGCTCTAGCTCTTCGTCAGCTCAAAGGTTATTTCTTGATGTTTTGTGTCTCGCATACCAACTGTCACCGGCTTGATTCTTACTCCTTCTTCAATGTGGGCGTTGGCTGCATCATCGGCGTCTTTAGGCTGAAGGACTCGCTTCCCACAGAGAGTATTGACGAAGGTGGTTCGACCTGCAGTTCTGTCAGTGCCGAGATGCGGACTTGGGGGAGCGTTACAAACCAGTTCCGCTTGCACCGCAAACCATGAGACAGAACTGGATTCCCTTCTTGACATTCTTCTTCCTCCGAATCTTTACCTGCGCCAGGCGCACTTTGTTAGTAACCGAGAAACCAGAGGTGGATGAAGTGCGGGTTGCAAAGAGATCTCCTTCTCGGTATGTGATGAGAGGAAGGATGAACAGATGGACTGCATACCGCATTGAATGGTGAAGACATCTTGATGGACAGGTATCACTAGAAGCAGCGCTGGCAAAGGAAGCAGGACGAAAGATGTGGTCGCCGCGACGATGAGAATGAGATCAAACAAACGATTGAAGAAAGACCAGAAAAGAGTTGCGCAGTTGATCGTAATTGTGTGGACTGAAGGGGTGAGGATCAAGTGAAGGCTGCTGAGTCCAAAAATTAGGGGTAAACGGGTTGACTTGTCAAACTATTGTACGCCGTTCGCTGCCCACCGACTGGCTTTCTGGGGTCGCGCTTGCCCTTGCGCTTTGCCTCTTTGGGCCTTGCAGCCTCGTCTACGAAATATCGCCGTCTGGCCAGGGGGGTTGCCAAAGCCTCCAGCACCTATGGAGTGCAGGTAGGTAAGCTCAGTGCCGTGACTTTGTACGAGCCTGGTCTCCCCATCGCTAGGTGTGCATGATTTGGAAGACACTGCGCGTTCACTCTGTACTTTTGATATTCCATACCTGGCGGTGGCTTCTGTCCAAGTTCCAAACTCTGTGTTGTCAGACCGCAGGAGGCTTGCAGGCGGCGTACAACACGCGGCAGATCTCCTGTCAGACTGCCTCGATTTTTGATGGGGTCGACTGCACCGCAAACATACTGTATAACAAGAATTGGATATCCAGTTCATTACGACAATCGCATAGTCCATGCTCCAACCGCAGTGCAGTGCATTCATTCATTTTCACTGACACTCACTACCTCGTATGTGCAGGCTGCCGACACCGATTGCCCTCTGGTCTTGACCCTCAAAGACAGGTCACTTACCTATCGAGGTAGGTTACACAATTCCCACCGTAGCCTTTGTTACATTCCGCGGCCGCTACGCGGTCCAGCTTCAAATACAGCTGTCTGCGACGTAAACAAATACAGACATGTCGTATCGACGATCTGGCACGTCGAGGCGTCAGCAGTCTGTCGACTTTCCTCGCTATCCGCCAATGTCTCAGGCGCAAGTTCAACAGCCTCCTGCTCCTACATCTACTCCTCTTCCTGCGCCCTTACCCGTACCACCCTCACAACCCGCCATACTCGCCTCCGACTACGAGTCGGACAACCCGGGCTATCAATCAGACTATCCTACAGGACCACCACCTCCCAACCGTACCAATGAAGAATTGAATCTTTCTGTCCTCAAGCGCCATAACCCCGAGATATCGTCCATTTTATCAATCGCACCATACGCAGTCGTGTACGAATTCTCGCCTGTCCCACAGCCTGAATGGACAAAAACGGGAGTAGAAGGGTCTTTGTTCATCTGTGAACTTGTGTCTGGGAAGTATGGAGAAGACAGATATTCAGCAATCGTCCTCAACCGAAGAGGTCTGGACAATTTTGAGGCGGAGCTGCGAGAAGGCGAAAACGCTGGTGTCGAGATAACAGGCGAATATGTGATTATCAGTTTCAAGGAGGGCCACGAGCAGAAGATCTACGGTGTCTACATATTCCACGAAGCCGGCTCGTCGACCGAAAATGCGCAGCAACTAAACGGCGAACTGATGAAGTCGCTCGCAGATCATGCTGGTCTCAGCAAACAAGCTGCTGAAGCCGCGGCATCTTCTGCCATTGCGCAGCATACAGAGGGACATATACAGCAAGCAGAGGATGCTTTGCAGAATCAACAAGCCACGGCTACTTACCCAGGTCAACAAATCAGTTTACAGCAGCTGTTTGGCCAACATCGAGCGTCTGATGCTGCTTGGAGTGTAAGAGCCCACAATATGGACAGTAATCAGCAAGAAGCCTCACAACCACCTGTCGATGTCAATGGCCACCAGAACTTCAACTACCAACACCCACAACCTGTAGCTCAGAATCCTGATGTGCTTGGAGACCTCTTTAGAAGAGCAGGTCTTGCAGCGAAATAAGATGTCGCGGGGCTCTGGACTGCGGATTTTGTTTTTGTTTGACCCGACTACGGTAGATGCTCATATTCGCAATTCTATGAGAGTACTGTGTATACGCTTTTCCAGACGATTGTTTGCTATACATCGCAGATCCTGTTTCGTTCAATCCATAATCTCTTCTAACCAGCCTCCCACTCGCTCCGCAACCATCCCGCTCTGCTCCAAACACCAAGCATGCACCAGACCCTCGGTCTCGTCAATCACGATCGTAGGTCCCCCTTGAGCTGTCCCTCTTCGACCCCTGTTCTTCAGGATCTCCGACCTCGTCATATCTGCAACCCAGTGATCTTCCTTTGCAAACCACAAATAGATTCTCGGGGGCCCGTTTTGGCTTCTTGTACTCGTGCTTGTACCCACCTTGTCGTCCTCGTCTTCATCCTCTCTCTTCGTCCGTGTAGGATTTCCCTCGCGCTCCTCCTCCTCCTCCTCCTCATCCACCGCGGCGCCCCAGACCTCATCACCCCACTGGTCGGCCCTGATCTCTCTCAACTCGTCCGCCGCCATGGACAACGCCTGCTTCACGCCCGTCTTGCTCCCGAGGAACGCGATCGTCGCATCGAGCCCATGGCCCTCCTTCATGCCTGTAACCTTCCTCACGAGGCCTTTGAGCCACGTGGTCGGAACGCCGCCGATCAGCACGGCGCGGACAAACCCGTGCGCGAGACCAGGAAGATACCCCGACACGACAGGCATGCTCGTGAGGAGGGGCGTGGCTATGCGTCCCGACGTCGACGCGTGCAGATCGACTATCGTGGGGGTGAGTAGGATACAGCTTGATATCGCCCACGTCGCAGGTGGTGGTGGTAGGGGGGATGGTGGTTGTCGTTCTCCTGCGTGTCCGTCATGCTCTTCCTCAAGGATGTGCTGTGACGGTGAGCCCTTTCTCGATCTCTCATGCCACAACCTCACAATCTCGAGACCGATGTACGTCCCGACGCTATGTCCCACCAATATCACCTTGACCGGGGGACTCATGTGCTGTACATCTCCGTCTCGGACTCGGACTCGGTCTCTTTCTCCCTCGTCAAGCTCGTGTTCCTTCTCTTCCTCCTGGCGTATCAAGCCACATAGCCTCTGAATACGAGCGTAGCAGAGCTCAATCTGGTCTTTGAGCGAATAAATCTTTTCCGTGTCGTCGTCGTTGTCGCCGCCGTCGTGACGACCTCCTCTGGAACCGCCACCCGAGCCAGAAGGATACATCAACAATTCCCGCCGCATCTTCGCCGTCGCAGACTGACCATCGTCATCTCCACCACCACCACCACCACCTCCTCCTCCTCCTCCTCCTCCTCCGTCCAGCTCACCTTCATTGTGGTGGTTGCGTCCGGCCTCAAATCCACCCAGGCTAAATCCGGCAACGACCACGGCCGGAGTACCATGATCTCCCTGCCTTCCCTGCTTCTTCCGCTTCTTCCTCTCCTCTAGCCGTTTGACCAGCGATTCCAGAAACGGACGGTAGTAAGAGATCAAACCCGGATTACCCGTGACGAAGAAAACTAGCGTCACCGCTCTGTTGGCTTTCTTTCCGCTCGCACCGTGTGCACCTGCGTCTTTCGCCGAGGTAGCGGGATCATCATCGTTTGGCGAACCTGAGATGACGTGCAAGAATACGTCTGCTGTTTTGAAACTGCTCAGTAACATCACGTATCCAGGGTTCTACTGGGGAGTACGCAACATAGACTCTCGAGGGATATGCCACGTGGAAATATGTGCGTTCTACAAACCAGGAGGAATCTAACCGACGTCACCAAGTCAACTGGTAATCGCCATGTGGGTCTTCTAGAGAACTGCGTTCAACATGTACAAAACAACGACATCTTCAAAGCCGGTAATTGACAGTACGCACCAGCCCACCCACCTCTGTAGCACTTTCACAGGCGTCCCCCTTAAACTAGAAGTAAAGAGGGGAGTTGATGATTAGCATCCAATGAAAACGTCGAGTTGGCACGCAGCCTTCCACAGCCTTGCGCAATTACTCAATAGGTGTTGTGCGTAATAAAGAGGTGGGTGAGCGTAATGCCAATTGCCCTCGAAACCTCTCAATCTACGAGTCGGACGCCGTCTTGCATTCAGACACTCAAATTAGCCAGCGAGGACCAAGGATTCAAGAATTCATTAAGTCAAATATGCTATTGCTATTTTGTTTGGAAAATCTACTTTATTATTTTCTGAATGAGCAGAAGCAATGTGTCCACGTATCCGTACAATTACAGTGTCATACGCCGTGTTTTTGTGCAACTTTCATGCTCTCATGATATGCTCGCTGGAATGAAAAAACGCTTGCTTGATGGGGTATCTGTGCTTCAACGCAAATCAAAATTCAATGTCGTAAGAAAACACTAGACATCAGCTGTCACCAAGTCTCCATGAACTTCCTTACAAGCTGCAGGTCCTCTCCCGCCTTCATCATAACCTTGCATAAAACCCAGCGATCTGCTTTCAACCTCGTGGCGTGATAAATGACCAAGTATTTGTCAGAGGCGTTTACTACCGGGTCGGACCGTTCATGGGCACGTCTCCATCATCGACACTTCGGGAGGTCGTCTTCGGATCCGTGTGCTGGAGAATTTCGCGGAACGTATCATCATATGCCCATCCTGACTGAGTCGTAGGAGCACTCTCCGTTGAACGAGGACGATCTAGATCCTGACGGTGGAAAGGAGGTGGTACATTGGGATATGTCGGAGTGGACGCCTTCGTGTTCGAAGGTCCCCGCGATGCCTGATAATGGTTGTGAGCCAGCGTACTAAAGCGCATCACCTCGTTGGAAGCCTGAAAATTTCCTGGGAAACCATAATTGGCCACGCGATCTGCTTCGGCCTTTCTTGCGTCCGCTCTTTTCTTCGCTTCATATGCAACAGGATCCTGCCGGAGGAGTTGCTGGTCTTGATACTCAGCCTCGGCCTCCTTTTGCTCTTCTTCATTGAGCCTCTCATCGTCTTCTTTCTGGAAAGTCTCAGTTAAGACGATTTTGCAAATAAAGTCCATATCCTTAATGATAGCATCAAGAACATTTGGATCTTTCCCCTGGCAATCCGTAAAGTCCTGTTTTGTGACTTCTTTCACGGGAGCAAGGTGCTCGGCAAACTTTTTCGTCGCCTGCCTCCTGGGATTCTTTTTGTCGACAACTCGGCCAAAAAGTTGCGTTTTGAAGATGGAGGTATTGAATAAGTTGTCCTCGAATGTTCCACCAGCTTGAAAGCGATATACAAAAACAGGCGCTTTCTGGTTGAGGCGGTACGCTCGCCCGATTGCTTGTTCTTCCCAAGCTGGGTTGAAGCCAAAGTCAAACAAGATGACTCGATTGGCACCCTGGAGATTCAATCCCAATGCCCCAGCTCTTGTGGACAGAAGGAACACTTGATGCGTGTCTTTATTGTTGAACGCCTTTGTCGCAGCCTGCCGGCTAGACAGCTTAGTACTTCCATCAAGTCGGCAGTACGAGCACTTCATCTTCTTCAGCATCTTTTCGAGGAAGTTTAGAGTAGGGATGCTGTGCGAAAAGATGAGCACCTTGTCACCCACTGCTACGATTTGTCGGATGAGTTTCTTGACTGCTAGAGTGCGATAGGAAAGAGAGGGATCTCTCATCAGTTCTGGGTCATTGATCAAGTCCCTCATAATGTCCTGAACTCTCTGTAAAGCCTCACTCATGGGACCAGTTGCGTCAAGGTCAGGATTGTCGTCAAGTTCGAGATTGTTGTCAAGGTCGAGGTTGTTGTCAAGTTCGGGATTGTCGTCGAGATCGTCGGCTGCAAATAGCTCTCCATCCTCGAGCAACAAAGATGAATCGTCAACACCGCTGGTTTGACCTCCTCTGTCTTGTCTACTCACTTCGAGTTCTGCTCTTTCTTTCATCTTTGATAGGAAGATTGACGGATGATGGCAAAGCCATGACAACATATTCATCCAGGACCAGATACTGGCGGTTGCTGCATTTCCCTTTTTCTGCTGCATTAACTCGGACATGTGTGTGGCGTAGACATTGTAAGCCTTTGTCTGAATATCAGTGAGAGGTAGAGTGATGAAGAATTCCGTCTTGGGAGGCATGTCCTTGGCAATCGCAGAAATGTCTGCCCGCTTTATTTTAGGGTCCAGATCTCGCTTTAGTACGTGAAGTTTCTTGAGTGCCAAACGCTTCTGGAAACCAGTACTATCAGCGTAGAGTCCTGCAATTATCGGTTCAGAGTATTTTGATTTGAACTGCACAAGGTTCCCTAGATAGCCAGGGGAGATCCAGTTGACCATGGTGTAGTATTCTTCAAGATGGTTGTTCAAAGGCGAACCCGTCAGAGCGATTCGGCTTGTGGTTTTTAGCTGACTTGCTACTTTGTTCGTGGTCGAGAGAGGATTCTTTAGTTTATGGGCCTCGTCTGCAACGACAAGAGTCGGCTCATCCAGCAAAATCCGTTCCAGGTCTATATTGACAACATTGGCCAACTTAGCTTTCTGACAATCAACCACGATGCGTCTGAAACGTTCGTAGCTAACAAGCAAGAGTCCACCGGTTCGAGCCCAGTCAGATATCATCTTTGAACTCGAAGTGTCAAGTTTGTAGATCGTGCCTAGGATGTTCGGGTCAGGAGTCCACATCAATAGCTCATCATACCAGTTGTCCACGAGCGTGGCGGGGCAAAGGATGAGTGTTTTGCGCTTTCTGAGGTGAACGGGTATCTGAGATCGGACTTCTGGGTTGTCACTTTGACTGCAAATTGAGATCGTGACGAGCAGAGATATCACCTGCATTGTTTTACCTAGTCCCATAGTGTGCGCCAATATACAACCCTGATGCTTAGGGTCGTCGATGATCTCTCGCCACATGAATTGTATGCCATTCAGCTGATGTGGCTTGACACGTTGCGCAATATGTGGGTGAAGATGGATGTAAGGTTCTGTAGTGTTTATGGGAGCCAATATTGGTTGACCTTCTGCTGTCATCTGAGCGAACTTCTCCGCCATTTTTTGACGCCTCTGCTCTTGCTCCTGAATTCGCAGTTGATCGCTCTTCTGCAAAGTCTTCGCTTCTTGACTCTCCTCAACTTTGCGCTTTCTCTTTTTATGAGCAGAGCCTGGAATTACAAGCTCTAATTGATCAGTCGACGTATCAGTAGGAGGGAAGTCGCTGTCATCCACAAGCTCCACCGGGGAATCAATTTGATGTCTTTTCCTCTTCTTTGTGCCTTCCAGTGAGCTTTGCTGCTGCTGATCGTCTTTTTCGAAGAGCACTATGAAAGTAGACAGAAGTTCAAAGAAGTGTTTCGACGTTTTGTCAATGTCGTTGTAAGCCTCGTTACGGCTTCGTTCCGTAAGGTTGGAAGCCGATTCAAACATATTTTGACCACAAACAAAGGTGATGTAGAGAAGTATCAACGTATGGGCGCTCGGCTGATATCTCGCTTTGACGCCTTGAATCTCATGGTCATCGCCACCAAGTTCAAGTAAACCATTGACCAAAACACTTTGGCGGCTATGCACGGTCAGAGTCTCCAAGAATTTCTTCAGTTTGCTGATCACGTCTCTGTCCAATTCATAGAGGGCTTTTGCAAGTGCTCGGCGCCTGTCAGGCTTACATTCATCGGCAAGTCGCTCGAGGTGCTTCCATTCAATATCGTGACGCATACGCTCCACATCCTGAACTGGCGGCAAAGCAGAATCATCATCGAACAGACGATGCATGGTCTGAGTCAGAGATGGCGAACCAGATTTCTCCTTCTTTGAAGCTCCAAGTGGCTCGGTCTTTGGGAGTGGATTAAGCTCTGGAGTATGGACAGAAAAATCCGTACTGTCCTCGACAGCACTTTGATTAGACCCTCGCTCAGGACTGGAGAATGTTAAGTCCACATACTCTGACTTCCTGCGACCTTGACGTCTGGCACTTGTCTGAGAAAGACGTGATGGCCTATTAGAAGCCGCATTATCGTCTTCCGAGTCATCGTCAGTCGATGAACTTGGGTCTGGAGGGATTCGAAGTACATTATTAGGGTTAGTGGTCCGTGGTGTTGAGTGTTGAATCAAGTGCTTCCTCCGCGCAGGTGTGATAACCTCATCATCACTTGTTTCGATATCTGCATCATTTGCCTGGGCATCAGTGGTGTCCATAATTTTGTCAGCTTCTAATGACGGCCTCTTGTCAGAGTCGATGTGATCAGCGTTGTGCATAAGTTCAGTGGCATTGAATTCATCTCTCGTGACTTTAGGTATCACTGGAGTCCAGCTCTCTGCTTCCGGTTCATGGTGAATGGAACCCGCTTCGGATGAATCGTCGACCAGAAAGTCTTCTTCTATCTCGCTGAATGGCTCTGAATCGGAATTGATAAGCTCCTCGCCATCTTCGAGGACTGGCTGCTGACGTGGCCGGACCGCTTTCAACGCTCGCTTAGTGGGACGCTCTGGGGCAGTATCTTGACTCAACATTGTCTCGTAATGGCAAAATTCTTCTTGTTGATGGACGGAAGCTTCAAGACTTTGACACTGCTTCTTGACTTCATTGGCGTTATGCCAAATATCGTCCATCATGGCCTTTATGATCTTCTTGATCATTTTGTCAAAACGCTCTTTTTCGTGCTTGAGATAGTTCAGCTTTTGAAGACGCTGCTTCCTTCTGGCAGCATCCATCCATATGCGGTAGGCTTTCAATTGGATCTTTGGCAATTTTGTGTCCCGCCAGTCTTGTCGTATCTCACTGATCCCTTCATCAATGACGGCACTTACCTCGTCCGCTGTCAGCGCTTTGGTGGCCTTGTTCTTTTCAAGTTGTTCGGCCTCGATTTCTGCCCAGGTTTCCTCATCTAATTCACCCTCGTCGCTGGAATCACCATAAACAGGAAGGACCCGATCAGAATCTTCCACCGGGTATTTTTCAAGGAGATAGTCAAAGTCGGTCCAGCCAGCTTGTTCATCTTGCTTCTGCTCAAATGGGTCAACCTTGGAAGAGATAGGGACGAGCTGTACTTCAGGCCCATCGGGTTCGCCAAGTTTGCTTAGTTCGGGATAGTCCTGAGCACGAAAAACCCGAGGTTGGTCGCCGTTCTGTTTGAAGAGCGTGAAGTATGATTCTGAATGTGGCTTAAACCCTCGACCTGGAGGATAGAGTTGATAGGGTATCTTGACGAGGGCTCCATTACCGGGTAGCTTTGTCACACTCTGCCGGAAGAAGTGCCTGATGTGGCTAGCAACGTTCAGTCTTTGACCAGTAGGATATCGACCTCCGGTTACAAAGGTAGTGGACTCGTCCAGTAGAGGACGATAAAAAGTGTCACCAAAATCACTGGAGATCTTATGGTAGAACATATCCTGCAATGGCATGGCCGATCGTGGCAAGTATGAGGTACTAGATGCCTCAACAACTACTTCCTGCTGCTGGGCAACAGAAGTCGGGGCTATTTTCTTCTTCTTCTTTTGAGTGGTGATAAGAGGAGGCTCCTGATGAGGTCGCCGTGCTTCCGTGGAGCGAGCCTCGAGACTTCCAGGTCTGGATATTCCTGTCGCAGGAGCTGCTTGACTTCTTTCCATGAAAGTCTCTGTTGCATTTGTGGAAGGCGATGGTCTCGTTGCTTGTGGTGCAACCGTGGCGAGCGGGCTTCCAGATTTTGGAGCATACTCACCAAAAGGAGATTTGGTCATCGGGGGCAGTGGTTCGTGACTAGCCTGCGGCTCGACAATGGACTTCAGGAAGGGTGAGCGAGTTGGCAAGCGAGGCTCGACAGAGGGTATGACGCCAAGTCCAATGTACGAGGGCGACTTGTGTGTCATCGGCGTCCTTGACTGCACAAGCTGAGGGGTATACATTTCTGACTGCATTCTTGCCATACCATCGGCCTGAAAAGCCATCTGTTGATAGCTTGGTGAGGTTGATCGAAGATAGTCGATGACTTTCATCATGGCTCTTCTTTGGCCGAACGATGCGAGCCCCAAGTCATCCCTCAGCACCGACATGTCTAGAGCAAGGAGGTTGTCGCCGTCTAAGTGATTCTGGCGGATGACATCTTCTAGGAACTGCTGGTCAGGCATAACTTGGCGTTGGACCACAGCTGACCAACAAGGTGTTGGATTGTGACACAGCTCGCGGACCACTCGGTCAATAGACCAGTTCCTGGCGTCATCGTCCTGCTCGTTCGAAGAGTCCATCGTCTTGGAGAAGGAAGATGAAGTGATCGTGAGAGAGCAGTTGCAATGCAGGCGTCATGGAAGACCGTTGTCGAGAACGCCGCGTTCTTTGTTGACGAAAGTGAAGACCAAACGGGGGCGCTGACTGCAGCCATGAAGAAAGTAAATAATTGGAAGGAATGAGCCAATGGGCAGTAACGACTTCGATCTGAGATGAGAAACAATGTTTCATGGCACCAAAGGTCGGCGCGAAAAGACCTCAAAGAAAACCACGCCCAACTGCTTCCAGTAATAGGGTGAGTAATGTATCATGAAAGCTCCTCACAGGATCGAAGGAGTACTTTGTCCTCGGAGGGGCCTTGATGCAGAAGGTCCCCTTAAGAACAACCTGTGAAATGGTGATCAATGGTGGAGTGAAGATATTGCGCATTGAATTGGTGCTACTCAGCACTGCCTCTGAGCGCGACTTGTTACCAGAACCACTTTACGCGTATTGAATCCGGAAAGTCAAGCGGTGCCTGGAATTTGCTGACTAAACCTTCCTCTGTCGTGATTGAAAGTCTTGTCTATCAAAAACCACCACGTACAGCTGTTACCCTTTGACCTTGTTGGATTTCGTTGCCTCAAGTCAGTAGAATTTGTCTTTGATCTCGAGCCACAATTTCACTTGTTGTGGTCTCTGGAAACATGGCAAACACCATTTACACCCACTACCCACCTGAGCTGGACGGCCAGCAGGAAGCCTTTCTAGTCCAGACGGTCAAGAATTGGACGGTAGAACATGCCCTTACAGTCAGACCCTCAGCAGCAATAGTACCTTCAGAGTTTAATTCAGGAAACATGTTGGCTACTAATGCGCCTGTGACGCTGTTCCCGAGTCCCTTTCCCGAATCTTGCTTCGACCAGGCTCGAGGCCTTCAACGGGTTTATAACGAGCTTTATGCTGCGATAGCTAGTGATGAGCAGTGGCTGGAGACTGTTCTGAAGGAGTAAGTTCATATCATTTTGCGTGTCGCTATAATGGCCCTTGGCTGTGCCTTGGCTGAATAACAGCGGAGCTTCTGCTGATCAAGATCCCAGGCTCATCGAGGTCGATGACTTTCTCGCCAACTTATGGAAAATCTACCTCGATGTCAGGCGAGAAGGCCACGCTCAACATCTGTCTCTCGGACTATTTCGATCCGACTACATGTTGCACACTCCCGACGACGGCCCAAAATCCTTGAGGCAGGTCGAATTTAACACCATATCGTCGTCCTTTGGAGGTCTCTCCTGCCGTGTCGCCGAGATGCATACACACTTGGCGACGTATCCATCACCCCAGCATCCAATTGCATATCCACCTCACCCTCTGTTCAACAACTCCGAAGACAGCCCGATCAAAACCACTGGACGTCCGCCCGTCAATACTGCAATTTCAACCTTGACAGCAGGCCTCGCGGCCGCTCACCAAGCCTACGGACCATCAAAATCCACGCCACAGCTCCCCACTTGCGTCCTCTTCGTAGTCCAAGACACCGAGCGCAATGTTTTCGACCAGCTGGCCCTGTCAAGCTACTTGCACAAAGAGCACGGCATCCCGTCTTTCCGCCTCCCAACGAGCAAGATCACTGCGTACACAACTGTTGCTGGCACTCCCGAGCGCCCATTGATCTACACGCCTCCATCCGATACGTCAACGCAATATGAAGTAACCGTCGTCTACTACCGTGCCTTTTACGCCCCTACAGATTACACCGACGCCCACGCATGGGGTGCAAGACACTCCCTCGAGCGCAGTGCAGCCATCAAATGCCCCAGCGTTCTCCTCCAACTCGCGGGATCCAAGAAAGTTCAACAAGTCCTCACGTCTAAACCTCCAGGTCCTTACCATCTGAAATCATTCTTGCCGAAGCACACCGACTCTACACTCGAGAGCCTACGCTCGACGTTTGCTCCGCAATACTCCCTGTCATCATCCGACCCGGCCGTGCCAGCAGAAGGCATCAAACTCGCTTTGGACCCAGCCACGGCCGCCAATCACGTCCTCAAGCCCCAGCGCGAAGGTGGAGGGAATAACATTTACCGCAGCAATATTCCAGGCTTTCTCAAATCAATCCCGGAGTCTCAATGGAAGCAGTACATCCTGATGGAGCTGATCCATCCTCCGAAAGATGCTAAGAACTTTGCTTTGCGCAGCGACGGCGCCGCAGCGCTGGGCAACGTGATTTCTGAACTAGGCATCTTCGGCACCTGTCTATGGAGAAACACGCCTGGCAGTACAGCCCCCGAAATCCTACACAATACAGAGGGCGGATATCTATTGCGCACAAAGAGCAAAGAGAGCGACGAAGGCGGCGTCGCGGCTGGGTTTAGTTCGTTAGACAGTGTGATTTTATACAAAGACTAGAAAGACATTGGAACCTTGTCAAAGGCTATAGTTGCCCTGCAATGCGATATCGAGTATAACAAAGAACATAACGAAGGCAGAGAAGGGTTAGCGTATAGTTACATAATCGAAATAACATGTCTTCTTTGGCCAACACGGCCTTCGTAACTCGGTCATGAGTCTCGACGTATGCATCCATTGACCCTAGGGGATGTATCTGGGCCCATGCATCCGTCGTGTCATATACATCTTCTCCATGGTCCACGTCTCTTCAACCTGTAGCGATCGCCGCTGCCCCAACGTAATCCCGCACGTGGACTCATTCGAGTGGGTCGTCAAACTCGATAGAAAGCGAATACTCCATTCTCAAATTTTATAGACGTCGGGAAGTGCCTAGCCCCCAGTCAGTGGAGACCCCTTGATTCTCTTTTCGCGGTCACCCGGGGTGCGAGGAGGCGCGCTTCTCCTGGCGGCTCGAGCATCTTTGGGACCAGACGACTTTGTCGACTTTGAGAAGAATTGTTTCGGCATTGCGAGAACTGCATTGGCTATTCTGCCGGGCAGAGTCAAAAGGTGGAGCAGGTGCTGCGCAGGGACGACCACAGTTGCACACGCCCAGTTCGTCAAGGTGAGGAGATAGCTATCCGTCTTCCGATCGGCATTCCGTTGTACAGCGGCAGCCAAAGACACGACATCGTTCAGTCGTGCTTCAAGCTCCTGCAGCCTCGCCTCGAACTGGACAGCCGAGATAGTGGTCCTCTTCTCGTACCGGCGCATAGCTCGGTTGAGTGCATCTACTTCAGGTTGCACCGTCTTCTGGACTTCTGTCCGCACCACGGCCGGTATCTTTGCGTCGAGAGCCTTGCCGACAGGTTCCGGGATCTGTGGCGTCTCGGCGTCAATCCCGTCTGCGACATGGGCCTCCAGTTCCTCGAGTCGACGCGAGAGATCTCTGAGCTGCTGATTGTCCACTCTTCTGCTATCAGCCAGCAGATCAGAGCTGACCTTGCGCTGGAGAAAAAGTGTCCTTTTCTGTACCATCTTTATGAGATGAGAAAGCGGCCGAATCTCGGACACCAGTATGAAAACAGTCAAGTTGTAGTCAGAAACTAGACCCTCAGACGGACGACTTAGTTGCGATCGAATGCCATGAAGTAGCCAGGCTGCCAGCAACGGAAAGGTGAAGCAGCACACCAGCGCAACAAGTTCATAAATGCGTAGTTCTTTTCTCGCGGCAGCCTTTTCAGCCTGCAGACCACCTAAACCGACGCTCTTGGGACTTGACGGAAGGGTCGGCCCTTCGCCACCGACAGGTTTCCCTGCTGGCTCCAAACCGTCGTCTTCTTCATCTACGGGCGTGAATACCGGCGGAGTACTCGAGCCAGGTGTAGCCTGAGTCTGTGCAGCTCGATACCAATCCCTATGAAATTATGTCAGGACAACATCTAGAACCCGACTTCAAGAGCGCAGCTTACCATGGTGACCTGAGCGCCCAATTCATAAAAATCGCGGCAAGACCCAATAACGTAATGTCAGTAATCACCGCGCTCCCATTCTTAAACAGCAACCCTCCAACTGCCGGTAGCAGCGCAAGGCCCAGAGGAAGAGACTGCCAATTAGAATTCTCGTCATTGTCGACAATGTCGTCGCCATCCTTCAGACGTGGGAGAAGGATATCGTCGGTCGATGTTCGCAAGGACCTTCGCGTCTCAGATAATGTTTCAGAGATGAATGAGCTTGATCGGCGTCCCGACCGGTTATTGTCCTCGGCAAAGGTTGACGCCCTACCGAGTGGACGTAGTCTTAGTCCGTGAGGAGAGGGACTGTCCCTGTGGGTTGTTTGAGTTGATGGCTGTAATGTGATGGAAGGTTTCTTTTCGGAAGCCATGATAGCCCCGTTTCGTTCATCTGCTATTTCCACAATCAATGTAGAGAGGTCCGCAGTAAATTTGGCTCTGGTATGGTCTAGAGCGTGTCTCGGTCGGATGGCAATCCCGAGCCGCGTCCGACGCGCTTTGCATTTCTTAGGGGCAAGGAACGTGTAGTATCGCGTAAGTTTGGCAAGATTTCCTCAGATACAAGATGCTCACTCGACGTAATGGTAGCCACAACGTGTGTGAATGCATCAGATGGATAAGCTGACTGAGAACCTGTGAGAATCACTCGTCGTTGTACTAACAACCCAAGGCGACACGAATTGATGTCAACATGATGTCCATATGGGGAAAGTCCAGCGAGCCATTTACAGCATCGACGGCTATAGTGGCTTGGCAACGGGGTCTTCACTCAGGGGCCTGTTTGCTGCCTCCTCTATCTCACCTCCGTGGGCTTCCATTCCACATCAGATCAGAGAAATGCAGTCACCAAGGCGTCTGCCCCAAGTTGGGCAGGGCGGTGGGTAGATCTATTGCGTCAAGATACCCTGGCTTTAGTTATATACATGTTGACGACTCATAGTAGCCATCTTGAGCAGACGTGCTGAGAAACTATGACAGAGATGTTACGATCAAGGAAGCATTTCCAACACCATGCCCATAGCCGGCTTCAGAATTGATCATTCATCTGAGTCGTCCTTTACAAACACAGCATGACCCTCGCGCTTTGCCAAAGTCTCTAGGCCCGCTTCATGAGGAGGCAGGAAGGAGCCCTCCGTTTCTTCTTATTCAACACCATTTTGGGCCATATGTCTCTCGAGAATCTACCAACCCCGGGGGGGCAGACCACCAGACGGCAGAGCTTGAGTCGATTCAGTGGTCTGAAAGAGAGTATGAGGCACTGCGGTTTGAGACTCCTAGAGGTAGGCAGGCGTCTGCGCACCTGCGCCCTTGCGTCTTTGCAATCCTCATTTCCTCTCAATCTTGCGGTTCTCTCTCAGTGTGAAGTTTCCATCCAAACCTGCAACATGCAGTACTCTGCTTATTCTGTTGTGTTTTCTATTCTCGCCTTCACAGGATGTCTCGCGTGTATACCTCCCCTCGTGGTCCACATCAGAGCCGGAAACACGGCCGCCATTATACTCACAGTTGGGGTCATCATCATGTGTTCCTTCAACGCCTTGAATGCCTTGCTATGGCCAACAGCGGCTTCAGATACTTGGTGGAATGGCAAGATATTATGTGACATTGAGGCCAAGTTGTATTTTGGACAAGCTGTGTCTTTCAACGGAGTTCTGCTGTGCCTTTTCCGCCATATTGCTTCTATCCTCGACACAGACCGTATGTCGCTGGGCGCTAGCCGTCGACAGCGTATGGTCACTATCACCGTCGAGATAGGGCTGTGCATCGTGCTCCCATGCATCGTGATGGCGGCACATTGTCTAGTTTCACCGCAGAGGTACTGGATCAGGACAATAGCTGGATGTACGCCTTCACTCGACAACTCCTGGCCCAGCCTAGTGCTTATATACATGTGGCCAATGGCCCTCTGTCTTGCGGCCTGCATCTACTGCGTAAGAGCTATGGTACGCCTTTGGAGACACAGGAAGGAAATGTCAACTGTCCTCTCGAGTACGCCGGGAGTGACTCGATCTCAGCATATACGCCTCATCAGCTTCTCTGCTGTTCTGCTTCTCATCTACTTGCCGCTGGATGTTATTGCCTTCGCAGGCTTCATGCGCACAAAATGGCACCTATATTCATGGGCTTACAACCATCCTGCGGACTGGTCTGACATCGTAGTCTTCGTGCCTCAGAAAACAGTGTCTTTTGATCGCTGGTCGCAGACTTTCGCAGCATACATCCTCTTCGGGTTCTATGGGACGGGACATGAGGCCACACGAATTTACAGCTTCTGGATTCACTCTTTAAAGCAAGGGCTAAGGAGAGGGGATGGGTGGAAACCGAATACTATGGGCACCGTGGGAATATCGCATTCAGTCCCTCCGGAAGCAAGTGATAGCCATGTCTCGACGGAGACATTCCAGCTCACAGAACTTGGTCAGTAAAGTCCAGAAAGTGGCAACTGCGGGCTTCACAAAAAAATGCAACGGAAAAACGGCGGTGGAGAAACCAACTACCGTCAGGAGAACTGGAGGCGACTGGAAGACAATGGAGATATTATTCATACAGCAGAGACCGTCTCCATCCTTGGATGTTCTGCTTCAGAGAAAACCAATATCATGAGTGGCGAAAGTACGTAGGAAGCCAGCCCTCACTATTCAACCAAGCACCACATTTCCACATCTCACCTAGGGAGGAAATTTTGTACATTTATCGGATAGCCTTCATGCGAGCCAACCCTTCTCCAGATCAATTAGACCCCAGTTGGGCCGTCATCGCTTTCCCCTTCTTTGGGATATGGTCGCTTCAGGACATCCACCTTGGTCTGCACAAGGTTCAGTGCGGTTTGTTTCTTGCCATCAGCGTCGTTATAGGTCCGCATCGTCGCATCGCCCTCGAGATAGACGAGCGTTCTAGAACCCCAACAATTAGCCAGCTGTTTGGTCAAAATTTGTGGTTGACTCACCCTTTGCTCAGACCCATGATGTAGTCCCTTCCAGGCCCTTCTGGCGCAAAGCTTGAAACACGGAACCATGAAGTTTGTCTGTTGTCTTTTGGCCCCGAGCTCGTGCCGACAACGTATCTGATGACTTGGGCTTTGCCGGTGTCGACCAACTCGGGGTCGGTGCCTATCCTGCCAACAAGCGTCATGCGCGCCAGTTGTGATGGTCGTGTCGTCGAGAAAGCGCGCTGTGCAAGGATAGGAGCGGCGCTGCCTGCACGTCTAGCAGGAGATAGGAGGAAAGACATGATGGAGCGTGATGAGTCTTTGGAGGAAGGGGACAGGTGAATCGAGTTCGGAGTGCTTTTGGCCAGAAAATGTACGTATTGTGCAGCTGCGTGCCTTTATGTGGCACGGTGTGTGTGTATTGCGAGATGACTAGGAGTTCCCAAAGTGCTGCTTGTTGCTGTCAGGGACTGAAGCCATCGGGCTTCGCGCATGTGGACGCGGTTTGCGACAGAAAGCGACGATTCAGGAGCCGTCCGAAAGCGGAAAAGCGCGTGCCGAAATGACACAGTTCAACGTGTCTTCTAAGTTCTTGAAGGCAGTCAACACGCAGCATAATTTGATGACGCCGTCTGTCACGATTTGAAACATGACCCTGGGTAACCTAGTGAGAGTGTTTTCTCGTCTTCAGATACTTTTGACCTTTTTGCGTTGTTTGGGGAGCCTGTGTAGGTGCGATACCCCGGGCTCGACGACTAACAATGTCTAGCATGATGTGTGTACTGCTGCACCCATAAAGGACGCGATTCCTCGACGACCACAGCATGGAATGCCAGGCATGTGCTTTGGCACGGCTGCAGCGTACGGTACGCCCCTCGTTGTTCAACGGACTGACTGTTACAACAAAGATGGCATGACCTCGCCTCCGGAAATGGCCACAAAGAAATCTATTCTGAGCAAGAAGGGCCCTGTTTGCGTAGGGTTGGGACTTAAAGCTGCGTACCAGCGGCGTCGGTGAGTTGGTCTGTTGTTGTCTATTCCCCAACAAGATATCTCGCACTGGACTCCGATATGCCTTCCTCATCCAGAATGTCGGGGATAGCTTGGATGGCTATCGCCATGTTCGCTGGCGTCGTCGTAATCATCGCTCTGGTCTACCTCTACACTCTCAAAGTCAGGCGGTCCAAAGAGCGAGCGATTCGCAAAGCTCAGGACGACGAGCTTTTTGGCGGCGTCATACGGAACCCAATCAGTATCCCACAATAGTCTCTCAACCACAAGGATCCTCCAGCACGCAATTAGCGATCGACGCAACAAGTCGCCATATGGCTTCGTCTATCAAGTCCTACAAACACACTATAGTATTTAGCATCGTGTTTTGCATGTTCTCTTCGACGCCGCCATAGCGAATGGTTAACGCAAGCGGCCTCTTTGTTCTCAGCCCTCTATCTATGGATTCCTACACGGGCCAATGTCTTTGTCCTGTTGCACATTCTCATTCATTTTCTCGATTCACCACTTCAAGCCCAGATCAATTCCGCCCTCGAAGCCGCCAGTCCTTTTGAACCAACCCTAGTATTTTGACTTCACTTTTTGCGCCTTCTCAAGATGATCCCAACAGCGGCATTGGTGGTTCTCATTGCTGTTGTAGCACTTGCGACATCTACATTCTGCCTTGCAATGTACTGTTCCATCTCAGATATGTTTCGGTCGAAGAAAGCCAATCAAAACAAGACCGAGAAAAGCTTGACAACGCCATTGACAGCAGCTGCAGCAGATATGGCAAGCATACTACAAGCCAAGCCTCCCGCACAACCGGAAACTCCTGAAGCCGAATCACCGCCTCCCCTACCAGACGAGGTCGCATATCTCGTCGATGTCCAAAGGCCGCCTCCTCTTCCAATGTCTACCAGGGACAGCACGCATGAAATCATTAACTTATACACAAATGCTGCCCGGAATAAAGGCCCAGTGCCGATATCTGCCCCAGCTACGATAACTTCGTTTGGCCAAGCACCCTCAACGTCACGTACTCGGCGTATTCCTGTTCCAGAGCAGTCGGCTCCTCCAACAATAACCACCTTTGCGCAGGCCGAGTCGAAATGGGCTTACTTTGGCGAGAAACGAGCAACGGATCATATCGTGTAAAAGGAAATCCTATTTTCGATGGTGGGGCTATCTTAGAACGATTGACTCCATATGGCATGCTCGATCTGTGCTGATTGAGCGGCTCAGCATTATGTCCATCTCGTCTTCCTTTGCTTATCTGCTGCTGACTCTAGGCTGTTTGCTCCCAGATCCATTCCAATCCTTAAACAAAATCCTTCTGCGTTTGAGCCTGAGTGTCATACTCGACGTTGTCCCCTGGAATCCCATATTGACTATCGACATGCGGTGCTTCAGCCAGGCCGGCTTTCCGCTGTGGAGCTTTGTGCACTCTGGCATGACTCTGTTTTTTCTTGAACTGTGGTGCGGGCTTCAGATCAAACGGTTGTGATTCGAGGTCCACAACGGTGGCGAACTGCGTCGGCAGTAGTGGTTCTCCGGGTGTGTTGAAGTGGGGGGTGGAGCGCGGGCTCGGTATCGAGGGTTGTCCCTCTTCGACACTGATTCTTGCTCCTTGGCTCGGTGAGGGTTGTCCGTTGCTGGCTTGGTTTGGAATGATGAACTTGCCGTCCGGTCCACGCCATGCGAGTGGGAGTTTCCTTGCTTGAATCCGCTCTCGCCAAGGTGCAACTCCTACTGTTGGAGTTCGGATCTTGCCCATCTCTATTGGCGTTGACATGGTATGGATGATTTTCTGGACGGTCTTTTGTCTCGATCTTCGCCGCCTCCTTTGCTCACGGAATTTGCGTTTCCCGTGCCACAGAATCGCGGCACAGGGGAGCAGGAGGAGGAGAAGTGCAAGGAAGATGAAGAGTGGGATTGCTGATTTGGAGTGAACTGCCATGTTGGAGATGGTTTCTCTATGACTATTGAAGTTGGTGCGATAGGAGTATAGTAGGGCTTTTGGCTAGCGTTTGCAGATTCCAAGTTCGTTTGAAGTGTTGTCCTCCTATTCCGGGTCTCGGGGGGTGTTCTGTTTACTGTACCTTTTGAGATAGAAAGAACTCCGTCCTTTCAAGTAGATCTTTGGTTTTGCCAATTCTTTCTTTCCGAATCGTTCGTCCTTTGTGAGTTTGTTTTGCGAGACCATGAGAAGAACAAAGGGGCATAGACATGGCTGTGGCGGACTTGTTTGTTGGTGCCAGACAACGAATCCTACAGGACAAGGAAAGCCTTCCGGAGTAAGCGGTGCCTGGTGTTTGTCCAGGTGTACCACGTCGCCGCCGTTTCGTGGGAGATTGAAGCCATCAATGTCGGGGTTCATGTGATCCTCCAGGAGAACTCAAAGCCTTGAGGCGAAATAGGGGCTGGACTGTGGAGGAGGGTCTCAAAAATGATCAAAGAGGTTTCTCGAACATGTCCATTCACAAGCTAAAGGTACAATAGATCCAAACTACCAACGCCAACTTTTGCACAAGATGAACCATACAAAACCCGGTCACTAGATAGGAGCATTCACGAGAGTATACCGTAGCCCTTGATACGCCTCATCTAGGCGCTCTCTCACTAGATAGAAATTGCCCAGAAACGTTCCATTGGTATCCCGTTCCCACGTGTCTTCGGAAAAAAATTCTGATATCCAGTAGGGCTTGACTGCATTCACCCGCCAGACACCTTGGCCAGGGGCGGTCCACCACTTGCGGGTGAAGAGGACTCGGTCTGTCGGAGGAATCGAGAAACCTGCTGGGGTGTTCATGTTACGAACACTGTTGGAGTAGCTCAGGAATCCACCGAGCATCGTCTCCTCGATCACGTAGCCGCATTCCGCCCACGGACGGCCCTCGAACATAGGCTCGGATTCATTAAAGTCGAGATCAGAGAAATCCTGGGGACCCCGCTTCCGAGCCAAAACGTACTTGGCAGTCAACCTGTGAAACCAGACGACGTGGGCAAGCTCGTGGATCAAGGTGACAGCCAACAACAGAAGTCTGATCTCCTTCTCGGTCTCGCCGATCGTGTCCCAGTCCCGTCGCTCGAAGAAGGCCTGCCAGACTTCGCTCATGGAAGTTCGTGGCCAGAAGATCGGCAGTGGTCGCGTGTGACCCGGGGCGTATTCAAGGTCTGTAACCGCAGTGTCTTCCTTTATATGTGGGCAAACGTCCTGAGGATCTCCGCCCTGGTCCTCAAGCTTTGTAATTCGATACCATTTGGCCACTCGAGTAAGCTCATTGTTGAGGGCCCTTTGTTTGGCAGGGGTGTCCCTCCACTCCCTCAGTCTCTGTCCCGGATGTCCTGCAGCATTAGCTACAGGCTCGAGCCCTGCGTAATAGATACGTGCCAGCTCAGGGGTAGCCTGCTCAAGAAACAACGTCGCAAGTCTCAGGCCTGGCTTCATACGGTCATAAACCACTTCGTCTATATTATTCTCCGGCTCGTCTATTTCGTACAGGTTGGGATGTGTCTCAGGTTCCCTTTTGAAGGTAACATTTCGAAAGTTAGAATAGCGCCAGAGAGGGTGGATCGGGAATCCATCCAGCAGTTGGCCATCGCCATCGTTACTCATTATGCTGTGATTCGTTTTGGGGGCAGAAGATATTGAAATTGATTATTAAGTATATCCGTAGCTTTGAATCCTCAAGGTTGACAACTCACAGCATGCAGAAGGCCGATCATATCTTATAGGGACAAAGTGTGTGTTGAGTTGTGCATTGCAGCCGGTCTGGACAATGAACCAATGTGCCATTTCATTATAGCCAGGAATAGTAATGTACAATTTTGACCTGGGGACAAAGGGACATTAGCAAAAATAGCTTCCTATGAGCGTTTGTTTTGAACTATGCACTTGCATCGTGCTGAGTTGTTTGCAACCGCGTGCTATCGGACCTTGGTGGAGCAGACACGCGGTGAAGAAGTACCTAGTATATGGCGATTGTTATGGTGACCAGGACGACGCTGATTTCACGGGGCAGTGAAGACTTGAGTTTTGTTTACTTTAGCCTTGAACTGATGCAGACGATGGCATGATTTTCCTCTGGTACTTGATGTTGCCATTGTGGTTGAGCAAAAGGGGTGCCAGCCTCGTTCGGTTGAACTTCGGGTTGGACTTTCTGATGTCCCCAGAACGGGCTGTTATAGAGAATCCCACACTCATGGACAGGGCAAGTCTCGCCCATGGAGGTCGGAAATGAGTCTCTCATGGTGATAGATTAAGTAACTGAACTGTGAAGTCGTCGATGATGTCGTTAACTGAACAAGAAAGGGCGAGACTGTGACCGCGCCCCTCCTTCCTCCTCCTGGTCACAACATTAGCAGCCTGTCTCTCCTCCCACCAAATTCTCCTATCCTAATCCCTCTCTTCCCACGCCTCAATTTTCTTCCAATACAGCAATATTCTCCTTCTTGTCCTGTCAAGCCAATCCTTCGGCCGCTGACAGCCACTGGGCAGCCCCCTCTTATCTTGCATGTCCATGAGATCAATTTAGCCCAGTATGCCTTTCCCAAGTCTTCGCCGGAGGACTGTCAACGAGTCGCCAAAGACGTCGAGCGAGCAAAAAACCTCACCGTCGCCAAATCGAGGTCGCTCTTCGACTCTTCCAAGACTCTCTCCACGTAGAAGCATCACCGCTATGTTTGACTCAGCTAAGAGAGGCCGTACTGCTAGGCAAGTTCACAATCATCTTGTCGGCCACCTGTGAGCACTCTGACCATTCTCAACAGTCGGTCACCTACAAGATCTGAATCAGATGCCATTGAGGGTGACTTGTATCCAAAATATGATGCTTCGAATCCTGGCCATGACCCACAACGAGCCATTGACGCTTCGTCAGTCGAGCAGCCAAAGCAATTTCGTCGACCACCGAGCCCTCATCCCCTCAAATTCTCAGGATTGTCACTAATGAGCAAGGCTAACCAGGCAATCTCGGACCAGAAGCAGTCTGAGTTATCGTCGTCGGACAAATCATCTCCACCGAAGACTTTCCTTGGAGCAATAACGTCGCTGTTCTACAAGGAGAACAAGGAGGCGGCAAAACCACAAGTTGAGGGTACCGGGGTGGAGGCTCCCTCTTCCACAGGAAGAAAGAGTCCCAAGAAATCGGTCAGATTTAGACCTGAGAACACCGTCGTTGACACAGAGAAAAGATCTGCTCCCATTGACATCCCCACGCAACCACCATTGTTGCCACCGATTGATCTCACACGGACGCCAATGCTGACAGCCATGAGACGATTGCAAGACACCATTCCCACAGGCAGACCTCAACCATCAAATGTCTTGCGAAACTCTGCAGTCTTTCGTCACGCTAGGGAGACCACAAAAGCCAGCGACATACTTCCTAACATGAGCAGCAAGCTTCCAGTGGAGCCTTTTCCTTTGCCTACTCAAGCAGTTCCAATAGTCCCCCCAGAAACCGTCAAGCCTCTAGACGATCCTTTCAGAGATTCCCCAGAAGAAATCGATCCCGAAATCCGTCGAGCCATGCGTGAGCAGTATGGTGACAGATACTATAGAAGATTATCCAGCATTTCTTCCTCCTTGGAGATTGCTAGTGGCCAGGCTGTTTTTGGTACCGGTTCAAAGGCCCAAATGTTTGAAGGAACAGCTGATCATGGTACTGTTCACATCCTCGAGAACAAGGAGGATACTTCTGCTGGGGTTTCTGCGACGGCACCAGGAAGCAAGTTCAACACACCTCACCCAGACCCCACAGGCCAGTCTCTTTGGGCTGCACAACAGTATGATACAGAGTCAGAACTGAACCCACCCGACATTTTCATGGATTCTGATTCTTCCTCTACGTCAAGTGGAGAGGTGTTAACCATGACCATACCGAAGAAGACTCGAGTGAGCATTCGAAGCCCTTTCTCTTCATCTGTGAAGAGACCTGCTGACGTTTTGGTAGCCGCTTACACAAGCAGCGACAATTACCTCTGGCTCTTTGGCTGAGAGACAAATTGTAGCAAGTGACAATCATGTCATCACGAAGGACCCGAAGCATTGCATGGATACTGCTGCGTTGGCTCATCAACAATCTTCTAATTCGGATGCTCCAATGGTCTCCTTGACGAACCAGAAGCAGAAGCAAGGAGCAGCAAACGATAGGGTATGTAAAAGGTCCTTATACCTCCCTGAATTCGCTGACTTTTGACAGAAGTTCGACTACCAAAACCATCTTCAGACCTCTTACCCAACCCCGATGTCTCCATCACAGACACGAGCCGTGGGTGCTGATTTGCAGACACCATGTGTTCTTCCACCTGCGCTCATCCCCCTACCAATGTCCCCGTCCCAGATTGAGCTGAGTCCGTACACCGATCAATATGGATGGTGTCCATTTCACGAGGAACTCTTTGTACATGCCGTGAAGAGAATGATCGAACCGGGAACAATCGACTTTAGGGAATTGGTCTGCAAAGAAGGAGGGTTGCGCTTTTTCTGGGATCAGCATCAGTTGCCTCCAAACACTGCTCCACGCAAGGATACCAAGGGCTTGTCTTTATGGGAAACCGACGACTTGTTGGATGCGGTTCAAGGAGAACCATCAGTTCAGCAGTCGTCTACAGCCAGTAAACTTGGTGTTTCTGTGAATGCCATGTCACCAACCCACTTGCATCACACCGCACTGCAACATCTGCATGGAGAAGCAGAGACCGATGGTGACTTCGATAACAGTTCTGTTCTCGGTCTGCGAGGATCATTTTCCGATACGGAAGTTGAACCTAGATCCTGGCTTGCTGGACAAGTCAAGGGCTGGACGAATACAGAAGCGAGCGATACGTTCAGTGGACTCAGTATGGAAGGAAACATATCCACCGAGTCTGTGCATTCAGCCAGTATTCAGCCCAAGACGATCGAGTTGCCTCTGCGATTGAAACGTGAAGTGACGGAGAATCTTAACACGTCGGAAGAGGACAGAGAAATCTCAGAGAATGAATCTGGTTCGGAATCTCCAACTGACATGTTGAAACGTACTGCTGCCTCTCACATGGAAAAAGTCTCGGCCCACGGTCACAAATGGTCACCACGTCGTCACAATGACGAAGGCGGATCGGACGAAACAGGCGGTACTACGTTCTCGAGCGCTCAGTCTGAGTCGGGAGACGAAGACGAAGATTATTGCCGAGGCATCATCTGAGAAGTTGCGACTCCAGGGATGAGACGATAAGATTGTCGTTGAGACCAAGACTGAATGATGGACTAAGCGAGCGATCGACCTTTTGATTGTGAGTATTGGCGTTCAAGGGACAGTGACAAATTGGGCCAAGTGCAACCGGATGTGCTGGAAACATCGACAGGAGTGCGGCGGCAGCATAGCCATGGAACTGAAAACCGTGCTCTGAGAGAAGTATTTGCTAGGAACATGCTGGACAGACAACAGACTCACAAGGGTCATTGACAAGCATAGATAGTGCTTGTGAGCTGCGGGCGGGAAGGTGTGAGCTTAAGAGCTAAGCATATGTACTTTAGGAAGAACGAATCTCCACTCGAGTCCCAAGTGCACTCAAACATGACTAGACTGATCTACTCCCGACTTTTCAGCTGCTTCTCGCTCTCGATGTTCCTTGTGATGCTTAACGCTCCCTTCCAGGCCATAGAGAGTAGCGGGGTCGCCGGGAATGATCATACTGAAAGGATCCGAGGCCATGATGTACTCGTAGTAGCCACAGCGGGCGATGGGTTTGGTCTTGTTGATGTCGATCCTGCCATCGGTGAGGACGTGCTCATCGATGTGGATACCCACGACCTTGCCGATGACGACGTCGACGGTGCCCATGGGCGGATTCCCCGGCAGACGAAGGGTGGTGTAGTACTCGCACTCGAACCTGACGGGCGAGTCCCTGACCATGGGCACGGGTGTCTTGAGCACCCTGGACCACGTCTTTGCCAGGCCGGCGCGCTCGAACTCATCGACTCCGTAAGGGAGGTACTCGGCCGACTTGTTGACGGCGTCCCGCAGCGGGTAGGTTGCCAGTTGCCAGCAAAAGACGCCCGTGGCCTCGGCGTTGCGCACCGTGTCCTTTTGCGCCGAGCGTGGGGTCTGGTTCGCGGAGAACATTACGTACGGGGGGTCGAATGTCAGGTTGTTGAATTGAGAGTAAGGGGCTAGATTGGCGATGGGACCTGGGCGTGTGCCTGGGGTTGTGCCTGATGGACTGGACGATGAAGCGTTATTGGTGGTGGTGGTGGTGGTGGTGGTGATATTGGTAGGTGATACGGTAGATATCCAGCCTATAGGACGTGGGACGACACAGGCCTATTGATTTGGATTTTAGAAGAGGTGCTATACTAGAAAAACGGGTCTGGATCGGGAGGGAGAGAGAGGGTTGTGACGGAACAATTGACGTATGAGTAGGTAGTGCTTGGGGTACTCCTCAGGAGTTTAGTAGTTGCATACCTTGAATGGGTCATGGGGGAGGTTATGTTCTGTTTTGCCTGGTTCGTAGAACATTTTGTGCACTTTGTGTAGGACACGAATGTCTTTTTTGTGTATCTGCCTGGCCTGGCTGGAAGCCTCTCTCTCCCTGTGTCGTATCTAGTTTGTGGGTTCTGAAAGGCGACGTACTCGCAGTGGAGTGGCAACGGCGTGACTACCTATATATTGTAGCTGGTGCTGTTCGGTCGATGCAACGGACTTTTATGGATGGATGGATATTCGTACGAGGAGGAAAGGGAAAGAAATGGTAGTTGAGCTCGGAATTGCTCTCTGTGATAAAAATGAGGTAACTGGATATGCACGAATACTCTGGATCTGGACGAGACGGCATTGACTGGGAGCCCTTATTTGATAAGCTTACTGTAGGGTCTTGGATCCTTCAGCGCCCACACACAAATAACTACCTACCTAGCTACCTACCTACCTTCCAGGTATGAGAAATAAAAGTACCGGGCCATCTGGAAAAACCCCGCAGTTTAGTGAGATCAGATCTCTCCGTGGGACTCGACCTTAACTCAATTGCCGTAAGCCGCTGTGATGTCGTATCTGAGGGGCCTCTTTGGCTTTACTAGTACTATTGTGACTTTGTCGCTTGGAGATCGGGACTTGGGGCGGGACTTGGGGTGTCGATTTACCCCGAACTACCCACCTCAGCCTGGCCACACTAGAATATCAAGGTACATAGGGGGTAACAACTACTTCGATGATAGAAGGCGCACCAGGTCGCACGGAATGAGATTCTGATCCACGGATACAAAGCCAATAGGTGGAAAGTGGTGACTACCCACTGGAGACGATGGACCAGACCTCGTATCTGGTTTACCAGTTATTTATGTATTCTGTAATTAAGTTAGAAAATTCTCGTCTCGGCCGGTATATGAGGTGAATAGCAGTTGCACGTGACCGCGCAGACCGATGCCGTGTTCACGTGATGGACCTCTGGAAGCCACTAAGCTGTTCTTGGATGCTGACTGATTATTATCAAATCCTCGCTTCCCCAGTCCGGGATTTTCCGCTTGTAAAGCCATCCAAATGACGACCACGGTTACTAAAGATGTCCAGATCTCATAATGCTTAGATCTCTGCTGCTACGCACGTTCTAGTCTATTCGAAGCCTTCTCTTTTCCTAACAGGCATATTCCTCACAGGTATAAGTGTTCCATTCTTCAGTCAGATTCCTATGAAGCGACCCCTCTCTTTTCTCCTTACCATCATCACAGCACTCTTGATCGCATACTTCGCAAACACCGACACCCTGGCGTCGACGACGAAGAGCATCCTTCAAAAAGCCAGACTACCTATATTCAGTAGCTTGATACACCGAACACAGCCAAACGCCAAAGCTATAACACCAACACCGTTTCTCGGTCTACCTTTGATTCCTGCGCGGCCCGCATCCACAGTTACAAACATGACGACTCCGCGAGCCATCAAGTTCTCTCTCCTCGCCCGCGAGCAATCCGAGGGTGCGGGCGCCACCGTGAGACGTAGCATCGGCACACCCAAGTTGCGCAACTTCACCCCGTTCCTCATGCTCGACCACTTCCGCTCCCCTCCCGGTTCAGGCTTCCCCGACCACCCGCACCGCGGCCAGGAGACCATCACGTACATTCTCCAGGGTGCCGTGGACCATGAAGATTTCGCTGGGAACAAAGGCAGAATCGAAGCCGGTGACCTTCAATTTGTACGTACCAAACCCCCCCCACCTCCCACCTCCCCCTTTTGTTTTTCTCTTTTGCCTGCTTGAGAAGGAAAACCAAGTACGAAAAGGGAATCCAAAAGAGAATAACGTATACTAACAAAATCTCTCTGTAACAACAGATGACGGCAGGCCGAGGCATCATGCATGCCGAAATGCCCGCGCAGGACGTGGAGATGAACGACGGCATACAGCTCTGGGTCGATTTGCCCGCGAACCTCAAGTCGACCGAACCGCGGTACCGCGACCTCCGCGCGGGCGAGATCCCCGTCGCGACCGCCGACGACGGCAAGGTCGAGGTCAAGGTGATTTCCGGCAAGAGCCAAGGCGTCGACTCGATCAAGGACCTCGCGTACACGCCCGTGTGGTTCCTCGACGTGACCGTCCAGCCCGGCGGGAAAATCACCCAGGAACTCCCGCCGGAGTGGAACGCCTTCGCGTACACGCTGGACGGGGTCGTGACCTTCGGCAACGGCAAGAAAGACGCCGGCGAGACCGTCGTCCCCTACCACAACGTCGTGTTCGAACGGGACGGCGGCGACGTCGTCACGGCCCACGTCGAGGAGGGCGCCGCCGAGCCCGCGCACTTCATCATCGTCGCCGGGTTGCCCCTCGACCAGCCCATCGTGCAGTACGGCCCCTTCGTCACCACGAGCAAAGAGGCCGTGTACCAGGCCATGATGGATTTTCAGACATCCAGCAACGGCTTCGAGAGGGCCGCCAACTGGGAAAGTGAGATTGGCAAGACCTTGGGACGAGTTCGGTAAAACAACCCTCAACACGCACCACCACCCAACTACCACCACCATCACCACCATACAGGCATCTGACAGCATCAAATGTGCATTTACACGGGAGTTTCTGGAACACGGGATTTTTTGAGGATTCGCGGGCATAGCATGGCGTCCAGCGCTGAGAGATCAGACGATGCCCATTTTTCGCGAGAGCAATATCCTGTAGAACATATTGTTGGGGCATGCGGATACGAATACAGGTAGCTTTTGATATGGACCAAAGAAATGACATTGGTGATTCTTCCTCCATTAATCAAAGAAGAAAAGCTTTCTATCTCGTTTCTACTCGTGACTTTTTCTCCTGCCCTCTTGACATCACAATTCATGAGAACTTTTTGTGTCTTCAAGGACATCATCCTTCGTGAGTGCGCGTTGCAGAAAACAAAAGCAATCCCCACTTTATGCCACTGCAGCTCAACTCAACACACCGACTGCCGAGAGCAGTCACCTCGTAGGGCTCTACTCCTCGTTACCACCGTCCGGGCCCTCCGTGGCCACGGTACCCGTCATCCCGTCGTCATCTTCGTCAAACGTGTTGAGAGGGACCTCATACAGTCGGATCACAGGCTTGTTGGGGTCTTTGATCAGAACGTACTTCTTGTCTCCATCCTCACCCTCGGCCATGCTCCTGACGAGGTCGACAATGGTACGGACGATACCCCATCCGTTGCTGAAACCCAAGTTCATCTGGCCCGCAAATTCTCTGGGCTTGTATCCCACCACCCCTAGAATGACGTGGTTCGCTGCCGACTTGGGGTTGACCCGCGACACAAATCCGAGTTTCATCTGGTCAGCCTTGGCGAGAATGGCCTGCGTCGTCCATCTTGCGAGCTTGCACGAGTTGTTCTTCATCTCGGTCGCAACGACGGCACCGCGCTGTGACGTCAGCTTGGTACGCCAGTCAAGCGCGCCACCAGCGCCCTGAGCCTTGTGGTCAAACTCGTTGAGCGCCTTGATGACAAGAAATTGATCTTCTCCTGAGATATTGTTCTTGGTCGCGGCGTCGAGTTCCGTGCGGACAATCAGGTTGAGAGGTTCTTCATCACGCTCGAGCGACAGGTCGAAGCGGCGGTACTTGTATGCCTTGGATGCCAAAGGATCCGTCTCGTCGTTGGAGCTGTAGAACGGGTTAGGGTGAGGGAATTCCACCTTGTTGTTTGGGTTCTCGAGCACAGTCTGGAACGCAAAGTTGTGGTTGATCATAGTGGCTTCCATGGCGAGGTTGCTGGGGGTGTTGATGCTGTCTGCCTTGACGCCCGTTTGCGCAGTCGTTGACTCGGCTTCCAAAGGTGCATCGGCGGCGTTCTCGTTGACTGTGACCAGGTCGATGCTGCTGTCGGGTCGCTTGTCGAGGAAGATCTTGTCGCCGTGCTTGAGCACTATAATATCCCAGGAGTAAACCGAGCGCGTAGCACACATGAGCATAGACAGGATATCTGAAGTGGCGAAAATCGTCGCTTCGTCTTTCTCGGCCAGCTCTTGGATGACTGGGTCTGCGGAAGTGGTCACGTTGTACGCCGCACGATCGAGGGACAGGAGTTTGCGCTCGGTGTTCTTCACAGGTGGCTTGTCAAACGACCGGTCGTAGTAGTACAGGAAACCGTAACCATCAAGATCCTCACCGTCCCCGGTCTCGAGGTTAAGTTTGGCAAGTCGGTTGAAGTCGATTTCTTCCTTCATCACCCAGTCTGGGCGGATGTTGACTGATGCATCTCGATTTCGTTGTGGCTTGTCATAATCCCTCCAGCCGAAGCGGCGGCCACGTCCACCACGTCCGCCTCTGTTGTCGTAATACTGTCCTTGCTGTTGCCCTGTCGTCCGGCCTTGTCCTGCTCTTTGGAATGTGCCTCTTCCACCTCGTTGGGCGGCTCCCCGTTGGCCACGCCCACGGAAAACTGCCAGACCACCTCTGCCAAAGCCCCGGGTTTTGTTTGCTGCTCGAGTGTTGTCGACAACAGAGAAGGAAGACTCATCCTCGGCCACCTGCACAGCAAAGAGGGAAGATGTGCCTGCGCCATAGATTTGTTGATCTTGAAAAAGTCAGTTAGCGAGCATTTAAGCGTAATGGAAGACGATGCTCACCTCTGAAATTTCTACCATATTGTCTGCCAGATCGGTCGCGCCCCTCTTTGCCTTCCTGTGTCCAGTCGGCCATACGACCTAACTTGTCGCTTTTCGAGAAAGGAGCGTAAGGTACGCCATCGAGAGTGGTGCTTGAGCTGATTTCTGGGCCCCATTCGTCGTTGACATTGAGGTTGCTGATAACATCAGCAAGACTGATTCCAGGCATGATTGCAAAGATTTGTGATCTGATCAATTGTTGTTCAAGATCAAGCCTTGCACAATAGGGCCCTTGCCCTCGAAACTAAAGAAGGCGAATGCAACTCTTGGCATTGAATTTTGTCCCTTCACAAAAAGGTGCGACCCCGCGCCTGCCTGTTCTCAAGACGTGCGGGAGCTACACCTACTCGCACTGAACAGTCTGTGAGATCTTTGCTTTCGTTGTTGGAGAGTTGTGAAGAATGAAATTCTTCCATCTCTGTCAAAATGATCATATTGTGGTTGCAACACACTTTCAACAAAACTAGCATGGGAATACGGAGTATCTGAACATCACTTATCGCCGTAGCGAAAACCATCAGAACACTGGCGAGCCCAGCGGCTCTCAAACGTACATTAATACCGAGTGCCGCCTCCTGTTGTCCGAAGGAAACATCATGAATACATTTCGTCAATCTCGGCTGTGTAGTCGGTGCCCAATTGATCGTAAGTTTCCGGTTTGGTTGCGAATATACTCGACAAAGCATCGCGAAGTTCAAAATCCTCCATCACTGCACCGAACCCGTAACAACGAACTTTGCTCCTGATAGAATCAATCATGCCCAAGACGTCTTCTCGGGTCAGGGTGGCATAATTCCTGTGACCTTTGAGCGACTGTAAGGCCATAATCGGAGTCACCTGGCCACTAGGGATTGCGCTTCCTTTTAGACTCTGACTCAAATTGAGTAGATTGTTCAATATTTGCACCGACTCGGCATCGGGAACCTTGTGCTCGTACGTTGGGTCCAGACCACCATTAACAGCAGGCGTATGCTGAATATGGCTCGGTGGAGGGCAAGACGCCATCAGAGCATGGCCGGAGAAAACTGCTTCTTCGTCATTGTTTGGCGAATCCATCGATCTTCGCACCAAGTATTCCCCATGATCCCGACAGGTTTGCTCAAGCCTAGACAAAGGTTAGCGTGGCTATAATTGCCTCCGAGGAACAGCGCCACTCACTTAAGAATGAAATCAATCCCTAGTTGCGGCTCTTTCTCGAAGATCCCAGGTACGAGCATTTCCGACATGCCGGGCATATCCGAAATAGCTCCAGGTTCTTGCTTAATCGAGACCTCCTGGATGTCTGGGCCCTGAGGCGAATGGCTATGGTGCGTGGTACCGGGAGAGTGGCCTGATGTGCTCATAGCATTGTTCACGCCCAGGGAATACACGGTCGGTGTTGGTTGGCCCGCTGATCCATAGCCTACAACAGAGCGTCCAGCCATTGAAGTCGGGGGACTGAAAGTCAGGTTGGGTGGACTTAAGGAATTCTCTTCTCGTTTTGGCCGCATGGCAATCACAGCTTTGCGGTTCTCCAGTTCATTTTCGAATTGGATACCTCGATTCATAAGGATTTCTCGCAAGGCCAGGTTTTCGTTTCTTTGGTTCTCGATAACGAGTTGCTGCTGTTTAAGGGTGGCCTCGCGGGCATTCTGCTCAACAAGATACGTTTCTCGTAGCCGCGCCAATTCCATCTCCAGCGCTTTGATATAATTCTCCTTTCTCTCTCGATGTGTCCTAAATAGTGATTTCTTGTCAGAATCTTCATCCGGTTTTCGCTGAACGGCTGCGACCTACCGTTGAGCCTGACGATTTAGCTCCTGCCGCCGCGTCTGTGCTGGTTTGCTGTCCGGCTTCGGCCCCCTTCGTTTTGCTGGCTGTCCATCTAAAGAGACGTTGAGTGCTTGACAGCTTGACTGACCGGACGACACGCCTACCTCTTGTCAACTTCTTATTCATGCCACCAAAGCCCTTGAGTAAGCCCCCGTAGGCGGATCCTTTGGCCTCGCCCACCATACCATTGTCTACTTAGACATAGATCAGTATCCCGGCAGAGAAGTTATGCGCACACATCTTGATTTTGGACATTCGTTATAAAACCATGCCAGCAATAACCAAGTAGACCCATGGATGACTTACTGTATACTGGGACAGCACCGTAGTCTTGACCCGCCCATGGTGAATCCATTTCTGAAGATTGCTGCACATTGGAAAGCATTTGCGGATGCGACGCCATGATATCCAATACAGCGAGCAGACCTCGATCACACGCTTATCCACGACGGTCCTGAACTGTTGGTCCGAAATTGACAAGGTATGCGTGTCCAGCAGCGACAACAGCTAGCTGAAGCACCTAGTCGTTTTGCGGAGTGGCTGTTGACGAACGGCAAGAGACGAGCCGAGGAGGCTGAATGCGGAGAGTTCAGCGGCCAAGCCTTGTCTGCACAGTTCAAGCAATCACAAGTGGTGATTTGCAAGGCGACAGGAATTGCCCAAGATGCTAAACTGGGCAAGGAGAAAATTTAGGACTTCAACATGAGACAAGGTCGATGCCGTTGAGGTCGAAGATGGCGCAGTGGTGGCTCGATGACGGGGGACGTGCGCAACACAATATTTGTGAGCGGGACAAGATTGCTGATCGTGGTAGGTTCGTTTGTGCAACAGGAACGTCGCAAGCAGCCCTTTCGTCAGAGCTAGAGGAGGATCCGAGGAAGATGAAACCACTGCGACCACTGCTGGCAATTGGCACAGGCGGGAACAAGAGTTGAACTGGTTCGATTGACGGGATAAATCGATAAATCGAACTGGATCAGGTATGTCCGATGCAGTTCAATGATTTTCGATGAAGAGCGTTGCGACGAGTAGGTAAGCCTAGTGAGCCGCCAGTCTCGTCAATGGTGGAAGTGTCAATCAAGTACTCGTACTAGTGGAAATGAGCAGCTAAAAGGCCCAGATAGATGCCAAGTCGGCCTTCTGCGCATAACGGTCTGTACCCGTTAAAACCAACAAAGTCGCAGAGCGGGTAAGCGGAGCTGGGCCGGGATGAGCAGGTGCTTGACTGAGGATGGACAGGTAGTGTAGCACATGAGGGACAGTAGAAGCCGGCAGCTTGTGCAATGTGATGTCAAGATATGATAGAGATGGAAATGTGAGAACCATGCAAACCAAAGGCGCAAGTGCAATGGATACTACCTGTAGATTACCTCGGGTGATGATGGGGCAGCAACCTCAGGCACAAGTAGTCAGCCGCATGTATGCGTCTTACCATGACATGACCGCACATGGGGAAGATTTCCAGAAGAGCATTTCTGTACGAGGTACATGTCTCTGACACAGAGCACGAAAGTCTCTTCCATATTATCGAAGCGGGATTGGTGGATGGTGGAAGATGAAGGTAGTATTGTACCTTAGGCCTTCAAAGCCCCAGAGTTGTGCTGTGTAACCAGCTCAGGCCCACAGGCACAGCCTCACAAGTACCTCAAGGGTATGGAGTAACCTAGAATACGCACATGCGCGGAGTCCCTAGGGGCCCAGCGCCGCCTAATACCTACCTGGAAGAACGATGCAGGGGTCCCTAATAAGGGGAATGGGATCTTTTGTTGGTCCCTGTAACTCCCGCCAGCAGTCAGCATGACGACTGGTTAGCCATGGCGAAGCAAGAACTCACGCGTTTCGAATATCCATCCCTAAAGGCATTGAATAGTCCCCTCCGACAACTAGACTCATATCTTGTCTTTCTTCCGTCTGGTTCGGGACGTCACGGCTGTCCTCGAGATCACAATTCAATACATGGACGTCTGCATAGTCCTCGTTCGACACACTGGAAACAACGATGGGCTGATGATAGAAGGAGCACAGAGTGCACACCGTAGCGAGAACTCGCCCTCAGCGAAGAGCGAAGCCAGCCGCGACAGAACAATTTATAGCATGAGTTGAGAGGAGGGACAGCTCTCCCCCGGTACTTACCTGGGCAGGTAGATAGAGACCAGTAAATACTGCAGTTTTGATCCAAGTTACTCCCCCCTCGTGGCATCTCGTATCTCAGCATCACCACCGACTTGACGCAGGGATGATTCAGGGCCGTCGTCGGGATTGGTGGATACTGAGGTGGCTACATTGTATTTGGCACTTTGATTTGGAATTTTGTACCATCATTCAAATCCACTAGCAAGTCCAACATCTTCACTCCGTTCTCCTAATCGCGTCCTGTATCTCCATGTCACAAATCACAAACGGCTGGTTGCTGCCGTTCTAGAATTGGCCTTCTGCTTGGCGGGTTGAGCCATCGTCGACCTCGGAGCAGGCGATGTCCATCCTCATCAATGGCAACTGAACGGCCTGATGCCTCGAGGGACTTTTCAACATGCGAAGTCTTAGTTCACATTACCGCGCCATCTTCCGCACAAGACGATGCCCGATTTACATCCGTCGCAGCAGCACTCCTAAATTTCCAGCCCGCGAAGAGAGCAAAGGTAGCCGAACTAGATTTCATTTCTTCCCACCCCGTTCCCACCAATACAGAGATCAACGCAACTGAACAAGAGCCCTTCCCAAAGCAGAGGTAGGTTGTCGTCGTCTGCGGTGATGTCTCTTCGTTAGGCTCAATGCCAGCGCATTCTTTATCGCGCCTAATTCCCATTCCCCCAGTCTGCCTTTCAAATGCGCCATACAACTGACCTCTTGCCTAGACAATCACACAAACCTGAAGCTGAAGCAGCCAGACATTCTCTGAACGACCAGGCACTAGGTTGCAACTCAGAGCACACTGTCTTGCAGCCAGCAGGATATGCTTGCCCAGAGGCATTGCCCTTTGCCAATGTCTCCGGCGCGCTGCCTTCGAGATCACCTGAGGCGTGGCCTCATAATCGAACCGCCGCCAACACTGGATATTCGACTGGGCATCTAGTTCCTCATCACTCAGAGAATTGCAATATCTACGAGAAGAGGAGGTGTCCTAAACGGCGACGTCTCCTTGCTCCCGAAAATGAGCATTCTGTGGGCTGTGGGCAGCCTCTTCAATACAATCCATGTATAAACACGCAGCACCTGGACGCTCCCAGGGTGCGTCCTGCAGATAATTCTAGTTCTTTGCCGTCCACAATGTCGCCTTCGCAACCACTTCACTGGCAAGCTCCGACTTGCAATAACAGGGCTACTGTGCCAGGATTCGAGCCGGCGATAGGCTTCTCCAGTCCAATTTACCCTGTCATGGGCCGACCTGATGAAGAGATTTCTCAGCAAACACCTACCCGCCACCGGCACGGAGAAGGGTTGACCAACTCTCAGCCGCTTGACAGAGCTCGTCAGCCACGGCATAGACAGAGTTTTCCCTCCCAACTTTCTGATCAGATCCACGGGCCGAATCCTCAAGGTGGCCACGCAAGATTTGTCACTCACGTCACCAAAACTTTACGAAAGCTAGCTGTACGGGTGCCGCTTTCAAAACACTTTTACCCATATTGCGTCACTAGGGACGTCCGTGTATTAGAAAGAGGATATTGGGAGTTCTTGGTTGGAATAATCGAGTCTCCGACGACACCGGATCCGAGACAGGCACAACAAAAGCGTCGCAACGATGAACCTATCTCTCTGTGTTCGGGGAGAGACTTCCTTCAGCTTTGGAGGAATGTGTCTCGTTTCATAAAGGACGGCAAGGCGGGATGGGGAACATCTATAGTAAGGAAACAGGTTCGACGAGGTCTCTGGAGAATCCGACTATTCACCTGGGCTGAAATCCTTGGGCATATCTGGCTGGTGCTGTGGGTTCTGTCGGACAAATTGATTGAAAACATCCCCATGCACTGGATAGATGGACGTGGGACCGCTGTTGTCACCATGTCGGGGAGGAAGCAGAGAAGGAATGGTCGTTATATTTGGGCACCCAAGAGTACTGAGGGCGAGCGAGGCTGCTGGGGGATGCGGAAGCTGGAGATGGTCTGACGACTACATCTGATTCCATCTAGTGATGTGTAGGTATATATGAAGGCAAGACCAAGTCTATGGATTTGATCTACGACCCAGTCTTGGGGGTCTCTTTGCAATGAATACTTGGACTCCTCAGACTCCCCATCGTCATAGCGAGAGCAGAGGGCAATGTACCTTGGGTACCTACTGACAACTGTAGTCCGCAGCGGTGCCTCGGAGCATCTGGTGAAGGTAACCCTGCTCGGTAAAGTCTTGGCGGGGTCATCTAGTCCGGTTAGGTACTAGTGCCTAGTTAGAGGGAACTCTCCTTAGTAAGTTTAGCGGGCAGGCCTTGCTCGCATCTGACTGGGGTTCGCTCTTATGACTCGTAGAGCCGGCGCATCAACTCGTACTCGTGCTCAGTCAAGCCTTCACATGCATGTGAAGATTTGTTCACTTCCGCCTCTCTACTCCCCGTTGCTGGACTTCCTAGGTCTGAACATCCTCTTATTACACCTCCCTTTCTCTACAGGTTTATCCTTCCTCGTTACCCTTGACTCCCGCTCACTTTGTCCACCTTTGCCCCTCCTACAGTTGCGCAATAGCTTCGGCCCGCCCAAAGAGACGAGCGTCCCAACAGATCTCCAATACAACATTCAACCACAAGGAGCAAGGTGAATCGTTGGTCAACCTTCAGCGCAATACCAGGTCCATGCTAGCATTCGACCCAAGTTCTCGAAGCCGACCACTTTGCTGAACTTGCCGAGAATTCGCTCGAGAATACCCGCCTCAACCACTATTCACTACCGCTCTTCGAGTCTATTTCCACCTACCACGTCAGATCCTCATATAGCCCACCCATCTGAGGACAACCTGTGGTCGAGGCTGCATCTTGCAGCCTAGAAGAGGTGGCGCAGTGGCATCACGTGGATGTTGGCAACACAAAGCATGTCGTCCCATGGTGGACAGCCGAATTTCCCATTCGGATGTAGGAAACACCCTGTCAGATCCAAAGCATTCCGGGAAGCTTGACTTACTTTTTACTTGTAGATCAACAAGAGAATATACACGGATTAGGTCTGCCTGAATTCATCACTCCAGGCCCTCCACCAGGTCAGCCCTTGCTCAATGCAACCGAAAACCAGAATCTCGATTCCTTCTTCAACGACTTCGACCAGAATGCCCCTGCAAAACATTTTTCTCAATTCGTTCCTACGGGACACGACCAATACTTTGGCATACCACCTTTGTTCGTTGGGTCAGAGACCGATTTGGGACCTCAGTCTATGATTGCTCCCAATCCATTGCAGAGCGGAGGGTTTCAGTATGGCAGCGACATGCTTGGGCATGATCTCAACAACTTTCGCCACACAAGTATCGGACACCCTGGCATGCACAGTCACTTGTACGGCGATCCGTCCATGCAGAATCCTATACCCAATCATATCCAGCCAGTAACCTCAATGCAACCGGCTTTTGGAGCTACATGGCAGCAACAAGACTTCCACCAGCCCGCAATGCCAAACCCCCAGCAGCCGAATCGGCAACCGATGGCTTTTGGTACCGATGCTCGATTTCAGCCCAACGGCTATGCGGCCCCTCATAATCCCTCTGATCCGGATCTTCCCAATGGAATGAAAATTCACCCTATGGATTTTTTTGAGCCGACGAGTGGAAGTACCACCCAACCAAACACTCGGCCGAGCACCAGGCCCAATACGCAGCCATCAAGTCCCAATTGGCAAAAGAAGAGGACTTTTGACGACTTCCAGCAAGATCAGCCCAATCAGACAGGATTGAATCTACCGACGAATGGGCAGCAGAGCATTACCCTGACTCAACCAAGCTCTCGGAAACGAGGTTCTATGACAAAAAGCGACAAGGCCAAAAGTACACAGCCACCTACGCCGCTCTCGCACCACAAATCACAGACGCCCGTAAAGAGTGAAGGCGACGATCACGAAGAAGATGCCGAGGCAGAAGAGGAAGACGAAGCCACTCCCGAACAACTAAGCTCGTCCTCACCCACTCGGGGGCGCCGGAGGATCACTGCTCCCCCACAGTCAAAAGCTGCCCAGAAAAAGAAGGCTAGTTCAAATACGACATCATCTCCGACCAAGCCCGGACCTAGAGTGAAGATGGTTGCTAGGAAAATTGTCAGTAGTAGAGTTCCACTCACCCAGGAACAGAGGAAAGCCAACCACACGAATTCCGAACAGCGTCGTCGCGACGCTACCGCCAGAGCCTACGCTGAACTGTACGACCTGGTACCCGAACTTGAGGATCACGGTAAACAGAGTACGATGAAAAAGCTCGAAGTTGTTGTGGCGAAGGTCCTTCGCGTCAAGCAAACGGTGTACGAATTAAGGATGAAGCTTGGCCTTGACATTCACACCGGCAGGCCCAAAGACCTCAACGACGCAAATGCACAATGATACTGATGACTGGCACTGGTGGAATTTACATTGGACAGGATGGTAGACGTGGTGGTCGTGCAGCCAAAGAAAATCCATGAATTCTCTGTATATTCCCGGTGTCAAACCAATAACGACGTGCCCCTGGTCTTCACGACTGATGTGGCCAATGACACAAGTCAGAGGCGCAACCAATGACTAGGCACGATTTATCTCCTTGCTGTGATCTACCTCAAGTTTTGTTTTCCAACAACGATACCCCCCCTTCGATTCTGAGATGAACTGAACTGCCACCGTCGGCATTGATGCATAGGCCAGCTTGGACACACAGGTGGCAAAAATGAGCGATGAACCTTTTTTTTTATTTTCTTTCCGACAACTTCTTGGTACAGAGTACCGCAAAATATGGGAGTGCCACTGCCTAGATAATCTCTAGGACCAGGTGGGAGATGTGGTTAGCAAGTCACGCGGGCTCGGACAGTTCGACTGACTGCACAAGAAGGAGGAGGAGGACGACGACGACGACGACGAAGAGACCTTTTTGGTGGACAGAGGGGGGAAGAGTGTGTGTGTGTGTGTGTGAGAGAGAGAGAGAGAGAGAGAGAGATGGGATCATTTCGTGGAGATAACAAAAAGATTACCACTCTCCGACAGGCGTGGAGAGTGTGACTGTAATATGGTTGTGTATATACGCAAGAACCTCGGGGTCTTTCTTGGTGGGTTCAGCACACATACCATTCAGGATACCAATACGATACTACCTACACATCCCAGCCTAGGCGTTGACATTTCTCTCTCAAAAGCCGTGCCAACATCCCTCCGTCCCCGTTCGCATGAACATTCACACCCCCATTCAACAGCTCCGCGACCTCGATGGCCTTTCTTGCCCAGAACTGTGGCTGTCTATAATGAGCACGGTATGCATCGTCGTCACCACCACCACCACCATCAGCATCGCCATCACGGTCCTCGTCGTGGCCACCGTGGCGTCCGCCCTTGTGCTTTTGACAGGCCGCCATTTCAGAATCAGTCTCTGTTTCACTAGACGCCACGTATAGGTCAATGGAGAGATTGAACAGTGTGGTGGCAAGCCATTCGAGCTCTTCCGCCGGATACGCCTCGTGATCCTGCACGGGAGAACAAGGCACCGCCGCCGCCGAACGGGCAAGACCCAAAGCTTGATCCACGACCGTGTCGACCGTGACCAGCCCAATCTCATCTTCCGTGTCGACGACGGCAAATTCGTCGCGGTGCCCGTCCAGGAGGACCTGGACGACGCATCGGATCCAGCGTGACGCTTGCGAGAGGTCGTAGCCGGACTGGGTGCGGATCCCCTGGATGAGCGTCGAGAGCAGCTGGGTCACCGCTGAGGTTGGAAACTGCACTGGAGGGTCCATCGCGTCGCCGCCCGGGGAGTTACGACAAGCAGCGGACAGAATCATGTCTGCCAAACACGAGTAAGTCTTTCTTGGAGGCTGAAGCTGGGTGATCTGGCCCAGGAGGCTGCGAAGTGAAAAAAAGTCACGACGATGGCTCGTGGCGGCCGGGTCTGTGGCCGTCAGGAACAGAAGTGCTTCGAAAGCGAGAGGTGAAATCGAGATGAGTTTCTGCTTCATGTCTTCTGCTGTCCTCCGGGACTCATCTCCTGGCAGCTCCTGCAACTTGCGCTGCATGGTCGAGAATCTGTCGAACGCGTTCCGATAAAGCAACTCCTTGATATCTCTAGGCGAGGGAGGTGACTTGCTGAGATACGAGGTTTTCGGAATGTCTTCAACCGTCCAGGACGGAGAGGCTGACCTTGCTTCACCCACATAGAGAGCTACTTGCAGGGCCCACATGTCAAGTTCGTTTTTGAGTTGTTCTTCGGACGGAGCACCTGCTCGAACATCGGAGACGACAGCAAACTGGAGTATGTTTAGATCCGGTCGAAGTTCTCAATCCAAATTCTTAGTCCTACCTGACACGAATACTGCAGAATGTCGATCAAGTATCTTGCTGGCCAGGAGTTATGATTCTGGGCTGCACAACTGAAGGCTGTCTTTTGGAACCATCTACATTCTTGGAGTGGTACCCCTTTCCCGCCAGAGGTGTTTTGACTTAGTGTCGAAGCTGAGCACGGTCAGTATCAAGACAGCCAAGGCCTTCAAGCTCGATCGTACCGAACTTGAACACTCCACACAGCCTCCGATGAAGCTCATCCTGACCTTCACTTGGCTCCGAAAGAGCCAAGATCAGAAGCCGAGCCGTAAATCTTGAACCGTCAGTGGCATGTACATGGGGTTTTATTCCAACGCACCTCAGCAGAGCATATGCATCAACTTCCGGTGGAAGGTTCTCTCTGTACTTGTCCAATATCCGTTGAAGCAACTGTGCTGCCTGGGGTTTCGTGCCATGTCGTAGAGCTTCGGCAACAGCAACGAAGAGAATCCGATTTCGATCGTCGTGCACCATCGACAGAGAACTTAATGCAGAACGCACTGGGATTCATCAGTTTAAAGTCAACCGGAGATCGTGTGGACTCACCTTCGGCGTCATCGCCTTTCCGAAGTGCTAGGCAATAGTGGAGATATCGGCCGAGGAAGTGTTGTTTCCCTCTCGTTGACATGGTATTCCAAGCCTTGGAAGCAGCCTCCACGTCAGACAGGTCTAGGTAACACTGCATGACCTTTCTGTGCACGATTAGCCAAGTTCCTGCAACTGGGAAGTGGATCGTGTATACCTCTCGACTTTGCAAGCATTCTCAACATGCACACCGCCAGAGAAGAGCCCATGCTGGGCAGCACGACACCATTCTACCGCATCCTGTTTTGCATCCTGGTTGAACGAGTCTTCAACTCGTTTCCAGAGAAGCTACTAGAGTCAGAGAACAGAACTCCTACCCATACCAGCTTGCAACTCACAACAAATGCGCTTTGCGCAGCTTCCGGCCCCATGTTCACGCGTCCTGCCGACTGGATTTGATTGAACCGACATGATGTTTGATCATGGATCCTCGATGGGCTGCTAGGCCCCGAGAGAGTCATGATCCAGACCAAAACTATAATGGCACTGTCTACCCAGTCGTGCTCTTCTCCGACCACCAATCTTGTCGTGATGTAAGTCATCAGAGCCTCGATGGCATGGTGAATGCTGTGAAGAATGTATGTCAGCATTGCAACTTGTGGAGACGAAATCAGCCTCACCTCAATGATTTTAGATAGTGAACATAATGCATGATCCTAGCACGATCAGTACTCTGCGTCACAGATTATCCGGTATAGGTAATACCCACAATCTGTGGTTCGACAGGATTAAATGGGCGGATCGAACCAGCTTCAAAAACTCTTGATAGGTCAGTACGATGGTAATACCTGAATGTGACGAGCTCCTACCTTGATAAAATGCGTCGACATCCGTCCTGCCATCCTCCTTGTGAATCTCCAGCTGGAGGACAATGACACAGGCCTTATGACCAAATTCCTGGACTAATCAGCCTGTGAAAGTCTCGACAATCGAGAGGTCCCCACTTCTTTCAACTTCACCATGACCCTGCAAGCCTCGTCACGGTCTTCGAAATCTTGACTAGAACGTAGAGCTCTTACTGGTTGCAACTTCAGCAAAGGCTGCGTATCAATCGCCCGAAAAGCAGAAGTCCAGCCTTACCAAGCGTGTGCAACAAAGCGAGTCTCATTTCGTGTACGTCAGCATCTACAACGCCCGCATCGTATTGATCTGAAAGTTCGCAACCTCTTCGTAGCCACTTTGTTGCTACATGGCCTTGCCTTGGATTCTGATCGAGGCGATCACTTCCAATCTCATAGCACAGGTCGATCAAACCTCTGACGACTCCGAGGTCGATATTTGACTCAACAGCTTCGAGCTGTGCATTGAAGTGATCCGCAAGTTCGATACGGTCTTGCTTCCATGCCTGTTTGTGGTCAAAACCTCGCCCGTCAAAGATGTAAGGGCATGTTACGAACCAGCGCGATCCGTACGAGTAAATATTCCGCACGCAAAGCGTTGCTTAGCACAGCTTCGCCATTATTGTCATCTTGTTTGATCTCACTCAGTTCTTCGTCTTTCGCCGCCAAATGCTCCACAATTCGAGCACCGAGATCGAACAATCCAGCATCTAGTAAAATGTGTGAGTAACGACCAAAGCACTGGTTTTCTCGATGATCAATTGTACCGAGGCAGCTTTTCGAGGTCTTCAGAGCGTGCCGGAAGAGGTTGAAAGCATCTGTTGGCATGTGAGATTGCACCCAGAGTCGACAGGAAGTAGTCAACTTTACTCTTTCCATGGGACCTCGAAGCGCTCTCGACAAGGAAGTAGGAGAAACATCGTACTGCTCGCCGAGATCAGTCAGGGAGGTCGAGGTATGGAGTTGGAACATGTTACTGGTCGCCAGATGCTTCGGATCTTGTGTTCCATCACTCTTGCCTAATCTGCAGCACGTGTTCCACAATGAAACTCCGATCCGATCGAAGTCAACCCGTTGCTGAGGTGAGAGGTCTTTGCGAGGGAGAGGCAAAGCTTGGACATATGATAACGTGTCTGCAATGGTTTGGGATGGAGCATCGACGTCCTTTTCGAGGACATGCTGTAGATGTAGTGCAAAGTCTTACTCCTCTATTAGTCGGACGCAAAGAATTCTCAGGCATACGTACCGAGTACAGATCGCACTTTGCTTGCAATATCTTGGATGGGCATTGCAGATGATGGCGGGGACCTTTCAGAATGCGAGAAATCGTCTGGTGCTACGAAAGAGGGCGAAGGGACTCAAGCCGTGATGGATGACGAGGTCAGGTAAGAAGTGCACCACCACCTGAAATCCCAACCTTCAATTTTCACGAAAAGCACCAAACATAGAGAAAAGGAGAGAGTCTCAGCCAGCACGTTTATTCAAGTTTTTTGTTTACCCGCTTTTAATGGCATGATATACATAAGGTATTGCCATCTGGCATCCTTTAATGCTTTGGCGGATTCATGGGCAAGAAATTGCCGACAATCAAGGATGGTCTGTAGTTCTACATCAGCATCCTGCCAGAAACAAAATCAAGTATACTCACATATTGTGGTTGTCTCGTCGAATCGTGAAAGAAAAACAACAGGGGATCTCTTCTCCCTGTCCACCATTGGCGTTTGGCGTTCGTAGCATACAGCTCGTCAACATAGCCTTCTGCTGCTGATCAAAGCAGATCGCACAGAACTTCTCCCAGTAGCTAACCAGCTGGTCCTCGACGATGATCTCGTGAATTGCAAGTTTACCCTATAAAGTCATTAGCAGGCCTCCAAGCCGCCATATTTTGCGGACTTACATCACGGAGGCTCTCGATAGGCACATTTATCAACTCTGCCATCTCTTTGTTGCCTCTAAAGATCTCTCCGGTCCTGCGCCAACAGCACGCCGGTATCGCCATACTAGCGAAAATCCGATCGTACTCCATCAAACTCCTCTCGAACCACATCTCGACCAGCACAAGCTCAATATCGGTCAAGCTCTGCATTCTCTCTCGGAACTTCGGCCTGAACTGATCTAGCTGCATCAAGATCTTGTGACGTGACGACTGTTTCATGTTCTTCTCCATGTACTTGTTGAGCCGGGCATAACCATTGACGTAGTTGAAAGGTCTGAGCATTCCGGCGTCGTACTTGGCTTTGAGTAGTTTTTGCATCCGTTCCTCTGGTGGTTCTGCCCCGGTCGGATCTGCTGCCATCATGTAGTATTTCTCTCGCGCCTTGTCCGAAACGGGCTTCACGCTGGACGGTCTAGAAATCAAGGCTCCGTGAGCAGCATTGTTCTGAGCCGCGGTCGAACCGTCAAGTTGTTGTTCCTGTGGGAGCATGGTCTCAGGAGGATGCACACCGAGCGTTGATGCCGCCATGGTGTTCATGAAAGACGGGTCGTTGAACGGCCCTTGAAACTCGTCCGTGGAATACATGCCGGTCTCTTCAAATAAACTGTTGCTGAGGAAGTCGTTGAGCAAATTGTACTCGTCCGTGACCTCGTTAGCATTAAACATATAATTTGGGTGGAAGGTATGCATGTCGTGAAATCTGTTCTGAACTCCGAGCCACGGGTCATTATAATTGAAATCTAACCCCGGCATTAGTGCGCGTCGAGCTCAGACATGTGCCTTACTCACGAGGTTGGGCGTTTCCATTGAGCCCTACTGTTGGCGTCGGCGCATTTGGATTCGAGACTGGCATCGTGTCATTCGTGGAGGGTCTCAGCCCAATGCTATTCTCTTGCAGAATATTGTGGCCGGATTCATCAATCAGCGCGGGTGCAGGCACGGAGCTTGGTGCCGTGGGAAATTCATCCTTTGGAGGAGAATTGTCGTCGACCCCCGTAGCAGTATCTGAATCGGTCTTTGATTTCTTTTGATATCCGTGTCCGTCTCTTGGCTCGTCATGACACAGATGTCCGATGTTTCTCTTGATGCAGCGCTTGCAGGGTCGATCCTAAGACATGCCCCATCGAAGGAGCTCGCGTCAGCCTGTGGTCCTTGAGAAGCTCTCGCCATGGCAGTTCAGGCGCAATATAATGGAGACGAAGGGTGTCGTACAGAATCGCAGGTCATATGCTGTGTATCCCACCGAAAGTACTGTGTTAGCCTACCCGATGTCTCACTACACACTCGAAACTCGGTGCTGCTGGGGACAGGTTTGAGACCGGGCTTACCGAGCGACGGCAATAGACACAAGCTACACGCAGAAAGCGCACAGTCAGTAGAGCACACGACCGAGATGCTGGAATTTAGACACGCACCATGATTCACTTTGCGCTTCTTCTTTGGTTGGTCGGACGGGGAGGCTTGATTTGCTTTGCGCTGAGTCGCAGAAGGGGTACCGCCCGTCGAGAGCGACGTCTGGGTGTCTGCGCTCGTGTCCATGCCATTGCCTGCATAATCAGGCCCATCTCTGAGATCTGACATGGTAGGCGATTTGGCAACCGGCCGGAGACTGGACGAGGCTTAGAGGTGGAATTGCGGGTCGAGGTGGTAGGCGACACGATCGCATGCGTTCATGCTCATGGCATGCAGTGCGCACCAGGGCCAGAACAAGGAAGGGAGTGATTTACGTGAACATGAACAAGGTTGTGAACTTGTGATACAGAATGAATGAACAACATCGGCGAAGTAGCGAGCATCGAGAAAGCTGCAAACCCGTGGGCCTCGAGCCGACCCCAAGCGCAATCGAGCGCACCCCGCAATCACCCAATTCTGGACGAGTATCTGTACGTAAAATGTCCAATTACCTGGTACGAGTAGTAACTAATGCTCTTCACCAGCCGCCGAGGTCCCTGAGTCGGCGAAAGTTCGATCCTCTGCATTTGTTACTCCAGACCCAGACCTTAGCCTCGCACAGACGGACTTTGTCGAGCCCTTGCAGAACCCAACCATCAAATGGCACCATCAGTGCGGATGCGCGCACTTATGGCATCTCGCTTGAATGGATCATCGGCCCATCGAACTTACTACTTTGCAGCATCACGGATAGCAGCACGCTGTGGATATCCGGCGTGATGTGGACGTACGGATACATCCTGATGATGCTGTCAAGGTCTAGATGAGGAGCCATTCTGCTCCGTATCATCGTATACACCAAGACCACTGGGGTTTTGATTGGAGCCACTACTGATTACATGCCCATCCCATGCCCAAAACCATCAACGGCCGTTGATGTGCGCAAAGTAGCGTCGCTTGCATTGTGTCCATTAACTCCTTGAATGATAATCGATCACCCAAATCGTAGTGATCACTCACTTCGAGGTATTTTTGAGATATTCCCTGGCTAGTGGTATAGATTCGAAACTCAGAAACTTTTGCTGTACGCCAAATCTTCCATAAACGCCGCATCGTGTACATACAAACGACAAGGAAGGTAAGTAGGACCTTGTTCACACATTGACACTGGGCCGCATTCTCTTTCTTCCTTTACCACCACCCGGGGTTCCCTCTTCGTCGCGCTCTCTGGCTCTCTTCTCGCGCTGGTCGAGCACCAAGCTCAGAACGTCGAAACCAAATTGGGGATACTCCAAGCACATCGCCTTGAACTCGGCTTCGGCCTCGTGGCGCAGGACATGGGATCTCGTGGCCCAGAACGCCGCAACTGGTTTGCGGATGGTGGTGTCGGCTGCAGGGGTATTGCCATAGACGTATCTTGCGTATGCGATCTCTCCAACTGCGGTCGAATCGATGCGATGAATCTTGGAATGTGCGAGCGTCTTGAGCTCAGGCATTCCCAGTTTCTGTGCCAGGGTGTAGACACGGGCATGCCTGAGAAGCTGCGCACCATTGTCATCGACAGCGGGTACAGATGGGTCCCGCTCCAAGCCCTCTGCGGAATTGGGAAGTCGCCGAGGGAAGTATTCACCGGTGTACTGGTATTGCAGGAAACAACCAACGGCGTCGAGCGATTCGTCTGGGAGTTCAAGAACGAGCTGGTCGTCATCCATGGTAGCAAGGAGGTTGCTAAAATATGGCGATTGCGTGAGCATGGCTTTGTGCGCTGTCAAGGTAGTTTGTTCGTCACCAGCACCAACGACCAGTTCAACTATCGGTGACTTGAGGTACTCGAGAAACGCGGTTTGAGGATTTCTGGGCGCAGATTCGCCATTGGCTTCTCCTGTGCTGTCGCCAGTGCCCTGTCCTTCTCCATTAGCGTCTTCCACCTCCTGAACTTCTTCGGCAGTGTCCATCTCTACGTCTCTTTCACCAGATTCGGCAATCTGGACAGAATCATCGTTGTCGGCCATTGCGTTTGTGAGGCTCAGCAGGGCAGACGGATAAGAACATATGGGACAAGGATAAAGAATAACTGTTCAACGAGCGATTGACAAAGGAGCGGACGGAGGGTCAGTTGGGCCAGCGAGCGACTTTGCGATTCAAATGCGACTCGAGGTGGCATAACGGCGGAGAGCAGGTCGATCGCCCGCTATGAATTTAGTCCCAGCCTCTCAAGCTCACTACAATAGCAGCACTTTTAGGCCGCTCTGAAAGCCCAGAGCCGATCACGTGCTTGACGTAGATGCAAGACGGCCCATACGAAAAAAAAACCGGTCAGTGTATTCGGTACAAGGAGCAGAAAAGGAGCGCGGGTTCACAGCGCGGGACAAGAGTTTGGCGGATAAGATTTCATTTGTTTATTCTTTTTTTGCTTTGTGTTTTCGTAAATGGCCTGGTGATGTGCCAATTTTCGCTAAAGCATGGATGTATGTCTGTCTAGTCATAAATACCTAAGGGGGCACAAGGGCCACCAGGTAACTTGCTAAGGCACGGAAGAGAAAGTGCCACCGCGTTCAAGCAGAAAACATTCAAGGCCGACGAAAAATTGCTCCATAAATCCCCATGCTATATTTGAGATAATGTGGAGCAGCTAAACACTTGGGGCTGATGCTGTAGTCTGAGAGAAAAGAAGACTAAGCAAGCCAGATACATAAGCAGTAGCAGTCTTCCCCCGGAACTCCTCGCTCATAAAATGTAAAATCGTCAGGGTCTTCCAAAGAGGCAGTGGCAATGCATCTAACGGTAATGGACTGCGTCGCTAGCAATTTCCACGAGATGCTTGGATTGCTGTACCACTACCTCGTGCTTCTTGTTGACAGAGACTTGGGCTGGTATATTACTGGCGATGGGGTACCTTGCACGTCGTTCAAGCTCGTCGAGGGGAATTTGAGAGCGGATGTACTTGGTACGGCCATCTTCATGCCCCTTCCAGTCCCAGCTTTCGAATCGACCTTTGGTCAATGCAGACCAGACCAATCGACGCTGACGCTGGCAGGTGAGGACATCATCGGTAATCTTCTGGAAGTCCCACTTAGCATTCGCTTCTCTTTCGAATGCCTTGAAGACAGCCTGCGTCTGAGGATCTTCACTCGTGGCGAGATTCTTCAGTTCTAGAGGATCGTCTCGCAAGTTGAACAATTGGGGTGGATCAACCGGACACGTGACGTATTTCCAGTCACCTCTCCGGATCATCATCAATGGCGCCACTGTGCCTTCTCCCATGTATTCAGCAAAGACGGTGTCATGACCTCCATCGCTACCATAAAGGTGAGGTAGCAGGGATAAACCGTCCACTGGCAGGCCTGGAACCAACTTTGACCCGATGAGATCTACCAAAGTAGGCATCAGATCCAAAGTCGATACGTTTTGAGAAACACGGTGTGGCTTGAATTGTTGAGGGTGAGAAATCAGCATGGGAACCCGCACAGAGTTCTCGAAGTATGACATTTTATACCAGAGACCCCGTTCACCGAGCATGTCACCATGGTCGCCCGAAAACATGACCACTGAGGTTCGGTCAGCGTCTCGTAAGGCTTCGATAGAATACACAACTTACCTGTGTTGTCATCCAAACCACACTTCTTCAACACATCGAGTAATTGACCAATGCAGTCGTCAACATAGCTCACCGCTCCATAGTATGCGCGTCGAGCACGCTTGATCTGCTCATCGGTGAAGTCATGCCCTTCAAGCTCGCACACGTGCATGAGACGTCGGCTATGTGGATCTTGTTCTTCCTCTTTGAGGGACACACTGGGCAGGTCAATGTCGACGTCCTCATACAGATCCCAGTACTTGTCCTCAATTGCGTACGGGTCATGCGGATGGGTGAAGGAGACGGTCAAGGCGAAAGGCCGCTTGCCGGCAGCTTCTCGGGCATAGTCGTACAGATACTGCTTAGACTTGTACAGAACCTCCTCATCATAGTCAAGCTGGTTGGTCCTGACGCAGGGGCCAGCCTGCAAGATTGAGCTACTGTTGTGGTACCACTCCAAGCGGCGATCGGGATCATCCCAATTAACAGCCCAACCAAAGTCACCAGGATATATGTCGGCAGTCAACCTGTTTTCATAGCCGTGCAACTGATCCCCGATGAAGTGCATCTTGCCTGCCAAGGTTGTCTCGTAGCCTTCAGCCCGCAGGTAATGGGCATAGGTGGGGGTCTCGGAAGGGATAGAGCAGGCGTTGTCGTAGGAGCCAATCTTGGAAGGAAGTTGACCACTGATAAGGCACATGCGCGAGGGTGCGCACAGGGGGCTGTTGCAATAGGCAGAGTCGAACACCACCGATCGCTCGGCCAGCTTGTCAAGGTTGGGAGTCTTGATCTGTGACTTTGGGTTGTGCATCTTCAGCAGAGGGGCCGCCAGCTGGTCCGCCATGATGAAGAGGATGTTTGGCTTTGCTGGAAACAAGGGGGTTGAGAAGCCTGCCGCGCCCTGGTAGCCATTTGGCGGCGAGATGGGAGGAGAGGCAGGGAGTGGTTCGTAGGAACCCATGATTGCGTTTCTGTCGGTCGGTAGTCTTGAGTCTCTCAAATCAGGACGATCTACTATCTGCTCGGGCAAGCTGGAGGGAAGGAAGAAGCAGAGAACAGAATGAGCGGAAGCAGTCAGAAATATGCAAGTCACAGCAGGCGGCCAAAGGAGTGGAGCGAGTTCGGGCTCTGTATTGCGTGCTGGAACTCTGGCGACAGGCCGCACCCAGAAGAGACGAGGATGAAGGGAGGCAGTAGGAGCAACACCAACAGCAACAGCGGGCAGAAGTTTACTCAGCCTGGTATCGCGTATGTGGGGAATCTGCTAAGGTGGTCAACGAACGAGTACGGCGCGTGCACCATCAGCAGCCCACGTCGATTTCATCTTGTCATCATTCTACTCCATCTCAGGGGACCTTGTGGAGGATGCGGGAGGCGAAAACATCAGCTTTGACTCTCCGTGACGCGGAACGAGAAGATTTCGAGCATCTTTATGGAGTGACGGCGACGACAAAAGGAATGGCAACATCTGGTGGAAGAAGCACGCCATTTCTTTCCGCTAGTGGACTGGCCAGGGCGGTGAGAGAGGGCAGATCCATGACGCCGGGCCGGAGTGTGAGTAGCGCCGAGTAGTGCGAGGCCGGTGTAGTGCGTACTTCTGCCTCTCGATATGTACTAGGTATCGTCTTCCACGCGGTGCAGGGTATAGGAGACGAGGCCGGCCAATGCTTGCACGGCCTTTCCTCGCTTAGCTATGCTTGATGATACCATAGCATAATTTGCCGTGCAGCAGGGGTCAGGGACTGACAGCACATTGGCATTGCTTGAGGCGCGCAGCCGGGGAACAATTGAGGGGCAAGGCTGAGGTCATCTACGGTATCGCAGCCTTGAGCTGTGGTTTGTATGTCGCTCGCTCCCAGTTGTGATCATGTCTGAAACCTCAATGTGTTCCTGAAGAGGGCTTGAGTTTTTGACGATCATCAGTCTGAGCTGTACTCTGTATAGTCGCCGTGTCGGATTGAAGCCTTCATATCTCTCTCCATTCTAGCCTTGGCGCCCTATCCATGCAAGGCTCAGTCACTAGGTCAGTCCTTATCACCATCTCACTACGGAGTATCCATATCTTTCTTGCGTCGCCATCGGCATTCACGGTTGCCTGAAAAAGTCAATAGATCCATAGAAGCCTAAAAGAAGCGTGCATACAAGTGCCACTCCTGCATACCTTGTGAATGTTACTTCGCATTGGTCCTATTCGTGACGATAAGCACTCTCATATAGGCTTACATTCGCACGTTTAGATACACCTTCGGTTTATTCATGCACGTTTGTAGTCGGATGAAAGTCTAGATCATCCTGAAACGATCTCGACATTTTGTCCGCTATCCTCTTGATCGCCGATCAATCAGTACCCCAACACGACTGGCAAGTCCCGACCATCCTCGGTCTCCCTGGGTATCAGTACATTCCACCCGGAACATGTTCTCCGAGTTTAGATGTGGGCATCCTGGTCCACGCTACTTTCATCGTTGATTTAGTCAAGTCGTTATGTGGCTTCCTGGTCATCGCGTGACCAACTTGCTCTGTCATGCTTTATGTTCACGTGGTATTGGAAGCGACAGGCCGCTAGGGAGAAAGATGAATCCCAGGTTACAGAAAAACAACAGGAGAAAGATGGCAAGACGGTTGACAGCAAGCTTAGGTCCGTACAGGTATCAGCATGCACTAGACTAAAATCAGGCATAGAATCCATGTGACGTACAAAAAGTCTGGATTTCCCGCCTGCTGCGATGCACCAACAAGTCGCAGCAAGTCGACGCTGTTGATGTATCTCAATCACCTCTCCACGACAGCCGGACCAAGGCCCAGCGCTTACTAGATGCTGGCCAAAAATCCTCGAAGCCTCCTGTCCTTCCGGCCCACGACCCAAAGTGTACTACGTCTGGGAGATGGCACCCTTCCATCCAATGGCCATCTCTAATTCTGCCGGGCAGAAATCAGCGCTCTGTGTCGCAGTGTCATTTGACTTATTTGGGAAGTCGCCTCCATGGCGCTTCCCTGTCCTTCTACACCAGTCACCAGAGTAACGCACATGACTCAGAGCACACTTGCGTCGAGTCTCGCATCACAACCGTAGCAATGTCTGGCATTGACTCCTCACTTGGCAAAGTGCAGATCATATCCGAGCCACTTTCTCGCATTGACTTCCTGAGGATTCAGCCCAGGCCAGCCATAGGTGAGGGGAAAGAAGAAGTAGAAGCCGTAAATGACCGCGGCCAGTACGACTGCTGTAGCAACCCACGTGGTGAACATACTCTGGCCTTTGAAACGCTCCTGGGCAGTTTGGAAGGACCGTCGAGTCTTGTCAGGTACCTTGCTGATGACTTTGTCCTTCTTCACGGCGATGGCGGATGCGGTTTCATCGTCAAGGACAGGATCGACATTGAAAATGAACTCGACAAGGGCACCAGTGACAAGGCATGAAGCCAAGTGTGCAGGCAGATAGTGGTGGAGGAACAGTTGGCGCCCCATGAGGTAGAATGGGAAATAGTGCGCAGCCCAGCAGAGGAAGAAGAAGCCGGTACTATTGTATAAGCGCGAACGAGTGCCTAAAAAAAGGGTGAGTGTGAGCAAGAGACCATACCAGGTCACCACGAAGGCGGGCAAACTTACGTCTGTCGAGGGCATCAACTCCACGTCTCAGGCTTAGTTGGTCTGCTCCCATGATGCCGGCTAGCACGGCAAGCAGAGCAGAGGTAATCCAGTATCCGATGGGATTTCCGAGGAAGTAAATCTGCTGCTTGGTGCTCTCTTGAGTCCAAAAGCTGACACCTCGGAGAAGGAACGGCCATTGGTAAGGCTGAGAAGCATAGGGGTGGCTAGATGTCAAGGCATTGTTATGGTAGAACATCGCCCGTTGCAATTCGATATACTTGGTGAGGAAGGGCAAACGCTTGACTTTCTTTGGCTCCTTGACCCGTCTGGGAGAGTCTTCTGGTAGACTCGGGATGTCATCAACGTACCAGATGTTGCTAGATTGCTGGACGTTCTTGTTGCCGTTAATCTCGGCCTGCTTGAAAGCCCATTCTGGGAGAGGAGTGGTGTGCGTCCACATAGCCACCTTGGTCGGAAAGTGGATAAGTTTGAATTGACCAGAGTGGGATTTGAAGGGCATTCCCTGTTTACCTTGCTCCATCCGAATCTCGAACAAGGTGTCATTGTGACGATCACCAGCGGCCAGGTCTAGAGGCACTGTGGTAAATTCTTGGTTCGTAGGGTAGTACGGAGATGCCACGTCATGTGTAAGAAGTATCGTATCGGTGACAATGTGTCGCAGCTTGACCACGTCTCCATTCAAGACGGGCTGTCCCTCCTTACTCGAATCAGTGGGTACAGTGCCAGGAAGGATCTGCCACTGGTTGTTGGTGTCATTGAATGGATAGCCTGTGACCTGTTGTCCCTGACTCGAGATACGACCATCTTCGTACCGAAGAGGGTATTTGTCTGGATGACTGTGCAAGTACACTTTTGTATCCTTGTGTCGGAGGGTAATATAGTCGCCGTACTGGATATCAATAGATGCTTGGTGCATCAGATTATCGCTGAGGGTCTCTTGGAACTCCGGCGACATGAAGTCATCCCCGGGGCCAGACCGTGTGAGTACGGCGAAATGGACTTGGAACCAGAACAGATAGAAGAAGAAAGGAATGATGATCAATCCCACAGCACGTGCAACGAAGTGCTTTCCGAATGTCATCAAGTCGAGCGCTCCGCCTTTTCGGTTGACGTCCAGCAGATCCCAGAGGTCGATAAGTACGGCACATCCAATAGTGACGAATGTAAATGTTCCGACGTATTTGGTGGAAATGACACAGCTCATGCAGAAGCCAGTCAACAAAAGCCACTTCCACCATTTGCGACCAAAGGGTTCATGTCGCTGTTTGTAGAATCGAATGTAGGTTAGGATGCTCAAGGCCATGAAAAAGACAAGGGTCGCATCCAGAAGAATCAGCCGGGTTTGGCCAACGTGTGAGTTATCAAAGAGTACAAGCCCTGCTGCAAGAACACAAGCTGGAAGAGAGTACCCTGATTCCCACATGATCAAGAAGACCACCACCACGGTAAGAGCCCCAAGCAGCGCAGGAAGAGATCGGAATGCGAGATATGGTACATTATTGGAGATATAGGATTCGCCGATGTTGTCGAAGAGGAAGTGGCCATCGTACCCAACCAGCCAGCCAACGAATGCGAAGAGGAGTTTGGCGAAAGGGGGGTGGACGTCGAAGAAGTAGGTTCTGTTCAGGTAGTAGGATGCGAACTGCATTCACTGTGAGAGGGGGCACTTCCTACTTCCCCATGGTATATGAACGTACCTTGCCGAAGTGGACTTCATCAAAGACGACCTCATTGGGATGGCTGATCCCGAAGAAGCGAGTAGCGAAGGCAAGCAGGGTGATCACACCCAGAGCCAGCTTGTAATCCCATTGCATGGACGTTTGGTTTTGCACGTCCGCATAGGCCTGGGCAAAGAGTTTTTCATCACTATCCTCGTCAACAGTGATCTTATTCTTTTCCTTGCCACCTCTTTGGCGCAGACTTGCATTGTGAGAAGTCATGCTGCGGGTGAGAGTGAGGGGAGGCTTCGAGGGCGTGCTAGCAATTGCCCTTCGGCGAGGAGCCCCGTCGGTGAACAAAACCTGAGCTTGTGTAGGAGGAAAGAACTGGGAGTCAAAAGAAAAGAGAAGACAACAAAAGAACAGGAATCGAAGGAACTCGCTGGAAACTCGACCACTGTATTAAACATAGATGGGTGATTCCAAGGGTAAGACGTGTCCTAAAGTTTCTGAGACCGCGACAGCTGGTCCGTGCGTCGAGAAGTTGGAGAAGTTCGCCTCCCCCTAATTAGAAAAGGGGCCTGAATACGTAGTACAACTGTACTATTGTCGCTCCTCGTGTAGCTGGATTCGTCGCTGATGGGTCTTAACGAATCTCGCTCATATTCTTGGGGGTCTACGCATGTGGGCTACAGATCCTTTTGGTGGTCAAAAGTGTCAATAAATTTGAAATGGCCGACACCTGCCGGCTCCTAGTCATGCCTGTCAAAGATGCTCAAGGTTTCCAACTCCCGCTGAACGATGCGATCAAATTCGTCGCGATCCATGCCCGCGCTCTTTGCTAACCGATACATACTCTTTAAAGTGGTGCTGATATGCTGCCTGATTCCAATCTCAGAGGCGCCGTACCGCTCTGCATGCTCCTCTAGCCGTGCCACAGTGTCCGATCCTCTCGAAGATGGCGATGATGGTGCTGGTTGGTTGACTGCCAGGTCCTTTTCCTCAGCACTGTCTTTGAAAAGCCCTTGCTGATATGGCGGAGGTTCTCGATCTTGTGATGAATCCAACGGGGCCCCCGATAACAAATGTTGCAACGAATGTCCGTTCAAGGTCGAGCCTGCAGCGTCTTCCATTTCTTCATCTGGGTCGTGCGCATCCAGAGCAGGTTGGACGCTGGCATAGCGAGCATAGTAATCATCCTCTGATGGGCCACTGCGGGCAGGTTCAACTGGAGTTTTTCTGGCCGGTGTTCGTCCTTCTGACCTGTCATACATTGCCCAGTAATCGTCCTCATCAGCTTGTGGGACAGAAAGATTTCGCGTTGACCGTGCATTGGCTCGGTCTGCTTCTTGTAGAGCCTCTGTCACCATCCTCTCCTGGGCAGATTCATTTGCTTCTGTAATCGAGGACGACCAAGACGTGTCTTGCTGTAGATCTGAATCTTGCGGCAGCAGCTCAGCCAGCCTCCAAGAATTGCCCTCCTCATTTCCCGTGCACCATAAGTACACAGCCGTAAATGGCCAATCTTGCAGTGGTACTTGTGCCCGGAGTGTTTCCTCGTCGAATCGCTTATACTTTATTTGGTCATGGTCACCGACTTCGATCTCTCCAGAAACTGGGTGTGGCTCGAACACTGCTTCTTCGATCTTGTCCTTGAGGACGTCTCCTTTCCGTGCATCCCAACATAACAAACCTGCCCAGTTGTCACTTGACGAGGCAGAAGTGTGGAGTTCAAGCCGCTGACGCAGTATCGGGGACAGAAGAGAGAGCAGTACTGGCGGAGGTTTGGGAGAGGCAAACGACGTAGGGAGACAAGCTAGCAGCGGCGGCAGCAGAGAATGAGGATCTGGAGGCGGGATTACTTCGACCATGTTGCGCAGGAGTGGCCGAGCACTCTTCGACGAGGACGCCGGGCGTGTTTAGTAGTGGGAGGTTTTGAGGGGATGTGGCAGAGGGCGAAGGCGTTTGCCTGCGATCATTAGTAGTAGAATTGGATGGAGCGTGAGACACATGGAAATGTCAATAAAGCAGGAAGCTAGACATGTTTGAGGATATGCGGGCTGGTCGCTTGCTGGACTGGTACGGGTAAGCAATGAAAACGGGCCCCGATGCTCATCAAACGGTAGGATTTGTACGAGTACAGCCGGAGGTTCAGTAACATGTGGCCGATCTCCATCGATCTTCTGCCCGGCTGCATGTGAGCGGCGGAGAGGAAGACATGGCAGTCTGGCCAGTCTTCCATTCATCCGGTCTGTCATTTGAAATCTTGTCCGAGCATTCGGCGCACGAGGGCCAGTACCAGAACCTACAATCTACAGGTACTTGGGGCATCGTAGAATGCGCCGTGATCTGCCGAGTATATGGACGTCTTTCACTTGTTTCTCTTTCTCTCTTCCTCTCTACTCTGTAAGGAATACGAGGGTGGAGGACGTGTCTGACCTTTATTGTCCGACACCGCCAGCCTTGCCAATCACATGCGACACAGCCTTGCTGACAAGCCGGGCCAGCCACAACGGCATGTCCCCTGGTTTCACGGTCTGAGAAAACAGACCTTCTCTCACCAGTGACCAGTCCTCCCAATCGCTTGCGTAAGTACGATTGCCATGGCACAATATGTAGGACCTCTACCATGCATCACCCTGCAAGACTATTCGCTTCTGGAATCAGACGTGGCCCTGCCGAATCACCATGGATCATTGTTATCTCTTGCTCATTCCCCGCAGTGGAACCGAATCGCAGGTATCACGACATTGAAAGATTTCTGACTGGGCTGATGAGCGATGACTCTTGCTCTGCCTATGCTTCCTCTACCGACGTCCTGAAGTGTCTAGCAACAGACCCGAAGTCCTCCTTGCCATGGCAAGCGCATCGGCCAAAGATGGTGTCAAAGTGTTTGGTGAATCGCCGGCCTCGAGCCCGCCTTACATAAACGGTGCCGATGAGTCAATCGAACAAACCCCCGACGGCACTGATCATGAACCCGACGTCGACGTCCTGCAGAACCGCTTTCAGGACGAGTCCGTCCGAGCCAAAGCAGAGTTACACCTACGGCGCAAGATTGACCTGCGGCTATGTACCATCGCCGGCATACTGTGCAGCCTGAATCTGCTGGACAGTGGAATCATCTCATCGGCCTCGGTGACTAGCATGCTGTCCGATTTGGACCTCGTCGGAGACCGCTACTCAGTGTCGATATTCATATTCACGGTCGCGTCAATCTGCTTCCAGCTCCCTTCCACCATTTTGCTCCGGCTTGTTGGCCCCAGAATCTTCTTCGCCACTATAACTTGTGCTTTCGGCATCATCACCATGTGTACTGCGGCCATAACTACATGGAGACAGATGATTGCACTGAGAGTCCTCCTCGGTATCTCCATGAGCGGTGTCTTTCCCGGACTGAGTAAGTAGTCTCGCTATTTTAGGTCGCGAAAGTCACGTCTTACCATTCCTAGCATATCTCATTTCGACCGTAAGTCTATCTGGCAAGAAGGCCTCGTGAAACCAATGTGTTCTCCCCAATTTACGGTCGAGTCGTGGTCTAAGACATACCTCGGCACTAATATCGTACTAGTACTATACCCGGAGAGAGCAGCAACTGCGCTTTGCCATCCTTCAGTCGGGCGAGATCACGATTCTTGCGACCGGATCCATCGTCAACTATGGCCTCAACCATCTCGACCACCGCCACGGCCTTCGTGGATGGCAGTACATGTACCTTGTCCAAGGTGCGGTCACCGTCTTCCTCGGCATCGTAACATATTTCTGGATGGTTGAATTTCCTGATCAATGCGAGAATTCGTTTCGCTTCCTGTCGGACGACGAAAAGATTTTGGCCCTCTCGCGTATCAATGAGGATCGGCGCGATGGCGGAAAGCCTGAACCTCTCAATGTGTCCGCCATTCTGGTCAACTTCCTGGACGTCAAACTATACGTCTTCTGTACACTGTTCTTCCTTCTGAACATTGTATCCACAGCCCTCAGCTACTTTCTGCCGATAATATTGGTATGTTCCTCGTCCTTCGACGGTTCAAGCTTCCGCGTGTTGACAGATTACTAGCAAAGTGGAATGGGCTTCGACACTAACAAGGCAATCTTGCTTTCCTCGCCGCCGTACTACTACGCCGTGATCCCCGTCCTGATATCCTCGTATGTCGGCGACAGGTATCGAATCCGGGCACCAGTGATCATCTTCAACGCCATATGTCTGATTGTGGGATTCTGCATGCTCGGGTTTCCAAGTCAAGTGACAGTTAGATACATCGGTACTTTTCTCGCCACTGGAGCTTACATCTCAAACTGGGCGGCACTGAACGCTTATCAAGCCAACAACGTGGTTGGACAATGGAAGCGTGCCACGGTCGCAGCCGCCATTTCAGCTTGTAATGGACTGGGCGGAATTGCCGGAAGCTATATCGTGCGCCAACCTGAAGCGCCTCGCTACTTGACGGCGATATGGGTGAGTATAGGGAGCCATATAGCTATGATCGCTGTTGTTATGGGTTGCACACTATGGTTCTGGGATGCGAATCGCCGAGCTAGACTCGGTGACCGGCTGATAGAAGGGGTTGCGAGTTTCCGCTACACCTACTAATATAGAGTAAGGTGCCGACCTCCAAGCTCTCTCCCGACGACGTTCCCATTTTTATAACATCAACAGTGGATGGATGCCTAGACGAGTCCAGCAGAAACGCACAATTCCATACTCTGTTTTCTGTTTCAAAGACGTGCCCTCCCTCCGCTTTGGATAATGTCCTTCAGAGATCGACTGTCAGGCGTAGGCAGCCCGGAAATGTTGTCCGTGGGAATCTGCTGTGAAGCAAAAGCCAAGAATACTGCCTCCCAGTGACCATCGGGGAATCTGAGAATCAACCCTCCATCCTGTTTGACACCGTTGTCGAACCCAACACTACCCTGGTTCATGTGGACTTCGTGAATTCCTCCCGGCCCAAATGACGAACCATAAAGATATATGTCGGCCTGCTTCTCGATAGCTGCGTCAAGGATAGGCCGGAGTTGATCAAGAATGTCGTTGTCCGGTCCGTCTTCCATGAACGGCAGGATCCGACCGGACTCAAATTGCAGAAGCCCGGGCGTCCGGGCGTAGTCGAGTGCATAGGTCGCGGCTTGTTGGTCGTCTGGCTCAATTGCCTTAAAGCCATAATCGACCGTTTCGATGTACTGCGTGAGCGGGTGGGAGAAGGTGCGGTCGACCCAATACACCAGTTCATGTGGCTTGGTCTTGGACTTTACATTGATGGCTGCTTTGAGCATTGTCTGCCCATCGCTCTGGAAGACCAGGTTGATGTGGGGTGTACGGTCTCGTGGAGGGTCGACTGTATATGATACAGGCTTCCCCTTCCAGACCCCGTAGTCGCGAATAGGCATCTTGATGTAGAAAGTAGCACGGAGTTCAGAGCCAGTCTAGATCTTAGGTATAAATTTAAACGGACAGTTCAGAGGTTGGGAGAACGTGTCGAGTGAAAAGAGAAACGGCCATCTTTTAAAGGCTGTGAGACACGAGCGCCCTTGCGGCTGAGTCTGTCTCGGCAACAATATGCTGCATCCGAGTGCATCAGTGGCTTGAGTGATGCAACCGACGTTACGCGAGGATATATTTGAAGCTTCGAAAAGTGGCTGGCTGAGTAGCGACCATAAACAGATACTGAAGTGACACGAGAAGGCAGCATAGGCGTCCTGCGCTCCATACAAGCCGCGCAAAGTGTGTTTCTCCTCCTCGTGTTTGCAAAGTCTGGTAGTTGGCTAAGCGAAGGACCGACGCCCAGTCCAATCTTAGTCCGAGAGACAATCCTAGGCAGGTTAGTGTTCCCTGCAAGCATACGCCCACCTTGCGAGCTGATTGTGCCTCTCGTTAACAAGACCCAGGACTGGACAGTCTGGAATTTCAGTTGAGAGTTCCAAGCGAGGTTGGCTTGGCTACTTCCCGGATTGGTACGAGCTGAACATCAGTGACAGTGTTCGTATTCGTGTTTCGGATATCTAACCGCTTTATTCAGAATTAGATGCGGCTGAAGACCGCGCAACATTTGAGCACAAGGCACAGGCCATTGGGAAAGTAAGAAGGATGCAAAATCCAGGATGGCTAGAGTAATCTGCTCATTCATCAATTGGATTTCCAAACAGCAGATACCTGGGTAGGCGCGAAATCGTCGAGCGCAAGGCTGCGCTAAACCGAAACAAAACACGCATCAACACGCGTTGATTGATCGATCGCAAGTCTTCAGCACACACTCCGGCATCTAACCCTTCTGTGACACAAATCATAGCCATCTTCGCGCCCCGGGTTTTACGACAGTGGCATTTTCCCTGTTCGGAACTGAGAATGGCGCCCTCAAGACCATCGGTAGACGCAGACGAGGCGCGTTCCCCTTTCGCAGCGCTCGCACCAAGGATTAAGAACATCTCGCAAACGACGATCCGGAAGAAATGGAAGCCCCTACCGACGTCCTCTCAGGACAAAATTCGTCAAATCCTTCTGAACGTCAAAGCGAAGCGAAGAGGAGGCAACGCGCGCATCCCTCCCCTCAACAAGACCCGCGCGGGTCGAGCGTCCAAAGCAAACAACAAGAATGCGCTCAAGGAAGAAGAGTACGATAAGGTCGTTGAAGAAATTGCAGACAAGTTAAGGGCCCTTCTCCAAACCCCGCGTCTCAACCTAGTCTACTCCCCCAATATACACTTGTTCTATGGGAGAGTTGAAGGCTGACGAGATAAATTTATAGACTGGTATCCCGTCTTCCGCGCATGCCTTTCCCACCTGCACCCACGAGCTCCTCGCAAGACGACACGCCGTTTGACCTGTCCAACACACTGCACCGCATCTCCTCGCTCCAATCGACGCTGAACATGAACACGTCGTCGTGTCACCTCCTGCGCCGACAGATCAAGCGCGAACAACGCCTCCTGAAGCGCGACCGGGCCGAACTCGACGCTCTCGAGACGAGTCTGAGATCCGCCAACGACCTCCGCCGGAAGAAGGAGCGCGGTCTGCATCCTGTCGTTCGAAAACTCTCCGAATTCGAAATGGACTCCGATCAACTGGACCAAATCGACTGGATTAATGGCATCACGGGCATTTCACCAAACGCCGCGCTGGACGACTCAATCTCAAGCAACCAGAATGGTCTGGATGAGAATCCTATTCGAGATGGAGGGGAAGATGAGGAAGAGGATGAATCGATGAAGTCGATGCTCAAGCAGCTCCGCAGTCATTTGACGAGTATGCGGAATAACACGGCGGGCATGCACCCGGTGCTCAGTGCCATGGATGAAACGAAAGCAGTGCTAGATTCTTTTGCGATGAAAACATTTGACCATGAGACACTTTCAAAGATATACGGTGTTTCGGGATAACGGGGTGAATGCCGGTAATGATGTTGTTGATGAGGGGAGGATATGAAGCTCATGAGATGAGAATGAGAACCAGGTGCGAATGAAGTGTTACATATTATGACCTTGGATGACAGTAATGAATGATGCCCCGGACTGTACATTGCCTGTACATTGCCTTTGTCTCATCGTAGTGGTCGCCACACATAGTCGAGGTACGGGGAGCAGACGCCGCACCGTGGGCATTAGGGAGTGCAAGATTGCACTCGTTAGCCCACTGGATCCAGTGCTCGTTGGAAAGGACGGATGAGGTACCAAGCCGGCCTAGACGGGCAAAGACGTTTCCCCCTGATCATACCTAACCTAAACGATATCAAAGATCAGGGCACCTAAGTAGGCACCCACCTAAAGCTGCCTAAGGTACGTACACAAGGTACACAGGTACTCGTGGGACGGCGGACGACGTGTTCTCACAACGGTGCAAACTTACGGAGGCAGTTCCACCTTCGGTTCACCGTTGCAAGTCGTGAATTTCATCTCACATTACTCACCTGTGGTGGGTAACTGCAGGTCAGCCAGTCTCGGTGATCAATCACATCGTATCAAGACTACTGTATTCCGCTAATGGATGGAAACAAAAAAAACACCACACGTGGACGGGTACACCTTGAACGGTGATGGCGCGAAGATTGACCGTCAGGATGCCTGGCAATAGCCCCGCCCGCCGACCCGATCGCAATCGAAAAAGATACTAAATGTTGGACGAGACTTCCGCTCCGGTAGAAACCCTCGCGCAAAGAAAGAAGAACGCGCGCTGTCGGTCGTCGAGAAGGCAGAGAGGTGAGTGAGTGAGCGAGATGAAAGAAATGAAGAAATTAAAGTTTGGACATTTCTTATATACCCAAGTTCCGACGATGCTGGCTGACCAAAAAGTGAGAGGAGTTCCCAAAGAGGCAACTTGTTGTTCCTAATAGGGAAAGTGAGATCGTCGAGTGACGCCAGCGATACGAGTCACAATACTTACAATATCATCAGTGGGACAAAAGGTAAAAAAAGGCGCGGTTTCGCGATTGGTCCCCCAGGTACGAGTATTGATCCCCCTCCTCCGCCAGTACAGGTCCAGTTCATATCATACTCTTCATGCCGCCTGATTATGTGGACGCGACAACCGTCACGATTATTTGTTTATACTACAGGTACCTTACTGCTTGCTCGCTTTCGACATTGAGGCATTTCAAGTATCAGGCATTCTCGGAGTTCTAACCACGGTACCGAGACAAACCTGAACACTGCTGTCCTGGCACTCTGGTACGCGTTTAACATTCTCATATCCTGCAGTCTCCTTACCTCAGGTACATGAGGTACTCGAGGTATTTACTCCGCACCCCATAGGACAATCATGAACTGCCATTTTTCAACCTTTACGACCAGCACAAAATGTAAAGGTTGCTGGCAGAAAAATAAAAGAAGAGGACAAATATTCAATACGCTCAAGATATTTTCTGTGCATGTGTTTTACTGGTTATCTCTTCCTATCCTCATTAGACCGCTGACGCTCTTTCCACTTCAACTAGTCGTACCTTGTTCCAACAAGGTTTGTCACCTAGCCAAGGCAGGTAAAAATCCCCGTGGCTCAAAGGATACCGACAATCAGCATACTTCCTCATTTCCCCCCACCATCGGCCACCAAGTAGAGAACCAATCAACGCAAAACGTGAGAACGATCGTGTGGTATCTTCAAAGGAAAAAAACAAGGGAAACTCAACATGAAGCAAGATAACACCGCACCAGTGAACCCTCCTTTGTGTTACCCTGATCACATAGCCACCAGTAGATGATATGAAAAGATGTTCAATCGGCCTGTTATCCTGATCCTGTGCGTGTAGGCATTGCCACATCTTAAATCACCCTTGGAGGCAATTTGAGACCTTTCAAATTCTGCCCTGCTTCAATTGTTGATCACGTCACCATATAGTCGGGGGCCTTCGCTTAGACCGGGAGTGGCTGGAAACTCTCCGGGCACGTGTAAGTCGCTGATGGTCGTATGACTCTTTGACCGTTCTGTTGGCTTGACGACATAGTCTGTGGGTGCTCCCTTCGCAGTTCTCGGCCCAGCGAAGACTCCATTCGCATCGAACATACTCTCGTTGCCGGCGGGAAATCCTGTACTGGTAGGTACTGTCGAAAGAGTCGCAGTATCCGTGCCAGACGACGTAGCATTTTCGGCTGCTGAACTTGGTGCTGTGGTTGACTCACTCATTGCACGAGGTCCGGTGGGTGCATTGACAGGGGCGGCAGTCGCGACTGGTATCGGAGCAGAAGATTGACCAGAAGCTGGAATTGCCGCTCCTCCGGCCATCTGATTCTCAATGTTTTCAGGTTGCGGTTGCTCATGGTGCTGTTGTTGATGGTAATGCATCAGACCAGCTCCGACTGCAGCGCCTCCCGCACCTGCTGCAATTGGCGCCATCCATTCGCCGTATTGGCTGGTGGTATCCTGCGTTCGTGGAATGGCGGTATGCACAGGGAGGATATTTGGATGCTGGCCAGCAGTATAGTGACTATTGGTGTTGATGTCATTAGAGTCAGGGACCGTTTGTGCAGTGGCTGGTTGGAGCTCTGTGTGCCGGTCGCCGGTGTTCGAGAAGGGCACGCCACTTCCGGGAAGGGAACCTGCGGCTGCTATAACATCTCGGTCTTGGTCAGAACTGGCTCCACTAGACGGGGAAAGCGGTGCTTGTAAGCCTCGCTGAATGTTGAGGTCGGATGGAAAACGCCCACCTGGTGCTGGTCGTTGCTGAGGAGGACGCCATCCTGCTTCTGACCTAGTATCCTCGACCTCGTTTGCACCGAGAACACCCAGTCCAGTGGCTCCAGGCATACCGGCCTCGTTGGCGATAGAATTTCCCCGGACAGATTGTTCTCCAGCAAATGCTATTTGATCGGCCTCATCTTCCTCCATTCCACCTTCGGAGCTAATAATGCTTGCTGGCTTCATGCTGTTTCCGGAGATGGATCGTGCGTGAGTGCGCCGGACGAACTCGTTTCGTTCTTCGCCGCGCTTAGAGGTGAGTTCTTTTATATCCTCGTACCATGCAAGCATGGTGTCGTGGGTCTCCGCTCTAAAGACCCAGGCGTGGCCGCGGTGCATTGAACCGGTTTGTCGCCCTTTAAGCATGAATTTGTGCGACGAGGATCCGGGTTCAGAATGGGTGCCCAGTTTTTGCTCTGGGAGGTATAGTGACATGATCGGAGTTTGGCTGCTCACCCTGTCGGCCGATTTGAATTCGTGAAGATGAGTTGGGGATAGAATATACCTGGGTTTGAGAATTAGCAATGCAGATGAACTTGGTCGAGGGGCGAAAGCCTACCATCCTGGTGTGTAGTTCTTCAAATACTTGCTCTTTCGTTCAAGCATGCCACTTCTCACTTCGATGGCCGCGGGATGATCCTTGCCAGGATAAACAATGTTGGCTACCTGTCGAATTGGCCGGCGTGGGTCGATCATCTGGTTGTTGTTTGTCGTGAACTCATCCCATTCGTGGTCTTTGGGCATAGCAAGAGGTCCCTCCTTCAGTTTCTCGGCGGTGTCGTAAGCATCGTCGGCTTCGCGGCGGAGAATGCCAGCCAGAACGTTGTATGCCTTCTGGATCTCTCCAACTACAATCGACTCGAGTTCGCGCCCGGATGCTTCCAAATTCAAGTAGGCCTTGACAGGTTAGCAGTCAAGCCTCATGAATCTCAAACAAATGCTTTCACTTACTCGATGGAGGTAGTTCTCCTCGCCAATCTGCCTTTCGATTTGCTTGTCAACACCCAGCTTGACCAAAAATGGGTCGCCCTTCCCACTGGTCGATGCGGCATCTGAATCGACCAAACCCAGCGCTTCTTGAAGAGACCGAACCGCTCTCTTGGTTGTTTCCTGTTCCTTGTCTACCGAATTCTTAAAGTCACCAGACAAGCTCTTGATCTCTTTGATTTTCTGTTGCAAGTCGCTACGAAGGCCCGTCAATTGAACAATGACCTCATTTTCCAGGTCACGCGCCTTGCTGGCCTCGCTGAGAGCTTGCTTATGGAAATCTCGTAAGATGTAGTTGGCTTCACCAATTCCCCCAGAGGACAGAAAGTTGGGAGGCAGCGAAGTACTGTTGACCAAGTTTGAAGTGGACAAGAGAGCTTTGGACCGCATCTCGTATGTCTTATGCAAGTCGCGAAAGTAATTGATGATGTCCTTCAGGACTTTGCGCCACGCTAAACGTCCATTAGCAAGCAAACCATCAGACATCTCGCCTCGAGCTTACCTTGGAATCTGTTCGCTAGTACTTCAGTGGGATTGCCGGAGGTGGGAACGGGACAGTAGAAGACGCTGTTGGTCTCTTCGGTTTCGCCATACTTCTCCCTTTCACCAAGTTTCATGCTCCGTACCGATCCGGCGTAACTACTTCTCTTGCTAGCCGTTCTTCTGAGACTAGCGCTCTTGTGCAAGGAAGACTTCTTCTTCAAAGTACCGCCTCTTGACGGAACCAACGATTGCGCCCCTGACATTTGTGAGTTGGTTCGGGGAAGCGCGGGAGCCCCTTCTCCAGTCACGACTTCTCCGTCATGGAGATGGTCAGTCGGCGAGTTCGCACTTGGATCATTGGGGTAGGAGCCGGACTGATCATAGTTTGACAGGGCGTCGGTATGATGGGTGTCAATATTGGAGACTGGCCGAGAAGATGGTGGTCTAGCGCTCGTTGGGCGCGCAGATTGCAGAGAGGCATCAGGTTGGGGTGGGAAGGGGCTGCGCGCAGGCGATATGGGAGTGATTGGTCTAGACATGGTCACGATCCTCGTCTTGAGGTGCGGAATGCCGGGGGTCTAGGCGTGAGCTCGAGTGAGAGGTTGTCGATGGACAGAGAAGAGGTTTGAAACAGATAGCTATGTCGAGTGCAGCATGGTGTTATGGGTTGGTTGAGAAAATGAAGATACTGAAGGCACTCTGAGGAGCGGGACGGAGCTTGATCGGCAGACTAGATAATGACGAAGTTGCAGACAAAGCTGGAACAATGCGGACAGTGGAAAGTAACAGGAGAAATGAGATGCGACGGCAGAAGCTGGGAGACGGCTGAGCACAGGAGGTCGAGGGGTCTGCGTACTAACCAGCGAAATGAATGACGTCGATTCCAAGAAGACTGATGGGGATCTCGAGATGCTGGCGATGTTAATAACTTAAAGTTCATATCGAGGCCCAGCGACGAAGAGGTGTTGTGCAGTGCAACGGTGACGAGCAGAACAGCCATGAGAGGCCCCGGTGAGCCGGCAACGCGGGAGACAAGGTGGAGGGGGGAGCTTAGGCTCACCAGGCTAGTGATGATAGTGGGCTACACACTACAGCACGAGTACAATAGTCCTCTGTAGGCGTGGAGTGACGAGCAACCGAGCCAGCTGGACCTCTGAAGGGCCTCGGTCTGACTGCCCGGAATAGTGTCCTCGGCGCACGCAGAGCGTCATTATGAGGCGCACTGGGCCAGCCTGCGCCATTCGATTGCGCACGACACACTCGTCAGACACACAGCACATGGTGCCGAGGAGATGATAGTCGCAAGAACTACTGCAATGATGCCGCCACCAGCCACCGACAAATCGAAAAGCCTAATCGACGCTCCTGGGTCTTTCTTCCCACATGCCCTTGTCGAGATTTGCTTTGTAGGTAGCTAGCTAGGTTTGGCATTTGCTGCACAGCTGGACGCGAGCGACGAAAGATACAACTCCTCGTAGACATGCTTGTATCCCTGGCCATCCCTGACACATTTGACTGTTGCACCCAGTCCGGAGATCCTGAAGCCACTGCGCGGAGCTTGAGTGGCCTTCTCTGCGATTATTGAGCGCGAGCATGAGCTCCAGGGTTGCGAGCGTTGTCCGAAAGAGGTTGTCGAGAGGACGCTTCATCATCAATCAGTCATCGACTCTAGTGGCGTCTGTAGACTCTACTGTACGTCTTTACTGTAAGCTATCCCCACCGATCGACTTGCAGCTCATCGGGCTAAGAGTGCGGCTGGTGCGGCGACGATTGTACAGTAAGCCGCCGATGAGGACGCACTGCGCCTCGGTTAGCCACCTCAACGCCCCTCTCCACGGGTCGGTGGATTGCATATATACTCGTAGGTGTTCAGGACATCTGCTGAGTGTACCAGGCTTCCAGGCCACAAAACCACGAAATCATCCTCCTGCACTGCCTCTTTACTGATTGATGGAGATTCTTGCTGGTGGCTCTTGCGCCATCACTATGCAAACCCCAGACACGGATAGCGTCACGAAGGCCCCAAAAAAGCCCAGCGGAGCGACCATTTCCCCTCCTGGAACCCTCGTGGCAACGTCGCCCAAGGGGGTCATCCATGGACCATTACTCCTGATCCAAAGCTCAGAATGTGCTGCACCTTTACGGATCCGAGCATCCGGGGACATACCCCTCTCATAGTTCGAGAGTCAACCGTGCCACAGCTGTCATGAGCGACGCCGAAGTTGTTCTATGTTGTTCTACGGTATGCTCGTTTTGCACATGCTCAATGTGATGTAGGTCTTTCATGCATCAGTCATCGAGTCGGAGTCTATCGTACAGATCCATAGATGATTCTACAGCGAAGACTTTCCAGAGGTTCCCTGGGTGTCGAAACTCTTAATTTAACTTTGGAAGGCTCAGAAGTCAAGATAACCCTCCTTCTGTTGTACGCTGAGGTATGGATGCTTGAGTGGCCTTCACATGTTGCAGCTATTGGTCACTACAAAAACTTAAGGCAAGTAATAAAACATTCGTCTCGTATGCTTCCTCAGATGCAATGCGGTCCTCGACTCGGATATTTCCAATAGTTATGCCCGAACAGTTTAAAATATAGTTGCACCATGCCAACTCACAACAATACCATGATGTCCATTGCAGTCCTACGTTCAATAGCTTGATCCCGGTCAAAATGGGCATAAGACCTCACGAGAAAAGGGGCAGCTGGAACACACAAACCGAAACAACGCGGCACCAGGAGAGACTCCCTGTCGGTACGGCTTGCAAGGTGCTTGAACATTTCCATGGCTAGGGCCAGGCTTCTCTCGGTTCTTTTGAGGGATATCTGTACATGCGTCCACAATCTATATTGTCTGTCCGACAATGGGTGTAGCAGCAGGCCTCCTATTCTGATGGAATGGCCTTTGTGATTTTGATGGTTTCCAGCCGCAGCACCATCAGGCTGCTCGTTATGTCAGGCTAACTTTCTTTAACAAGCAAAAGTCGAGCCTAGAACTCGGTGCCTGCTTCAGCAGATTTGTTGGTGTAATATGGCTCTTGAACATCGATACCATATTTTTCTTTGATTCTTTGTTTACGTCTTTCGGCGTATCCGGGTCCATAGATACCTAGTAACGTTCTGCTCAGCCAATTGAACCTCAAGTACCTGAAATGAGCTCACCTCTGCCCTCTCCGAGTTCGTTGATGGTCTCGTTCAGTGGTCGCCTGTATCGGGTCTTTGCCTCGTCCTTGTAGGCTAGGCGATCTAATTGAGGAGCGTCTGAGGACGACTCGAATATAGGCCGCCCGGTATAATTAACAACGAACATCACAGCCCCGAGGGCAAATGCACTACCGAGAGTTGAGGGCATGGATCTCTCTGCAACCACAGGTTAGCGTATTTTCCCAACCACAACTTTGTCCGCACGGCATACTCCTTAGGCCAACAAGTGCGCCGGCGCATGCACCACCTAGTGCGTGGTTCGTAGGATCGTTCTTTTCAAGGAGATTGGCGGTAGCGGTGGTGACGAACGAATAACTGCCACCCATAGCAGCTACAACCCGTCAGTCCACAACTCGTAACGGGGGCCGTTTCAGACGGTGCTGATATCGTACCAAAAAGCCCAATTGTCTTGCCGAACCGCGAAAAGACGCCCCATGGTCCAATGCTCTCCTTCGCTACCGTGTTCTGCACAGCCGCCAGGAACAGGCCGGCAGCGCCTGCATATGTAATGCCGCGTACTGATGCTGCCAGGGCATCTTTGGGATGGTATGTATCTTCGAGGACTGGCTTCGCGTCAAGCAGGTCAGCCATTGTGTTGCTGCTGCTATTGCTCTTGCTTTCGGAATTGAGATAGCTAACGAGAGTATCACCTCATCAGTTGATTTGTCTTTGAAGAGAGCGACTTGGTGCGGGAGGAGGCAAGTCGGGGTAGCTGGACTGTGTGGTCGAGTTTGTCAATTGAGGTCTGAGTTCAATCTTGAAGTCGACCCAACGTCCGTCGATGCACGGCGCAGCTTGCAAGCTTCTGCCCGAACGGTTTTCCGATGGCTTGGCGGCCAGAAACAGCTCCAAGCTCATTGGACGCCCACCCTGGTGGTGCCGCTTTAAGACCTACCGCTATACGACATGTCACCCTTCTACTCAAGCTCCTTCTCACTATCGCCGCAACGCTCTATCCCTGCTGCGGCTTTATAGTCCGTCCGGTCTAACTTGAATCTCTTTGCTGGTGATGAGAGAGGGGTCCATCCCAGATCTCTATGAGTGGCCAGTCGACCTCTGGTCTATCTATTGTGCTTTGCCTTGCTCATTCACTCGAAGGCGGCTTTGACGGCGGTCTCCCCCTCCAGAAGGTCGAAATAGCTCAGGCTCCCAATTGATATCAAGACCACCGTGGGGCCTGTAACGGCGTGGCGCCTGAAAAGATATATTGTAACTCAGTCTCTACAAAAGTATTACAGCCAAAGCCGAGCAGCCCAACACAAACGTTGTAAATGGACCCCTGGCAAACACGCGGGCACCACTCGACTTTGCCGTTCCTGTGCTTTTCGCTGCAGAAGTTGTTGAATCGCTTCCAGACTGCGCAGAACCTGAGCCGGGAACCGCAGCACTCGTTTTAGCACTGATTTCAGCGGCCCCGGTGGCAGCGGTGATGGTATAAACCACTCCATCACCCCCGTTGGTGTAAGAGAATACCTGCCCACTCGCAGGCGTTGTTACAGAGCCCGGCCCATTGCTCAAAGTGTCCGTACCGGTCTGCAGAGGGTCCGAAGGTTTAAGGAATGTACTGACGCCATCCAACGAGTACGAGAGCGAGGAAATACAATCATATGTCTCTAAGTAAGGTCCGCAGGATGAGAATTGCGTGTTCAGTTCCGACTCGAGATCACCGATGCTGGAGAGCCCGATAAGTGTAGGATCTGTATTGGGACAGATCTCAAAAATACTGCAGACGACTTAGTCTTTAGGGGTGACAATGATTGACTGTGCGAAGGTTTACCTAGAAAATGCTCCGCTGATCTCACAACAATTGCATCCTTGGATCTGCTGCACGTTGCTCGAGGCATCTCCAGAGTCGGCGTTGTTTGAACAAGTCGCAGTCTCTTGAATCGCATCCACAACGGCCATGTGCACCTTACCGAGGTTGCATGAGCAGGCATCAGCAGCACCGTCTGGAGCCGGGAAGTAGGGGACCGGTAGTTTCGCGGTTGCGCAATTTTCCATGTACGAGATCACATATTCCTGATACTCGCATTCCCAGACCCGGTTCCAGCAAAAGGCCGCATAGCAGTTGTAGTTGTTGATGTAATCCGCACAGCTACATGCAAGGAGCTCTTGTTGGCTTGAATCGCGCTTTGCCTGGTTGATGCAAGAGGTTGTTTGCTCGTTCACTTTATTCTGACAAGCTTGGAGTCCAGAGGGGTCGACACACCCTGCACTCGTGAGGTTGACATTCGCTCCTGCTACCGAGGAAGCTAAACAGAGACCCAGGAGAAGCAATGTCGCCATAATATATTCGTGGATGCGATGGGAAGCGGCGAGATCGAGACGAAGGAAACCTTCACAGAAGATAATCTCATCTTTGCGGGGACAAGGAGAAATTTATTCTGCTCTCATAAATTAACCGTGATTTCCACTTCGATCGGAGCTGGTGGCCGACACATCTTGTCAGTAATCACTGAAATGAAATTCTGCCTTGCTGAGCTCTGTGGGCCTGTAATTTGCTGTAAGAAAAGGACTTCTGCTGCAGCATGCTCTGTGAACAAAAGTTGAGTACAGTTGAAGGGCGTGGTAGCCTCGTCTTAGTGCGAGGCTTCTCCTAAATAAGTATGCGGTAGGTCCTTACCTAACCCTATCCAGATCGAGTCCCACCTCGGCCCAAACTAATGTACTGTGCAAGTACATGATTCCGGCAGTAACATCTTCCGTGACTCAGTCTTTACGTGATTGTCGCTGGGGCCGAAAAGTAAGTCAGTAGCTAGAAGCCACGGGAACAGCAGGGGTGGCCAGCAAAGAATCGAGTATTAAGGTCCCCCAAACTGATCCCAGAGTGGTGTGTGTGTGTCAAAGACAGAAGATGTCTTGTAGTCGACTGATTGGTAACTCGTGTGACTGGGCTCAGTTTGTTGGGCCAAGGTACGCGATGAGAAGGGATGCGCATAGAGTCAACGCGTAGAATGCCAATTGGAAGCAGCATACAGGGCCGCCTATGAGGTCGAAGGGCTGCAAGGGTCATAGACAATGTCAGATGCGACCTCGCTCGTGGTTAGTTCGTCATTAACAAGTATATCAGCCACTGGCCTTGCTGAGACAACAGGGAAGATCAAATTTGACGGAGACAGCGCTTCATTTCAGCTAGAGCGAACGAGATATTCACCCCATTTGAGTGGCTGCACGACTCTTTCGTAGCAGGATCACTGAAACCATCGCATACAAGAGTGACGGTGCATCGAAGCTGATTGCAGAGATGACCTCTCAACTATGGCGATTGCCCAGCTGGTGCATCAGGAGACGACATGCTGCCAACAGAGCCGAGGAGTGTGAATTTCCAACTAATCACTTCCTTTCGCAGAGGTCGGCCCTTCAAAAGACGGGTGGTGCAAGTACAGGGGCGGCAATGGCAAAATGACTCAAGATAGCCACGTTATTTGCGTGGCTCCAGCCGATAGATCTATTCTGTTGGAGTCAGATGAAAGAATTGAGGTGCGGTGGAGGAAACAGGTCCTCGGTCCTAAAAGCGGCAAGAGACCAATGGAGGTAGGCTTCTCCATAGGTAGCTTTCTGGTTCGTCGAATTGTCCTTCCTCACATAGACAATAGTCAGAGCCGGGGTGAGTGTTTTCCAAAAGGCTGCGTCTCTAGCACGCCATTTCGTCAGACCTGTCCCACCAGAGTTATGATCTAGCCGGAGGCTGCTTCGAATTCCAAAAGTTCTCGGCAGGTTTTCGCTGGACCAGACTCCATGGGTAACTCATGAGATACTAATCCCAATAATGAGGACCTTGCCGAGCTTCTAGTTGTCTTGTACATACACTGTCTCGCTCGATGCCTCAGGAGTTGATCCAGAGAGAGCCTGATCTCGACCTTCGCCTGTTTTTTGGGTGTCTCCTTCAGTCCGCCTCAGAGCTCGTTGGTTTGTGGTCAGAAATACATCGTCATGTTGGCCAATATAGCAACCCAGCTATGCGCCTTACTCTTGCTCCTGCTTTCAATCAATGGGACGGAAGCCCATCGCCCACACCCCGATGATGGCACGCATGTATCCATCGCTAATGCGGGGGGTTGGCCAGACACCAGCATCGCAAGAATCCTGACGCCTACCTGAGACTGCCCCTTCGAGTCTACACAAAGATCACTATCACCAATGTCAGCACGCCAGTAGCTGTCAGTATCGGCATTCCCAATGTAACAGCACTGTACGACTATCGCCCGTCGCTATGGTTCATCGACACATCCATTGTCATCCCTCAGACATACCAGGCGGACAGTGATATCTGCAGGCAAGGGCTTTTGCCAAGGGCTCCTGGACTTCAACCGAGAGTCCCTCGCGGTTTCAATGCTGTCGAATATCCAGCTGATGTAAGTAGTCTCTTTCGGAGCCTCAATGAATCTAGCTAGCCTCGTCTCTGGATATGCAATACTCAGGGCCAATGTTACTGTATCAGCACCTGGAGATGTGTTCGTAGTGCTTCAACCGAACGAACACAGACGCGCTCGTACTTGGATGGACTTTGCGCGTGATGGACATCCAGATCCGAACGAGTTTGGCCTAGCTAGCGGGGTAGATGAACACGCATGGTTCTCTCCTACTTCAACGCCGTTGTCGGGGTTGATGTGCGTGCCGTGGGCGAATAGGTAGTAATGTGGGTGCTTTTGACACAGAAAACCTGCCTTCAAACTCCAGATGAGAGTCGATAATAACTCGGTGGATAAGAATATCCCTACGTAAAAATCCAGCCCTCGATCCACTCCCGAACTATCCAAGCTCCGCCACAGATAGAAACTGTTGCCAATCGAAGACTATCTCTTGAATGCATTCTGATCAAAGATTAACGAACCCCGCGGGCAATATCTCGTCTCTAGACCAGGCCTGTACCGAGGCTACAAAGAGATTTGGTGCTTGGAGGTTCCAGGGATGTCTCATTTGAGGATGGCTCACAGCACGGGTGGTACTATTCCTGCAGCTGCTAATGCCAGCTAGCTTTTGGGCATCATGTGCATGATCCACGATCAGCTTCTGTAATAGACGAGACGCAGTGTCCAGTGAGAAGGGGGTTTGGACGCGCGAATTACCATGACCAGGTAAATCAGGGATCAGCAAGTGATAGTCCGTCAGGAATGGCGTTACCAAAGCCCAGTCGCTGCTGGTAACGAAAGCACCATGGAAAAGGACCACAGTCGGCCGCGCATTGGGGTTGACAGAAATATAGGCAAGAGTGTCCGCGGTTGGCGACCGGGGTTTGGTGGCGTCCATGGCAGGCAGCGTGATCATATGTGGTGTTGAATTTCTTGGTGTGAACCAGAGATCACTAGGCAAGTCGAATAGGTGCAGTTCGGCGAAGGTAGCTGCCCTGCCACTGCAACAGAAATCATCCGATGATCCTTTGAATCGAGATTTTGTTCATCTGGGCCGACTGTCTTCGAGATATGCGACACCATCCAGGCAAAGTCGCCACAGATGAACAGACATGGTATCCTATGAGCGCGCGGTCCCATCAATTCCAGGGCAGAAAGACAATCTCTGACAGCTAATCAAGGAGGGCGAATTCAAATGCATTCTTCCAGAACGGTGCTATCAGAAACATGTCGAATTCAGCCTAGTCGCTTGTACCTCTTTCGCACCTGAAAGTCTGGTGCTACAAACGAAGCAAGAGCTTGGTACTTTCCAGCAGTCTGGCTGATATGAGGCCGAGGACTCTGTCCGCCAAAAGAATGAACAAGGCAGCCAGGAAATTCACAGTCCTTGAGGCTATGCGTACTCGTACAATAGTGAACAAAACTGCAGCACCCCCTGATCGTCTAAGAAATCCTGAGCTCGATGAGCAAGGGACGTGCAGTGTTGTGAGATGGATGAACCTTTGGTGGCGCAGACGGGATGACGCTTGGCTTAGAACGGGAATGACGCGCTTGGAGCCTTGGAACTATGGAACATCATTGTCTGCGGTCCCAGTGTGCATGTTCGAATGCAGGCCGCAATCAATCCCCAACCAACAGACCAATTCCTGGCTTTCTTCACATAGATTTCAAGTTCATACAACTTGCCTCTGTCTGTGGTGTCCAAACCCATTTATCCGCCAGTCGGCTTCATCAAAATATCATTCAAGACTTGAGCATTACACCTCCAGCTGCGGACATCGGAGTACTGCATAGTCATCCATGCTGTAGTTTTAATCCGCCCAGTCTTGCGCATGGTCATACAGCGGAGCGGCAACATCTCCTGTCATTCAAATCACCTCGTGGCATCCATCTGCTGGCTTCCCGACCCGGCAATACAGGTCCAGGCGGTCTTGTATGGCCGGTGTGCAAGGAAACATACGGTCCTTCATTGCGCCGATCAAAGGATCTGGTTTGTCATGGCATAGGCCTTATGCGAAACAAAGGTGGTCTAACTAAAATTGAGCAGGTCGACTTGCACCTACCCTCCTTGAAGACCTCTCGCTTTATGAGCCATGGGGGCATCCGCAAAGCCCAAACCTACTGGCGGACGGACCGGTAAAGCTCAGCCAGACTCAATACCTAGGAGATCTTCTCCCTCTTGACGGCTGTCGACACAAGTTTGGGCTGAAACCGAGACAATCGAACCCTCCTGCATTAGACGAAAAGGCAGATCCGCAGACAGTCTGGACCGTTGCGGCGTTTTGTCAGGTGTGTCGCCTCCATGTACATCTGAAGGTTGACTACTCTGTGCGATTCGAACAAGCGCCTTGCCCCAACCCCGAACATCCCTTACACCATTTGGTTAGATCTGAGTATCAGGAACCGTTAGAACGCAATGCATGGTTACGGCAGAACCCAAGCTCAAGAGACGAGATCTATACCTACAAATGCTCTTCGAAGACTTGTTCCGCAACCGTCACAGTCCGCCTAGGCACTCCAGTACTCCGGCCTAGCGACGTCAAAGTGCTCCTCGACCCCGAGATGTTGCAGCAAAGAACAGAAGCTGCCTTCAAGGACCGAGGAGGTAATACAGAGGGCATGGGCCATCCAAAACCCGTTGATGTGCTTACCGACCTACGCGCGTACATTAAGAATTCGTGGAAAGCACGTCAAGATCCCAAATACAGTTCTATAAACCTCGCCAATAAGAGATTCATGGTACGCTTCGGGCCAGAGGGAACTGCGTGTAAGGATGTTCTTGAGCATCTCGGATTTGAGCTTGTGGTAGGTTGAAATCTGTTCAGTTTGGCTTCAATCTTTCACTAACACCTTTTGTCCTCAGCCTGGAGATTGCTGGAAGGTGCCAAACCCGGATTTCAATGATACTGAGCCGTTCCAAAGTCCGATGAATATCTGGTTGGACAATGCCGAGCATGAACTTGTCAGCTTGCTACTACGCCGGCCTCAGGAAGAGCGACAACAGCTACATGACGTTGCGCCTCCTTTACCCGCAGAAAGAGAGCTGTCCCGTGCCTTGGGATGTCAAGATTGTGAGACTTGCCAAACTCCATTCATCCAGCATGCTGACAATTACAGATGACACCGACTCATCGAGCAGGGCAGCGAAGCTTTTGCCTGAAATGCGAACTGCGTATGTTTCCTTTGAGGCTCAAAACGAGCCAGAACTGACACTAGACCAGTCCTTTCATTGCGCTTGGATGTCCGAGAGATCTAGCAAATCATCTGATTGTGAAAGCATACCATTGGCAGCTTGAGACAGATCCCGTGAATGCGCCGACGTATCTGAGTAACCTGCGATACATTGCCAACAACCGCCAAAGCGAGGAACTTGAGACCGAGGTGATGTTGGAGACTTCGAAGGGTCGCTTTGATGTGGAAACGTTGGATTCGGCGTACAAAGCTTTTCAACTTACTGGCCGAGAAGGTCTCGTCAATGACGACGACATTATTGGTGCATTTATGGCCACAATAGCGGACGCTCCCAGCCAGGAACATGAATTGAGAGAGTACCTACGCATCATAGGTGTCCATCGGAACAGTAAGAAGATTTCTGATGCGGCGCAAAATGGTGAGACTCGCCTGATTCAATACATTTCAATCTCTGACAATTACTCGCGCAGTTATCAACAACTATGAGCAAGCTCTAGCCTTTCTCGGTGCTGATCAAACTACAGAAGATGCACACATTCAAGCTTTGTTTACTGTGAAAGTGAGTCATGTGTAACTGTCTTTGAATCGTGCATGTCTAACCTTAACCCCAGACCTCTGAAAACAAAGATTTAGAGCCGCAAGCTACTCAGGCTGTCCGGTTGATAGCAGAACATCGCAACAGTCAATTTTTGTCTCACCTAGTTGATACCGGATTCTCACAAGAGACACAGCAAATGGATCCTGCGGAGGGTTACCAAGCCTTACAAATTGAACACCGGGAGGTTGACGATGAGATGATCATGCTTCAGTACGACATGGCCGTGGAAGAGAACCCAGGCAGTGTTGAATACTACACCAAAGCTCTAGCTGCGATCGCAAGTGGTAGAAAGAGTGATGCTTTGCTCAACCATCTGCACAGCAAGGCTCCACAAGCGCCTGAGGGTACACAAGACGAACCTGTGGGCTTAGAGAATATCGGAAACACCTGCTATCTCAATAGCCTACTACAGGCTCTTTTCACCCTAATAACGTTTCGGCATGTTGTCCTCGATTTCGATGAGTACAAGATGAGCCTGGAGCCCGAAAATATGGAGAAGAAACGGGTCGGTCAACGCAAAGTCAGTCTGAAGGAAGTGCAAAGTGCTCAAAAATGTATGTACATGAACCCCCACGAGATCTGCCCACTAACCATTCCAGTTGTCGAACAACTCGGATATCTATTCCGAGGCATGATTGAAACACCACAATCCTCCATCAAACCAGAACAAGAGCTAGCCCGTTTGACTCTCGAGACCGAGAGTGTTAAAGAGCGACTGCGTCGAAGATCCACACTCGTGTCGGAAAGACCCAGTCTGGGCCACATCGATAGTCTGCACATGTTGGGACCTCCAACATTGGCAGAATACAAGCAGAGTTGTATGTCAGAGAATGCACTAGTGCATTCTCCTACAGAAGATGCTCTATTCAACCCCCTCGTTGACTTCGGTGCTTCCCAACACGATTTGAAGGATGATGCGAGCAAACAAGAGGAAGACACAAAGATGGATGATAATTCTAGCGAAGCCACCTTGATATCCAAACCAGACACGGACATTGTGCGAGCAGAAGATACTACAGAAGTCGAACAGCAATCAATATTAGACAACAAGGAGAACTTATCGCCTCTAAAGGAATCATCAGTGATGGAGACAGCGTCCGCATCTACTGCCGATCCTTTGGGCCCAACATCTCCCTCAAAGTTGAATGTGCAAGCTGGAGCTCTGGCCCAACCTGGTGCATCGACTGATATGGGCACAGAACAAGGGCAAGTAAAATTTGAGCCTCCTCCAGGAAAGCCACCACCAGTACCGCCCAGAAAGCCTGCTCACACAGCGACCACGACCCTCGAGGAATATGCACGTCAGCAAGATGTCACTGAGGTTATGAATCACTGTATTATCCAATTGTCATGTGCCATTCGACCCACAGGATTTGACCAAAGTGGTGAACAAATTGATGAGATTCATGATCTTTTCTTCGGCCAGCAACTCATTCATACGCAGCCGGAGAAAGAAAAGCCTCAACCTTTACCGTTTCTCAACATTATCACGCGAGTCTATCATCAACCTTTAGATGTCTACGCTGCCATCGATAATGAATATGATTTGCAAGACGCACAGGACGGTACCAAAGCCTACACATCCGTCACTCGTTTGCCGCCAGTCCTTAGCGTGGCCCTTGACAGGGTGTCGTGGAATCAGGAGGCAAAGCGCCAGGAGAAGCTCAATCATCACGTGGAAGTGCCAGAGACCATTTATATGGATCGATATCTTGAAAGCGATACCTCATCCGACTTGATGCAACGTCGCCAACAAACATGGGAGATGAAACGAGAGCTGGCGGCACTTGCAACTCGGAGAAGCTTCCTCGAGGAGAAACAAGTGAGTCTCGTCGCCCGCATACTACGATTCTGACTAACAGTCCCTAGGGTCAATCCAAAGATGTTCCCAGCGTCCTGGAGGATGCGAAGCTTGTCCTTGAATATCTAAGCACAATCCCACCCGATCCAGTCTCAGAAGAGCTCAATATCAACCCGGATATCACAAATACCCTAGGAAACCTCGCGGGGCAAGCTCGATCAGAGCTCGAAGGTGCGTAAATACATGCCTTTCATGTACAGCGTTCGACTAATAGTGGTACAGGGATTCGCAGCCGAATGGACCACCTAAACATGCAGGTCAAAGAGGCATTCGTTGACATGCGCAAGCACCCTTACAGACTTCATGCGGCCTTTTTCCACCGTGGTGGTGCAGCAGGAGGACACTACTGGGTGTACATTTTCGATCACAAAAAGGAAGTGTGGCGGAAATACAACGACGACCGTGTCAGCACTGTTCACAACCGGAACGAGATATTCGGCAGACCTACACAGGACAACTGGGGCCCGCCGCCAAACCCGTACCTGCTGATTTACATCCAGGCAGATCGGATCGACGAGCTGGCCGAAACAGTCAAGCGGGACATCGTCTATCCTCCACCGGATGCGCCACCGCCGGTGCCCGCACGTAGTCAAATGAGTGAAGTGCCGCCAGACTGGTCGCAGTTCCAGGGCGATGTGGAAATGGTGGAGTTCGCCGATGGCACTGGTGATGCTGGTGAGCAGGCCCAGATTTCTACACCCGAAGAGCCATATCCGTATGAGTCGGACATCTCGCGGCCGCAGGCCAAGGAATCAAAGGAAACGTGGGATAACAGCGAGCTGATGCCCAACAGGACGATTCAGTGGTAACGGTGATGACGCCGAGGCGTGTTTGAGGCTCGAGCCTTTGTTGTAAAAGAACTCTGCACTGCATCCGCCTTGCTTGACACGACCATTCTTTTGTCAAGTAGCCGCGTGGACAGCTCCGCGAAAAGCCATCAACAAGTCCGATTTTTGTGGCAACCATCAAGACAGTACTCTATCTAGTAGTTCTTTGGATCAATCACACGGCCGAGGATCAACGGCTCAATGTACGTCGTCGGTCCGGGCAGTGGAAGTGAATCATTTGAGTTGATACCCCGTGGAGACGAAACTCACACCATGATTCTTCAGAAACACGTCCTTGTCGTATTTCGGTCCTTGGGAGCGGCTTGTCGCAATGGCACCCATACCCAGGTGCTCCCTCTCTGCCTAGGCAGGAATATGCCTCCAGCACCTTTCGAAACACACCAGGCGGGCATTGCGGAGTGGTTGAATTCATTTACCTGCTTGATCTCCCAAGAAGTGGGTGACCGCTTGGGCCAAGTCGTCGATGACTATTTTGTATTTACCTTCATCGCCTTAGCACATTTTGATCTATTTCCGGAGCACTTGACTGGTGCACAGATGATCCACGTAGACAGGCTTGTAATTCATTCATGATTGAGCGTGGCATTCGGGATCTTGCTGGCTAGATCCTCGAGGCTGCCTTCTGAGTTTTCCTTCGTAGCCCCTGCAGTTGTCCTCGTAATGTACATACAAACGAGTAATCGCAGGCTCTGGACCTGCCTCCCTGAGATGTCAGGTAGGTAGGGACCTAGGTACGCGCCAAGTGAAAACGGGTCATGCGTCGTCCTTGATCATCCGTAATTCATTACTCATACATCAAAAGGTGAGGGCAAAGCACACCGCCATAGTCACCATTCGCCATGGCTGCGCTTCGCTTTTGAGTTCATACACACAATAAAATCGCCCATGCCTTCCGCTAACTTGTATGACCATGTTGACAATGTCCGTCTTCACGTAGAACCCCAATGCACTCTGGAAACAAATACGTCAGGAGGAGTCAACCTTTAACCGTCCATAGGCACGATTCGACCGTTTCGCAGGGAAACTGCCCTCAAGGGCTCGGGACTATCCTTCTTCTCAACGACCGCTCTCAACCTCGCGCTTAGATCAAGCATAGCCCAAAAGAGCGCATGATTGTTGTCGACGACGTTGCGGTATTCCTGTTTCGCAACATGGTACTCTTTATCTCTCTTGGATTCAAAGTACGGTCCTGAGAAGTATTCAAAAGCCCAGAGCCACACTGATTCCAGATCTCTTTGATTTGGCTCTCGTATTAGACCCGGGGCCGATGTATCAACGAACAAAGGTTTACTGCGTGAGTCAGAAAGGCGTTTGGGGCAATGAAAACAAAGGCCTGAAGCCTACCCATCTCTGTCATATTCCAGAACCATTGGAGGATCTCCAGAATGATCTCGCCGCGCAGATATCCACTTAAGATACTTGACTAAGATCATATGGCCCGGTATAGGATAGGCGCATCTTGACTTCGTCGGCTTCCCGATCTGATCTGTCGTGGTTGCATGGAGATAGACAAGGTCGTGATACGCAGAGTTTGCTTCACTGCCATATTTACTTATTAGCTTGATCAATACCAAAGAAAGAAGTCCAACAAACTCCAGGCTCACGCTTTTGATTTTTTAGCATTTGCCTTGCCCTTCTTGGACTTCTTCTTGGAGCCTGCAGAGGCTGAACGGCTGGGTGCAGCGTCAGATTTGGGGCCTGTCTGAACCTTGTTCGGGGCAAGAGGCTTGTTCTCGTTATCGTTGTTGCTCGAGCCGCGTCTAAGAGGTAACTGAATAGAAATTCCTTGCCGAGGCGGGTCGATGGGAGGACCTGGGCGAAAATCACCAGGCCCATAAGATACTTGATGGTCTGTTGAACGTGATCCATCTCGAGGAGCAGGAGGCGAGCGTCTGCGATCACCTCGTTGACCGTCATATCCTCGTGGCGAGCGTGAACGTCGTCTGATGTTTTCATCGCCCCGGCGACCTGATCGTAGCGGAGATCTCGACCGAGGCTGACCAAAGGAGTCCGTGGCATACCAATTATTGGGTTGACGGCTAGATTGAGCATGGCTTGCCGTAGGAGGATTATAGCGATCAAAGTGTGCATTCTGGGGTTGGGAGGGCGGTGGATCAGGTGGATGATGTGGATGTCGGAAGGTAAATTCGGCCTTGGGTTGGTTTCTAACTCGAGGGCCAAAGAATGGCTGATCGCTGTCCTGTTCAGGTTGCGGTCCTATATCAGGCACGCCCGCCGTATGGATACCCGCACGTCCTTTGATTTTCAAGCCTTCTGGTCGCATCCCTCGATTCATCGCTTCATGTTCCATCTGCTTAGTGTGGCTTTCAAGGCTGAGGTTAGTGATCTGCGCAGACGCAAAAGGCTTCAACGACCACCGGATCGTAGTCGTCTTGTTCGCATCGGGGCAGTCACCGACTAGGTGCATCTTGCTTGCACATTTGCAGCAAGAGATCCATAAACTGACAGCTTTTGCCTCGCCGACTGCGCCCGATGAGAAGAATCTGCGGGAACATGATGATTCGGTATGATTTAAGCCACCGCACAGGTCGCAGGGCACTGTCGTGATCTTCATCCCTGTACATGACTCTGCATCATGACCTTGCTCGCGGCAACGAGAACATCGAGAGACTTTCGGGCATAGGCGGCTAGGATGTTTGTCAGTCGCTGAGCAATGCGTGCACACGTGCTCGGGACAGGTTTGCTCGGTATGTCCGGGTGTCAAGCAGGTGAGGCAGATCACTGGCAGGTCAAGATTCACATCTTCTCTGCTGGTGTCGAAGAATGCATACTTCAACTGAGCAGCGATTCGATCCTCCGACAAGTCTCTCAATCGTAAGACCGTGTCAGCTTTGGTAGAAGCAGAATCATGGGCACCATTCAGACTAGCATCAATGTGCCGCTGATTTTCAGTATGAAGTTGCATCTCAACGTCCCGATCAATAGTGTCTTGTGGTGCCGATATGTCTTCGTCTTTGCTATCTGACGTAGCAGTGTCTTTCTTCACCCCGGACATCTTGTCCTTGTTTCCATCGAGGTTGGTTTCTGAGGGACGGTCAACGGACGAGGTATCGTCAATGTTAATGACCATACCACCGTCCTCGGAGGACGCGTCGTCGCTGGAGAGCTCGATGGCATCGTCAATTGAGCCCCCAGGACTAAGGGAGGCGCGTGAGACGGCCGTGAGGCTTTCATGGTTCGGCTCAGGCACGAGCGTGGATGGTGCCTTGAAGCCAGTCGCAAGACGGTTGTTGCCGAAGCCGTTGGTACTCGCCATGGTTTCCTCGGAGGAAACGTCAGGCGAAGAGTAGTCCTGCCCAGATTTCAAAGCATTAGAAGAATCCACGGATCCGACATTGCCCATCACAGTAGAAGCGGAGACCTTTCGAGAGTGAAGTAGGCCACGATGTGCAATGAGAGGGCGGTTGCAGGTGTTTCTCAGACCGACAGACGCAGTCCTGGACTCACTGTCATCGTCGGAACCCTGTGAGAAGCGACGCATGCACAGAAGATCTCAGACGACTCGAGTGGAAGGTTACTCGAGTATGAGCACCAACTGACACTCAGTTCAGGCAGTGAGTTTTTTGTTGCGACTTTCGAGCCGCGGATGGATTGAGATTTCGAGAATTGGAGAAACGCGAAACAATTGGAGAATTTAGTCAGTGGTCGAGGGTGACGAATTTAGTTAGTGAGCCTTACTGGCAGGTGTGACGAGCCCCAAGACGCCTAGCCACCTTATCCCTAGTGAGGCCTAACTCTAAGGCAAGGGCAGGCCGCAGGATGTTGCCTACCTTGGTCCTTAGGTACCTCTGGCAGCGAGTTGTCGCGTGCTGGTTTGATTATGCAGGCTAGTGGCCGCCCGCGCAATGCACCTCTGTCGGGCTTGCGATCACACCCGGCCGCCGAAGGCTTCCCCATCGATCCAGTTCCAGTTTCCAGTCCCAGTTCACATCTCCATCAAAGGAGCCTCTCGTGCATTACTCGCCTCAGACCGTTCTAATCTGAGACTTATCCATCCTCAACACCGTCGTGTCTTACTTCACTCTGGCTCTCCTCGGATACTGCATACTGTATCCTCTTGGAAGTTCAGATTCTCAAACCTGTCACCAATCTGTTTTGTCATCTATCTTGCCTCACAACAACATCGTCCGGCCTCATCTTTCATATACCCTATCCCAAGCGAACAGATCCGCTCGACTCGACCAGTCCATCCTTTAGGTATGCTTACTTGACGCCTTTTATAGAGTCAGATATAGAGGTGCAACTCACTCACCAGGCCATCCCAGAATAACTCCTCCGCTCAGCATTGAGTTTTCGTCTCGTCCATGACCTCACACACCACCCTCCATCGAACAATCTCCTTTCAAGCCGATGCCAGGCTAGCACCCCCAACATCGTCCTACGATCCAGCCATGAACAGTGCGAAAGGTGGCCGAAGGAGAAGATCTAGCAGTATCATCTACCAGGAACCGCCGGAATCATTGGAACAGATCAGCGACCAACTAGCCGAGCCGAATCTCAACTCACAATGGGTCAATGCAAAAGGTGGGATAACACAATACAGTCCAGCCCATTCCGTGGCCACTACCGTTGAAGACAAAACCCTTTTTACTGACCTTTGGGTGTGCAGGTGCCTGGACGATACATCCCGTCCTGATCATCGGCCTCAAGATCTTATTTGACATTATCCCCGGCGTGACGCAGGAAATATCGTGGACACTCACCAATATCACATATATGGCCGGTTCTTACCTGATGTTCCACTATGTACGAGGCGTACCGTTCGAGTTCAATGCCGGAGCCTACGACAACCTCAACATGTGGGAACAAATCGACAACGGGGACCAGTACACGCCTGCGAAGAAATTCCTTCTGACAGTACCCATAGTCCTTTTCCTCTTGAGTACGCACTACACACACTACGATTTTACATATTTCACCATCAACTTTATGGCTCTGATGGCGGTCGTGATACCCAAACTCCCTCAGTTTCACCGAGTCAGAATTGGTCTATTTTCAGAACCACCGGAGGAGTGAAACATGGGTGTAATTTGTTGAAGGTTATTTTGATATCAGCCTTGATTGGTAGTGGCAGCCTGCTTTTCTACCTTGACATTCCTTTTCTGGCCATGCGTTTTATGCCTCTTGTCTTTTAGGGCGCAAGTCTCTACGACGTGTAACAACTCGGGACGGAGAATGGTTGGGTGGAGAGGGCAAGAAGGGTTGAATGGCGCCGTTGGGAATCTTAGGCTGGAAAAGTCGAGGTAGACAGACAAAGGGACATGGAACATGGAACGGCACAGGGAAAAAGATGTGATGGTGGGATATGAGTAACTCGTGTTTAGCAATCAGCTTTCAACATGAATTCGCAGATCGAATGCCATTCTCTTTGTCTCTGCTCCTCACACTCGCTGTTTTCGCTCATCTCTTTTTATTTTCCTTGTGATGTTCCCTTCACATCATATGGAACAGTCAATGGAACGAGTAACATATGGTCTGGCAGGCCGTTCTACTACCACCCGCGCACTATCGGTGCCCATGATAAAGGGGATGAAGGAAAGTGGATACGCAGAACAAGGAAAGGCATACTTCTTATTCTTTGCCAGTTTCCTCCCAAGGGCTAGGGACAGAAGTGATCGTCTGCTTTGTTGGCCCCGTGTAGACTTTGATCATGGTGATTCGACATTCGGCTCAAGACACAAAGACCTATCGTGATGGTACTTCCTTCCTGCAATTTTGAAGGGGTCGAGCGGCAAGCAGCGAGCCACAGGCACAATCCAAATGCACGCCTCGAACCCTTGCGCAGGACCTGACCGGACGGGACCGGACTAATTGGTTGCGGGTTGTTTCATGCGTCGTCGTCGCTCCCGTCGTCACCAAGGACGCCAGTCTCGTCGAAACTCTCCAACCACAACCTAATCTCTGGCGAAAACGAGCCTTTCAACCGACAGGTCCGGTCGGGCATGCGGCAATACTGGTCCCGGTCTTCCTGATGGGACGCCAGTGTGGCCCAGCCGGTGACGGTAGGCAAGATGGAGTGGCGGCGGACGCTTCCGAGGAGGCGTCTGGCGGGATTGGATGGGAAGGTGGTATCCCTGAGGAGGCGTGCGTTGGCGACGACGTCCGCCCAGTCGTCAGGCCGGCGCAGGACAGCCGTGCAGAGGGCATGGACCGCGGCGTGCATCAGAGGCTCGATGGCCAGGGCGTGAGCAACGTGCACGAGGCCGAGCAGTCGTCGTTTCTCCGCCGTGGCCACCTGAGTGTCAAGCGCGCCGAATTTGACGCTCAGGAACTGTCCCTTGAGAAAGTCGACGGCGTGCTGCAGTGGTTCCTTGGGTGCGAGCGGGACGCGGACGGCGGCCACCTCGCCCGGAGCGCGGGCGCAGAGACCGTCGACGTTGGCGTGCTTCAGCGTGCGAGAGAAGAACAGGAGCAGCTTCACCGGGACTTCCACCGAGTGTGCACGACCGCCATCGTCCTCGCAGACGAGGGCAAACCGAGGACAATCCGTCTGGTTGAGACTGCGGCGGTGACCAAACGTTAGCATTGCACCCCGGCAGGGCATCACGGTCAAGATTCGCAGGGGGGGAGGGGGGAGGGACGTGGGCCTAAGTACTTACTCTGGAAGAACCAGGTTGTGCTTGTAGTTGACCTGGATGGAGCCCTGACCTGGTTCCTCTACTACTACTATGGTGGAAGCAGGAGACGTCCACAGCTTAGCCGACAGCGATAGACTGAGCGCGTTCATCACGGACAACGAGATTTTCGACGGGTTTGGCACATATGCGGAAGGCTGCTGTATGCTTGTAGTGGTCGACTGCCGGGTCTTTGTTTCTGTATCTCGTTGCGTCTCGCGAGGACTCGCAGTGTTCGGCACCACCGCATGCATTGAAGACTGAAGTCCAGCTGAGGGCAGGACAGGTGTTTCGATCCCGGGTACATGCTGTGGACAATGCAAGCTTGGGGTTGACGGACTGGGACTGCGTGCTTGACTTGCTCTGGCTTCAAATTCAGCGTTATTGCTCAATGTTACCTCTTGTATAGCTTGGTTTCTTCCTGGACTGTTAGGAGGGGTTGTCATGTCGGTATCACGAATGTCAGATGAGGCACCGAGCACAAATGGATCGTCAGGATAGTTGTCAAAGCAGGGCTCCGTCTGCTCAATCTCATTACTACCTTGGCCATTGGCCGCCGCGTTCTCTTTTGCCTGGAGCGCTTTCAGGCGTCTGTTCAAACATATGGTGCACAGCCATAGGTCTATAACCGTGAGTTAGTCAAGGCGCCCGACGGCGTAACAAAAACTAGGGAGGGTTACTGACCATATTGCTGGTGGAGGAGTCTGTCACGTTGATTCAGACATCCTTGGTGGTACCAACCAACGGAGCAACTTGGGTTGTCACATTTGACACTGCCCTCCTCATCGACGTCCCCCATCCTGCAGATGCACCATTCCTCGAGGTCCTCATCGTCCACTTCCGACAACTTGTTGTTCTGGCGTAAGCCATCTATCTCCTCTGCCAAGTCGCTGAGCAAGATTTTGTACTTCTGAAGAAAGCCCTCCGGAAATGTTGCTGTTGCTGTTGTTGTTGCTGTTGCTGTTGCCTTGGATGTCTCTGGGGCAGTCTGCGCCGGTCTGGTCTTCGATGGATCATCGCAGGTGCCTCGGCGGGCCGGCGTCTCGGGAATTGATGAAAGTGAACTGTCAGAGCTCAAGACATAGTTATCCTTGCATGATTCGACGTCCACGGTCGCGCTTCGAGGGTCCTCGTCACCGTGGCGTGTATCTGACGCTACTGACAAGAGGTTCTGGGAAGTCAATGGCGCGGGGGGAGATTGGATTGTGTTCTGAGGCAATGTAGTGGCAGGGACATCGAGTGGGTGTAGCTGCGAATTGAATCGTCAGATCGCATATTCGCCGGGCACACCAGGACCCAAATTGGTAGAGAGGTCACTTACCAAGAAAGGGCCATGAACACCAATGTTTGGATTCCGAATTTGTGGCGAAGGATAGACAGGGCCCGAGTCTGCAAGATTCGCCAACTCCCACTGGACTCTTTGTTCAAGACAGGCACGCACGACATCAGGTCGTGGGTAATAAGTTCCTGGTTGTTCGTGCTCTCGAGTCTGTCCAAGTCTCTCCGGTCTCCTGGTCGCGCGATTTGAGCGTCGGACCCAGCCCGCCGGCTGAGAACTAGGTTTGGAAGATCCTGCCATCTTGTCAATGTCTGAGGACGACTAGACAGGAGAAAACATGGATTGGACGTGAGCGTTCAACAAAGTCCTGCAGAGGATAGGCAGCAGTCATCTCGGGACAGGATGAAGTGCAGTATCGATCATTTCACCGCTTCCGTCGCGACATCGCGAAGACGCGTTATGCCTTCACTGTCACTTGCCGCTTCATCTTTGTACAAAGTACCCAGGACCAGACCCGGCAACGTGTTTCTGAACCACATGGTAGGTATAGGTCAGCAATGTGTACACAAGTGTGCAGCACGACCCGCTGTTGTCATCGTCATCAAGGCGTAAGGTTTGAAGACGCCAAACGCTGTTTGATTGTTGAGGTGAGCCCAGGCAATGTGTATACAATGTTCCTTCGTATGATCCTTCATTTGGCTATAGCCACTGTTGACCACGATGCGATACGGGGCAGTCGACCCTTTAAGACAGAGAGTGCAAGAAACAGGAATTGAACAATATGCGCATAATGTCGTCTGTCAAGGTAGCAATGCATCTACAGTCAGTCGCCAATGTGCTCTTATACTTACCTTGTCCGCGTAGGACAATGCAGGCCGAGTCCGATCATACTGGAGGCCTTTGTGCAGTCCGCAAGTGAACCTCACCAAAACTCACCAAAACCTACCAGTGCAGAGCTGCCAGTGTCAGCCTCAAAATGAGCACATTCAGGTCTTCGTTTCAGTCATACCCTTTTTGCGGATAACAAATTCATGAGGCGCAATGCCCAAGACACATGAAGAACATCGAGTTGAAGACTGAGGCGAGGAGAGGAGACGCTTGTCACGATGATGTCGGCGCCAAGCCGCCTTCCCTGAAGCGGGTTCAATCTGAACGCAAACAAGACGAACAGAAGTTGACCGTGCCTGTGCTCATCAGAAGATATCCAAGGGAATGTATTCTCTATCCATTTGTCTAAGTATGATGACTTCATATCCATTGCTTTGGCATTATAGGCGTCGAGTTCTGCGGCACTTTCGGGAGCCCGAAATCGAACGACCGTGGGCTTGGAATCTCATGGTTTTGCTCAAGTCGCTGCATCGCAAAGCCACGCTCTTGTTGAACTGCATCCTCCCTTTTTTGCTCGTCTACAGTATTTATCATTTTCCGTTTGAAGGTGAGTTTGAATTTCGAGTGTCGCCTACTGCACCACAGCAACAGCAGGAGGATCAGGGCGACACCCGCCATTCCACCAAGAACACCACCAGCGATGGCTCCAGAATGTTTAGAGCTTGACGACGAAGATGATTGCGTGGGGCAGGCACTTGACGTGGCGCTCGATGTGGCGGAGGCAGAGGCGGAAACGAGATGAATCGTCTTGGTGGTCGGAACTGTACTTGAAAGCGTGATACTGGTAACTGGGGGTGTTCCCGCAAAACCAGAGGTCAAGAGAGACCCTGAATCTGTGGCAGACGCGCCCGGTGTCCTTGAACTATCACCCTGGCCAAAGTTGATAGCACCAAAGGTAAATTCGGCACTCAAGGTTGAGAGCGCAGAATCGGTCGAGGTAATTCTGCTAGTAGCCGCGCCTTGCAGGATGGTTTGGGTGATGGTGATAGTGTTTGGAGGAGTGCAAGGATGCTCTCTTCGCCATAGCCAGGACATGGTGTTCGTATGGCGATGGTCGTGTTAGTATGTTGGCTGGATGGAGATCCTAGAAGGAATTTCTGCAATTGCAGGATGGTTGCTTGTGCAGACTACATTGCGACTCAAGGGGCCCTTTACAGGAGGTGAACATATATCTGATCAATGCCACGTTCGAAACAGCCCTCACCTTTGTCCCGACGCAAGTGAAATACTACAAAACAACAATCGTGCTACACAAAGAGATCCTAAATTTGGCCCTAGATGAAGACGTGTATAAGTCACCCATGCCGCGGCTTCTTTGTCCTGCGGCATCATCCGCCCATGGAGATGACTGAGAGACGTTGGTTGTTGAAGAAAGGAAAGCAATTGTGCTTTGTGTTGTGAGCTGGCGTGACTGCCACGACTACAATGGACATATCGCGATGTCGCTGATGGCTGTCAGTGTGTGCATACTTGAGAGCGACATGAGTCGCAACAAAGTCAGGAGTGCTGGCGACGAGGGTCCAAGCACATCTTGGATCGTGGAGATAATCCTAGACCGCGAGACCCAGCGGAAGCACGCAAACCCCAAACCTTCACGTTGTTGAAGCGACTTGCTGCGTGCCTGCGGGTCACAGTCTAACGATCGGGATGTGGCGCCGTCCTTGAAGGTATCGCACTACTGCACGTCAATGGCAAGTTGACAACGATGAGGGCTTTTGTTTCAACCTATGCATTCTCCTCTCTTGACGTCGCCACCTAGATGCAAACTTTTTCTAGCTGAATTGGCAGATATCAAAGACAGAGGGAGTTAACTGAAATCGTTCGTTGTCGATCCCTATGCCACACGTGTAAGATGATGATGGCCGTTAAAAGAGTATAATCTCGAAGAAAAATGCTGAGCTCTTGAAGCGATCTTGCGGGGCTACGCACTGACGAATTTGAGATCTTACGGATCGTCTGGAGTTGGAACTGAATGTATCACCAAGTGGACTCTCGTAATCCGGCATCGACAAGAGATTTGACCTTTCGATAGTGCCAACCGGCTCGTCCACTAGTTAATTAGCGTCTAGTGAGCCCACACCAAGAAGCATCTCCTCCTCCCTGCTCAGAGATCAACGGGTAACAGGGTATCAAAAACGTGAGCAGAAGATCTACAGAACCACATGGGGGAAGCTGGATTCTTTCTTCCACAGAGGTTGACTCCGGACACAAGGGACCTCGAGTGCAAATCTCAAGGCCCAAAAATCTCAACTACCTACGGAGCAGGCTGGGTCAAGTTAGCCGACATGAGCACTAGGAGGATCTCTAAGCAAGGAACGAAAGCAAGTGGATTCCACATGTTTTCATGTGTTCGGAAGCGCATCCGGGCAACAAGGCGACTATATGATACTACTTCGGAGACGTCAAGGAGATAATGGCAGAGGCTGAGGGACCTTGCGCACCTATCGTTTGCGGCGAACTCGTGGTGGGTGGCATGTGAGATTGACTTACCATGGCATCAGGGTGACAGGGAGTAGGCAGTAACTACCAGGTATCAGCGCAAAGCCCGGCTGGAGGGGGGATTTTGTGCTAGAGATTTTTGATAGATGGCAAATAACCATACTGAACTGTAGGCTGGACTGCTTTCCAAGAGACAACTGGAGTGGGCCAGCAGGAAAGGCACTAAGCTCACCTTCACCTGTTCACGCATCGGTGTTAGTCGCGGCGGGTCAGATCAATTTGATGACTTGAGATTGATCTTGGTTGCTGTCCAGCTATGTGAGAGTTTCGGGGAGTCGGGGACTTCATTTAGCTTCAGTGGCTTTCGGAATCATGGTCAGCAACTGCATGAGCGGCTTGGGGAAAGTTCGCAAAGAAACAAGGGAGAGGCCAAGTTTAGGCAAATATCCCATGATAGGCAAGGGTTGTCGTGATGGCAAAACACGGCACAAGTCAGTACGGTACGGGGTACAACAGGCCTTGGAAAGAGATGTGGGGAAACCTGAGTCGCGTATCTGCAGCAAGATATTGACTCCGACCTGCAGGAGTGGGTGACTCTGAGAGTACCTGGCTAGTGGCCGGACGGGGACTGGCATCAGCCAGAAATAGTGGCCTGCAGACTGCAGTATCCGGGCGTGGTACAGTACGAGTACCTCGAGAGGCTGGTTTGGCTATCATCAGAATCCTGAAGCTGGCTGGCTGCTCGTCCAGGGTCTACGGAGTCCACGCGGACACTCCGTACACCGTACCCAACATGCTGTTGGGTTGTACTGTGGAAACCTCCGTGGGAACGGCATTCAAGGTTACGGGTGTCGTCGAGAAGAGCCCAGACAGTCCCTTCTGGAATTCTAAACAACCAGACTTTTGAGATCACCCAGAGACACTCATTCGAGACGTGTCAACAAACGAAACAAGAACAGCCGATAGTGCGAGTAGACTGCTGGGCTAGATCGATATGAGCAGGCCACATCCCTTCTACTGCATGGGCAATGATTGGCCTGTAGATCCTTTGTTATCCCTCCCTGGCGGAGTTTCGTTCACAAAGAGGCCAAAGGTTGACGGTCCGCGAGCGCCACCAGCCGTACGGAGAAGCGTCCAGCAAGTTAGGACTCGTCTTGCCAACAACACCTTGCATTCCCAGAGTGACGCCAATATGTGGTGGCTTTTTTTTGGCGTGCGACCAGTAGTCACAGCTTTTTCTCATGTCAATCTGGAGGCATGGCAGAGCAGTGCAAGGGTGAGGTCGTGATCAAGTGGCTGCTACTATCAAGATATACTCTATTCTCGTGGGGGTTCCGCTGGAGTGTCTGTTCGAGATCCTATAGTGAGTGGATTTGTGGTCTCGGACAGACTCAACTGACAGCATTGCTTGCGCTGTTGGTGAGGATGGAAATGGAGGGCGAGGTGCGCCGGACGACTGAGTTCGGAGAGACTGCTTACAAGGGAGGAAGATTATGGTCTTCCCGCGCACGGAGTACGCACAGAACGTAGTAGAGTTTGCAGCCCGCATGGATGACGGCACAGACATCAGACAAGGTTTTTGACGTACAAAGGACAGGAAGACGCGATGCCAATGGGTCAAGAGGCGAAGGTGGCGTCGGGTGCAAGATGCAGGCGAGCAGATCGTTTTGCCCCGAACCGGCCAAGAGCCAACACCATTCTTTCCCGCTTTCACGATGTTCCTCGTCCTGGCCGATGCGCTGCCCTGCCCTGCTCCCGCCAGATTTTACGTTTATCTGGATCCTGTGCAAGACACATATCCGTACTTCCTGCCAGCAGCATGGGCGGTGGCCTACTAGTCAGATGGCCCACAGATCCGTGGACGCTCGTACGGGGTAGACATGGCGTGGTCAACCTGGCACTGGTTTTTTCTCGAGCTGGTGTGTGAACTCCACATCCTTCCCACATCGCAGTGTTGGCTCCTCCTGCGAGAAGTTCGGACCGCGGGCTTCTGAGGAGTGACAGGTACCGCTCCCTCATGACTGGATGTGCTTTCCTGCCATCCACGCCCGCCCAGCCATGTGTCTCTCATTCGCCGGGGTGGGCAAGGGACGCAGGAAATCCTAGCCAAGGGCAGCCCTCGGCTTGTAGCTCGTTCATGGGTGTGACAAGTAGAAAAGCGACAGGCAGCTCGCCTTTTCCTTGTGAATTCTCTTGTCCTGTTCATCGAGACCTGAGTCAGTATTCAAATCTGCCTCCTTCCACCGGCCTCAGAACACTGCATAGGTAGTCGTTGGGACCTGCCTCGGAAGCAGCCGTATCAAGCTCAAGGGACTTCCCATCGCTCACCCCGAAGCCTGCATCAGCCCTCACGAAAGTCTAACTCGTTTCCCGTCAGTCTGTCATTTGCCTCGCTTCAAGAACTTTGACTGTTATCTTATGAGGAGCACACTGCAACCCCGTACTCTTCGCCTCATCTACCGCACACCAGACCTTGATATTTAGTTCCCAGAACCCAAGCCACAAGATCATTAAAGCAACAGTATTCTTTCACCAGCCAGGAGTCATATTCAACCAACTGCACACTTACCCAAGACTTGCACAACATGGTTCTCTCACTCACCTACCGCCGCCCGGCGCATGTGTCCCCTCGGAGCTCACTGGACTCGGAGACGCCAGCCGAGTCTATCAGCTCTGGCACCAGTAGTCAATATGGTATTCCCGATGCTCTTTCGTTCGACAGGATCATCAGTGGTGGAACTTGCCCGGTAAGGTCCATCTCCTTGATGTGCTCTCGCATGTGAACTGACAGCCCGGAAAAGCCTGTAACTTTGCGTCAATTCATGGACTTCCTCTGCTATATTGAGCACGCTGCAGAGAACCTCCAGTTCTATCTTTGGTATCAAGACTACTGCAAGCGCTTTGCAGACCTTGCCGAGAGCCAGCGAAGCCTCGCACCGGAATGGACCGCAGAGCAAGCCTTGACGGAGAAGGCGAATGCTGAAAAGGAGAAGCTTCCGAAGAAAACCCCCAACAGCGCCACCGCTATATTGAAAGGGACGGATTTCGATCCCAATGCCAAACTCGGAATCCCTGAGTTCGCCCCGAACCCTTTCAATACTCCTCCACACACGCCGTCAGCAACCATTGCCGACCATGACAGCCCACCTCCTTCGACCGTTGGCTACAGCGAAGACAGCACCACCCTGCGCTCCGGAACAACTGATCACAGTAGGAAAGCTGAGGCCGCTTTTGAGGAAGCTGGAGCCTTTCAACCATGTAAGGAGAGATCTGTTCTGCTGAGACATGTTCTGACAGGGTCATAGTCACAATTCAGCCCTTCCGCGAGGAAATCACAAGAATCATCGCGATCTATATTGCTGAAGACAGTTCAAGAATGCTCAACCTCTCGTCGAAAGAGAGAACCGTTCTCCTGAAGGCCCTGTCTATCACAACACACCCGTCAGCATTCAGAGATGTTATTGCCACCGTAGAGTGGTCTCTCAGGCGGCAGGCTCATCCCAACTTCATCCGATGGACAATCTGCAATGGGAACAAACCAAGACAAATCTTTGCTCGAGGCTTGGGCGTTGCAGGTATCGTGGCTGGTATCGTGTATGCTATTGTCATCACTCTCAGCTCGGCCAATCGTGGTTGGAGGGCTTTGGCATTCCTCGGTCTCTTCATTGGCATCGCTACCTTGTTTGCCGCATGGAAGGGCATGTGTGTGGTAAGTCGATCCAACCTACCCCATCATATGACCTTGACTGATATTTCAGGTCTTGCATGGCATGCACCATCGACATCTTCGTCCATGGGAACTGTTCACCGACGACGATGAGGCTTCCTCGGATTACGCAGCAAAGAAAGACTCGTTCGATAGCCTAGGCTCTGCCAATAGCTACGAGGATGCTCCTTGGGTCGCCAAGTATGAAAAGCGCAACCTCATCCGCAAGATCTTCGATCGCGAAGTTTGGATCCAAGAACCCGCCCTCCGTCAGATACAGGACACCATTTTCCTTCAAGCCATCATTACCGCTTTCGTCATATCGGCTATTATAACTGCCATCTTTCTGGCTGTAAGTTGTCTCACTGTTAGACGGTCGTCCACGCTAATAGTTTCTTAGGTACCTCGGGGCAATTACTTTTGAGACAGACAGCCTACCTCATGACAAGAACCATGCTTAAACCCAACTTGGACAATTCAAACGGAGTGCAGATACAGGACCATCCTTAAGCGGATCGCTGGCGAACCAGTATGAATATTGAAGTGTTTTATTGGGCGGGAGGAGGTCTAGTATCTGCAACATTAGGGAGGATCAAGTGGGAAAAGAGGCGCAAACATTTCTCAGTCAGAATTTCCTGAAGTCGCGATATCTCGGTTAGGATCGATTGCATTCGATATTAATTCGTAGAAATACCCTGGTTGGGAGTTCGACCGGATTTCATTCAATACATTGATAATGCTTCCTCGAGTCTAGCAATGACTTACCTCGTGAAAACCTCACTTTGCTTGAAGAAATGCTTGGTAGATCCTTTGTCTCCTGTAAGCTGTGACCGACGCATTTAGTCAGGCGGGCGAATCAGATGGATTGTTCGGGGATGATACCCGTTAACGTGATCGCGTGGCCGGTGGAGCAGGCGCGACCGCGTCCAGTGAAGCGCAGCCTGGTGAAGCAGCATGGAGGTTTCGTGGGTGCGACTGCTCTCTACAACTCAGGTCAAACCGCTGTCGGTCAACCGAATTACGTCGCCAGGTCCATCATGACTTCACGTATGAGTCGAAGACCCCGAGCGCTTGATTCTGACGATGAGGACTCGCGACCAAACACGCCCTCATCAACAGCGCCGCACGATAGCAAGCGACAGCGTCAAAGATATCAGCACTCCTCGGTCGATGACGACGATGACGACGACGACGATGTTCACTCCGATGCGAGCGCCTCGCCGAGTACTACAATGAGGTCGCTGCGTCGCCAGGATAGAGCTGACAGCGCCCGGAATAACGCTTCACGCATGCAAAGTCGCCATCAACCCGGCGCCATTGTTCGCGTCAAATTGACCAACTTTGTCACCTACACGTCTGCAGAATTCTTTCCGGGACCCAACTTGAACATGGTCATAGGGCCGAATGGCACCGGCAAGAGTACTTTAGTATGCGCGATTTGTTTGGGACTTGGATGGCCACCCTCGGTATGTGCCATCGCCTCATCTAATCTTGACTTGACTCACATTTAACAGTACCTTGGGCGCGCCAAAGACCCCGTCGAGTTTATCAAGCACGGATGTCGGGAAGCGTCTATCGAGATTGAACTCCAGCGATCCGCAGACTCGTCTCAAAATCCCGTCATCACCAGAGTTATCAAGAGAGAAGGGAGTAAATCCGTTTACACTATCGATGGACATGCTAGCAATGGCCGACAAGTTCAAAAGTTGGCGAATTCATTCAACATTCAAATCGATAATCTCTGTCAGTTCCTGCCACAGGACAAAGTGGTTGAATTCGCGCAGATGACTCCAATCGAACTCCTCGCAAGCACACAACGTGCTGTGGCGGGCCCTGAGATGGCCTCAATGCACGATGACCTCAAGCGATTGCGCAGTGCCCAGAGCGAGGCACTAAACAAATCCAAGGCCGAGCAAGAGCAGCTGGCCAATCTCGAGAACCGTCAAGAAATGCAACGTACAGAGGTTGAGAGGATGCGTGAAAGAGCATTGGTCAAAAAGAGACTTGAGTGGATGGAGAAATGCAGACCCCTTGTGGAATATTCCGAGTGCAGAGTCAAATACAAAGAGGCCAAACTGAAAGCGAAAGCGATCACCCAGGAGCTCAAACGTCTAAAGGCCATTTCTGCTCCCACTTTGAAAGACCTTGAGTCAAAGAGACAATACGAAAGAGATGTGAGGTCATTGAAGGAGAAGCGCAAGAAAGATCTGGCAGTGACCGAACGTAAGTGTGAAGAGGCAGCGAGGAAGATTGTTGACACGCAGAGCACCGTCGACGAATTCAAGAACAAACTGGAGGCCGAGAGACGAGTCCCCAGCGAGAAGAAGGCGGAGATAGGACGCCATATGGGGTCGATCGCACAGTATCGGCAGAAAAAGGAACAACCGCCACCAGAATTTGACGCTCGAGCAATGACGGACGAAATTCAGCGACTGAAGAATCAGCAGAGAGCTTTTGAGGCCCAGAAACTCGAACTGAATGAGCGCAAAGAACTTCTCAGGACGCAAGGACTTGACGCCAAGTCCCGGCGTGAGGCGTTGGAAAAGACCCTTCGTAGTATGCAGACCGAAGCCGGGAAGCAGGAACTGAAACTGAAAGATGTCTCAAGAGACACATTCAAAGCTTGGGAGTGGATTCAAAACAACCGGGAAGAATTCAGCGAGCACGTGTACGGTCCTCCCATCGTGGAGTGTTCGCTTAAAGACCCCGGAATGGCCGATGCTGTCGAGTCTCTCCTTCAACAGAACGACTTCAAAATCATCACCGTTCAGAACAAAGACGATTTCAGAAAGCTACAAGACAAGCTTTCAAGGGGACTAAAGCTACACGACGTCAGCCTCCGGGTCTGCCCTCCCGCTAACTCTCAACACCTAACACATCGGCCCTTGAACTCAGAAGAGATGGCGAAGTTTGGTTTGACCAGCTGGGCGATCGACCATATACAAGGCCCAGCGCCTGTCCTGGCGATGCTCTGCGCCGAAAGAAACCTTCATCGCGCAGCCATGAGCTCTGCCGAACTGACCCAAGAACAGCATGAGCAGCTCGCCGCAACCTCAATAGCCAGCTATGTGGCTGGGCGAAAACTATACCAATTCATGCGCCGAGCAGAATATGGCACTGCGGGTACCTCGTCTCGTGTAGGTGACCTTCGTGCCGCCAAAATGTGGACAGATCAGCCCGTCGATATGGGGAGGCAGACAGCTATTCAACGACAAATTAATGAAGTGACCGGTGAAGGAAAGCTCATGTCGACCGAGTTCCACAACCTCAAGGCCGAAATTACTCGGCTTGATGACCAAATAAAACAGCTGGCCGATGAAGAGTCGGCAAAACGGTCGGAAAGAGACACGAAGCAGGCTGCTCACGCGGCTTATAAAAAGCTTGACGCACAGATTGCGGAGAGAGAAGAAAAGATCAAAATCGTGGAGAGGGCGTTGGCAGAGTCCAAAGAGCGTGTGAAGCGACTGAATGACGGATTGGCTGATGCCGTGATAGAAAAGACGAACGCGGTTCTAGCCTTTGCTTCGGCTGTGGGGGCCGTCAAAACCAAGTCTTCCGCTTTGCTTGAGGCTGAAGTGTTGCACATCGAAGCGACTTCAGACTTTGCATACCTGGCCAGCCAGAACGAGCAGATTGTCCGTGCCATCAGGGAGAAAGAGAAAGAGGTTGCAGAAGCAGAGAAGGTTCACGAAACACATCACGAGCGAGCGAGGGGTCTCTACTCCGATTGTCAGCGCATACAAGCCGAAGCCCAACAGCTGCAGCAAGATGAAGACGACAATGGATTTATGGAGCTGATCCAACGTATGGCCGAACAAGTCAAGACTCTAGAAGCTCTCGAAGGCGAAATAGATGCCGAGAAAGCCAAACTTGAATTGACCGAGGGAGGCAGTACCAATATCATCAAGGAATACGAGGACCGAGCCAAGTTGATTCAGAGACTGAGAGTCAAACTCGGAGACGATGCACAACAGCAAGCCGACCTCAAGCACGGTATCCAAGAGATTCGTGGCAAGTGGGAAGCACGTCTGGAGGCTGTCGTTTCCAAGATCAATGAAGCATTTTCCGATTCTTTTGCAAGGATTGGGTGTGCGGGTCAGGTGGCTGTCTACAAGGCATCTTCAGACATGCCTGCAGACTGTACGGAAGAGAATGGAGGCGCAGACAACGGACTCGACTTTGCGAACTGGGCCATTCACATCAGTGTCAAATTCCGCGAGCAAGAGCCGCTCAGTCTTCTTGACAGTCACCGACAATCTGGCGGAGAAAGAGCAGTGAGTACGATATTCTATCTCATGGCCATGCAAAGTCTGAGTCAAGCGCCTTTCCGCGTTGTGGATGAGATCAACCAAGGTATGGATCCTCGGAACGAGCGCATGGTGCATGGCCGGATGGTGGACATTGCAGCGGACGATGGTGGTAGTCAATATTTCCTGATCACGCCCAAGTTGTTGAGTGGGTTGAAATACAGAAGGGGCATGACAGTGTTGTGCATTGTCAGTGGTGAGAACGTGCCATCAGCACGCGTACAAACGGAGAAGGGCGGATGGACGGATGGTCCCAAGGTTGATTTCAGGTCAATTGTGCAAAAGGCCAAAAGCCTTGGGCATAGAGGTGCGGCTCATAATGACAGGAGGGTTGACTCTGGAGTTGGCCTCGGAGGCTTCGACTCGACAATTCGGTCAACACCAGTTGGAGCATGATCAGATAGATCATCAATAGATGCAGAAGATGAGAGATGATATTATGAAAGGGGAATAATGACGATGATGATGGCTCAGTTTAGGTTTGCTGCTAGCAACATGATCCATGGACATGCCTAATGAAGACAAGCATCTCGTACGATGCTTGGATACTTGTTGAGAATGGGGAGATGTACATCCCTACAGACTTGGGGTCACTAATAGTACGCTACTCGATGGAATGGTTGATATGGTGTCAGTGAGTGAGTGACTCAGCCGAGGTTTCCCACCGGTCTCGGACAATGCAAAGATCGGCGTGGACTTTTTTGACTCCGCTTTTCGCGAACGGCGAAGCCTCATTTTTGCTACCCCAGTCCTTCGAGGCCGATATAGCCGTGTGGGAACAAGATCCCCGAACTTTCTGGAGGTCCTTCCTTGTAGGGGTGTGTTTGTATGAAACCGATCTTTTCCAGTTTCGTGGACCAATGTACCGAGGGAGAGAGATGGACGCACATACACTGTGAAAAGACTGACAGCATTGTATTACTCTTGAACTTCTTTTGCCTCTCTGCTATTCCTTTTGAACCCTTTTTGGACGTTTGGAACATCTTTGGAGCTCGTCATCAGAACCATTATTTTGTTCTCTGGACGCCAGTGGTCTCCTCTCTCTCTTTCCTTCTTTCTCTCTTTCTCTCCCTCCTCAGAGTTTTTGGCGCGGGCACGAGTTACGAACCAGAACAGGGCGATTGCTTTGGGCCGGGGGAAGAGGCGCGGTTCCTCTTAGATCCTAAGTGAACGGTGAGGGAGCGAGTGGTCGTGCGATTGATTAATCAAGGTACCTCACTCGGGTCAGGTGGGTAGTTAGGCACCTGGACCTGGGTGTTCAAGACGGACCATGGTTCTTTTCAAAAGTCCACATCCAGACGTCGAAGGTGGGTTTTTTTTGTTCCGTTTTTCTCTTTCCTTTGTGGTTGGGGATAGAGCACTGCAAGATGTTTCCAAATGCACCGCATCAAGCCATCCATCCCACCATACCCTGAGGTCGTCGACCCATGTACTTATTCCTCCCCTCCCCCTCCCCCTTCCTCCCTCCTCCCTCCTCCCTCCCTCTCGGCGGGAGATACACCGTATGTACCCAGTACCACATTGTCCTACATTGATGGCGCAACACTCACACACAACTTTATCAACAGTACCCGACAACATCACGACGTGGGAATGGGCGTTCGAGAGTAAATCCTACTCGCCCCTTTACAACGCCCAGTCGGGGCCTTCGCGCGGCTACATCAACGCCGACACCAAGGAGCGGCTGGACTGGGCTCAGGTCAAGACCAAAGCCACGCTCTTGAGCACGGCGCTGGTCAGGGAATACGGGTTCAAGCCGGGCGACACGGTGTCGTTGTTCAGCACCAATACGATATGGTACCCTGTTGCCATGTGGGCCGTTGTCAGAGGTGGTGAGTAGGAGTACATTCTCAGTGGTCTTTTTTTTTGCCTTCACCCGTCGCCCCGATGTCATCATGTCTTTGCGCTGCCTTATCGGTTCTTTCTTCTTTTTGGGTTGGTGATTTGATTACAGCCTCAGGCGTTTGGGTCATAACACCTGGAATTCCTTTTGTTTTGTTTTTCTTGTACCTTGCTTTGCCTTTGCTCATCCCCGTGCCCCTTTTAAAGCCCTTGCAACCCCGCCCCGGGATTCACCAAAAATTCAATCCATAAACTGACCCTTCGTCTGGCCTGTTCTGCACAGGCGGTCGAGTCAACGGTGCCAGCCCAGCTTACAACCTCGAGGAAATGAGTTACGCGCTCAGAGTGGCCAAGACGAAGATCCTCATGACACTACCCAAGAGCTTGGACGTCGCGTTGGCCGCCGCGAGGGACGTCGGTATCCCTGCGTCGCATGTGTTTCTGCTGGAAGGCCATGCCGAGGGGTTCAAGAGCATACAAGATCTCATGGACGCGGCCGCACGGGCTCGCTACGAAGAACAGAAACCCTGGAGCATACCCTCTGGAATGACCAACGCCGATGTTTGCGGATATCTGAATTTTAGCAGCGGGACGACGGGGCTTCCTAAAGCTGTGAGTTGGCTTTTCCTCTCCAATAACCTGTCGTTGTCCTCCCATTTTCCCTCTCTCTCTCTCTCTCTCTCTCTCTCTCTCTCTCTCTCTCTCTCTCTCTCTCTGCGTGTCTTTTCGTGAGGATGAAAGCAACATTCAGCTATGCAAGCGCCGACGAGCTTGAGACATGGAACGGCAAGTCATATCTCGACATAAACTGGAAATCTGAGCTGGACAGTCAGAGGAGGCGAGAGTACGGACGAGGGATAATGGACTGTGGAAACCCTTACCGGTCACTGACGATGAAATTCTTGCTACCTGTCTAGGTCATGTTGAGCCATCAAAACATCATCGCACAGTGCCATCAACTTAGGCAGCTACAGGCGCCGGGACAGTACAAGATTCTAGCGGTGATGCCGTTATTCCACAGTACGTACCTACCCTCTCTATCTACACACCTCGGCATGGACTTTGCTACTCTTTTTGGTGAAACCAAGGTATACCGTAATTTGTGTTGCAATGGCTGACGAGTTTGGATTGAAAACGGTACAATACAGTCACCGGAGTGGTCCGATTCTGCCATTACCCCGTCTTCATGAACGGGGATAGCGTCATGTTACCGGCGTTCACGATGGAAGCCATGCTCAACGCAATCTGCGAGTTTCAGATGAAGGAATTGATCTTGGTGCCGCCCATCATCATCCGGCTGGTGCGGGACAAGATCGTCGACAATTATGACCTTCGGCACGTGGAGAGGTGGTCTTCCGGCTCGGCGCCCATCTCGCCGGAGATTATATCGTTGTTACAGAAGAAGTTCCCCTGGACGGGATTCAGGCAGGGGTACGGAGCGACCGAGTCGACGGCGTGCATAACTGCGCACCCGCCCTCGCACTATGACTACAAGTACGCGACGACGGGGGGGATGTTGGTCGCCAACACCGTCGCGAAAGTTCTCGACTTGACGACCGGCGAGGAGCTGGGCCCCAACCAGACGGGCGAGATATGCGCAAAGGGCCCACAGATCGCGATGGGGTATCTCGACAATGCCGCCGCGACCGCCGAGACCTTTGACGCCGACGGATTCTTCCACACGGGCGACGTAGGCCACTTTGACGACGAGGGCCTGGTGCATATCGAGGATCGCATAAAGGAGATGATCAAGGTCAAGGGCCTGCAGGTGCCGCCGGCCGAGTTGGAAGATTTGTTGCTCGGTCACGAGGTGGTCGAGGACTGTGCGGTGCTGGGGATCGCAGATGAGTACGCCGGCGAAAGGCCAAAGGCGTACGTTGTGCTGAAACAGGGTGTGGACCCAACCGAAGCCGTCGGGAGGATGTTGTTGAAGTTCGTCAAGGAGAAGAAGGTGCGCTACAAGTGGATCGTCGAGGTCGAGTTCACCGACCAAGTGCCCAAGAGCCCGACGGGGAAGTTGCTGAGGCGGATACTAAAGGTCAAAGATAAAGAGCCGGGAAGGAAACGAGGTGTGAGGGTCAGAGATGATACTGAAAGGGCCAGGCTATAGCGTAGACTCAGCTGAAGAAGGGAAGTTCTGGTAAGCCACGGCAAAGGTTTAGATGTGACAGGAATCCGCGCGTGATACTTCATTGACTGTGCAACCGTATTCCATTATCAACCTTGATGTTCGCCAGGAACGTCTCGAGCAGGGATAAAAAACCATTCATCAATGACCTTTGGCCTCGGAGCTGGCTTCAGATGTTCATCCTTGGGTATGTCCAGATCGCCGGGATCGATCCGGAAGGGTGACTTGTCCACCGTCACATTCGTGCTGCGCCAGGGGCTCGTCAGTACAGGGTTGAAGAGTAGTAGATAAAAGGCACAAAAACACGAAGTGACCCGTGACCATCACCTTGACCATCACTACCACATACCAACTAATCTGGCCAGATTCGCTCTTTCCGACGATCAGCTTGTCCCAGGCACGATGACATTCTTCAATGACGCCGCGAGCGAACCTGTGGAGGTGCGTGCAAGTTAGCAGTCGATTGCATGACTTTGGGGGAGGACGTGATTGCGGTTGATGATTCAGGGGAGAGGGTGGAAGAAACCGACGTCTTGCTCTGGTAATTGCCATCATACGCAAAGTCGTTGGGTGGACTTCCGTCAGGTACCTTGTACAAGCGGAACCATTCTCTCGTGGCCGTGAGAAAACCAGGCATGATGCGATCGACGTCGTCGATATCATGCATGTTCTGCGCCATCGGGTCCCGGACGTCGATGACGATGAGCTTCCAGTCCGTCTCCCCGCTATCTATCAGCCCGAGGATGCCTAGGATCTTGACCTGTTTGACTTGGCCGGCGTAAGAGACGGCTTGCGCAATGTCGCATGCGTCGATTGGGTCGTTGTCGCCTTTGGCGTCGGTGTCGGGGTGTACGTAGTTGGGGTCCTCCCAGGTCTTGGAAAGACAAGAGTCGGTAAGCAAAAAGCTGTTGGGCAGGACAAGACGAGTGCGGCGGCAGGGTTCGATGTACAAACCTGAGGTAGAGCGCCGTAGTTCCATATGTAGCCGTGGTGCGGATACCGGTTCCGCACGTACCTTGGGACACCGCCGGCTTGGTCTTGGTGGATAGGGTTCAGGGTGTTGGTTCTTGAGATCTATAAGTATCAAGTGAGAGGTTTTATACCCCGTCATCGGTCAGTATGACAGTGTGTGGAGGTAGATACATGAGTGGTGGTGTTGACGACAATAGAGGTGGTGCTTTCGGCCTTGTAGCGTTTAACAACAATATGTCTACGCTCTGCTAAGGCTGAAGAATAAGAACCAGAAGAAAAGACACGACGGTCTTTACCTCGTATTTCTCATTAGTCCACCTTGGAACCTCGACGACCATGTTGAAGACATGGCTGTCCTTGTCTTCATATAACGGAATGTCATGGAAGGGGGAGACGGGGCACCCATTCTTTTCAATGAAGACGCGGTAATCGCATGTGCGAGCCCGGCCGTGGCTTCGAAGGGTATAGGTGTCTGGGAACGCCCTAGGAACCATTGCCTGTCTTGTTGGTGTCACGAACGTCGAGACCACACTGTCGAGGGTTCCAGTCAGACTCGAGGGTTTGCCTCGACATTGTGTACATAGAGTACAACCTTACACACCGTACCATCTCCTTACGACGCGGAGATTCAAGCATGACGTATCATCTGTGAGGCACTCCTCTCCATACACTCCATTTTCAAGGCGTGCGATCACTGATCAGTGAGAAGTTGACAACGCTGGGGCGTGATTCCGAAGTGACAGTCAAACGTCATGCAAGTGGTGGGAAAGTTGCGGAGGAGCAGGATGTTCCCAGCATGGCCTATGGCCTATAGGCTTAGCTGTCCCCGGAAACACAATCCCGTGCCCCTAGCGTGCTGCGCCGGGGCCCGTAGCGCGCCTTTAGGGGCTGCTGACAAGCCACTAAAAGGACCAGCCCGCCTATCCAAGACCTGAGTGTCCCCCAACATGGATGCTTCAATGGTCGTAGCCTCGTCGGTGATACAACCTTTACGAGTAGGAGTATAGCACCATATGTGACCAGGGCAATTTTAGTCTAACCCATGAATCCTACAACGCCGGACGTGCTCGAACGAGGACCTACTTTCAACGACACTCGATTCACCGAACAAGATGTGATCAGCGGGATATGGCCAGTCCAACATCGACGAGTACAACTTTAATCCACGTCAAGAAGGAGTCGGCCGTTCTCGACTCACACGGCCTGCCACCTCGAGAGCCGCGAGATGAAAGCGGCAAAGAAAGACAAAAGAACTTCAGGGAGCTGTCGACAGAACAGAAACTTCTCGCCATAGTCCGATACAGCGTGAAGCCCTTTTCTGACCGACTCGACCCTTTCGCTGCGTTGCCCGTGAACCTGGATCGCCTGCAAGAACACCTGATCAGTTTCTATCTGCTTTACTATCCCAAAGCAACCTATGGCTTCAGTCCACGGCTTCGGCCACACCCAGTTGCGAGCAATTTCTCCATCGCATTGACAACGCCAGCGTGCTTTCAAGTCATCTTGGCTCGTTCGGCACTGTATCGCATTGGGTTGAACAAATATGCTTCAGACAGCGAAAAGGACCAGTTGAACATGGCAGTGATGAGGCACAAAGGCGAAGCACTGAAGATGTTACGGGTCCTGAGTGCAAAGGCTGCGCCCAATCGAAAAGACGACTTGCTTGCTTCGATCATCAGCCTGGGCACGTTCGACAGACGAAATGGCGCCAAAGATGCGGCAGGGATGCATTACTCTGCGGTGAGACGCATCCTCAAATCCACCGGCGGACCTCTTGCTGTTAATTCGGTTCTCCTGTCTCGAGTCATGTGTTTCTTCGAGTGCATTTATGGGACAAGCCCGGAAAGCTATATCTGGGACGAGTCGGGCCTGGACAGGCTGGTCAACGGCTTGAACGGGTTCCTGGGGGACATATGGGAGCTCTGGAAGTCGCTGTCGACGATAAGTGGCCTCACAGCACAAACGACCAAAGCACCAGGACCACCACGCATACATTCATTCGGACTGCAGCCAGACTCGAGTCTTCTCGCGCTCGTCGAGCGCCAGCCGCCTTCAGATGCCGAACTCACTCAACAACGTCGGTTGGAAATGATATTCCAAGTGACGTGTCTCCTTACATTCGGCATGATTACCTTGGACAAGGCCGGTGACTTTCGGAGCTTGCAGCAGTACATGGATGGCATTCACAAGCAGGTGGAGGACCTGCATCTGATGGGCCAAAGTTGCAACAACATCATGTGGCAAATCCAGGTCAACGATCACAGTGCCGATCATAGCAGGAGGATATGGAGAGCGGCGTCATATGCTTGGGTGTTGAAACATGTCTCGTACGATGTGCAGCTGAAGGTGAAGGAATGGCTGTTGGCGTTCTTCCAGGGTGAGCCGGTGGCCGAGAAGCCATTTCGTCTTGATCCCTTCCATTTCAGTTACGCCAGCTGAAGGGATTTCTATGGCTGTTGTGCAGGGCACTTGTTGAGTTCATACGAGAGGGTTGGAAAGCTGGATGCGTGAACAGACGTCTGCTCTCGCCACTGTACTTGTATGCAAAGAACGTCAAGCCTATCGCAAATTATCGATAAGCCGGGCGCTGAGACCAGCGTGGCAAGGGAGAGATACTTCTAATTAAAGACTAACGACCAATGTGGAAGAGGCTAGCGAAGCTTATCCGGGCTGCTGGGTGAAGTGACTCCGGAGAGGCTTGTGGGCTTAACCAGTCTTGGTTGGTGCCGTGTCTAGATCTGACCCTGGATGTTCAGGCACGAAGGCAATCTCACCTTCAGCCGTGGCTTAGCGTCCGGTAGATTGGCCGTTGCTGCATGGCACACCGGGGACGTTTGGGTGCGGTGTCCGGGCTTGGAAAAAAACCATCTCCAAGGTAGCCATGTCTGCTGGGTAGGGGAGTCCAGCACATGCAAGAACACCTGAAGAAACAAAGAAGACGTAGTTCTGTTTCAAAGCCGGGAAAAAGAAAAGGCCTCTGGGAGCATCTGATGGATGTGAGATGGGCACCTGGCACACGGCACCGCTGTCAGCCAGCCAGGGAGACTGCCATCTCAGTCCTCCGTGCATGCATATGGAGGCTTTAGCACAAGCCTTCAGCCTTGGCCCCCGTCCAGACCTCGCACCCTTTAATTTACTCATTTCTCGTCCGGGATCCCATCTGCACGTCGCCAACGAACCCCGTACCAGGAGTGGAGGCCTTCGCCTAACCATATTATTGCTCTGGAGTCGCTCTCAAGGACAAAGTTCCTCAACCGCGGGACCATTTTCTCTGGCCTTTTCATTCACCACCATGTCCTTCTTCTGAACATTGTCGCAACAGGTACCTCATCTACCGGTACCAGTCACTCGTTTGTCCAAGTCTCTTATCTTCCCGACTTCTGGAATCCTCGTATAGAATCACGACCAACCCTTACCACTCTCACCTATATTCAAGCCCACCACATCCCCGATAGACCCCTCGTCACCCTCTGCTATCCCAGAGTCCCAGGTTCGCAATGGCTCCTCAAGGTACATAAACACTCCAGACCCTCTCGCCGCGTAGGCACGAAGCGAAGACAACTAACCAAGCTCGCAGATGGCATCGCGACCATCTACGGGGTCCCGACGAAATACGTGTCGCTACTGACCCTCGTCGTCCAAAACTCCTCGCTCGTCCTCATCATGCGGTATTCCCGAATCCTGCCTGGACCACGGTACCTCAGCTCGACGGCCGTCGTGTTGTCCGAACTCCTCAAATGTGTAATCTGTCTTTGGTTGCACCTCCGCGAACAACGGTCCCAGTCGCAGTATTCGAAACTGCCGTCGTTCGCAGGCGACGACAGCAGCGGCGCATTCCCCAACCATTCATCATACACCTTCCAGCAGCTTTGGGCCGACATATTCAGCGTCAAGAGCGGCTTCTTCAAACTCCTCGTCCCCGCCGTCCTCTACACCCTGCAAAACAACTTACAGTTTGTGGCTGCGTCCAACCTCGACGCCGCCACGTTCCAAGTCACGTACCAATGCAAGATCCTAACCACGGCCCTTTTCGCCGTGCTCATGCTGGGCCAGACGCTGTCGGGAAAGAAGTGGCTGGCGCTCGTCATCCTCACCGCGGGCGTAGCGTGCGTTCAGATCCCCTCGCCGGGGAGCAGCAGCAGCACGCAGAACAAAACCAATCAAGAGGGCAACTACATGCTCGGCATCGTGGCCGTGGCCGTGGCGTGTCTCTGCTCGGGCTTCGCGGGCGTGTACTTTGAAAAGGTGCTCAAGGGCGGCCACTCGGCCTCGATCTGGGTGCGCAACATCCAGCTCAGCATCGGCTGTCTCGCCATCGCCCTCTTCGGCGCCTACATGTGGGACGGCGAGGCCATCCGCGCGAACGGCTTCTTCCAGGGCTACAATCCAATCGTGGTCCTGACCATCTGCACCCAGGCTGCTGGCGGGCTCATCGTGGCCATGGTGATCAAGTACGCGGACAACATTCTCAAGGGCTTCGCCACCTCCCTGTCTATCATCCTCTCAACCGTCGCGTCCGTCTTCATCTTCGACTTCACGCCGACTATTTTCTTCTTGTTTGGCTCGGTTCTCGTCTTCTACGCCACGTATCTATACAGCATGCCCGACGCGCCCAAGGCGATTGGTACCGCTGCGAAACCTAACGCCGGACCCGACGCTGAGAAGTCGGCCACGTCCAACAACCCGCCGATCGTCAACGTCAAAGACTAGGACGCCGAGGAACCGACTGCCCTGCGGCCTCAGAGACAGCCGTTCCGCGACGAAAGCGATCTGGGGTCTGGTGATGACGCCGCCAACGTTTACGACCCCAACGACGGGAACAAAAGCCGAAACATTTCAAACTTGTTGATTACAAACTCTACTCGGGCGAAAAAGAACAACCTCATGACGGCGTTGGGTCATGTGGGATAACTACCTTATAGGTATATATAATCTAAAGCCGGGACCTGGGCTCTCTTTTTTTTCGGCTCCCTTGGCGACCGTCTTTTCCCTGTTTGATATATCGACGATTTATCTGTGTCATGATTTTTTTGGGTGAGGAACATTGGATCTGGTTTTTTCGGTGATGGTATTTCGCCATTTTTGCATGGAAGCTGTTCGGACCAGACGGTACGGGAAAGTAGGGCAGGGTACGGTTTTGCATATACCACGGCTCCAATACTACCTTGTGTCTAAGTTAGGTAGGTTTACAGTACTTGCGGACGGCGAAAGGCGCTTAACTACTGCTGGGCTCTTGCCATCTGTCTGATACCTGTATAATTGGCGAGAGTGAGCCGATAACACCTCGAGAGTGGGCAAATTGGCTACTCTATATTACCTATGTTACGGACTTGCCTTGGGTAGCTCGCCAGTTGGCTGGGGAGACGAAGCATAAAATAGACTATTTAAAAAGGTTGTTCCGTGAAGCCGATCCTTTCTTTTCTTTTTTTGGGCTTGGTCTCGTATTGCTTTTAGATATGGAGTACGAGTTCAGGCGTAGGTACATTGGTAATACGACAGGAGCACCTGCCGAGTGCCTGGAAGTACCTCGAAAAACGCCGAATGCGAGCCGTAGATCGCGCAGTCGAGGAAGAGTGCCGTAAATGGCACAGTCAAAAGGAAAGTAACTCAACCGGTGCAAATCGCCGGGCAGGGCCACGGAGCACACAAAAGTACCTCCAGGCATCCGTACGCAGGCAGCTAACCGTCAAAGTAAGTAAGTACGAGTACAGTTAACTAAGGCAGTCCGACCTTCTCACGAGCCCACATGGTTCGATGTTCCCACTCGCTGCCGCGCGGGTGCAGCATGCTCGCGACCTCGGCGACCAGGGCCTTTGCAGAGTTGTGCGACCACCAGAACGACTCGAGGTTCTTCAGCAGGACGGCCCAGTGCAGGAAGATCAGGAGCGCCAGGGAGTCGCCGCGGTGCAGCGACGTGACAAAGTCGGACCCGGCCATGGTCAGCCAACCCAGTATGTGGCCTTTGTAGGCGACATCCCGCTCGCCGCCACCCACACCCGCGACGTCGTCGCCGCCGCCGCCGCCTCTGACGACGGCGGGGACATGGTACTTTGCAAAACACCGCTCCAGGTTGTCGATGGCGCACTTGTTGACTCTGAACTTTGAGCCCTCGGCCGGGTCCGCAGGGTCGTTGAGCTCCTCGTTCAGGCTCGACAGTCGCCGCAGGACCTGCAGGCAGTCCGGGTCCGACAGCTCCCAGTGGCCTTCTTGGAACTCCTGGAAGTGGGCGAGGACGTGCGCCCACGGGCCCTTGTGGAACCACTCCCCGCTTGCGGCGACGATGGAGCTGAGACCCTTGAGGAACTCGAACATGGTGAACACGGCCTGCATCGTCTTGTTGCTGGTCCCGTCTTCCTTCTCGCTCCCGTCCTCGAAGCCGGGTACGGCGATGACCAGGAGCGTCGTGAGGACGGAAAAGGCAAATGCCGCGTTGCAGTTGTCCTGCGTGACGTGGTCGAGCACCGAGCGGAACGACCGAAACGCCTCGTTCTGATACTCGAGGGCCTTTTGGAAGTAGAATGACGACGGCGCGGAAAAGGTCGCCTCGCCGCCGCCGCCGCCGCTGCCGCCGCCGCCAACACCGTCCGTGTCCGTGTCGGCGTCCGCGTCCGCGTCCGCGTCCGCATCTGTGTCCATGGCCGTGGACTCGTCGAGCTTGTCGTCGGCAGGTCGCGTCAATTTGGCAATGTGCAGTGCCGTGAATGCCAATAGTCCATACATGAGGAAATCGTATTTCAGCGCCTCTCGGGGTACAAAGCGTTGCCACGCATTGACCGTCGCGACGTGGTCCCGGAGCCCGAAGAAGCTCATATACGTCGAGGTCGAGTAGTGGTGCATGAGCTCAAGCTCCAGCATGTGCCTGGCTTGGATTTGTGGATCGAGGACAGTTGCGCTAGTCGCTGGGAGAAGGCCTGGTGGCGCCGCCGTCTGAAGGTGGTTTGTCGGTGGTTGTGCCCGCAGAGTTGACGATGCCGGGTTCGAACGAGGGCGTGGTGGTGGTCCTTGAGCCGCCGGACTTTGTGAGGCGCCATTGCCTGGTGTAGTCTCGTCGTTGTCCGTAAGAAAAGAACATTGCAGCTCACGCCTAGCGCAATTGGCGCATATTGGGCTTATTTCGTCACACTATATTCGCGACCAATGTGTCAGCAATTGAGTATAGCGTGCTTTACCCAGCACTGAGAGCGACGGGTGTGCACCTCGCGCAAAGGTGATGGCACCGTCACAACCACCACGACACCCATGGTCAAACATTTAGAATCCTCTCCGACCAAGTGTAACGCTTGTTCCCATCCGACAGAAATGCGACGAAAAACGGGGCTGATTCAGGTGGACGTGATGGGGATCTTTCTTACCTTGACGCGCCGCTGTTTACACTGAGCACAGCCATTACGCGACTTCTTGTGCGAACGTCTCACGGGCATGAAATATTGATTCCCTCCAATTTCCACTGATGGTTTCGATGGTTGTGCGAACAGGAACTGGTTGTGGAGGGCGATGTTGAGAAGATTGGATGCGTGCAATGTTGTGGTCGCTGGTGAGAAAGATGTTGTAAATAGAGAGAAGTTGAATCGGTTCACGGATCCCCAAACAATATATTTCTTGATTTCTCACGCTCGGCAACCACTCAAAAACCTCGTACGACTCACCACGGGCTGCGATCAACCCTTCGACGCAAATACCACACTCTGAATAATTCTTGCCCGCTATGTTGTTGCTACATCACGCATCGAGGATCCGTGACAGTTTTTCAACTTCCAACAAGAGGCTAACAAAATCCAGGATCCTTGTGGCTCTTTTCCTGGCTCTTTGGTGACGTTTCTCCTGCAAGTATTGCGCAAAATCTCATGTCATCATGGCCATCTCTACTTTATCTAGCACGGTATAACTCATAGAATTGAACCGACATTGTGCAAGGCTTTCCCATAACTGTTCACCACTCATCAGTGCATTGGCCTCTCCTGGGTGTAGTAAAGCACATAGCACCATGGCAACAAGCATGAGAACCGCGCCGGAAATATACAGCAAGACTTCGCGAGAGATGAGGTAACCGTCAATCCCCTTCTTAAGCTCAACTATTCGGAATGGTGATCGCGCAAGAATCAGAAAACCGCACTTGTGAAGAGCGTACATGTGTTTCTTCCAGATTGACTTCGCTTTTCCAGCTCCCGGGATTTCCGAGGTAGGAGTCCGATTCGAGCGGACGTGAAAAACGACCGACACGATGATGAAGAAGCCGAAAAGACCATCTGAACCGCGAGACCTGCAACGATCATGTTCTCTCCCGTCTTGAGCGACGACGAATTCCCAGAAGACGTTAGGCCTCCGCTAGAAGCCTGCATAAGGAAAGACAAGACATCTCCCACGACGAAGATCATTGTGAACCACAGCAGCTTGATAATTGAATGCGCCGCACCTTCGGTCAGGTGAATGATGCGTCCGGGTTCCAGGTATGTGGGAGCCGAGAAAAGCGCGGGAGCTATCTGGATGAGAAGAAGCGTTTGAAGGATGCAAGGTCCAAGAGTCCAGCGGGGGTTTCATGTGATCTCAAAGCTCTCTGTGTGCAACCAGGCTGCTTTGTAAGTCCTCAATGGTAACCATAGAGTCCGCAGCGGCGAGAGCTTACCCCGATGCATCCGCTCCAGACTGCAAGCACCCAGGTCGGCGTACGGGTCTTGTCTCTTAAGGGAGAGGTGGAACCACCATAACCTCCAACCACGAGAGCGATGAAAAACCAGGTCCTCGTTCGAAGGAGTTGAAGAGTATGGATGAACGACGCTGGGGTGAAGAAAACCATCCAAGGTGACAGTTCCCCTCGGAGGTATTAACTAGTGGGCTTGCTCAATCTATGCTTCGGGACGAACACTTCTTACGCGATCGCTTGGGTCATATCGGTAGAGTTTATAGTCTTGATGCCCTGATTCTGCGGCTGTGATGAGAAGAAGGCCAACGCCACTGCTGTCGGATAGTCGTGCCTCAAACGGAAATGAGTGGAAGAGTGGCCTGGCAGTGGAAGCAGATGTAAACTACAAACTACGGGACCAACCTCGTAAATGGCCAGGTCGACGAAGGACCACCATCTTCCTGGCTTCATGAGCCGTAGGCCGCCTACTCAAAGTCGACCTCGCACCCACACTCTTTCATATACGAAAACGAGGGCCACTCCACTCACCGCACACGTATAGTGATTGGACATATCGCATTCTTTCGACCAAATGGGTTAGTTGTGAGATGGACGGAGGGCCAGTGTGAGTGGACTGGGTTCGATGCTTTAGGTTGCTCGTTTTCGTGCTCGTTTTCGTACTCGTTGTCGTATTTGTGGTCTAATCCATTTCAAGTGACACATCGCCATCGTCCTCCCACTGAGTGGCGTTGGCGTCGTCTGGGCACAAACACGCAATCGGCGCGAAGTGAGATCGAATCACTGCGGTGTTCAAGACCTACATATCGCAGGAGTCTCAGGAGGAGTCCGAGATCACAGACGCCAAGCTTCACGGTTTCGATCATGAGAGCCGATTGTTTTGGGCTGGCGGCTGCGGAATCGTGCCAAGCCTCTTCTGCCGAAATTGGACGCCTCGCCCTCGTATCGATTCCGTGGCAGAGAGCGTAGTAGTGCAACCTTGTGCCTCGTTTGCCGTTTGGCATCTCTTTTCGTGCATAGCGTCCTGAAGTCCTCGAGATAGGTTCACCTACATCGATGTACGAGCAAGGCCGCTTCGCCATTACGACCGAGCACGCTCGTTTCGAGGGCACAAGAGCAGCGAAATGACACAGAACGACCGAAGACCATACGATAAGCTCATGCACATATTGATTGTTTGAGCACGAAAGGTAAGGGAGGTACCGGCTCGACGCTTACCCACGCAATAGTGTACGACCTTCTTTTCTTGTTACATCTCGAGGCTTTCTCGCCGAGGAGTCGTCGTCCCACATCATTTCTGATACAAACTCCCGATGAACAACGCGCCGCAATCGTTTCTCTCCACCTCCTTCGACTCGGCCGTGATCTCGCCCATGGCAGCCTTGACGATGGACTGGGCAATATATTCGGGCGGCTCAATCTTGCCTTCTTTGGCCCAGACGTCGAACCTCTCCCGTTCCTCGGGCACCATCACGTCGTCGTACTCGCCGTTGAAGATCTTCTCCACCATGGGCGACCTGGTGACGAGCGGGAGCACGCCGTACACGTCCATGTCTCGCTCCTCGTGCGCGAGCAGGTGGACGAACCGCGTCAGCGCGGCTTTGGACGTACAGTAGCCGCTCCAGCCTCGGTACAACACCGTCGAATCCACGCCGCTCGTCACGATGATGACGGTCGGTTTCCGGATTGTCGCGGACGCCGCCAGGTGTGGCAACGACCGCTGCACGAGGTCGACCACCGAAAAGTAATTGATGTCGAAGATATTTCTGTACTCCGCCATGGGAACGTGTCGGATGGTTTGCACCGGCAGCATCGTCCCGATGCAGCTTATGAGGTGTGTCATTGCGCCAAAGTTTGCCATCGTCTCCTGAACCGCCTTTTCCACGGTCCACGTCTGCGCGGGAATATAATGTTGTCAGAGAGTTTGGACTGTCTTGAGCATTTGAGCACTGGGACGGGCACAGGCACAAGGACAGGGCAGGGAAGGAGGGAGAAGGGGGTTACGTGTATTACATTGCATGCATCTCCGTAGACGACATTCAGCTGAGTCTTGCCGTACTTGGTCTCCAGCGCGGTCAACTCGGGCGTCGGGCACAACGTCAGGACCTGAACTCGTGGACTTGGTTGCTTCTCCAACAGTTGTGTCAGGACGCATAACCCTATACCACTGCCCGCGCCGGTCAATAGCACCACTGATGTCGACATCGAGTCTTGTTGCCGAATAGGTCGGTGTCTCGTCCGACAGGGTTCCTGATTGTAGTAGAGATGGCCCCAATTGGATAATTAAGTTGTAGGAACGTCCGTGTCTGGAGAGATGTGTTTTCAAAATTGCAAAAATCACTTTCGTGATCCAGGAGAGATAGAGGAATGTTCTCTTGTCTTTGCCATTCTCTGCATTCTATTAGTATTCCTTCCTTCCCTCTTCCTCCAGCGTAAACGGCTGGCAGTGGGCCGCCTATCCCCGCTGTCTCGGTGTTCAGCGAACAGTGTACCGGAGGGAGGCGCACGCCATAGACGTCTCTCCGCCCCAGAGACGTCGAGAGCATGGAAGTTAATATCAACTGTCGGGGTATTCTTTGAATCGCAAAGACCTGCCTATCATCCTCGTTTCTTGAGGGCCATGGCTCATCCAGGATGTCGGAACCGCTTCGTACCCGAATCACCACCTCAACTACTATGGAGGCAATTGTGTCCGGTGCATCTGTTCGCTTGCCTTGGGCCTATGCCGAGTATTCCGCTTGCTCCCTCTCAACCTGACACACCATGGAGCCTACTCAGTAGGGCTGGGCCCCTGGTGGACCGCGACGCTCCCTCCTTCAAGTTACGAGTCGAGAGTCAAGTTTGACTCACAGTTGAGATTCCCGAAAAAAGCTTGTGTCCAAAGCTTGTCTCACCGAAGTACCTCCTCGTTCGCGCCATTGTCGCGTCCCGGGGAGAGTACAGTACGAGTCCTCCTCCGTTCTCCGTTTTGACCATCCATCCCGAGTTCGAAATGTTAGATCTGCAGAATCCAGACCGTCTCAAAAACGTCCCACCGCTGTACCTGCATACTTCCGTGCTGAGGCTGCTGTGTCAGAGGCGGCCCTACTCAAAATTCCCACACGTTCGTGGGGAGCCCGAGACGACTACGAGCATATTGTACTCGTACGCGTCGGGAGATGACGTGGCATGTCTGTACAGAGACCGTCTCCCCCTTCCCCCGGGGGGGCTTGTGAGTTACAGATTTACCTAACTTAGTCCGGTTTATGCAAGGGCTGTATCGAGATCGGCAGTCACGAAACGAAATGTGACACACACGTCCTCTCGACTTCTCGTCATCTCTTGCTGCGCGAGAGACTGGTCCATCTCGTCAATTCCTGCCGTCCCGGCTCGAGCCACCCTCTCGGAATCTGTTGGATTGATGTAGAGAATCAATACGGGGACTTCTGTAGAAAGATTCCAACATAGGAGGGCCATTGAACCGAATGGAATACCTCAACGGGACGCCCTGGTAAAAAGAAGGTAAAAAGAAAAGGTGCTTGCGTGGAATATTAATTGTTCCTTTCAACAGATTTTCATTCCTTCATCTCGTAAATCTCGTAGAGCGAGCTCATATGGGTATATAATATCTAAATAAATGATAGTGGCAACAAGTCACAAAACTCGTCGGCCCGTTCGAAACCAAAGCTCTGCTGTCACGGTGCTTGCAAGAACGCAACAATTGAAAACACCTCAAGCCATATACTCCTGGAGTTTCGCGGAGAAAAATCCCACAAAATCGTGCGTCCGGAGTGCTGTCGTCATGCTCAAATGCGTATTGAAAAGCCAATAGTAGTGTCGAAACTTTCTTCTGTTGTTACAACGAGGACGCTGAAAATCGTCTAGAAAAGACTGCGAATCTAGAAATTTTCCTTGCCCCAGACAAAGTTAAATCCTTTGGCGCCTTCGCTATACATGTTGCACTTGATGTGCAATTGAGAGCCGAGGCCTTTTGGACCGCAAAAGAACACTCCAGCCTCGCCAGGTGAATGTAGCTTCCGAACGGCCCGGAAAACCATGTCCCAGTTTGGGCGGCCGAAGTTGGTAGGCGTCCGTAAGCCGGTAATGGCATCGGCGTCAGTGGAGTTGAGCATGATGTTGTTCGCATCCGCTGCGGATATTTTGGCAGTGAGATACTAGAAGCTTGTCAGTAACTTGTCCCAAGTGACGCACGGTGGACAACTTACAGCATGTATTTCGATCTTGTGTTGCTTGTCTTGCGACTCAATTGCCATGAGCAGACTCTTGAACCATTCGAGGGATCCAAAGTCACGGCAGACCCAGAAAAAGTACACTTTGCGTAGGCGTATATTGCTGTCTCTTCCGGCGCTCATGCGGTACCAGATAGACTTGAGAATACTGGCGAAGGGCGTGACTCCAATACCAGCACCGACGAGAACGGCAGTCTCGAACTTGAACACATCCTCAGAGGCAGAGCCAAATGGGCCATCAACGTAAATCCGGGGTAGTAGTTTGGTCAGACCCGCGCCTGGTGCCATAGAGACCACTTCTGAGCGTTTGTCACCGCCTCTTGCGCCTTTGCCTTCTTCGCAGCCCAGAGCTTTGCCCAGGGCTTTGGTGAAGTTGCCGACCATGCGGACGTGGACCGAGATGTAGTCTTCCTCGGGAGCCGAGGTTAAGGTGAAGGGATGGTATTGCCAGATGGAGATTTCGGGGCAACATAGGAAGATGTACTGACCGGCCCTGGTCTTCGTCCTCTCCTTGTGCATCTGAATTTCCACGACGTTACTAGGATGTTGGATGACCTTAGTGACATAGGTCTTGTGGCGTCCACGGACCTCTCGAAGGACTCGTTCTAACAGGTAGGCAAAGCCGCCGTACATCCAGTACTCCCAGAAGACACCTGTGCCAAAGCAAAAAGGCGGGCTGTCGGTCTTGATCATGCAAAAGGCGCCATGGACTGACCAGAAGCCAAAGAAGACGATGAAGAGATGGTGGATGGACCAGAAGCGCTCGTAATTTGCACGCCTGGGTTTCTCGATCGAGGTGAAGAACATTGCCATCAAAGCGAACAGCATCACATAGCCGGACCAGCCAGGGCCAGTAAGAAAGTTGATTTTCAGGAATCCAACGAAACCGACATTTTGCTTAGCTGCAAGCTGGGCAAAGTTGTTCCAGTGCGCAATGGTATGGACCCAAGTAAAGAAGACGATTGAGTAGGCGACGGTCTTGTGAAAAGTGATGTTCTTGTCGAAAGGGACGATGCTGTTGAGAGGTGTCTGGCGCAGTAAGGAGATCAAGGTCCGGCAGACGGGAAAGAGGATTAGGGCAACGTCAAAATGCAAGACGAGTGCCGCGGATCTTGCGATAGGGTACGTGATGCCAAAAGTCGCGCGCGCAGTTGTGAGGTTGTCCTTCAGCTGATAATTCATGAAGCCGAAGGCAAAGATCAGTGCGTGAACCAGCACGAACAGTCCCACTACCACCCGTCTTGAACCTTCGTTGACCATCCACCTTTCCAACTTCTCTTTCGCTGTTAAGCCGCGAGGCGCCTCTCCGCTGACCTCCCCCGACAACAACAACCTCGAGAGAGGTGTCGACCGTGTGCGTTCCGTCATGACAGAGGTTGCGGACATTGTGTTTGATCTGGCCAAGGGCTTTTCTAGGTAGTACATAGGCGCATTATCATGCGTCGTTGTATTCGACCGTCCCAGCGGCACCTCGTAGAAGTATGGTGGCGGTGATGTAGAGTTCATGGCGGTCGCTCCGTTAAATGACTCTCGAGCTCTGATGTTCGACCCCGGCAACCCACAGTTCGCCTGCGTTGCTGCGGTAAAGATCGGGACTGGACACACTGACCACAACCTTGATGCGGTTTTTGAAACGCACACTTGACACAGAATTAGTCTGAGAGGAAATGACGGTGTTTGGGGGGGTTGGTATACGTACCTTGGAGACGTGCCCGCAATTGAACGCTGTTTGGGTCTTGTCAGCAGTAAAACACCACAACCAAAGCCTATCTACAAAGTGAGTTGTAGCAAGAAGAGGAGGATGATCAACATAAACAAACGGAAGATCAGAGGGCGGGAGAAGTCATAGATAACTAGGAATCCGTGCACGAAGACCGTAGGACACCTGTGGGCGCTTCCCAGTCGTCCCCAAGGGCCTAGGTCAGCGTTTTTGGTATGCAAAAGATAGGGGGATTCTGTCGAACATTCCTTGTGGGCTCCCCGGGTGCCACGCAGGCGCACCAGGCTCGTTCCTCGGGCGAGGGAGCCCTCCTCACTGGACGCGGGACGTGACCAAAAGAAGACAACACCTAGCCATTGACGTCCAGACGCTGTGGGTGCTCCGATGGAACGGTGCTGGGTTGGAGCTTCGCGACAGTTGGAAAACTTGGAAAGCGAGGTTCGACGCTGTGATTTGCAGACGAAGCGAGGGGGATCTCTAGACGTGAAACACGCTAGGGGCGAGGAAACGCTCCAAGACGAGCCACGGCCCAAATATCCACGGTCTTCGTAGCCTCTCTTCTGTCACCCAGCCTTACCCCCTGCTTGCCGCGCAGGCTCGCTGTTTCAGTGCTGCAAGGCTCTCGAGAAGCTTACGTCCAGGATACTATTCTGGGCCGAAGCAGGAGGCGGCAACCACGGTAGAAGCGGGCTATCGGTGCCTCCTACGACAGACTCGACCGGCTTTATCCGGAGGCGACGGCCCCTTCGCAGAAAGCCAAGCATATCAATCAGTGGACATGTCAATCAAGACGCTGACATTTCATCTATTGGATCTTTGCCATCCTCCTATGCTTCTGGACAGATCCTTCACAGCACATCGCAACGCCGTAGGCTCGGCGTAGCGGCTACGGCGTCAGAGCATTACAATCCCCACTGACGACAGGTATGGTTCACAGCACGTTGCAGCCGCAAAAAGAACAATGAAACAAGATGATCGGCAATATTCTGGATAGCAGAAGCTGGTTGTTATCCCTAAAGCACGCCCTTAATGTAATGCATCATAACAGTTCATCCCAGATCGTGCCATTGGAATACGGCACACCTTTGCATCGTCTACGCCCATGTCTCCCAAGTCTCCCGTGGCTGTCGTTGCATTCGTGGAAATGCATTTCGTACCATCGCCCTCGCAGAACCAGATTCATCGTTCAGTCTTTGCCTTTCGTCGCGCAGCAAAAACAGGCTCCCATCCAGTGCGTTGAAAGGATGCCATAGACCAAGCGCAGCCCAGTCAGCATTTCGCACCTGGCTTCCGGAATTAGATTGCAAACTTTCTCGTCCATTCTCTCGCAGTTGCTTCGTATCGGGCGCGATCGGTCTTGTACACGTGGGCAATTTCCGGAACGAGAGGGTCGTCAGGGTTGGGGTCTGTGAGCATAGAGCAGATGGAAAGCAGAACTATCGCAGATCATTAGCTGGTGATCCTACAATCATAAGCCCTCATGAGTCGTACCTTTCGATATCGTTAATGCGGGGCTCCATTGGTCTCGGAGGATGTCCAGACAGATACTGCCGTTTGAATTGATGTTGGGGTGGTAGATTCGGGTTGTGAAGTTGACCTTTGGTGGCTTGAAGGGGTAGTCTGTCGGGAAGTGGATGGACAGGAAGAATACACCGCCTTGGAAGGGGCTGTCACTCTGCGAGGCCGATTAGGACAATTTTGAAGCAGGCTTCGAGTAGGTACTTACAGGACCCATGATGGTTGCTTGCCAGTGAAACTGCACATGAGATATCAGCCTTGTCTCCCAGGACATTTCTCAACGCTGCGGCGCGTGACACGACTCTGGGCGCAAGTTGCAACGGCGCCGTCGGAATTTACATACCAAATCATCTCCCATAGGGCCTGCAGAGCATGATGAAGGAGGATCACTGTATCGCCACTCAATCAGCATCTTCTTCAACAACAAAAATTGCCTTATCAAGCCTCCATCTTGCGATGACGCTGAGAAACCGGGGCATTGCGGACACGGGGGGACATACCGGCCGAGGTCTGTGAGTTCCTTGTTGATACGCTTCAACGCCATGGCTGAGTTTGATGTATTCCGTGTGGATGTGGAGGAGATTGAGGAGTGTTAAACGTGGACAAAGTCGAGCGAAGGCGGGGCTGCAATCTGAGTCAACACTGCAACAGAAGTTGATCTTGGGCTCTGAGGACGGGAGGAAGAGCGAACCTGAAGTGATAAGAGGAGACGAGGTGTAGTAGAGGTGTAAGTAGGGTGAGCAGTGAGGGTATAGGGTATTGTCGTCAAACACTTGATTGTGAGCAGGTCGTTCAGTAGTGGAAGTGAATAAGAAAGGGACTTGGTGATGTTCAGCCGACGATGCAGTAGAGGGCGAAGTTCTTGGCGATGAAAGAGCCTTGGAACCTGCTGGCACTGCCCGCTGCGCCCAATAACGGCGAGCTTTGGGCCTCAAGTTCCTCAGTTTTCGCTGCCACCCTCGCCCTTCGCCACCACATCAGTAACTCACCCGGAGTTTGCTGCTTGGGAACGGGCCATGACAAAGCAACCTTTACAGATCCTTTACTCACTCTCGCCTCATCACTCTCATGTCTGAGCTACGTGCTACTATCAACGCACTTCACCGTACATCGCCAACTACTGTGCCTAGAGATCCGCGGAGTATCTGGGACTCGTTCCACAGCCGCCAGCTGTGACGCTATACACTGAAACCCCATGTAGGCGAGTGCCGCCTGTTGATGGGCTGAAACTTGATTTTATGGCTGCACGCCCCAATTCGATGCCTACTGTAGGGGACTTCAAATGCGCTACCGATATAGAGTAAGGCGCCACCTACACAAACGCCTGGATACCGGTGATTGCCCGTCCCAAAATCAGTGCATGGATATCGCTCTGCCCTTCGTATGTCTGCGTAACGAACAGGTTCGATACATGCCGTCCAATGTGGAATTCATCACTGACAGCGTTTCCACCGAAAATTTCCTGGAGGTGTCGAGCGTTGACCAAAGCTCTGTCGCAGTTCTGCCTTTTGATCATGGAGATCATTTCAGGTGTAGCTTTGCCTTCGTCCTTCAGCCTGCCGACCTGGTACGCTGCAGCAAGCCCATATGCCACGTCTGTTGCGGCATCGGCCAGTTTCTTCTGCACGAGTTGATACTTGGCAATGGGATTGTTCTTGAACTGCTTTCGTTCCAAGGCATATTCACGGGCTCGTGCTAGGCAATCTTCGAGAGCACCCATGGTACCCCAGGCGATACCAAACCGTGCCGAATTGAGACATGAAAAGGGACCCTTCAAACCTTCAATATCGGGAAACATGTTCTCTTTCGGCACAGGACATTCATCAAGCTGAATCATTCCAGTTATCGATGCTCGGAGTCCATTTTTGTCCTTCAGTTGTGGTGTTTCGAGGGTACCAGGAGGGCACTTTTCGCGTTCAACGAGAAATCCTCGAATCTTCCCAGTCTCTTGAAGCTTCGCCCAGACGAGGAGTACATCCGCTATCGGAGAGTTTGTGATCCATGTCTTTGATCCCGATAAACTGTAGTATCCCTCTTTGGAAGGATGCGGTTTCGCAGCCGTCTCCATCGAACCAGGGTCTGAGCCATGATTGGGTTCCGTCAATCCAAAACAGCCGATCAACTTGCCGTTCCCTAGTTTTTCCAGGTATTTGTCCTTTTGCTCTTGCGTCCCGAACTCATCTATCGGTCCCATAACAAGGGAGGACTGGACAGACATCCCTGATCGATATCCAGAGTCAACTCTTTCCACCTCCCTCGTGATGAGACCGGAAGCAACACTGGAAACTCCGGCGCAGCCATACCCTTTGATGGTGGCTCCGAGCAAGCCCAGCTCTCCCATCTCTTGCAGAATAGCTTTGTCGTAGTCCTCCTTCCGATACGCTTCCAAGACCCTAGGTAATAGTCTTTCTTGACAATACGAGTATGCTGTGTCCTGAATGGCCTGCTCCTCCTCGGTCAGAAAATTGGACAAGTTCAGGGGATCCTCCCATTTGAAAGCCGCGGGGGTAGAGGCGTGTCGACGACAGAGCACCCTTGACGAGGCCAAGCGCGCCCGCGCAGCTTGACGACACAGAGCCTGCATAGACATTATCAGAGAGGGATTCAAGATGGATGAAGGAGAGAGAGGCCATGACCCAGAAGTCTCCAGAGGAGACACAGATCATCGGCGCAGATCCCCGCGACGCGGAAAGGCCGCGGCTCATCTCCAACCTCAGAAAGAGTGCAAGAGCCAGGGCCTGCATCATGACGAGCGTGCTACACGCCGAGTGTCCATGAGGATACTTCACATATTCAATAGGTTCCGAGAGGGGCAGAACTGCCTCTTGTAGATAACGCCCTTCCTTTGTCGTTTCATTCAACCACTGGGATTGCGGTGCTTCGGCCTGGCGACTTGCTAGCAGCAGGGTGCTTAGGTGCACGTCATTATAGGAACTTGCGCGTATACGCGACACATTTAACGCGCTGCGGCGGACTTTTTGCCGTCTGCGCAGCCACTTCGACAAGAAACCCATCTAGGCAGTACATCACAACACCAGACTTTCGCAAACATGGGCATCAAAGGTAATTTGTTTCTTTCCGGCGCGGGACTCGTCTGAACTTCTTCCAGGACTTTATCATGTCATTGCCGATGAGGCACCCGATGCCATCAAGAATGGCGAGATCAAAAACCACTTTGGCAGGAAGGTCGCCATTGTAAGTCTCATGTTTTCGCAATCTTCGCAGAAGCTGACAAGGGCACAGGATGCGTCGATGAGCATATACAGTTTCCTCATAGCGGTGCGCTCCGAAGGCCAGCAACTCATGTCAGACACTGGCGAAACCACATCGCACCTGATGGGCATGTTCTACCGGACTCTACGTATGGTCGACAACGGTCTCAAACCTCTATATGTCTTCGACGGAGCACCGCCAAAGCTCAAGTCTGGCGAACTTGCCAAGCGATTTGCCCGCAAGAACGAGGCGAACGAGCAGCATGAAGAGGCGAAGGAGACTGGCACCGCAGAGGAAGTGGAGAAGTTCTCACGAAGAACTGTGCGAGTGACCAGAGAACACAACGAAGAATGCAGAAAGCTGCTCAAGCTGATGGGCATACCATTCATCGTTGCGCCCACAGAAGCAGAAGCACAATGCGCTGTATTGGCTCGAGCTGGCAAGGTGTATGCAGCAGCCTCTGAGGACATGGACACATTGACCTTCAATTCACCAATCTTGCTACGACATCTGACCTTCAGTGAACAACGCAAGGAGCCCATTCAAGAAATCCACCTCGACAAGACACTGGAGGGCTTGAACATGGACCGCAATCAGGTAGATGTGACCTGCCGCGCATTGGGACGCTTGACTGATTGTTCTAGTTTATCGACCTTTGCATCCTGCTCGGATGTGACTACGTGGACCCCATCCCCAAGGTTGGGCCGAACACTGCATTGAAATTGATCCGGGAGCATGGCTCGTTGGAGAAGGTTGTGGAGTTCATGGAAAATGATCCGAAGAAGAGATACAGCATTCCTGACGACTGGCCGTACAAAGAAGCAAGAGAGCTGTTCCATCACCCGGACGTGCGCTCTGCCGATGACCCTGAGTGTGATTTCAAGTGGGAAGCACCTGACGTGGAGGGCCTTGTACAGTTTCTCGTCAACGACAAGGGCTTCAACGAAGACCGAGTACGCAGCGGGGCGCAGAAACTGCAGAAGAACGTCAAGACGGCACAACAGTCCAGGCTTGAAGGGTTCTTCAAAGCAGTCCCCAAGACCGAAACCGAGAAGAAGGACCTAAAGCGGAAGCACGACGAAAAGATTGCCGAAGCGAAGAAGAAAAAGAGAGAGGACGCGAAGACCAAGAAAGAGTCCAAGGCGAGGACGCATATCTCAACATGAGGGCAACGAGGAGCCGGGCGGACTGCGAGATCATGCGAGTGGCCGTGGAACGATACCAACGAGAATGCAACCCTGTATCTGTAGCATGGCGTTCTGGCGAGGATAGGGAGATTGAGTGAGAATAGGGCGGTTACGAGTACCACCAGAGGGAGATGCCCATTAGGGAATGCATGGCACGTGCATCGCAGGTCGAGATAGACTTGGCACTAGCGATGCCGGGGGCTTTGGGTGTTCACATGACTCGCCGTGAGCTGGAGAGCGGGCATTCCGAATGGTCGAGCTTGATTCATCGTCTGCCCAACACTTCCCCATCTCTATGTGCACGAGGCATCTTTGTAACAATAATGGCGACAGAGTGCCCACCCAGGCCAAATATGAGACACGTTATTGTGACGAGAATCCAACTGCAAGCTCTGTCGCCCGTACCAGCATCAAATGTCATCTTTATCGACAAGCGACCCCGAAAAGACTGACCTAGGAGCGCTGCACGATCAAGTGTCGTGAACAAGTGCGAGTAGATGGCCGAATACACCATAGATAACTCTCGGCAGACGAAGGTGAGTCAAAGCGGCAGAAGTCACGAGAGAAGGTAAGACGAAAATCAGAAGCCGGTGAGAGGTCAACACGAACAACAAGAAACAGGCAACACCAGGAATTGAAAATGCACAGGAAAGGGTGGGGCCCGTGGTGGTCAGACCTCTTTCCGTTCAGATCAACGGGAGAGAAAATACAGTGACGGGGAGAATGAGGAACAACGGAGAGGAAGAGGAAGAGGAGAGGGCGAGGGCGAGAGCGAGAGGGAAGCGGGAAGGTGAGTGGACAAAGCAACCAAGAAACAGCGCGGGAGAGTCGACGAGGCCCAGCGCGTGATCTGGGAGGGCATTTGATTGTTCTGCGCCTGGACTGGCAGCTCGATTTATTATTATTGTCTCGACTGCTGCTCGCTTTTGCCAGCTGTTTAGCTCCCGCCCGTGATGCGGAATTCTGATTGGCTGGCGGGCCTCTGAGCTGGATTGATCTGATCGCCCGCGGCACGTCACATGCGAGGTATAAACACTGCGTGTCCCCCGCTCGCCGCGCGCAGCGAGTACAGCCCATCATCCCATCCCATCCCATCCTGCTTCCTCTCCCTTCCGCCGCTCCAGCACCGGTCTACCGTTGACTCGATCCATATCTTTCGCGCTTGATCTATCTATCTGACCATCCACCACCAACCCACCGTCACCATGCCTCCTAAGAAAGCCACCGGTGCCGCCGCTGCCCCCAAGGACAAGAAGCCCGCCGCCGCCCCGGCTCATGCTTCATACAAAGGTGTGTTTGCCTGCCTGAGTTGCGTCGCATAGTCGCGAGAGTCTGTTTGTTGTTGTCGCGTGCCAATGCTGACCCTGTGTGCCAGATATGATCAAGGACGCTATCATCAACGTGAGTCAATTCCATTTGCGACCACCTCAATGCCGTGGGATCCGCCTACCTCGTCGTCAGAAGGTCCACGTGAGATTGGCGAAAGAGTCGGAACCTGTGGAAGACATTCCCTTTCAAAAGTGTGGCATTGCTGACGTGTCTCGGGGCAACACAGCTCAAGGAGCGAAATGGAAGCAGGTCAGTATCTCCCCATACCTTGTCGCCGCCGCCGCCGCCTCAGGGTCTCTTATCGCGTGATCCGATTGTTGACTTCTATGCAGCCGACAAGCCATCAAGAAGTACGTCAAGGCAAACAACAATGTCACCATCACATCCGAGTCTCAATTCGACTCCCTGTTCAACAAGGCCTTGAAGTCTGGTGTCGAGAAGGGCGACTTCCAGCAGCCCAAGGGTATTGACACTTGCACACTTGCGCACTTGCGCATCGTGAGCCTGCTTGCTGACGAGAACTCTCAGGTCCCTCGGGTCCCGTCAAGCTGGCGAAGAAGGAAGCTAAGCCTGCCGAGAAGAAGGCCGCCGCCCCCAAGGTCGGTCTCTATCATGTCGACGTCCTCGTCACCGTACTGACCATTCTGCAGAAGGAGAAGAAGGAGGAGAAGCCCAAGGCTCCCAAGACCAAGACTGTTAAGCCCAAGACCGCCGCAACAAAGGTCAAGAAGGCGGCCGCTCCCAAGAAGGCCTCGACTGCCAAGCCAAAGGCCAATACCGCCACCAAGAGAGCTCCTAAGACCAAGACGAAGACCGAGGCCGTATGTGTCAACAAGTCCCCATCGCTGTTTGTGTGGATACTAATAACGTCGCCAGGCCCCTGCCGTCACAGATGCCCCAACAGTGCTGAAGAAGACCAAGTCAGGGCGCGTCAGCAAACAAAAGACCACGGCTGGCACGAAGAAGGCCGCTCCCAAGAAGGCAGCACCCAAGAAGAGTGCCGCCCCAAAGAAATCCGCCACACCCAAGAAGGCTGAAACCTCTGCATGAACTTGACAGGGTTTCATGTTGACGTTACGACCTGATGTGTGTTGCTTGCTTTCCAACCTTTTGTGTGTGTATCTGCTACTTTTGGTGATTATGTTGATGGGACATGACGTTGGGTGGTAGCTGATGTGGGTGTTGTTAAACTGTTGCCATGGTCCTTGATTGCCACGGACCGCCACTCACTTTGTGTTGCCGATGTGTCTTCTTCATAACCTCGGGGCGCACTGTGTTTTCGCGTTGGGAAATTGAGGCTCAAGATGGGGGGAATCTCGGCGTTATCGTGATGATTTTTATATGGGACGGGAACAGGTTATGTGGGATACGCAGGAGATCCAGATCCGGGCGCAAAAGGTCTGAGTGGTGTGTTCGGTACACAAGAGATATCGTCATCATCACGGGGGGTAGGCGCATCTCATCTCCCTCGTCTCAACTTTGTATAAAGAGGATGAAACGATGTGGGTGGGCACCTTGTGCATTTCGATTTTCACGTACAACGCAGACTCAAAATCGAAATGCCTTTGTACAGACACTCTATCACACACCACAGACTTTTGCGCGTTGTTCAATAGGTGGAGTCCTCAATAGTCAGGAGCTGCCCATGTTGGAGGATCCTGTATCCTACAGTAGGGGTCAGGAGGAGTCTGTCCTACTCGAACTGGTACTCTATTGTTTACCTTACCCACGGTGGTTAGGTCAGCAGAGGTAAATTCAAGATCATGTGATGTGGCTTCAGATAAGCGCGTCGCCCAACCTGCCTCTTTCGTACGTAGTGCTGTCTCGTATTCGTACTCGTTAGGCTGTCGCTGTTGGCTGCTGACCGGCACACCCTGCGTCAGGCACGTATTTTACGAGGTAGCTAACAAGTAGTAAGGTGTTCTGTATGTGGCATTACGAGATTTTTGTCATCGCGTATGGTAACTTGTACTCGTCGGCGCTTAAGCGCACATAAACATTGGACTGAGAACTAGAAAATTTCGAGCGGTGATCCTTGTGGATGTCGATGTTGGACGTTTTGCAGAATGGATTTTTGGTATTGTGCGGTGGTACTGTATCTCCTACTGTCTGATGATCCACTTTATCTGGACACGCTCGAAGCTGTTCATCTGCAACGTCATCCGGGGCGAGCTGTCCTCCATGGCGGCCTCGAGGCGGGCCTTGACCTGGCCGTCCGTCTCGTCGTCGCGGATCCTCACGGGTTCGAAGCGGTACTTTTCGCAGATGGTCATGAAGACGCTCACGAACTCGACCTGCGCCATCTTCATGCCCGGACAGACGCGGGGTCCCGCGGACCACGGGACGTACGCGCCCTTGGCGGGCATCGCCTTGACGTTGGCGGCGATGGTCGACGTGTATGCAGATGCCGACGGCGAAGCTGCCGTCGACGCCGTGGGTGTCGCGGATCCCAGCGCCGTCGACGGCGGGTCGTCGATGATCCAGCGTTCCGGCCGGAAGGTGTCCGGGTCGGGGTCGGCGCCGTAGATCTCGGGGTTGCGGTGCAAGGCCACGGAGCTAAGGTAGATCATGACCTCGCGCGGGAGAAAGTACGATTGGAGAGCGGTGGTGACGGTGACGTCTTGCGTTTTGTTGACTTGTTTCGCGATGTGGACTAACGCCGGGAAGAGACGCAATGTTTCAAGCTAAGGCGAGAGAAGAAATCACAAAACAGAATAATCAGTATCGGAAAGGATCAGTATTCAGGCGGCGTGAAAAGGGGAGGATAGGTAACGCGGGCCCCGGAGGGAGCATTAAAGAACCAGGTACACGGACGGAACGACTCACCATCAACGCTAGGCAGCGCGGCAACCGATGAAAGACGTCGGCGTACTCGAGCCTTTCGCTGGGCTTGTCGCTTATCACGGCTTTGATCTCCTCGTGCAGCCAGTCCTGGTACTTGGGGTACGTGGCGAGAAGGGCCAGGGCGTACGCCATACTGTTGGCCGTGGTGTCGAACCCTGCCGCCGTGAAGAGGAAGAGGTTGCCCAACATTTCGTCCTCGGTCAGGTACTGCGTCGATTTGGAGTCGTTGGTGTTGGAGAGCCGGACGAGCATGCTCATCAGGTTACTCCGTGGCTGCTCGGTGGCGTTCTCTTGGACTCTACGTTCGTTCTCGAGCATCTCCTTGGTGAGGAGCGGGAACTCGGCCTTCGCGTGTCCAATGTCCCGCCAGGACGAGGGCAGCATGGGCAGCGTGAGCAATCTGGTGGGGAAGACGGCCTCTATGATGTTCTCAACCACGATCTTGGTGGCTTCCATGTACGTGAAGCGCCGGCTTCTGTCGTGTGCTGCCGCAGCCTTTTCTTTCCAGGGCCGTCGTATACCGAAACCGGCCGTGCCGAGGACATTGATGGCGAGTGCCTTGCTGCGGGTATCGGGAAGAGTGGTAAGTCCAAAGTCTATTGTGTGCGGGAGATTCGGGCGAAAATACTTGATTTGCAAAGGAGGTAGGCTCTACCCCGGGGAAACTCACAATCCGCGCACCGTGTCGTTCGTCACACCGTCCGCCTCGTCCATGTACGAAGCGACCATCTCGCTGGCCTGCCGCCGAGACTCGTCGAAGACCAAACCGCTGATCTTCTCGTTGATGTTGGGCGCAATGAGTTTGCGTTGTCGAGCCCATCTTTCGCCGTTGGACGTGAGCAGGTTGGGTCCAAACACACCCATGATGAGGTCTCCGATGTCAGTGTTTGGGAAATCCTTCGGTCGTCGGAGCACCTCGGCCACCAGGCCCGGGTCGATTGTGCTGAGCTCGATGGCGCCGGTGGTGACGAGGACGAACGACGGGCCGTACTGTTTGAAAAGGCGGCTCTTTTCCCGCCACTCGAACCCGTACGACGCGCAGTTCACGCGCTCGTAGAAGTGTCGCGGGAGGATCTTCTTGTACAACGGGTTCAGGGGGATCCCCCGTTGCCATCCATAGCGGGTTGTAGCTGTTTATCGGGCAGACGAGGATGGGTAGACCCATCTTTCGAGCCACGAGGTAGTTTCGAGTCAGGCTGTAGACACTGGACAATGTCCAGAGGCCAACAAGGACCACCAGGATTGTCGCCCAAGTCATACTGAGTGTCACCGAGGGACTCTTGGGGCTCTGTAGCTAGAAGTATCAATGATCAGGTATGTTTCCGTGGCTTACAGCCAGAGGACCACACTCACACTCGATCCTACTGCAGGGTAGATCTGTTCTTCTGACCTTGGCGAGAGCTGCTCGAGGTTCGGTACATACAACACTGTCGCTCTCCTGAGTTGGGTATATTTTGTTGTCGCCAGGCACTGTCTACCCGAGGCCTGCGCAGTATTTAATCGTTTGAAAAGACAAATCGAGTCGACCCCTGTTTGGTGAGATAGGACCCGGCACTTCGCTCGACCATCAAGATAAGGCAACCCATATATGTATACCTGGCCATCAGCGCTAACTATATGCAACATCTAGTGGCAGAGGCGGCTTGGGGCTTCGCGACACCAATTTTTCAGACGACAAGACCACTAGAGGCCCGGCCAGTGACCGCCAGGTTCTCAATATGTGATAGATCCCCCAGGTCACCCGAAAGGCTGCTGCTGCAAGCGCCGTCGGCTGGCTTACTCCAGATTGATACCTCAGGCGTTGAATAAATATACAGGTGAAAATGCCCCCGCACACGTGTCGCTGTCGAGTTTTAGATGGCTGAGTCCCCTTCACCTCCAATCGCCCGCAAATGAACTTTGTCCCAGACTAGGAGGATACGAGTACGGCCAAACACCGTGGCGCCGCACACTGTCCGAAGTATGCAGTTGGAAAATACGAGGTAGGAGAAACAACTTCATCCAAAGTGAGATGGATCCGTGGCCAATCGGACGCCCGTGAACATATATAGATAAGATATACTCCGTACCTACATGACTTTGTTGCCTCCAAACCAGGAACAGCACACTAGCACACGGTAGCTCACAATTTCTCAAGATCTGATGTACCCTGTTGGCCGACAGCCATTCGTCGTCGGCTACAAACTACGGCCCATACCTCAAGTTTCCAAGGCTAAAGCTGTAGCAGATTTCAATCTCACATCTGAAAGGGGTATGACTCTACCGCTCTATGATTGGTTACAGTACACTTATTTTGGGGCCGTGGATACGTCGTGCCCTCGAGGTTTGGCTCCTCGATCATCGTGACAAGGCAATATCATCAATCCGTAAAATCATCTTGACAGTCTCCGCTGCCAATTCGATGGCGCTGGTGCTCACGAGCAGAGGCTGAAGCACCTTCTCGTCCGCAATGTTCGTCTTGACACCCCCACTCTTGATGCTCACTCCGGCATTCTTCTCGCCCATCTCATGTCGATGCCGGAGCTCCGTCACTACCTTGATGCTGTTCAGACCGGCATTTTCCGCCAAGGTGGTTGGGATCACTTCCATTGCGTCGGCGAAGGCCTTCCAGCAGATGGCTTCGGTTCCTGTCAGCTCTCGTGCTTGCTTCGCTAATTGCTGCGCAACTTCGATCTCGGGGGCTCCACCACCAGCTATTAGTGCCTTTTTCTTCACGAGACAACGAATGACGCAGAGTGCGTCGTGTATCGAGCGGTCGGCTTCGTCGAGGATCAAGGAGTTGGCCCCGCGTGCCACTATCGACACGGTCTGGTTCTGTGTTGCGGCGCTTCGGATGCCGGTGATCTTCACATATCGGGCGCCGGAGGATTGAACCTCTTCTACCAAATCCGCGGTTCCCAGCTTGTCCTCAGTAAAGGTGTCGATATTGGCAATAGGCTTGCAGCCTGTGCTCTTGCATAGAAACTCAACCTCATCTCGCTCGATATCTTTGATCGCCATGATCTTCAATCTGGATAAGAAGTGCAGAGACAGGTCGTTAACCGCGTCTCGAAGGATGGATTTCTGAATGAGAAGCACGTTGCACTTGGTCTTCTGAATCTTTTTGACCATGTTGAGCAGATATGTCCTCTCTTCTTTCAGAATCTTGTCCATCTGTCGGTAATCGTTGACGACAATCTGATTCTCCATATCAGGCTTGGGTGGACTCAACTGGAATTGGATCAATGCAATTCGAGCCTTTTCTATTCTGGTCGGGCCGCCACTGCTCTTGATAACAGGCTGGTTCAGCACCAAGCCGTCAATCATCTCCGAGTCTTCGATGGTACCGCCGACCTTCTTGACGATGCGAATGTTCCGTAGATCCACATTGTCCGCAGTCTTTGGGTCAATGGTCTTCAGCACAGAGTCAACCGCCATGGGTCCTAGCAAGCCGGAGTGTTGTGACACGATTTTGGACGACAGCGACGTCGAAGCCGCTTGTAGAAGTGTGGTCCGATCCGTCAGAGAGATGGGCTGAGACATGTTATGTAGGATCTTGACCGCCGCCGCTGCCGCTCTCTGGAAAGACTCCGAGATTATGGTGGGATGTATGCCTTTTGCTAGTAATCGATCGGCGGCTCCAAGAAGGCTGCCTGCAATGACCACGACAGAGGTCGTCCCATCGCCAGCTTCGACATCCTGCGCGGCACTGAGATCCACCAGCATTTTTGCCGCTGGGTGCATCACGCTCATGCTCTTCAGCATGGTGTTACCATCGTTTGTGATCAAGTTCTCCCCTTTGCCGGATTGAATCATTTTGTCCATTCCTCGGGGCCCAAGCGAGGTTCGAATGGCATCGGCCACGGCCCTGGCAGCCATGATGTTGGCATTCCGAACCGCCATAGGCTTCTCCTTGTCCTAAATAAAGTCAGAAAGTAGTCCACACGTATTTCGAGCCGGGGTCGCACTTTGAATGCCGCATTTCCACCGCCGCCAACATTGCCTTGAATACCCAATGCAGCCGCCATCGTGGCCGTACTGTGTCAGACTACTCCCGGCGCAGGTAATACTGGTTTGTCAGGAGGTGCGTGGTGGGAGAGCGGTGATGCCTGTTGCGGTATACTGAGTTGCGTCGGCAGGCACATATAAAATTCACGAGTGCAGAGTTTAGGCGGGCGCAGGCTGTGACCGCATTGGCACTAGTGGCGATCGATGCGCAGCTAAACGCTCGCTTCCTGCGCATTCAGGCACCGCGCGATTACGGAGTTCATCATCCTGTGGTCAACACTCGCCATCACAGCACCTGCACCCATCATCTTGCCATTGTCCATTATCCTCCCTGCCGACATTACACTTCAGGAGCATATTTTACCCCGACCTTTCTCATCACCAGCTCGATTTACTCTAATTAGTCCTCAACATGCCCAGTGCCACAGGCCAGAACTGGGAAAAGTACCAGAAGACGTTCGCCGATGATGAGGAGCCAGAGAAGAAGATCACACCTTTATCAGAGGAGTGAGTTGTTCCAGATATAGATGCACATCCGCTGACCGATTCCAGGGATATCCAAGTATTACGGACGTATGGAGCTGCTCCGTACGCAGCCGCGTTGAAGAAGCTCGAGAAGCAAATCAAGGACAAACAGCAGAGCGTCAACGAAAAGATTGGCGTCAAGGAATCAGATACAGGACTGGCCCCTCCACATCTCTGGGATATTGCCGCCGACCGACAACGAATGTCTGAAGAACAACCTCTCCAAGTTGCCCGATGCACGAAAATAATACAAGATGAGAAGGATCCTGAAAAGAGCAAATACGTGATCAACGTCAAGCAGATCGCCAAATTCGTCGTCAACCTTGGAGAGAGAGTCAGTCCTACGGATATAGAGGAAGGCATGCGGGTGGGCGTGGATCGACAGAAATACTCCATCATGCTTCCGTTACCACCAAAGATCGACCCCAGCGTTACCATGATGACGGTGGAAGACAAGCCCGACGTGACATACGGGGATGTTGGAGGATGCAAAGAGCAGATTGAGAAGCTCCGAGAAGTCGTGGAAATGCCCTTACTGTCTCCAGAACGATTTGTCAGTCTGGGTATAGATCCGCCAAAGGGAGCCCTACTCTACGGCCCTCCGGGTACCGGCAAGACATTATGTGCTCGTGCGGTTGCCAACAGGACTGACGCTACCTTTATCAGAGTCATTGGCTCTGAACTGGTGCAAAAGTATGTTGGCGAAGGTGCGCGAATGGTTCGAGAATTGTTCGAGATGGCACGGACGAAAAAGGCCTGTATCATCTTCTTCGACGAAATCGACGCCATTGGTGGCGCTCGATTCGACGACGGCGCTGGTGGAGACAATGAAGTCCAAAGAACCATGTTGGAGCTTATCACCCAACTTGACGGTTTCGACTCGAGAGGAAACATCAAAGTTATGTTCGCTACGAACCGGCCGGCCACTCTTGATCCCGCCTTGATGAGACCTGGTCGTATCGATCGTAAGATCGAGTTTGCCCTGCCTGATCTCGACGGTCGTGCGAACATTTTGAGAATCCAGTAAGTTCAGGCCGAGGTGTGCCCTTTCTTGACACTAACTTCATATCAGCGCGAAGAGCATGTCCGTCGAGCGTGATATCAGATGGGAACTAATTGCCCGACTTACCGGTCAAGCAACGGGTGCCGAGCTGCGAAGTGTGGCGACAGAAGCCGGAATGTTCGCCATCCGAGCAAGAAGAAAGGTTGCCACGGAGCAAGATTTCCTTCAATCTGTCGAGAAAGTTGTACGTGTTGCAAATATTTGTAATGGGGGTTCTGATATACTGACCGTGACTACAGATCAAAGGCAATTCCCGCTTCAGCTCTACGAGTAAGTTCCATCTCGTCCTGTTTCGCTTCTCCTGTCCCTTTCTAACGATCCTGGTAGATGTTTACGCCCAGTACAATTAGCGGCCTTTTTCAGTGTTGTTTTCAGCATAGAAGAGCATGGTTATGCCTGGAGTTTGTCAAGACTAGAACTTCGACGGACAATCCACCGCGGGTGCGGTTGTCGTGTAAGAATAGTTCCAGAACGCAGAATATTACGCTGCATTTCATGTCCAAAATCCCCCTTTCTAAGTGTTGTTTGTGTTCGACAGGCCCGTAAACAGCCAAAACAAAGGAGCAGATTGGCTTGCACTCGTTTGATCTACCATGGGGAAAGATTGTTCAGCTGAACCATTGCTTGCCGTTCCACACTTGTGCCTCAATTCTTCTGCCGATGCGGTCAACATGGTGAGCTTGAAAACCGATCGGGCATCCGTCTGGAGATGGCATGTGGTGGTCACATTGATCTTACTGAATCGAGGCCCTCCGTGGTGTACTGCCGTTGATAACATCATAGACTTTTGTTTGCCCCTTCGGAAGCGAGAGTAGTCGAATATCGGGTAAGGTCGCGGAGTCCGTCGTAGGGAAAACACGGGACCAATGAAGGGCGAAGGTCTTGACTGGCAATTGTCGGCCTTGCCATTGGCCATTGCCCAACTTTACCTGCGGTTCTCGGCTCGGCTTGGACGCTTCATTGACGCATTCGAGCTTTCCACCACCAACTCCTTCGCCTTCCTCCTTCTTGCCTGTCCTCGTGTCCTTCGTCCATTTTCCTCTGCTTGTGCTGGGTGCGTTGAAGCCGCCACAAGATGAGTTCTTCAACCATTCTGCGGAGCCTGACTCCCGCCAACAAGGTATGCCGAAGAACTGGCTTGCTTGATCCGGTGCTCATCCGATGCGACAGTTTTCTCGAGCTCTCAGACCTACACGAAGGCATTTCTCTTCAACGAGGCCCGCTGGTATGGACGATAATTTGGCTTGCGTTTTGGCCAGCTGCTGACATCCGAAAAGCGCGCATCATCGCAAACAACCCCCTCCGAGCGAAGGAGGCCTCACCTCACGTGTCGAGCAAATACCCAGTCATTGACCATGAGCAAGTTCATCTTATTGGCGTCATGATACACTCCTAACGTGAGACAGGTATGATGCTGTTGTGGTCGGCGCGGGCGGCGCAGGTCTAAGAGCTGCATTCGGTTTGGCAGAGGCTGGTTTCAACACTGCTTGCGTTACAAAGCTTTTCCCCACACGAAGTCATACAGTTGCTGCTCAGGGAGGCATCAATGCGGCCCTGGGGAACATGCACGAGGATGATTGGAGATGGCACATGTACGACACCGTGAAGGGATCCGACTGGCTGGGAGACCAAGATGCCATTCACTACATGACGCGCGAAGCTCCCCGATCGGTTATCGAACTCGAAGGCTACGGGTGTCCATTCTCACGAACAGAAGATGGCCGGATATACCAGAGAGCCTTCGGCGGTCAATCGCAGAAATTCGGCAAAGGCGGACAGGCTTACCGATGTTGCGCTGCCGCCGACAGAACTGGTCACGCCTTATTGCACACCCTTTATGGACAGTCTCTGCATTACAACACTAACTACTTCATCGAATACTTTGCTTTGGATTTGATTATGGAAGGCGGTGAATGCAAAGGCATTCTTGCATACAACCAAGAAGATGGCACTCTGCACAGATTCAAGGCGAAGAACACCGTCTTGGCCACAGGTGGCTACGGCCGGGCCTACTTCAGCTGCACGTCTGCCCATACTTGCACCGGTGACGGAATGGCCATGGTCGCTCGTGCCGGTCTGCCCAACCAGGATCTTGAATTCGTCCAGTTCCACCCTACTGGCATCTACGGCGCCGGCTGTCTGATCACGGAAGGTTCCCGAGGTGAAGGTGGCTACCTTCTCAACTCCGAAGGTGAACGCTTCATGGAACGTTATGCTCCTACAGCCAAGGATTTGTAAGTTAACTACCTGTCTACCCGTGGCTTCATCTTGTTCCGTGCACTTGGCTAACATTATTCATCGCAGGGCCTCTCGAGATGTTGTTTCACGATCAATGACAATGGAAATCCGCGAAGGACGTGGCGTTGGTCCCGACAAGGATCACATTTACCTCCAGCTCAGCCACTTGCCCGCCGAAATCCTCCACGAACGTCTCCCTGGTATCTCTGAGACCGCCTCCATCTTTGCTGGTGTCGATGTCACCAAACAACCCATTCCTGTCCTTCCAACTGTTCACTACAACATGGGTGGTATCCCGACCAAATATACCGGTGAAGTACTCACTGTCAACTCCAAGGGAGAAGATGAGGTCGTTCCTGGGTTGTTTGCTTGTGGCGAGGCCGCCTGTGTGTCCGTCCACGGTGCCAATAGATTGGGTGCGAACTCGCTGCTCGACCTGATTGTCTTCGGGCGTGCAGTGTCGCACACGATTCGTGACAACTTCACTCCTGGCCAAACGCAGAATGAGATTGCAGCAGATGCTGGTGCCGACTCGATCAACGTTCTCGACCAGGTCCGTGAGGCGGATGGCCCCAAGAGTACCTACGATATCCGAAGCGCCATGCAAAAGGTCATGCAGACCGACGTCAGCGTTTTCCGGACACAAGAGTCTTTGGACGAGGGTGTGAGAAGGATCAACGAGGTTGACCAGATGTTCGACCAGGTCGGTATCAAGGACCGAAGCATGATCTGGAACTCCGACTTGGTGGAAACCTTGGAGCTGAGAAACTTGTTGACTTGCGCGTAAGTTATCCTTCCGCTCCCATCCATGTTGATACATGCTGACTGATGCCGATACAGCACCCAAACCGCCGCGTCTGCCGCAAACCGTAAAGAATCTCGTGGCGCTCATGCTCGTGAGGACTACCCCGAACGTGATGACGACAACTGGATGAAGCACACGCTCTCTTGGCAGAAGTCACCTCATGGAAAGGTCGAGCTCGGCTACAGAGCGGTTGTCGGCCACACGCTGGATGAGAACGAATGCAAAGCGGTGCCACCATTCAAGAGAACGTATTAAACTTGGACCGGCAAGTGGAGGGGGAGAAGGAGGATTTTGGCCTCACTTTATGTGCTTGTTGATAAGTTATTATACCACGACACAGAACCATGTAAAATCCATCATATTTTGACAAAACAGTCACGTGTACTCTGAAAACTGGTGCTGCTCATTCCCCTATGACATATTCACACCCTGTTCCATCATCAGCTACACAGGCTCACACCCGAAGGATCAGAACGAACTACCTTCATCGCCCATCCACACTTCGTGCACTTTCCCCGCCGGTACGTCTATCCTCGCGCCGACCCCGAATGTTTCTTTGGTAGGATTCGGATCTCGTGGGTAAGTGATGGTCAAACTGCCTCGACGGATCAAGTGTGTCGTCAAGCCGGAATGAGAGTGTGGAGGGTAGTGGGCAAGTGGCCCATCTGTCCACGTGAAGACGTGGCCGAAACCCCAGTCTCGCACCGTCTTCTCATCCTGCGCGCGGGAGGTCGTCCTGGCAGACATTCTTAAACGTGTTCTTCTGCCGCAGGTGCGGTGTGAAGGAGCCGTTGTCTTGAAACAAGATCTGTCTTTGACATGAGGGTGGTGAAGAAAAGTCTACGGTCGTAGATCGACGGCGAGACGTGATGGAGAAATTCATTACGTAGGCCAAGGCAGAAGCAGTCCAGCGGACATTCAGTTCCTCCCTACTGTAGTTTGTATACGACGAGGCTACATATAACGCTCGCTTCCATGCACGGTGCCCTTGATCGGTCATGGTAAATTGCAATATGGCATTCTGTGTAGCCTTTTGTTTGACGTCGCGACGGGAACCGGACGATAGTCTCTTGAATTCTAGCACATACCGCCGTTCGAGACTCGAGTTAATTGGCACTGTCTGTATTCTGATATCGGTAGGCATATTTATACTCAAGGCCAAGTGCTCTAGTGCTCTGCAACTACTGTAGATATTTGGATTCGCAGATTGGCCCTGCAACGCCAACCGACAATTCGGATGATGCATTCTGAATACGGCGCCTTCAATTACTCCACTGTGATGAATGGGCCAAGGTCCTCGAGATTGTTACTTCCGTTGCTGGGAAGACGCAAGAGATGTTTTGATGAGTATTCCTGGTTCCGGGTTATGTTCGATATATTCAGCGAGGAGTACTTTCCACATTCAAGTAGATGGAAATGTCTTGACCGTCCATGTGAAGCCCGAGCAAAACCTCTTGTTCAGCACTGACCACATTGATGACCGGGCGATGTTGATATGTGTAAACATAAACAGATCATTTGCCATGATTCGACGCATTGTTCAAGAGAACTAAAAATGGGATCGTCTGCCGTCCCATAGCAACACGGACAATGGATTGCCTGTCACATACTGACAATAACATGCGATTCCCCTTACATGGCTGGTATTACGGCCTCGCAAACGGCTCGCTTTTTGACATTCCCGGTGATTGCATTACACACTCGTACGGAGCAATTTCTGTGCAGTCGGAGGTCGTGCAGACGCAGGAGCCACGTGAAGCAACAATAGCATTGATCGACTTTGAAGCCGGGGCCAATATTGACATCAGCCCATGTTGAAAGGATCCCAGGACGAATTCTTGTGCTGATTGCATCCCAACTGACCAAGTAGGCCGGCATCGTCGACAAGGTTGTCCGGAAGGTCCTGGGCTTGTTTAAAGTACCCTAGGTCCAATTGAAAGCGGAGAGACAAGGAGATTTCATCAGCAGAGACCGGAGTAGCCTCATCCTGCCTGGAGGACTGTGATATCGCTACACATCTCACGACGTCGCTGCATATCCGAACCGTGTAGTCCGTGGACAAGGAACCGTTGTATGGATACCTACGGAGTACGTGTGATCGGTATGCATAATAGTGCCATGGTCAGGGATCCCGGAGTGGTGGTGTTTGTTATTCGAATACGCATATTCTTGCAGTGCACGTGGACGACGACTGCCGCCGAAGACCCGATCGTCGCTTTACTGGCCGGAATGGATGGATGTAATTTCCTCCAGGATGCAACCCAAACGTAAAAATCGAGTAAGGTGCAAGCTACAAGGCTGGACGTGGCATTCCCTGTTCAGTGGCGGCGAGAAAGGGGGATTCGAGACATTGATAAAAGCAGTTAGCAGCAGGATTTTAGTGCGCCGAGTCGGGACTAGCAATGTTGGCCGACAGCGCGATCCTTTCCATCGCACGCCGTGGCAGTTCCACCACCACCTCCCAGGATTCCTAGAGTCGTTCTGGCCATGACAGGGCAATCTATCTGCTGTCACGTACTGTGACCACTGTTGCGTGAAAATGACCCCTCTCGACACAGAAAGACTTCGACGATGCACGAAGACGTCTATCCTGTCGACTGTCACAGCTACAACACCCAGTCTCGGGACCGCCAGATCAGTCCTGTATAGGAAAGCTGCGTCGACGCGCGAACTGGTCATGGTAAGATCACTCTCCACAAAGACGCCAGACCCGCCAAGGTGCCGAGCTGATGGGCCATGGCATATTTCCCCTGCGTTAATTCCTCAATTTCCCCTGGGGCTTTCCTCTTTGTTTACTGGCTAGCCCGCCTTTGAGAGCGCGGACCCCTGACAGCTTTTGTGCAAATCTCCATCTTTTGCTCATGGCTGGTCGAGCGTCCGGCCGGTTATGTTTGAGATCTGAGCACTTCGACAATCTGGGCAGTACTTCGGCAGTGGGTCGCTTGCTGTTTCACAACCCGGCTCCAAGGCCACCATCTGGGGCTGGATGACAGTGCTGAGAGCCATCATCCCCAAGTCTAACCGGGTGGTAAGTATAACTCTCATGCGCGCGTCTCTTTGTCCGCCTGCTCTTATTTCCCTCTTCTTTGTCGGCTCATCACATTCCTTGATCGTACAAGTACACCCCCAAAGTCTGTGACTTTCGTTTCGCCCCTCGACTTCCTGTCGCCCACGCTCATTCATCCCCGGAGGATATCACATTCATTCCATCAAGCTCGTTCTTGACCACGCTCCCTCGACGAAACGAAAGGATTGTCCCGCCCCCCCTGAAAGACGCCTGAATTCACCCGCAACCTCCAAACAACAATATAAACATGTATACTCTCAAGACGCTTTCTGTTCTGGCTGTCGCTGCCGGCGTCGCCGTTGCAGCCCCGACCCCTACTGAGGAGGGCACCGGCCTGGCGAAGCGGTGGTATCACGGCTACCACTGGTGGTCGACTGGCGACGGCAGCACCTCCTTGGTCATCCCTCAGGGATGGACTCCTGGTCAAGCAGCGCCAACTGAAGCTCCCACCACAACTGTCGTGACTGTGGTCACTGAAGTGGCAGGCTCTCCTCCTGCTGCAGCCGCTCCCGCTTCATCTTCTCCTGCTCCCGCTCCCGCTGCTCCAGCTACTCCTGTCGCCTCCTCCAGCAGCCCAGCTCCCACCATCGGCTCCAGCTCCGGCGACTACATGGACGTTGTGTCCAAGTGGCGTTCGGCCGGCGGTCTCCCTGCCCTCAGCAGGGACAGCACCCTCGAGGCCAATGCCCTCAAGACCAGCACCGACAGCGTTGGTGGCCTGAAGCACGAGCTCAACCCAGGTACCATGGCTCAGGTGCTTGCTCCTGGTAGCCCTTCCAACTTTGAAGAGGTCTACGTTGGTGGCTGGCTCTGCGAAATTCCAACTCTACCCGGCTTGGACGGAATCTGCTCCACTGCTTCTCAGGGCTGGTCTTACGACGGACAGACAGGTCATGCCACCATTTTGACGAGCACATCCTATTCAAAGATCGGGTGCGCAATCGCAAGCAACACCAACGTCTGGTCATGTGGGTAAACTCACTTCATTTTCTTGACAGAAGTGCTGACCTGTATTTAGGCGATCTTGCATAAACAACGAAACCAACCATATATCGGCAGTTGACATTTTGTACGTTATGTCATCCCCTCGGTATTGGGTACAGTTAACTGACTGTGGCCTAGTTTTTGCTGAAAACCTTTTCTGATGACTCGGTGGACCATATCTATCGATGTTATGACGAACTTCTACGAGCATTCTATTCAACATTGTGATAGTCTTATTCAATAAAACTGCATCATCTTGTACGATTTTCATGTTCATTGTGTTCTTACGTGACTTAGCTTCGGTATTTCATTTCGCACCATAGGATTCATGTCCCCGTGGTACACCCCCAGACTGTTTGCGAAAGATCGCTTCCTGGTTCGTTTCTGGCCAGATTGTCGTCGTGCGGCGTGCCATTTGCCATAGTCAGACTGTTCACGCTCCCCGACTAAATGTTTGCCGAGTACGGAGTATGGAGCACATCGTATAAATGTGTAGACTGTAAGTACTCCATAGTCATCAAGCCTTAAGACAATGGTGTACAGTAAGTAGCACACCTGAGCTCGATTGTAGCTTTCTTTCCAAATTTCGGGATACAAAAGGAGGCTCTGGACGACACGTAGGAAAGTATCATGAGGTACGAGTATCCATCCGTACGGAGTATGGAGTACAAAGTGCGTTATCTCACCTGCAGGCTGTTTTTTTAAGATCAGGTACGAAGTACTGTGGCTACGTCATGTTGCTAAACAGAAGAGAGTCAATAAACTTGCAAGGCGCAGCCGCCATTTGTACGCATCCAACTAGTTTTCCGCTTGCGCCTAGGTAGGAACGTGCCTGATCCAGGGATTGGCATGCGATCCATTGCCAGCTTTATGTTCCAACGAGCATTCAACTCGACCTTGTTGGCTCAGAGGTGAGACTGCGTTTTGGAATCCTCACTCACTGCCACTCAGGAGACCTCTCTATCTTGCCTATCTCGCCCTCGTTTCCTCAGTCGTTCTTCCTCCAAACCCCACAGTCCTGCGTTCGTGTATTAGGGGCCCTATCTCTCCTCGGCCACGCTCACCAGGACCGCTGAAGCGTCTTGCACATAAAGCCAACCATGTCCCATGATGGAGCGACAATGTCGCTTCCCGTACGTGCTGCTGGCGGAGGCCAGTCGTCCGATGCAGCAAGCCAATTCCTCCTCACACCTTTTTCAGATGCGGTGCTGTCCCACCTCATCGTGGCCTACGAACAGATGCCGCTCGAACAGCGGCAGCAATACCCAGACGAGTCGTCTTTCCTGAGACATATGGCTTCGGACAACTCTGCTGCAATGTCGATGCCCCTGAACAATGATCTTACTTATCCGTTGTCTTCGTACTTTATAAGTTCCAGTCACAATACTTATCTCTCGGGTCACCAGCTCTACGGAGAAGCCAATGTGGAGGCCTACGCCAACGTCTTGAAGAGAGGTTGCCGTTGTCTGGAGATTGACGTCTGGGATGGTGATGACTCCGACACTAGCAGTTCGGACGACGAGGACGACCAAGCAGACGAGCACCATGATCGTGGTACGGACAGTAAAACGAAGTCGTCTCGCTGGAATAGGGTGAAAGCTCGCGCAGCGAGAATGAGATCACGTTCTCGTTCAGGTTCTCTGACCGATCGCAGAAAGTATCCATCTTCCACGGCGACTCACCCTGCAGACCTCCACACTCCCAGCGAAACGGATGCAACTGCCAGGCAAACCGAGTTGCCAGCGCAGAACAGGGATTTCCTATCACCCCAAATTTCACCTGCATTTCCACCAAAAGTCGAACCTCGTGTACTCCATGGATATACCCTCACCCAGTCAATAACCTTCCGCTCCGTCTGCCATGCTATCAGAGACTGTGCATTTGAAAGCACAGATCTTCCTCTGATAGTGTCCCTAGAGGTGCACGCCTCGCTTTCGCAGCAGGAAGTAATGGTCGAGATCATGAGAGAAGTGTGGGCTGGCTTTCTTGTCGACATCACACAGTGTACAAAAGAGCTGAACCTTCCATCGCCAGACTCGGTCCGAAAGAAAATCTTGATCAAGGTCAAATGGGCCCCGAACAGTGAAACCGGAGACTCTAACAACCCCCTTGAGCATGTCGCTTCACGATCGACTGACGGAGGCACTGAAGACAGTACGACCGTCTCGCCGGAGAAGAAGAAAGCCTCTAAGATTCTGAGTGCTTTGTCTGAACTCGGTGTCTACACTCGGGCATACAGTTTCAAGCATTTTTCGCAACCGGAAGCGTCTATTCCTACGCATGTGTTCAGTTTGTCAGAAACCAAGATGTTCCAAATACACGGAGATCCGGCATATGGTCCTGCGTTGTTCGACCATAACAAGAATTTCCTGTTGCGGGTGTTCCCTAAAGGAACAAGGATAAATTCGTCCAATGTCGACCCAACATTTCACTGGCGACAGGGCGCTCAAATGGTGGCTTTGAACTGGCAAAAGATGGACAAGGGAATGATGCTCAATGAGGGCATGTTTGCAGCAACTGGTGGCTGGGTCCTCAAACCAGATGGTTATCGCTCCACAAACCCCAAGTCAAAGGACAAGCCGGTACCGCCTCAAAAAAGACGTCTTGACCTTGAGATTGCTTTCCTTGCCGCACAAAGAATACCGTTGCCTGCAGACAAAGATCCTGCATTTGCTACCAAAGTCAAACCTTATGTCAAAGTCCAACTTCATGTCGACACTCATGGGCCTCCTGGAGAAGCCAAAACTATCAAGCCTAATTCCGGCATACCACATGACTCTGGCTCCTACGCGTCTGACGAGAGCGACCAAACGACGTACAAATGGAGATCGTTGACGTGCCGCACCGACTGTCCGGACTTTGGCGGCGAAAGGCTCAAGTGGCAAAACGTACCCGACGTTGTTGACGAGCTTAGTTTTCTCAGGTATGCTATTCTTCCTTACGTTTCATTTCTCAACCTCGAATTCCCTTGTTCTGTATTTCCATGAGACTGTTCTACAACTGTACGTGCCCGAACATGCATGATGCTTGGCTGGCAGCCTTTATTCATTTGAGGGGTTGACGTGTTCCATCCTTCCTGAGGCATAGTCTGCATGGCACCATAGTGGAAGCCTCAGATAGACTGGTGCCTCTGCTCATGATTCGACGCCCAACATGTCATTCCGCATTCAATGACCCGATACCGGTAGGAGGACTTCTACACCCAACGCAAAAGCCTGTAGGACCATTTTGTGGTTTAGCTCGGTACAAAAGGGCGCATGCAGGATCGCACGAGCAATCTTGGCCAGTCACGAATCATATCTGTCCCGACTACTCAGCCTGTGGCTGTCTTTCGGTTCATGCACTCGTGGCCGATCATGTAACACAAATCTGCTATGTCTTTGGTTTTTGTGCACTGATCCTCCGCTCATCGTTTCTGATCCGTCATTTTACCGCCTTCTTATACCGCTACAGAGAAAGCTAACCAAGTCACAATGGGCAGGCTTACGATCAAGGACGACCGCTCATTCGGCAGGGATACCTTGCTCGCTTGGGCATGCATAAGGCTTGACCGCCTGGAGCCAGGCTATCGGTTTGTACGTCTCCTCAATGCGGCTGGCCAGCCGTCGGCAGGGGGGTTATTGTGCTTCATTTCTAAACGTCTTGGTTGATGTTCGACACATTTTGCCACGAAGCTCCTTTGTGCGGCGTTCATCTTACACTACGTCAACGTGAGATCCTTTTGCTGAAAGTCACCATGATCCTCTCTGGTTAGACTTGTCTAGCGCAGCAGAAGATGTTGAGGTCAAGAAATCTACGATGCCCTCGTGATGGCACTGAATAGGCGAAAAATACCATTATTCTGTCACAACCGGGCTCGGAGTCTTCCCGAACCGCAACCCAATATCTTACATTTCTCGGCCAGAGTGCCGCCGTTCTAGGTCACCTGCTCTCTTCCAAGAACATGTCCAAGGCACTCGTCATGCTCACGGCGTCGAGCTAACAATCACTAATCATGATAGTGGTGACTCCTGGGGGGAAAGGCATAAGGTGCTGTGGCTGTCATTCGAGGACATCCAAAACGGGTGGGACTGGGCCTTCAAATCTTACTGGACATCTTCCACTGTGAAGAGAACTGCCACCATTTGGCCACGATCTAGAATTTGCTCAACATCGCCCCTACGACGCCAACGGTACCATCAAAAAGCGCTTTCAGGAACTACATTACCGGACATTTAGCTGGCGAATCGCCGCTTTCCGATCGGCTGTTGACCGGAACCACAAGACCTCCTGAGTACAGAATGCTCGCTCATCTCCTGGCGGTTTCCGAAACCACATGTCTCTGACGCTGTTGCCAGTTTCCACTTGTTCATTTTGGTAGTTGTCACGGATGAGACTCTCACGACTCGATATAGTAATGAAGCCGGCAGTCAAATTTTCTGTTCCACAAAAAATACGTGGACCGGCCAGCTACTCACCGATCCGCGCCGTGGAACACAATGTGCAAAAGGAACACAATGGCTTAGGCTCGAACTTGCGGGAAAACTGCCACACTGGTGCGGGTGTCATCAGGTAGAGTGTCTAAGCTGGGTCAGTATACCATTTGCATTATGCGAAGATTGACTAGACTTCATCTTGTGACTCCTGTCTGTGTACAAGATTGTCGGGCGGTGTCGATAGATCAGTAGTCGTTCTCACCAACGCAATTGTTCAAATTTGCTACTCGGTCTGCCACTATAAAGCCAGGCAAGCCATGGCTCAACCTCACCTTCGCTGCCAACAAACTCCCTCTCATAATTCCCCTCTTCCATCATCATCACTGTGAACCAGCTCTACTACCATTCAAGGCTCGAGCGTGCCGGTTTTACACCAATGGATTCCATCAGTGCCACATTTGGTCTGCGCCCGACGCATCCAAAGGCGCCATATATCCCGCAGCCAGGACGAGATCATCCGGCAGGAGTTAGTCGACCGGTTCGTGATCCCGAGATCTCGATTATTTTCATACATGACTAAACAGAATACTGTCCAGATGAACGGAATTCGATGCCCCCGATGCAAGGGAAAGGGCCAAGAGGTCTGGGTTATTCCAGGAACGCGATGTCACAAGTGTGGCCACCCGTGCTGAGGCGCAGGGAGACAAAATCGCTATGAGCAGTGTGTCTCATCAGCGCAACCTGTGCCGGGAAGGAATAGCATCGCCTCCGGACATCCTTGTCTCGACCTGACGGGCACGATGACGGAGCTGCAGAGTTGATAGCTGGGGAAAGAATGATAGTGCTAGATGAATGGTGAATTTTCGCTTGAATGCGATAACGGTATCTTCGACTCGATGTCTTCGTGGGACAGTCGCAGTCATACAGAGTAGCAGATAATAACAAAGTCCTCACGAAAGCCACTGCTATGGCAAACCGAGGCTTTTCTGGTCTCCTTCGAGTAATCAGCACTCGTCTTACATTGTTGGTCACTTCCACATCTGTAGCATATGAGGCAACTGATGCCGGGTCGCCACGATGGAATATCGATGGCAGCGTCTGCTGGAGACCAGTTCACTTCCCCTCTGCTCTATCTGCATATCTACTAAGAGAGTAGTAGACTTAGATGGCCAGAAGCAACCAGGGTCGACGGCGTCATCACCCACGAGGCAGCGAGGCCTTTATTGGCCTGACGCAAAAATCCATCCCCCACCCACCTTCGTGCGCGTCTCAGCACACGATCCGCTTCTTCATTCATTATTCCCAGGTTCGCATTAGATTTCCCCAGCTTGCATCAACTCAGCATATTACCCCATTGACTCGACGTGGGAAACGAAAAATGCAGCTTACGCAACCACGTTGAGCCAATTTCTTTCCTCGACTCCCTGCATTGCGATGCCGGTGGCATGATTTGGGCGCCTTCACAGGCAAGCATTGGCCTATCAACATTGGCATCCTGCTTCGAATCGCCGTCCTCTCTTTCTAACTTCCTTAGCTGAGACTGTTCTATCCCTCGACTTGGCTTGCATCTGGCACCTCCAAAGCCACTGTGTGCATGCAGAGCCTGCATGTAATTGCTGGGGTCTTGCAGACACGCGTTATTAGCTTCCCACGCGGCATTAGTCCAACCCGCCAGCACATATACGCTCTTTGGTGAAGACGGGTAGCTTGAAGCGTCCCCCGAGCGCTCTCCGACAAGTCTTCTGATCATTGCGAGCGCCGGTAACCGTCACTATGCCAAAGCCGAAGATCGACCTGTACGCCGAAGCGCTGACCAATATCCGACAGTTGACTCTCCATGCATCTCTCCAAAGTGAGAAGAACGAGCACACGAAGATTTTCATCTCCTCGGACAAGAAAATCATCACGGCAGTGCATGATGGGGAGTCGTCCAGTATCTATCTCCCTACACAAATTTCTGGAACTGCCAACGTGACGCTCCCCACGGACAAAAGGACAGAGTTTTCGGCTCGACTACAGATAGACGACGTCAGCCAACTGAGGGACAAACAGGACGAACCTGGCAGTTCCGAAGTACCCTGGTCTGCAACCGAGTTGACGCCAGACGCCGCCATCCAGTGCAAACGCTGCAGTGCTGACATTGTGCAATCCGGCAAGATTAATACCTGGAAAGATCTCCCCAGTGATCATTGGGCGGATCTCATGGACTTGTGGTTCTGCCACAAACCACACCAAGGACTTTCAGCACATGACCACGCCGCCGAGTCCAAAGGCTTCTCCGCAAAGAGCCAGGTGGTCACCAACATTGGCGTAGGGCTTGTGGATACCGTCTCGTTCCTTTTGCACAGAGAGGATTGTTTGAACCTTCAGGTGCGTATCATCATCAGAGCAGCCAGCGGTGAATCCCCGGTGGGCAGAATTTGGCGTCAAGAAAGAAGCTTTTCAGAGTCTCGATTAGGAGCGTCAGTTGATCCAGTTTCTGATACAATCGCCGCATATTGATTTGACAATTCTCTGTTCGTGCTTGGGTAGTTGGTTGCGTCAACCTCCTGTTTCCAAGGATGGATGGCCGGCCCATCACCAAGATTCACAGATCAGACCTCCTGAATTTCACCTTTCCTCCGTCGAGCCGTCGGGAGCGTAAAGGGATAACACGTGAGGGACATGGCTGCTGACATTTTGAATCCGTTTTAGGAAGTACCCAGTTCGAGGGAAGAAAACAAGATTGTAAGATGCGACGAATGTAAGACGATCACCGGCTCTTCGCCGACTGGGCGGCCGAGCATTAGGCTCTACAAGTCACGAGTACAAGTCAGACCGGACAGTCGGCAAGGGCAAGATTGGCAGAAGTATCCAGCCGAGGTGTTCCTTGGTGCACAGCTACTGTCCCTCATTGAGAGCTCGGTGAGTCGCAAGATCGTGGTGCATCAAAGCACCGGTGAGGACCCGACATCCAGTCAGCAGCAGGGGATTTTGGTATGGGTGTTCAACCCGGACATCTACTACTCGAGTAGCAGACGAGGCCCTACTGCCCATCGAGCAATGAAGATCTTCTACAAGGATCTGCCAGATCCGGAAAAATTCCTCGACGACCATTCCAATACCCATGAAGAGCTTGTGGTCCCGGAGGACGACTACAAGGAATTCAAAAATGCGTTGGCCGAGAGCACGGACATACTTCCCGAGGCTGCGCAGACGTTTCAGGACTGGACGATCGGCTTGCTGGATAGATGGGAGAAGCATGCGTCTGGATCGGCACGAATGGACGAGAACCCGCTCAACAAGAAAGTCGAGGACGGGTTCGAATTGTTCAAATTACCCGCGGGCATGGCGGAACTATATCTCTGAGTAGTGTCACTGTCCAGCACTCCGGGGTAATGAACAGAAATGTCCTGGCTAGGACTCTGGTGTAAGCATGCACCACGGTTAGGTACCAAACAGGGATTCTTCGTCGACAAAGTAAGCCGGTTAGTTGTACGAGGGTCATGTCAGGATTGACACGGCGATTTTTGGTTCGTCGAGATGAGATAAGAAAAGTTCTGGAACATGCCGCACGTTGTCACGAGAGGAGTAGTCATCTCACCCCTTTCAACTGGGTCCAAGGTCATGTCCTTTCCAACGGTCACTAAACCCTGATCCTCTGGCTGCAGTCCCCTGGTTGCAATCCCAGCCGGCGGGCACCGTGATACACCTTCCCATGCCTAGTACATGTCTTGGTCTTGTCAAGACCTACTACTTGAATTTTGGGGTTTCACGTTCGACTCGAGATTGTACAAGTAAATGCTTTTCCGTGGAGGAGAGCCGGAAAGGAAAGCGGAGGTCGATATTCTCAGGAGAGCTGCAACACAGCACACAGACACCAACACGAGCGTGAACACGGAACCGGGTGGAAGACGGCATCTAGCAATGACGCGAAGACGAGGATAGCATCCACGCACGATAGCGGAAGAGGTATTTGCTATTGAGAATGATGTTGAGGTTTCCTACCTGTACTGCAGGTATGGAAGAGGAATCCGAAGGAGACTAGACCTAAAGAAACTGAAAGGCAACGCTGCTTTGGTGGGTGATTGTCAGTTGATTGGACACCCTGAGAGGCATGCTGGAGTCTGTTGCAGCGGCATCAAGTATTGACCAGAAGAGGACAAGGCACTTGTAGCTAACCCAAATTCTTGGCAATTCTATCTTCAGTTGCGGCATCTCAAGAGCTCGATTGGAGCTTGCACCAGCAATACCAGACTCTCAGCTCCTCTACTTGCCCAGCACTTGTCGACATGAGCGCCCTCCGACTGTCTCGTGCAGCGCTGCGCGCTAGATCCGCAGTCGCCATCAAGCCTATCCAGCGTCGAGGTTATGCTGAGGCCGTCTCGGACAAAATAAAGCTTTCACTCGCCCTGCCCCATCAAGTACGTTGTGCCCCGAAGTGTCCCTGTCAAAGAAGCTGGGGTGGAAAGAGACAAGAGAAACATTGACTAACATGTCGGAATTTAGTCCATCTACAAGTCACAGGATGTGTACGTCCTACCTACGTCGAATCCCACTCCGTTCCCTGTAACCCATCGAACCTCGAACTGACGGAGATCTTCTAGTGTCCAAGTTAACATCCCCGCCGAGTCCGGTGAAATGGGTATTCTGGCCCAGCACGTCCCTTCAATCGAACAGTTGAAGCCTGGCTTGGTCGAGATCATCCAGGAGAACGGTGAAAACAAGCAGTTCTTCCGTACGTCTAGTGCTCCCTTGGCGACTTGAAAAGAGCGGGAACACTGATATTGCTTATAGTCTCTGGAGGGTTTGCCGTTGTTCAGCCCGACTCGAATCTGAGCATCAACGCAGTGGAAGGTTTCCCCATCGAGGAGTTCAGCGAAGAGGCCATCAAGTCCCAAATCTCAGAGGCTCAAAAGATTGCCAGTGGAAGCGGAAGTGAGCAGGACATCGCAGAGGCCAAGATTGAGCTCGAGGTAAGAGTTGCCTGCGCTGGGCTTTTGACTTCGCGCCACTAATAATCCTTTAGGTCCTCGAGTCATTGCAAGCAGCTCTGAAATAAAGAATTAGCCATGCTATTGTACATATAAAACGATGCTCGAGAGGAAAAGCGCACTTGGTCGTCAATTTGAATTGTACCACTGCGATCATTCTATGTTTCTTTTCGCCAAAAACCGTTGTCTCTCCGCTATTATTTGTTGATCACTTTGCTCATGACCGATTGTGGGCACAGCTTTTTCTCAAGGACTGTGTCGGCAGACCAGCGCCTACCTGTGCCTGGTAACAACGCCTGCCGCCAGCTGACTTGTTTTAGCATCAATGCTCCTGCCACCGAGCTTGGAAGAGCTTGGAACTTTCTCGCACAGCAGGGCCGGACATATCCCGGCTCTTCTTGAAGCAATTGATACCCTCATTCCGTCACGAGTGCCAGTCTCTGCAACCATTCTCCTATCGACGCCTTTCCCTGGGACCCTTATATGACCAATAGTACAGTTCTACAGTCTTCAATATGAATAGCTCTCAAGCGTTTGTCTCTGTCCGTATCGTCGTCGTAAGTATGGCTAACGTGGTGACAGGCCCCAGCATGGTACTGTGGCTGATCGAATTCGAGCCTTTCAAGATGTGCAAATCCTCGAGCCCCGAGCTCCCACATTGAACCTCCCTCCTCGAATTCTTACACATGCAAAAGACTCGGGAATCTACGAGGCTCAGCGTCGCGGGGAGAGTTTGAGCTTTGCTTCACCAACGGGACGACCGTCGAGGATCGGGATCGAGCACTTGCGTGGTGATGGTCGTCCACCCCTCGGATCAATCTCTTACAAGCAATCCCGATCACCTAAGAGGATGAGAGGATATGAGGACAAGGTAAAAGTTGTGCCCGCACGACCTGTTACAAGCCTTGATGAAGCGTTTAATGCCTCGACTGTACCACGAGCGAGTGAAGACCAGATCCATCAACTTCATCGCAGGTTTCGCTCAATGGAGACTGCTGACGACCCGCGCCAGGAAATAGCTGTGGCTAGATTGAGGCTTCGTTCCGTGGTTGAAGACAAATCGGCAAACGAGACACCACCACCTGAAAGGCCATGCACTCTAGCTGAGCTCAATAACATGCTGGATCATGCCATTGAAGGGGCAGGGCCCCAAACATTCTCTGATGATGATGATATGGAAATCTTAGCACAGAAACCTGCCACGATTGACCGGCCGACTACGGACAACACCATGGATCATCGTTCACAATCGAGAGTCAGAGACAATAGACGGAGCATTGAGTCCCGCAGACCTCGCAGCAGTAGCGAAAAGTCACTCGAGGTCAATTACCAGAACGATCCAATCTTGTCTCCACTGGAACCCTTCATCCCTGAGAAGGAAAAACGCTTGTCTTCTCTCAACTCGTCTTTGGCGGTGGCTGGCAGGTCACAAAAGCCCATCCATTCTCAAACAAAGCTGACGCCAGCTGAGCAATTGCAATCGCACCCAGGCAACGAGCTTAGCCCAGTCAAGCGAAAGACTGCCATTTTCGAAAGCCTCAACAAGAGGCCTGATGGCTACGGAGAGGCCCACAAAGCTCACAACATTTGCCAGGCAGCTCATGACGTTCGCGATCAGCACCAGGGACCGAAGAAGATGCACAGAATCAAATTCGGGGAGACGATTGAGGAGAGACCTGGAACACCATTGATACCGTTGGCGCTGCCAGCAATGGTTCACGAGCAGCAAAAGTCAGAAGGGGCTGCTTCGCCTCTCGAACGAAATGACACCGAAAATGGTCATGGGCGCGAGACAGATGAGGAAACCCCCGGTGATGAGAATATGCCCCAGGACAAGCAACGAAAGACATCCATGGTCTGGCCTTTCAAATGGGGCCTCTTCAACAAGACTACTCCTGCGACATTGCAAGCGCCCGAGCAAACGTCTTCAGACGAAACGAAGCGGGAACCTGCACCTCCCTCTCATGACAAACCGGGTATTGTCAGGAGCAGAGTTCACGAACTGTTACAAGCTGCTAGCGAACGTGATGATGCGCAGAAGCACCGCAGTTACGCGGAGCGAGAAAGATTCAGTCGTCGACAGACCCGAGCTCCAACAATGCTCATTAAAGAATCGGTTTTGCGAGAAGACAAGGCAGCCTTAGACCAGCTCGAGCCTGAGCAAATCCCTCCCTTGCAGATTCCAACAGATGAGGAAACTAAGGGGCTGAAGCCTCAAGAGAGCCCGGAGGATATACCCCTGCCGAAGACGCCGCTGCACAGAGCTATGTCGGAGAAACAAGTCCTGGCTCCACGATCTGTAGTCGAAGCAGAAGATGTGCCCAAAGCCAGTCCAGTCAAATCTCCACCACAAACACCGATAAGAGGAAGACCAAGAAAGTCCATCCACCGAGCCTCTGTTGGTGCTCAACATGGGGTAGAGCAACATTTCAAGCTTAGTCCCGGACCGAGTCGGAGTGCATCTACGAACGGTAGGGGAGGAGTCAAGGTGGAAGTGGAAGTGCGGGACAGCCCAGGACGAGAAGCAAGAGAGAGAGGGGAGAAGATTGTCATTATCAGAGCTGATGTTGAGGGTCATGATGGCGAGGATTAGCGGAGTGGACAAAGCTTGTCGGAGCAGTGGGGCTCAATGGATTATTCGGCAGCAAGAGCATATGATGTAGACTTGGTGTTGAAACAAGCAGGATAAATGCTGCATCTTCTATATCAGGGATAACGAGGAGTGATTGACTAGAGGGTTTGAATAGAGTATGCCGAAGTAGTATGGGTACGTGGGGGAAAGTATTGGACTGATCGCAGCTGTCTAAAGGTTGAGATTGAATGAAAGAAGTATTCTAACACTCTTTGGAAATGCTGTAGGATACATGTCAAGTACGTACCTATGTACTGGCCTCCTTGAGTACGGGTTTCAGGTCCTTCCGATGTCTTCTAGTCATGTACCTCCCGACTGACCACGAGAGGATATGGTCTCGGGGAGAGATCGTCGATGGGAGGAGGGAAGCCTTTGGACGCAAAAACGATAACAACAACATGTAAAACGAGCAGGGACGAGAGGTACGACGAAGTAGCTAGGTGCCTAGGTACCTAGGTAGGTAGGTGGTTTCTCATCAAGTACCTAGGTATGGTGTGTCTTCTCTGTTTTTTTCGCTTCCGACCATTGTCAAACAGACGTCGGTACGTGGTTCCAGACGGACCTCTTTTTGGTTTTCTTTCCCCCCTGAACTCGTAGAATCAATCTCTGAAAGAAGAAAGTGACATTCTGAATACCCGTCCTCGATTCCCGTGCAAAAAAAAATCGGTCGGAATAAGCGTTCCTTCACAACCCCCTCTGATCATCATATCCTCGTACGTCGCTCTCTGTTCGCCCAGTTGAATCGTCAATGGCGCCGTCAACGGTTGCCGCCGCAGAATCGCGGGAGCGACAGTTGACGATAATGACCGCGTGCCCATTCGGCCAGGTTCTCGCGCATGGGTCTGGTGTATGTTCCGAACGGTCCAAAGTTGCCCAACATTCCGAGCCTGTTGACGGGTTTTTGGAAAGGTCGTCAGTCAACGATAGCACACGCATGCGTGAATGAAAAATACGACCGTCAACACTCGTTTTACTCGGACGACACCCGGACACGACAGCAACAGCAGCAACAGGAGCAACAAACAACCCCAACGACGACGCCGCTCCGATCGACGAGATGATGAAATTTCAAACACGCTCGCGAGACACTTACGAAATGACAATGAACCCAAACACGGCAAGGACCGTCCCGATCGCAATCCGGCCCGCCTCGACCGAACTTCCGTACGGCGAGTCTATCTCGTTGGTCCAACCGCTTGGAGTGGCGAGGGCGGTGGTGAGACGAGACGCGCCGGTGGCCGCGAGGCTCGAGGGGACGGTGGTGACGGTGACGATGGACGGCGTCTGGGTCAGGACGATGGTAGTCTTGTCGCCGTACGTCGCTGGACCGCCACCGGTGACGTTAAATCCGGCCGGTGTCTCCAGAGTCGGGAATCCACAGCCGGTCGTGGTGGTGTTGGGCCAGGTCGGAGTCCCTTGGGCCGGGATGATGGCTGTAAGATCGCCCGCGGTGCCGGTGACGTTGACGTTGGTGCTGGCCGAAGCAACAGTGGCGCTGTCGTTCAGACGGTGGTTAGTACGGTCAATCCGTTTGTTTCTTCAATGCCCCATCTTGCATTCTTCAATGCCCCATCTTGCAAAAAAGCATCGTGGTCCTTGGGTCGGGGAGTAAAGAGCAATACCTTGTGTGGTTCATGACAGGCGTAGGCGTACACTCGACGACTGAAACAACGAATCCTCGCGTGGAGGTGAAAGTGACGTTTGGTCCGGTCATTCTGTCTGTTGCTGTGGACGAAGGTGGTTCTGCCGTGGTGGTGGAATAGAGAATGGACGAGCAAGGTGTCGAAGGAGTGTTTACCATTGCGATGAAGACAACAAGTGGGATCAACGCACAACGTTATCGTCGCCGCGGCGATGGAAGGAGTGTGATATCGTCGGGGGCGACGCAGGAAACAGATGATAACGTTGTCCTGAAACGAAAAGCAAAGAACGAGAGCTGGAGAGCCGCACACGCTAACAATAAATTCCACCCGACGACAAACCTGTGCTGTGAGTGACGACAACCTGAGGAGAGTACGGCCATGGCTTCTGAAAAGATCATCTTGAGTCTGAAGGTGAAGTGAGAGGATGGTGAACCACATCGGCTGGACACGGAGGTCAAGCAGAATCGGTTTATAGGGGTATCTAAGGCGAGAGAAGAGACGACATGTCAGCAACAAGGAGAACAACGGACCGTTCTGGTCGTTCCTTTTGTTTCAATGCCTCCTTCATCACACTCTCACTTCACCGTCTCTTCTCTCCACAAGAGTGTCACCTTCATCTCTCATCTCAAGCATCTTGCTCCAGTGCTACGTCAGTCGCCGTGGCTGGTGTGCCCTGCGTGCTATCTTCAGGAGGTGCTGACACATCTGGGCCTGCTGTTGCCGCTGATTCACTTGCAGTTGACTGAGCCTTTGGAGGGATTGCTGCCTCTTCTTCGGCGTCCATCTGTAATAAGAAAGTTTCCCACAATTCGATCAGCTGTTCATAAGATTAGCTCACAATGGAAACGCCAGGCAGGATAGCGATGGGCACACCTCTTTTTGGGCCTCCACAGCTCCCTCAAGGAATGTCTCGACACCACTCTTGAAATCCTCCACTTTCTCTCTCTCGAATCTCTCCAGCTCTCCGCGCATAAGACGTCCCATATCTTCAAACAATAATCGTGCCTGGTGCGCCTTTTTCTCGGCATCACTAACGCCAGCGCTGACCTCGTTGAGTTTGTCTTGCTGACTTTTGCCCTGTCGAAGCAACTTCTCGTGGGCGCTTCGGCGCTTCGCAAGCTCGCTCTCGGCAGCATGCCAGGAATGGAATGCTTTTTGCCTCTGCGAAAAAGCTTGCTTCACACTTCCGATCAGGCGAATGTACTCGTCGATCGTTATGCCTAGAGTCAAAATGTCTTGCTGAGCCTGTCTCTCGTACAGTTCCCGGATTCGACTCTGCAGATCCGCGAGACCTTGTACTGGCCCGGAGAAGATTGGCGACAGTTCGACCATCGCTAGGTTATTCAGAGACACCGCAAAATCCCCGGCAGCTTCAGCCAGGCCCTTTCTTTGCGCCACTACCGTGTCCAGCGCCTTGAGCAAAGCTTTCAGCTGATTTTCCAAAGCATCCAGGTAGATCTTACGATCGTGGAACCAATCATCATGCTCGACGAACTTTCCACTTGATCCGCCTACATTGATACCCAAAGAACTTAGCATGCCCTTGTTGTTTTGTCCCAAGTCGGGCTCTCGATTCTCCTTGTTCTTCACGTCAATATTGAAGGCTTCGCTTTCGAGGAAGATTTTGAGATCCGCATCATGGTGCAAAATCGGATGTGCAGCAATCTTGTTTAACATTCGTTCTAAAGCTTGCCGGCGAGACTCGACAAATTCGCTGTCGAACCGACCGACGGCTTGCTTCTCTGGAGGCGGAGGAACCACTACCCCAGGGTTGTTGTTGTGCAGTGCATTGTAGAGCCACCGGAAGTCTCGATAACGCCGGGAGACTGCGAACTCGGGCTGTTTGTACGCTTTCGACGTCGTCTGCGGCTGTGAGCCTTTCGCATCCACGAGCATCCTACTGCGGAACTCACCTTTGTCCGGACTTGGTAGACAATATGACTGCTAGTCAAATCTCCAACCTTGTGCGGATCTCCGACCAAAATATCAAACGTCGGTTTCGCTGCCTGCTCCACGCTCATGCTAGGTTGTGTCTGACGGACCGCACCAGGGGCCTGGGCCTGGGGCTGTACCGGTGGTGGACCTTTTGTCCTCCCCACGGGAAGGGGACCATCTTCGTATTCCGAACCGGGGAAGCCTGGTGAGGGAGCAGAGGGCGGTCGATTCACTTTGGCGCTGAGCTCTTTCCTGGGCGGCGTCGGAGCCTGGTCTGCATGTATCGAGGGAGTTGCAGGTGTTGGCTCTGCCCCCAGAGGCCCCAGCGGATCTAGCGAATCGTCGACGGCTTCAAGCTTTGTAGGTTGAACTTCGATCTTGCGTGCAGGTATCTTTCGAGATGAGGAAGGTCGGGGTCCGCTGGTGGTAGATTTCGAAGGAGTCGACGAGCCTGTTGGAGCATTGGAATCAGCAGGTGTATCTTGGACTGCGGCATGGGTCATACCAGGAGCGGTACTATCTTTCGTGGAGCTCGTTGATTCTTGCGCCTCGGCGTGTGATTTAGAGGGGACGTCTAGGTCTGGGTCAGCGCAACTTCATACGCACGGAGCATCATTATATATACCGTCCCAAGGAGAGTCCATATCCATGCTGGCCAGGCTCGCAGGACCCAAGAACTAGATTGCAAAGTTCGGAATGGCTGTAGGAACGAATGAGATATGCCTGGCTCACGGTTGCGTGGAAGGTTGAATGCGGAGGAGATACAAACCCCAAGTCAGCGCTCACCATGTGCCTGGCTGGTCGAGCTCCATATCGATTGATGCTCTTAAAGACGAAGCGCCGCTTTAAAGCCGCGACGTGCCCGCTTCCTCCCTCCCTCATTTCTCGAAACCGGTCGACATACACTGTCTCGCCTGCATAGGAGTCCAGCTTGTTCTAGAACGAGATAAACACCGAAATTTGTCCACCACCCATGCCATGACTTGGAAAAGGCAGGTTTGCTAAGATATGCGCTCGTTCAGGGACTTTCAGTTCTCGCTGATGTATACATCAACTCATCTTTGGACCGTTTTCCCTTTTACTTGTGTGTCCACAGCCCCGGCAATGCCACATACAGATCCAGATGTCCTTGTTACAAGAGGCCGCAGCCCCCCAGATCAAGTCATGTACCTTCGTCCAGTCATACACCTGAATGAAGAGCTTGTCAAAGAGATCTATCGAAACCCAGAATAGGCTGTGGCTCTGCCCTGCGTGACTTCCTTCCAAGCTTCACTCTCAAATGCATTCCTCATATATTGGTGCAACCGGCTCCCCTTGCAAGGATCGACCCAAGTATGGAATGACATGTTCATCTCGCGCTGTTGCTTTTGCCATGTCAAACACCCAAGGCGACGAGTGCTTTTGCTGTCATGCTGATATTCTGATTGGGTCAGGATTTTCTCCAGCTTTGCAAGAAGTTTGGTCTTGATCCTCCGCCTCCGCCATGGCTGCGTCGCTAAGTGCCCGCATTCGTGTTCTGGGAATCTGATTGTGTTCTCCGAAGTCGAACAAGCGCAAACGCAGACATGAAGCTTGTTGTGCATGAGAATTGCTGGGATAAAGAAAGGAACGAGGTATGCAGAGGCTGCTAGACGGCGGAAAGGGAGACCTAACACCTGACGTTTATCCTCCAAAGCTTTGCAATGCTTATCTAACAGATTCGGTTTGGAGCAGAATTGTTCCATCACGTTCTCTATCTCGATCACCTTGTCGTCTTTATCGAGAAAAGAGCCCAGGGAGCAAAGCGAGTAACAATGTTGACAAGATGAAAATTGGTGCCTGACCTGATTGTGTATCGGTCTTGAACAAAAGGCTGGTCGATTGTTTCGGATTGTGCTCAGGCAAACAGGAGAGAAAGACTTGGAGAAGCCACCCAACAAGTTCTTCAACATTGCAGGCTGATATCTGACAGATAGGGATCCTGTCAGGGAGCGAGATGAAGTAGATGAATTGGGTAACCCGAGATCATTTCCCCGAGGCTCTTTTGTCCTCGGTATCTATGTTTTCGATCATCTCTACGTTAGGTTGGAGGCTTCCAACCCAAGCGTACCCAGGTTGAGTGCGTGTAATTCGTACTGTAGCCAGATTGACAAGCTTGAGAGAGCATTATCGCTTCGTAGTGGGTGCAACAGCGATTTCGACGAATTGCCCATTAGCCACTGGCCGGAGCCTTTACATCGCCATTCTTCAACGGAGAATGACTGCTTCAGGAACGACAAAGCTTCGGAAAGCCGTGGACGTGTGCGAAGACTGGGTATCTCTCAAATGCCTATATAAAGTAGAAGCCTCCCTCGGTATCAAGTAAAACTTGGTTACTGGGTGCCAGGTAAACTTTGTCACTCCCATACTGTACATGTGAAGCAGCTGCTATACAACGAAGCAATGCTCTTTCTATTTCTTCCCGCCCTTCTTACCCGACGACCCTTTCTCCTCCGACGGGTTCTTCTGGCCAAATGAGCTTATTAGTTCCAGTATATTGAAATCATCCTGCTCAAACTCGTTGTGCTCGTCCTCGAACTTGATCTCCTTTGTCGATTTGGCTTCCGAAGGAGGGTTTACTTTTACTGTAGCATCGGCCTGGGCTTCTGTTGTCTCCTGTCCCTTTTTCGCTCCCTTTGCGCTGTCGAAGCTTGTACCGAACCGCGCTCGGAAGCCCGCCAGTCGTCCGGCTTCATCTTCCTCCACGCTCAGTAGTTCTTTCGAAGTGGGGTGCCATAAAGGTGAATTTCTCGTGTCCCGTGTGGATCTGTAAACTGGTGTCGGAGAGGTGGTTCGCATGGTGAAGGCGCTGCCGTCCGACAGGGTCACGAGCTGTGTGAAGGTGTATGGCCGCTTGGGTCTTTTGAGAAGTCTTGCATGCCTACATGACTGGCAAATGTACGTCGTCGATGTGGTGGCAGACGGTAGACTGGGTAGCTGGCCAGGCCGAAGAACAGGTCGGAGTGCACAAGACATTTTCAGCGGGAGGAGTTGAAGTTCAGAGACTGCTGTAGAGTCGTCAGGCTGGGACTCGAGTAGGATGTCGATGGAGAACTTGAACTTCCTGTGGAAGTGTTGGGGCCGATGCGGCTCCTAAGCTGCTACAGCGAGTTGCGACACAACTTCCACTGGACGACTGAACTGAGTAAAAGGCTGGATCAAAAAGATTCCCTGCCAAGGCCGCAAGGCTGCGAAGCACGGCCACGAGGCTGCAGACCCGCGTTCACTACAATCCAGAACTTCTTTAGTGCTTGGTTGGTCTTTAGACCCGCGCCACATCATTCTTGTGCTGCTTTACTTCCCCCAGGGCAGAGAAACTCTGAGAACGGTCAATGTACTGACGATCAGAGTTTCCAGTCTGAGTTCTGTACAATCATGCCCGACCCCAAAACGGCCGTGAGCTTCGATGCAATCATCCAAGCCAGTTAGTACCAATGTTGTTGCAGTTCAACCTGGCACAACCCCGCTGACCGTTGTTTCCAGACCGCCAGAGAAAGAAGAATGAAGCGCTAGCGAACGAGATCTTCGGCAGAAATAAACAGACCAGGGGCGACTCCCGCAGTTCAAGCAAAGTGTCGACGAGGACGCCAGATCTCGCCAGTAGAATCACAAAGGTACGCGCGCAACCACAAGACTCTCGCATGTTTTCTATACGAGTAGACGTCCTAACCAAACGCATTGCCTACTTATGTAGGTCTCGTCGCACCGCTCATCATCCGTAGCGAGCTCTGGCTCAGCCAGAAACACGTCCTCCAGACCCTCCTCCACGACCCCTCAACAGGCACGCGCGGCACGGCTTGCGTCCGCGCTTGAAACACAGCAAGCCAACATCGTCACTCCGCCCCGTCAGAGTACAAAAGGCGGCCCAAGTCTAGGTCTCAGTATAAAAGGCAAGGCAGGGCCTTTTACCGTCGAGGCGAGCAATTTCGCGCCCGGTACCACCGCCGCGGACATAGAATCGGCGTTACAAGGAGACACGATCGACGACAATGGCGCGAGCGGGATGCTATCGTGTCGAATCGTGGCGACTGCGCCTGCAGTGGTGGCCGAGATGATCTTTTCCGAACGACACATTGCAGACAGGGTGATTTCGACCTACAACAACCAGAGAGCAGACGGGCGAATCCTCCACCTCTACCTGAAGCAGTCTGGATCAGGACCTACGCCTGTCCCGTCGGGGGGGAACGCCGCCATTACGCCCACGCCACCCGAACCCGTAGCATCCAACCATCAATTTAGCGACAACGGCATGGATGACGTCGAGATGGAGAGCGAGGCTCCCTTGGCACAGGACGACCGTGATCGGGAACGAGACAGACGACCCGCAAAATCGGACTCTGACAGTCGTGACGGAAGACGTGACGACTATGATGATAGGAGAGACGATGACCGCCGTGATAGAGACAGAGACAGAGATCGAGAGCGTGAACGAGAGCGAGAACGAGAACGAGACCGTGACCGTGAACGTGACCGGGAAAGAGATCAACGTTACGACCGCCGTGACGATAGAGCTCCAAACTCCTCCACCTCTTCCTACCGTGACGGCGGTAACAACAACTCCACCCCCAACAATCACAGTCACAGTCACAACAGCTACAATTCTAGATCCTCCCACTATGGCAACGGCGTAGGCGGTCCAGGGCGAGGCATGTACGGAGGTCCAACCGGCGGCGGCATGTACCATCGCGGTGGAGGGAGAATGTACAGCGACGGTCGCGGCGGCGGCGGAAGTGGAAGAGGTGGTTTCGGATCAGGATACAGAAGAGGATATTAAAACTATCCGTCGTACTCGTATCAAGGACGTGATACTTGACTCCCGGTACCTGGTACCTGGCACCTGGTACTTGTCACTTGAATCATGGTGTTTTTGATCCCTGATACTTGCTTGTCACTTGGAATTATGGTTTTCCGGCTTCTTCTACTCGCCAAAAAAACAGGAAGGCCAATTCCTTCTTCCGTCTTTTCCTCTCTCTCTCTCTTCCTCCCGCCGCGAACGCTTGTTATCTATCTGGCATAGGGCTTGCTTTGCCTCGGCTCGTCTTGGTCTGGTGTTTGTTTTTCTTTTTCTTTCCGCCCTTTTTTCCATGGAGAGAGATGGGACGCCTCGAAACACAAATACGGACAGAGGTGGACGGATGAATGAAAATAGGACGGATCAACTCGGGGACCTTACCTTGCCCAGAGATCAGTTGTATTCGTGTCGCCTCTACGGCGAGTTAGTCAGTCAAAGCCAGTCATTCAGTCAGTGTCTGTCACTGCAAGTCAAAAAAAAATAACCTGTTTCCGATCTTTGAAAACCATGACCCAAAAAATAATCAAGATCAAAACCAACACCAAGACTACAACCACGACTATAACCAAGACGAGATCACACAGTAGAAAGACATCTTCTTTTCTGTTCTTTTTTTTCAAAACAAAAACAAGGCAAGAGTTCTCGATGTCATCATGAACCTCGGCCTGGATCCCATTTTCAAAACGTTCTGATACCCACCCTCTGAAGTTCTCGACTCTGGTAGGTCCTTACTGCCCGTACTTTATACTACAGATTGAATTCCCATGTCACGGCAGGTACCCGAAGACATTGGACCACCGAAACACGAAAAAGGGGATGCCTTTGGACCGAAAGTGAAAGTGAAAGCGGGAGAGAAAAAAAACCGAGAGAACAAAAAACGCCAATCCACTCCGTACCTTTGGCACGTAACCAACACTACCCGTACCTAGAGAAGAGGGTGAGGTACCTGAGTCATTTCACTTTTTCCTAGGTACCTGGGACTTCCTCCATCAGTCCCACCTCGCTGACCCCGGAACTGCTCCAAGATTGCCGTTTCCTTTGACCCGGAACTCAGATCTTCTGGCCAAGTCGTGCCGTGCCACGGCATGCCGTTTGTGCGATGCGGAAACCTTCATCCGGACCGGAGTCCACGCACTTCCAACGGGGTTGTATTGTACAATATCGTCAACAATCCTTAGCCGCTCGCTTGTTGGTACAACAGTTTGCGTTAAACCTAACCCCACAGTCACGCACGCCCGATCGCCTCTGGAGATGAACTTTTTTGAGCATAACAAAACCGAATCTGCATACTCGTACCCATCGATGTATGTGTTCCTGCTAAAGTTACAAACCCCCTGACGCCCAGGTTCATATCATACATGGAGATCCCAGTCCATAAGCTGTTCCGTTCCCGTTCCCGTTCCAATTTGCGCTTCCGCTTCAGTGTCAACTCCGAGATCGAATCCCTAATCACTCTTCAACATGCTTTCGACTAGATCACCCAGAGGGCCCCAGTAGTCTTTGCCGCCGCCCTTCTCGAGCCCGTGCTCATCGATGAACAGAACGTAATGCTTGAAACTGGTGTTCAAGTGCGGTTCGAGACCCAAGTGTACAATGACCTGATAGTGGTGACAGTAAATGTGTGCATAGACCCGGTAAAGACGTTTGAACAGTTGTCGTACGGTGCTCGGGAAATGCTTCGGGAAAGGGACACCAATACGAGATGGGAAGGTCGATTCGTTGTCGACGTTGGATTGTACCCACGTCATCAGGTGTTCGATGTATTCTGGGGCGGCCATCTTTGTGGGTTTGGGGTAGCCTGTTGCGGCGTCTTGCCAGAGGTATTCGAATCTAGACAAAGAGTCAGTCTCTTGATGCGTCCTTGATCTTCTTCATTTCTCATCAACGGTGAGGAGGGGAAGGTGATAGAAACCATGTGAGGAATATGTCGAGAGGCCAGCGTCAAAGACAGGCGGAACGTACTCATCTGTAGCTTTCATCTCGGGACAGGACTGCGGCGAGCAGAACTCTGTAATCGACCCGTAGAGCAGGTTGATCTGATTGTAGAAGTCGACCACTGTTCAATCCGATTAGCTCCCCGTATTTACACAACAGAGTGCTTGGGACAATTATGGATGTACCATTGACCGCAAGCCATTCGTTCAGATCTTCGCCCTCTGGTAGTTTGACCGCCTTCCGCAGACTCCCGCTTCCTAAAGTCGCCTCGGCAAACTGTCGTAATTGGTAGCTCGTCGTGCCTTTGTTGGTCCGCTGCGGCTTGAACTGTCCCCGGGTGCGGGCGTTGCTAGATGGAGAGTCAATATGCGATGCCGGAGAGGATGTCAACCCTTGACGCAGGAGTTTTGCTGCGCGGGAAGGGGTCGAGGGCGACGAGCACACTGAGTTGGGCTCGCTGTCATAGCAAGTGAAGGTGTTGACCGTGATACAAGAGGAGGATTGTTTGAATGTCAAGTGCGGGTTGAGGGGCTGCGGAGGGTATGAGGGAGAAGATTTGAGAAACTCGTACATTGTAGTGAGTAATGAGGCCATCGGGGACAATGGCTCGGTTTGAGAGATGCGGCTGTTTGATGGTTTATTCGGATGTCAGGTTGGCGATTCCTATAGAGCATTCCAAGTTGTTGGTCAAAGTGTCACACTTATTGGAACTGTGATGGGAGGAGGGTGCGGCGTTTCTACGGCCACGGCTCATGACTTACCTAAAAACTTCGTTCAAGATCTTGTCGTGGTCAATAGTCAGTCAGCGCTCTTGTTGTAAGTCGCGGTGATGGAAAAGCAGTATTCCAAGAGAGTGTGCGCGTGTCCACCTGAACGAGTGCGTTTATGAGTTCGGAGTACTGTCGACAAACTGGACTTTTTGGCGAGCGCAGGTGAGTGAGCGACTCAGTGCCGCCATCGCCCTAGTTCCCCCTTATCGCGCGTTGCCCAGGCAACGCTGACAGGTCACAAATACTCGTAATAGAGCACTAGATGGACAGTACTCATAAACGCGTCTCGGCGACACGCACTCCTTGACTACGATCAATTCGGGACTCTGCGCTTGGGTCGTCGAACAATAATGATATTTCTGTATAGCCATACCATTAGGCCCCCCCGTAAAAATGCCAGCTACTAAATAGAAAGGGTATCCCATAAAGCTAACACATCTGCATCGCAAAAATCTACAGCCGTGGAACTGCAGAGAAGTCTTCAACAAGCTCGCGCACCTCATCCTCCAGACCTTGCGTCTCCTTGTGGGGATCATACATCTTATCCTTGATCCAGGCTTCCAAAGTTTGATCATCCATGTCTCGCAAATGGTGTACACGGTCGACATTGTCCTTCTGCGCGGCGCGAATGACATATAGTGCTACGCGGGCACTGACATCACGAATACGGGTGACGGAAGGATACAAGAGGGCAAGTTGCTTCTCTTCCTCCGTGATCATAGTTGGTAATGCTTCACCAGAAGCATAGATCATGCGCGAAGTCACTTGGACCGACTTGGAGAGAATCGTACCCAGACCAATGCCCGGGAAAACGTACATGTTGTTTCCCTGACCGGGATGGTACGTCTGACCGTTGTACGTGAACGGCTGGAAGGGCGAGCCTGATGCAAACAGAGCACGACCTTCGGTGTTGACAATGGCTTCCTCGAACGTGCACTCGGACTTGGATGACGGATTGGAAAGTGGGAAGATGATAGGTCTTTCATTCCACTTGGCCATCTTTTGTAAAATCTCAGGAGTGAAGGCGCCTCCGATAGTGCTGAGACCCATGATGATGGTGGGCTTGACATACTCGATGACCTCGTCCAGGTTCTTGAACTGCTGCCCATTGTTGTCTGTTCTCGAGAAGTAAATCTTGTGTTCGGCAAGCTTGTCACCTCGATCTTGCGTGACGAGACCTTTACTGTCGACGAGCCAGAAGCACGACTTGGCCTCGTCTTCAGTCATGCCTTCATGGACGAAGTAGTCAACAATCTGCTTGGCAACACCCACGCCAGCAGAGCCAGATCCCAGGAAGACGGCTCTGTGATCCTTGGCAGCAACGCCTGACTGCTTCACCGCCCCAATTACGCCGCCCATGATGACAGCACCGGTCCCTTGGATGTCGTCATTGAACATGGCGTAGTCTTCTCGATAGCGTTCGAGCGATGGGAAGGGATTCTTCCAATCCTCGAACTGTATCACAATGTCAGGCCAACGTTCTTTCAACGCCACCATCAGTTCGTCTAGGAATTCGATTTCCTCTTGTTGTGTGACTTTGTCTCTGCGGCTACCCATGTAGAGCGGGTCTTCTTGAAGAGCCTTGTTGCTGGTTCCCAGGTCAATGGTCAAGGGTAGGGTTCCCTCGGGTCTGATACCGGCACAGCCAGTATACAGAGCCAACTTGCCAATGGGAATACCCATGCCACCGACTCCAAGGTCACCCAGACCAAGGATCCTGGATCCGTCCGTGACAACGGTGATCTCCACGTTCTTTTGGGGCCAGTTTTGGATAATGGCGGAAATATGTCCCTTGTCTTCGAAGCTGAGGTACATGCCTTCTGGCTGTTGGTAGATCTCTGACCATCTCTGACAGGCCTCCCCGACAACAGGAGTGTAGACCAAGGGGGTCAACTCGGTGAAATGGTCCGTAAGCAGTCTGTAAAACAGGTGGACGTTGTTGTATCTCAGAGTGCTCAAGTACAGAAACCTTTCGATATCTGTGGTTTTCGATGCCAGTTGAGCCAGACATCTCTTCTTTTGCGTCTCATAGCTCTCGGCGCGAGGAGGAGTTAGACCATAGGTTTGGAGATATTTGCGGACTGGGATGGAGAGGGACGTGTCGAAATGGGCGGCTCTGTTGGGGACGTGGGCGGCGGGAAGGTTGTGTTTGGGCTTGTGGTGTGCAGGAGGATGAGCCTTCGTCGAGGACGTGGCCGCAGCGAGACTGCCTACGCTCTGGGCAATAGGAGCCTGCGTCGTGGAGGTGGTAGTCATGTTGGCCGACTGGATGAGGGTGTTGAGGTTGGCCCTCGACTTGGAGTGTCTGGAGAGTTTGTAGAGCATATGGACCATCGGGCAGCCGCGCGGTCTTTATGCGGTCCGCCGACAAGGAAACAATAGTGCACGATCCGAGGCCAGTGGTCTGGAGTTTGATGCCGCGGGTATAACAGTGGGGTGGGGGATGTAGCCTCAGGCGAGCGCACAATTTAATATGCCGGAGGACCAAGCCAAAAGGTTTGTATAGAAGATTATGGGTCAGACTATGGGTGAAACCGGGTGAGGGAAAAGCTGTAGAAATACGGAGTACGGACAGTAGGAGACATGCGACGACGGTTTAAGAGTCACACAGAGAAAGTGTCACCAATGAAACGAAAGGGAATCGCTTGACAGGATGTTCTGGCAGGGGCCGCAGGAGAAACGGAAAGCGAACGGCGTGAGATCCGTGGTCCGTCGAACATGATAAGGGTGTCAGAGTTCGAGTCCGGAAGCTTGTGAGGTGAGAGCATCTCAACTTTTTTTTTTCAAGTGCGACGATGAATCACAGGGCGTGACGGCCAATCCGACAGAGGGCAGAGTCGCTAACAACGTGTCCTAAGCTCAACTAAACAAGGCCAAGCATCATGCCAGATTTGAGATTTCTCCGCAAAAAGGAGGCTGAGAACATGGCGATGGATGGACCGGTGGGCGGACGGCTATGCAGGGTTCTAATTCTCGCTCTTGTTGTGCTAGCTTAGGCATGGACTGTAGCCTATAGGGGCGGTTCCTTGCCCGGAAACACAATGCACGCTTACAGGATCCCTGGGCTGGGAGTCCAAGCATCGCCATTTTTAGCCACCAAACTCGGTCTTACAGTCCGACGTGCTGATGCGGCTCGCCTCAATTGGCATCCTCCTGTCGTGCTCGGACACCGACCGGTGGGTGATCGACGTGAGTGCACATGAGACAAAGACTCAGCAACGCGCGAAGCAGACCGACCATGTTTCGAACGGCCAGTATGCCCCCTGCTCGTACGGATACCTGTAGAGGCACCATGTCCGCGTCGCTCCCTAAGCTGTGTCCATATATGATATCTGTACTCCAAACAAATGGATCTTTCCCCAAACAGCTGCTGGGAATTGTCTGCAGAATACTTGTAGGGATGGTCCGGACTCCGCTGTGATCACGATGATACACAGTCTCATGCTGGCCAATTTCCGCCGAGGCGATCGTAGTGGAAACCTCAGGCAGGGTGCGATGCCATTCTCCTCAGCAGTCAAGATCGCCTCCGGATTCTCATCGTGAAAGCATTCGCGTGACCCACCGTCCGCCACCAAACTGCTCCCCCGGACTCAAAAGTACGAGGTAGTAGGAATCCTGTGTCTTCGTGGTGCATGCGCTTATGCAGGAGACGTTGTTGACTTGGGATTTGGTGAGAGCGAAAAGTGCGGAGGAGGTGCATAGGGGAAGGTCCTGTGCATGAGTTAGAAAAATTGTTGAGAGTCGTAAGAAGACTGCCAGTCTGTGAGTCAATGCAATCATCCAACCTCACTGTAGTGTACAGTGCCGAGTTTCAGCGAGAATCCTCCGGCCCAAGCCTCCGTCGGGTTCTTCGTCAAGACCTTAAGTCGAGGAATGGAAAAGCTAAAGCCCACTTGAATGCTGAAAGAAACGCCACAAGGACTCGTACGGGCACTACCAGCGTCGGGAGCGGAGAGCCTCGTCAGCATTGGTCACAGTCGCACAGCACAAGGCTGAGGTTGGGAGCCGTGGCGCATTTTGGTAGTCCGAGTCCTATAAGTTACAAGGAAAGCCCCTTGTTGATATACTTCGTTCTTGTTGCCTCCGCGATACAACTATCTAAGTGACCATCACGGCTTTGTGCTCTCACGCCAGCTGGTCAGGACTTGGTCAGGACTGATCAGGGCCGGTGTCCAGCTTTGGCTCCGGCCTTGGCTCAGTGGCTGAAGCCTGAGAGTAATGACGTTTGAAATGGCAACGAGCCTCCGCAGTTTGTTGCCCCAAGCCAGTTCTGTTCTGTCACCATTGCGTAGCTAAGGGATTCAATGACATGATTTCCTCCTCTTCACACCCTTCTTGAAGGAGCTGTTTGTTCGTTTGTTCGAGTCGTTGATTTTGCAGGTCCTCCAGGCTGAGGCATCGGCACCATGTCTTTCCTCGCGTCCTGCTGCGGCTTTGGCCGTAAAAACAAGGCAGACGACACGACCCCATTGTTACCTCGCTACGAGGATGACACTGCTCGTGAGCGGGCTCTTCATCAGAAGATCCATACTTATCAGATGCTAAGGGCTCTATCCAAGGGCTATATGCCATCGAATGAACAGACCATAGTCAACCTCCGAACCCTCCTCGCATCCGACCTCCTCAATCCAAACAACCGTGAGCTCAGCGATTCTGGACGTGCTCTAATTCGAAATTGTCGAACATGGCTAAAGCTATTCATCCAGCTTCTACAGCACAAAAACAGCGAAGACCAGATCCAAGACTTCATCTGGTACCTGACGAAATCTCGAATCTCCCTTGACGTCAACGATATCTCGCATTCCGCCTCCAAAGTCAAAGCCAGGGCCGATGCCCAAGCAGCATACCAGAGCTTCCGGACTGTCGGCAGCCTCCTCCTCACCAACTCTGATTTCAGACTGTTCGTGAATGATGTTGCCACTATAGGAAGAGAAGTGCTGGCGGACACTGCCTTTTCCTTGTCAGAGGCTGCCGAGAAGACTGGCAAGCAACTCGAGCTGTCTGCCGAGGAAGAACAGGCAATCTCCAAGCCAGGCGCCGACGAAAGCATTCAGCCCTCCAGGGAGGACGTGGAGGAGGCGGCGGCACAAAAAGCAACAGATGAGATTGCTTCGCAGTTGAAAAAAGTTGGGACAGATACTGTGGAGAGCGCCAAAGAGCATATCGGCAGTGACCAGGGCGACACTTTGCTATATCGTCTCAAACAAGTCATTCTCAATCTGAGGAGTAGAACTGATTATCACGACTCCGTGTCGACTATTTCCAAGCTGATCCAGAGATATGCCATTGCATATTCCCGTGTCGCGGATGCGACCATCTCCACTGCGCAGGAAGATGTCCACACCAATCCGGCATTAGACCGCGCTATACGCAACTTTTGGGAACTGATGAGCAGTTTTGGCGATCGTGAACAATGGGAACGACTGGAACAAGCCTGGAACAAAGTCCTGAGTCACGCCAGATCCGATCCTCAATTTGAAAACTTCATGGTCGACGTCGGAAACACCGTGCAGCGAATGTTCACCGATCCCGAGTTTTTCGACAATGCCGATAAGAAGTTGGACGAGCTCAAGGATAAATCTGCGAGACTGGGCAACGAATCTGAGTTCCGCACCGACTTTGACCAGTTTCTACGACAGGCACAGGTCACCATCAATTCGGTCATGGAGGACAAGGATGTCAACGGACTACTTCTAGCTACGCGCCGCATCTACAGCGCTCTGTCTCCACCGAACCGCGTCGTGAACCCTGACCTAATCACCGATTCGATCCATATCTTCCTCCCGTTGCTGATCCGCAGCGTCCAACACATACCCATACCTCGCATCGAAGTCTCGGTGCCGGAAATGGACCTTCTCCTCGAAAACCTTGTCTTGGAACCAGGTCGCAACGTCAATTCCACCTCGTTCCTCCCTTACAGGCTGCTCGTCTCGACCAAGAACGATCTCGAGATTCGCAAGACACATTCCAAAAAGACCGTCTCATCCACCACATCCCTGGTGACCATAACCGTCAACGGTCTCAGCGTTGCAGCACAGGATCTCGGCTTCTGGATCCGTGGCCACGCAGGACTCGTTCGTTTCGCCGACGAAGGCATCGCAAGCTTCTATCTCGACGAAAGAGGCATCGACATCTCATTGGACCTCGAAATCGGTCGAGAGCGTCTGGAACAAATCCTGGCTCTGCGGGGTGTCCGTGTCCACATCCACAAACTCGACTACGAGCTTCGCAAATCCAAACTGTCCTGGCTGGGGTGGTTGTTCAAGCCACTGCTGAAGCACCTGGTCCGTCGGTCGTTGGAGAAGACCATAGCCGAGAAGATCGTCGAGGGCCTGAGGGCCACGAACCGCGAGCTGGTGTTTGCCCGTGAACGGCTCCGGGCCACGCGCATCGCCGATCCTCAAGACGTCGTGACTTTCCTCAAGGCCGTCGCGGCGCGTCTCACACCGGCGGAGGATCCAGATGTGTACACCCGAGTGGGCGTCGATGCGCCCACCCGTGGAGTTTTCAAGGATGTCTACACTCCTGGCAGCCTCGTCAAGATGTGGCAGGAAGAAGCCGTGAAGGCGGAAGAGACCGTGGAGGAAAATGAAGAGACCGGCGGAGGATGGAGGAATGCCATTTTCGACGTCAATGTTGTTTGATTTTATTTGGTGGAGCGCCAGCAAACGGGCACGCGGTGGGCACATAGGAAATGGCGAAATGATAACATGATCTGAACTGATCCGACGGGTGTTGTCGTTGTTGGTGGTGTTTTCAAACAACCGGACCTGGACTGGACCGGACTGGGACCTTTTCGAACCCGATAAACATTATTCTTGGTTGTGTCGGTCTCAAATACGCAGCTGTACTTCAACTGATGCATTGTTTTCTCCCCCGTCCTGCCCATGTCGGTCTCGAATCCTCCAGTGCGTCAAGTGTACCTACGTGGTTGACTGCTTTCCATTGTTTTTTCCCCTCTTGACTGTCTCGGTCTCAAACCTACCTACATATTTCGAGCCCCTACCACCACCACCACTCGTAAAAGAACCGGAGAGCGAGCTCGGCCGTGATGACTGACGGATTCAGAAGAGGAAAAACCGATCAGAAGCGCAAAAGAAAAACAAAAGGACAACGGCAACACCCCTCGAGATCGTCAATGTGAGTTACTGATTCTTTCTTCTAGTTCTTCTTTTTCTTCCTCTTCCTCTTCCTCTTCCTCCTCATCCTCCTTCTTCTTGACTTGACGGTACCAACGACGACACCTCGTGCTATGCTATGCTGTGCTGTGCTAATAAGCCATGCTGTCTTCAAACGAAATGGGATAAAATACAATAAATCTAGCAGGATAAAGCGTCCAATTGTTTTTTTTTCGACAAAACTCCACCACTTCTAATCCCGTCCCATTCCACCCATTCCATCCCATCCTCGGCAACCCGGTTGACCCAGACTCTCTCTCTCCCCCAACTTGGAACGAGACGTCTCTATTTCTTTGTTTCTTTTCTCCCTTCCTTGGTTCTGTTGGTACCGATGAGACAGCCGCCCTTTTCCTCATGCAATTAGTTAGGATTTCATGCTATTCAATACACGGGGTTTTTTTGTGTTTGTGTTTCCGTATCGCACCACCAAACGTAAGACTTGTTGTGTGTTTGTGTTGGCGAGCGAGAGAGAGAGAGTGTGTGTGAGAGGGTGGGCGAAAATGACCCTTGCTTGTCATTCCTCCCTCGATCGACGAATCATGACACAGAACAAGCCTCCTTCAACTTCAGTATTTTAAAGCTTCACGACTTCTTTTCATCCTCGCCTTTGTTATCCTGATCGACCTTCTTCTGGCCTATCATACCTTTGACGCTCGTCCATATCCCGGACGCGGAATCTTTGAATTTCTCCCACGCTGATCGGTTTAGCTTGTTGCTCAGCTCTCTGTAGCTGTACATCTCGGCCCAGCAGTCCCTACCCCATTCGCACCCAGCCATATTGACCATGAAATCTCGCTCTGTCTCGCTGTAGTGGAAACGCGGGTCGGTGGTGGATTTCTGCGCCTTGTCCTTATCAGCGTCGGAGGGTTCCTCTTTTGTTTCGACCGCGCAGGCCCCAGGAGGAAACGAATTGATCTTGCGTTGCTGGATGAATGCAAAGTGCGTCCTCAGGTACGGTTGCGAGGCGTACAGGTGCTCGAGGGCATCTTGTTCCTTGTGGTCCCACTCCATATGTTTCTGCTCGTAGAGAACGGGATCCCACCACATGTCGAGCAGGCGGTCGGTAAAGGGAGATCTTCTGATGAAAAAAGACCCCAAGTTGAATCCACTGCAATCCTGAGGTATGATGATGTCGATGGATGAACTGAGGTTGTCGCCCGTAGGTGAGCGGGAGATCGGGTCGAGGAATTTCGTTACTGGAGGATGTGTGATGTTGAGAGGATTGTAGACATTGATGTCGCGGTACACGTTGTCCTGGAGGTTACGAAAGATGTGAGACTGTAGAGACCTGGATGGTTCCATGATGAAGGTGTTGAGATCAAGCCACCAGAACCTGGGCGACGGCATGTTAGCATACAGTCACACGCACGCTCCGAAAAGAAACAACTATGTTCAGTTGTATCCCTTTCGTAGAAGTATCAGACGTACCACTCGGCCTTGGGATACCTCGCCATTGCATTCCGCAAGAGATCGACCTTTTCCCAACTTTCCCTCCACTCGTGAGCGTAGCGTTTCTTCGTGCTCATATCGGTGATCTCGAGTTGATAACCCCATCGTTCAGCATAGCGTTTCTTGTTCTTGACACTGTCTCGCTCTATTGCCCATTCTCTTGGACCTTTCCAGGACATGACGCCACCTCCTTCATTGGCACCTAGGACGATGACGAATTTGCTGCCTCCGCCGAGATGGGCATTGCTTCGGATGCTGGACAGTAAATCTGCAGAGAGGGAGAGAAGAAGTGGTTAATATGGGAAAAGCCAGCCGGCCTAGACCGCGGACAGAGGGACTCACTCGTCTGCGACATTATCAAAGTTGAGATGGTCACAAGTGCCAATATAATGACCAGGAACTTGCATTTCCGCAGTAGGTTTCCCAGGAGGGTCTTGACCATGGAGAAAACGCTTTCACGCCCGGGTGACCACCGACTGCGGCCCAGTTTCTCTGGATCTTTCCAGTTGGCAGACAAGGGGGGATATGGACTGTTGAAGACGGGTAGGGTGGAGGTTAATTTTCGTCGTGAGCGTTGGAAGAAGCCCTCGTTTTTTGTCTGGATGGTTGGGAAGCCTCTCACTTGTGCACTCTTCGCTTTCGCTGCTGCCCACTGGTCGTCGTTACCACTGTAGCCATTTGTTTGCGCAGAAAGATCAAGACCCAGACCCAGACCGTTCAGGGTGGACGCTTGGTCGGCGGAGCCATGTGCTGACCATCTCCCAGTTCGCAGCGGGGAGGGAGTCCGCGTCGAGGACATTGGTGCGATAGAAGAGGATCTAAGCGGACAGGATGAGGATGTGGACTCGAATATCGCAGGACATGTGATCGGCAGGTAAGAGGGTGAGGGTTGTTGCGGAAGCGAGAGGATCCCGATGTTGACGACGACGAGGTTGTGTCCCTGCGCCAATCGCCCAAGGAGATAACGCCGCAGATATTGTTATTCCTCCTTTTGTTCTGCTCGCGACGAACCAACTGGCAAGACGACGTCAAGGGTAGAAGGAGTGAGAGCTTAACACGCAGGGTGGTTTACTGGCATGTGGCGTAAAGGACAGGAAATCCGGATATGCGAGGGTTTGTCGAAATGCAGAGACATTAGGATGAGGGTTTGGAGAAAGGTGACAAGGTGGCCATGGTGTATTTCATTTCTCATTCCCGTACAATGCAGCGGTGCAGCCAGGAACCCTGACACAAAAAGGTAAACTTGATGGGCAGATGCTGATGGGAGCGGGATTCATATCGCCAAGCGGCATATTGTGTACTGCAACCTACCGCTTATTGCTACAGAGTACGAACGACCACTTCTTACAGAACATTATTCATTCGCTGGCTGACTCTCTTCTCTGTCTTAAGAGACATCTCAGTCCCTCCAAGTTATGCATAGCCCACTAATGAGTTTGTGCGGCGACAGACTTCTGAGGGAGCTGGACATGGAGGAATCTCCCGCAGCGTCCTACTCGTACACAGAGAGAGCACAGGTACTTTCTCACTCACATGCAAGACGTGAAATGATACTGTAGATGCAAACACAGCCACATGCATGCGATCTCAACCCTTGCCCTGCTGGTACAGATTGAAACAGTCCATTTTCCGTAGTCGTCCGTACAAACCATCACCAGGCTCTCCTAATAATCCTCAATTGTTTCAGCTGCCACGACATCCACCTGAAAATAATCGTCTAGACTCCACCATTATCCTGATATCGGGCTAACGCGTCAAGATCCCTGTCCATCTTTCGACTAAGTGTTGCTTGTCCTTTAGTTGGAGGCCCGGTGGCGTCGGACCCTTGAGGGACCAGGGCGCAAGCGTTGATCGGAGTATACTCATTAAAAGATACATACAGTCCGCGCAAGACTACAGACTACGAGTGCTCCATAGAATGTACTGATATTGCACTGTTGTAACGTTGAACGGAGCGTGGAGTCTCATCCACCACATGGTACTTTAATGTATGAATGGACTAGACAGTACAGAGTATGATGATGAGAAGTGACCATGAGATTAATTGTGTCGTGTCCTCTGCACCTGAACAACCGTCATCCCTGACCTGCAGGAACCCCCCTACTGCGAATCCGTGTATCACCCAGTTGCTGCTTGATTCCTCGAATCGTTGCACAAGTACCACGGAATATCTGACGAATTTTCTGATCAACGGAGCCATCAGTCATGCCAATCACAGCACAGCACATCAAGGATACCAGCGAGCCACCACTCCTCCAGAGCCTGAAAGAACGTTGTCTGTGAAAGATGAAGTCGACCATTGGTTGTCTACATAATCGATGTGAGATGGGCAGCATCTCCAACGCCACAATCAACGACAATCCTTGACGCCGGCCTGTCATCTTTCCAAAGCTCCTCGACATGTACACTCGAAATCAGCCACGTTGATACTTCACAGCTTGTGAGTGGTTGCTTGTTAATATACATATAGTCATCATAGTCATGCCTTGCTCATTCTCATACTTTCACGCTCCTTCATCCGTTGGTGATGATGGCGTTCTTCCTGCACCATGAAGCCTGCCTCGTTCTCTGGTCGATTGCGAGCGCTATCACCGAATGTGACTTCGACACGTAACTTCAAAAAATCACCATTGGCACCATCGTATATGGTGATGATGTCGCCTGTGTAGATTTTCCCAAACAATGCTGCATCGCCATCCGACGATTCTTTGCGCAATTCGACGCCGTTGACGTAAATGCAGCCACTTGCAGAAGTGGCCAGGACGGTTCGAACGGCTGGCATCTTGGTCCAGTCACCACCCTGCTCGACATGTTTTTCCATCCCTGGCGCCCAGAATGTGATCTTCAAAGCATATTTAGGAATGCGTGTGTCCTTTGAATCTGGGTATTTAATTGTGCAATCGACACCTCGGCCCCAGGAGGTGAACCTTGCCTCAAGGTTGAAATTGACCTTCGCAAAAGAGCCTGGGATGCTCGTCAACTTACCGAATCGCTTCGGGGGTTCGATGAAACCGGACTTCTGAGCCCTTGCGTTGTTCATCTTGGCAGTGTTTGAGAATGAGCGGAGGACACCATCTTCTGCGGAAGCAGGATGACCAAAGTAATCAGTTTTGGCGTCAATGGTTGTAGCAGTGACGGAGGGCGAACCCGGTGTCGTGGTGATGGCTCCATGGAATGTGTCCGCCTTGGCTCGAAGTTTGCCAACTCTTGATGCATTGCGTGCCTCCAATTCAGCTTCGAAAGTTGCAGGGTCTGCAACCAGACCAAGATCCAAGCGACGCGTGAATATTGGTTCTTCAGTACCGGTTAGGGTTTGACCTAAGCCATCATCCAAGTGTCGACTCACACTACTGGATGGTGATAATTCACGAGTGCGTGGTGTCACTGGATTGTTGGTCTCGGGTGATGCAGCATCTGATACGTCCGCCTCAGGGGAGGCCATGTTGAGTTGACCAATCTGATGTTCAGCACCCATCAAACTTGCAGCAGATCCGGCTCGAGGATGGTGTTTACCGGTTGCTGCCGCTGCTTCTGTGGTATTGCCTGCAATCACGGCATTGTCTGCACCGCCGAGTGATCCTAGGCGGCCGAAATCATTTACGCTGATTTGTTCGACTCGGTTTTGAATGTCGTGGACATCAGCCGTCGTTGTGGGTGGAAGCTCGGTGCCAAACAATCCCGAACTGCGCAACACCGATTGAGAGATCTCCCCAAACAAGCGTTGGGCAGGATGTGCCATGGGCGTAGGAGGCAGGAAGCTATCTCCAACGTCCGGCAGCGAAGGATAGGTAATGTTATCAGGTGAGATGACTGGATCAGCGAAGGTTTTCGCTCGTTTGGGTGCCCGGTCGGGACTCTGGGCTGATGATGGCGGCTGAGTCAACGCATGGAGATCCTGGATGAGTTCATCATCGAGTACATCTTCATCCACCTCGTCAACGACATGGAGTTTTCGATCGAGAGCATCTGGTGGCTCGAGAACACTGTATTCCAATAGGTCCGGGACGTTGCGTAGCCACAGGTGTCGCAAGCATTCGGCTTCTTTTGGTCGTAGAGATGGGTTTCTATTAAGCAACTTTCCGATGAAATCAACCGCTGCATCCGAAACACCGGCTTGCTTGAGAGGTTCGAAGTCGACATCTTTTGTCATAATGTTGTTAAGCATCTGGGCGCCGCGATCGTCGCCTCTCCCATTGATAGGCGGCTTCCCACACAACATGTGGAAAATGACTGCGCCAAAAGACCACATGTCGACTGATTGATCGTAAGGAGATGGAGGAGGCCTGATAACAGGCTCGCCTAGACGACGCCGCTTCTGCGCCGATCCATGTTTGTAGCTCGCATAGTCTGGATACACTTCTGGAGCACAATAGAGAAGGGTGCCGCAAAAGGTCTTCAGGAAAGTTTCTTGATCTGTGACGCATTTGGACAACCCAAAATCTGACAGTTTGACAATCAAGGGGGATCGAGAGGCGATCAGGATATTGTCCGGTTTGATATCTCGATGGGTGATGTTTCTTCGGTGCAGGTAGTCCAGGGCATGTACAATCTGTCTGGTAATTTGTTGCCCATCGCGTTCCGAAATCCTCCCTGTCCTCCTGAGTTCTTGAGAAAGCTCGCCGAATGGTACATATTCCATCAAGATATAAATCCAGTGAGAGTACGTGTGGCAGTCAACATAATTAACAATGTTGGGATGCTGAAGGTGTTTCATGATGTTGAGTTCGCTATCAAACTTGATATCGAGAACTCCATTCTTGATGAAACGATGCTTGTCCAGTTCCTTTGCCGCGTAGACATCACCCTCCTTTTTGGTCTGGACTCGATAGACAGTCGCAAACGCTCCTTTGCCCAACAGACCAGTGAAATTGTACAAGCTGCCTCCATTCCAGTGATTGCCATAGGAGCTTTCACGCATAGAAGCAAACTGTGCAACCTCTCCCCTGGCGGAAAGATATGTCCGAAGGTTCTCCTCATAGGCATCTTCCTTTTCGCCTCGTGATGGTATCCTCACCATGAATTTGATCTCTTCCTTGTCTCGTCCACTGAATAAGGAGATGATGGAACCATTTCCGAGTGCTATCGTGGCTGGACGAGCGGGGATCTTGCCATGTCGATCCTTCATCTTGATGTGGACATCATCCACAATAGTGCCATTTGTCGACAGATCCTGCAACATGAGACTCCCTTGACTGTTCACAAAGATCTTGAAATGGATCTTGCTCACAAGGCTGTCGTTTTCGTTCGGCGTCAAGAGGATATCGCTCGCAGCACTGGAACGACCAAATCGAAAGCCATCTCGTGGATGTTTCACTTGGGAGGATATGCGTAAAGCTATGTCGTGCGTTGCATTGTAAACTGACGAGAACATGATGTCGTCTCCCGAATATTCCTCTAGGCCCTCGTTCTGCAGTATGTGCTGCCTTCCATGTATGAGGTTGGCCTTGACCGCATCGATTGCGGCAGACGAAGTGGGATATAGGATACAAATCACGTCAACTGCGTCGCCCTCGGATACGATGGACAGATTTCTCCCAAGTCTTCTGGGGTCTTCGACGGGCTGCGTGAGCTGAGTAGGCTGTGAGGAACCCATAATTACGGTGTCGATTGTTTCGTAAGATTCATTCACTGGTAGGCGAACAGGTGTAGACCCTCTCTACCAGTAAGTTTCAGTAGGGTACCTCGACTCTTGCACTCTCAGAACGAACCTGCACGAATGCGGCCAGGTCTTCGGGCCGGTTTTCGTAGTACTCGATTGGACTCACATCGGTTTTACTCGAGGGACTCGTTGGGAGGGAGCCATCGTTGTATCCAGGCTCAGCCTCTTCGTCACCACCATTAGCAACGTCCATCTTGGAGACATGACATTGAAGGATTTGTGTGGAAGTGTGTCGAGGACACCTTCACAAGAGACATCCAGGCCATGAATGGGTGACTTGCGCCCGCGTCGCGCCAGCAGGCCGAATTTCAGGCAACGATGTCATATCATATGATCATAGAGAGTAACTTCCTTCCACATACCTTGGTATTATGTCCGCCTCTGTAAGGGCAGGGAAATCACACTGTTCTGAGGCTGTATCAATCAGCCTCACGATCTCGGGAAAGTTTATGACTGGTGTGTATTTTCCCATGCTTTGTACTGTGAACGGTCTTTCCTACAGATATCTTTCATGCCGATATGATCTCCGCAGAGAGGGAACACCAATCTGTTACTGTCTTTCTTTCATACGCCGTGCAGTACAGCACTTGGTCCCAATAAACAATTGTGCACCCTCAGTGGCTGAGACACTCCCAGGGAAACAATGGCCTAGCCGATGTGACCAGGTGAATTGGGCTGCTTACCGCTTTCAGAGGCCTACCAGAAGGCCGGAAGGAGGTATTTTGCTTTCCAGAAGTCAGCAGGCATGCTCGAGACTCAACAGAGCGGACGACTTACAGAAACCAGAGAGAGACCCTTACGCCAAATCCAACTGCGCCGGAAGATTCTGGGCTCCGGGGAGATTTTCTGAACGAGGAAACGGGAAAAACGCTGTTAGAGAGGCAGCATAGAACAGCACCAGGGAACAACGAGAACAACTCGACAGCAAAATGGACGAAGAAAGTTGAGATTGAAACTGCGACCTCGAACAAATTCCCCCGCCAACCGCTTCTGCGAGGATTTACAAGCTTGTACAAGATCCTGGCTAATGGCGTCGTGCCTCTCGCCCCTTCCCGGTTCCCCGTTCCTGGCCTAATTTAGTGGGCTTGGAGCCTATTTGGCAGGGCAAAGATCAGGCATGCATGCACATTTGCTCGTTAAGCAGTCCATGGCCCATCAGGGCACCCATCAGGGCACCTCATGAGGCTGCATCTTTATCTATCAGAGTATCTACGGCACTCCGTCCTCAACTACCAATGTGACACAACATCCAACATAACTCTACTAAGGAGTAGTAAAGTTACAGACAGGTACAGGTATCCTCCAGTCCTCATTGTGCAAGTCGTCGGCTCAATGCTTCGTGATTCTTACATCGTACCATTCGCAGTCGTCCTATCCCTGGCATGGTGACAGCACTCGCAGCACCGAGTCAGAACGGCCACTTACAAAAACGCTTGACCCTTGAGCGTCCCAGAGTCACATCTCCATGGCTGCCTTGGCAATTTGGTCGCGTCTTCGAATCTCCTCTTCTCGCTGCCTTCTCGCGGTATTCGGGACGACCACATCAGGTACTGACGAGTTCTGCTGTATAGCTGGAGTAGGGCGATTGCCTACATAGTTGGCCACTGGCAAAATCTCGACCATATGGTTTTGGGACCTAGCCGATCCATAGGGGTCGGCTTGAGGATGGGGCACGCCGACTTGGAGAGGCTGCTCATCCCTGATTCCACTCTTCAGCCCAGGGGTGCCACTGACCACCAACGCATCTGTGGCTTCTTTGAAGGCTTCATCAAGAGATAACGAGCGCTGCCATCCCGGATTGGAAGGTGTAGGTAGAGGTTCGCCATTCTCACCAAGTCCATAGCTCATCAATTTGGCCGCTTTGTTGAGTTCTCGCTGGCGTTTCCTTGCCTCAGCGACGGCAGCGCGATATTCCGGATTTTTCCTATCCTTATCGATCCACTCGTCAAGCCCAAGTTCTTTAAGCTCAATGTTTAACAGTTTAGTCGTGTATTGGACTTTGGGTTTAGGCAATTTGGCCCTCTTTCTAGACAGTTCTTCGTCATAAGATGTTGGGGTCGTAACATCAAATGGCTCGGGGGGTAAACGACGGCGTACGACTTTAGGTATTGCAGGTTCAGGAGCAACACTCCGGCCTTCAGCGAATCTTTCAGTGGATTTTCTTGAAGTCCTTCTACTACCTGGTCGCTTTTTCAATTCTGAGCCATCTGGTGTAACAGCTTCAGGAGTAGGGTCTGCAACTTGTCTGCTTGCCGTCGATCTTGTGGTCCGAGGTTGCACCTGCTGCTCTTGTTGCACTTCTGAAGCATCCTCGGAGGGATCTGCCTGGGAGATCTGTGCATCCTGATTTGCTCTGGCTTTCGTATCAATGACAGATCCAACCCGATTTTGAGTGTCTTGCGCAGTTGAACTCTTGGGATTCTGCAATTCGATCGCTCCTTCGTTGTCTTCATCACTGAATTCGACATTGTCTGCTCCTGGCTGTTGTGTGGTCGATGTCTCGAGGTCGCCGATAACAATATCAGTGCTTTGTGGGCAAGATGCCGAATTTTCCGGGTTGACATGCACACTTGGGCCGATATCTTGAAGTCCAGAGAGTTTCCTGTGAGACTCATGCAAAGCATGGACCGTTGGAGATGCAGCTGCGTCTGATGTTTCCGCTGCGCGGATAGAGCGAGTCACATTTCTTGGAGGAACGTTACTCTCAGGGTCAACAATAGATTGGTCGGAGAAATCAGAACGCTTTTCGACCTGGGATCTCCCATCCTGCGCCGGAGGGGCACAAGCATGTTGCGCGATCGACCCAAGCTCTTCACTCGCCTGTGAAGCTCTTTGTAAAGCCACTTCAGATAACCCCTCGAAGGGACTAGAACTCCGTGAGACACTCGATTCATCAATCGAATGGTTTTCGACAGAGTTGCTGGACTGGGGAGTTGGCATCTGAATGAAAGAGGACTCTTGTCGGCAAGATGGATCGGCATATCGATCTGTGCTGTCCGAGTTAGTTGGGGCTCGTGATTTCGTTACACTGCTGCGTCTTTTGCGTTTGCCTAGCACGGTGGTGATGTCGCTGTCTTTCCAAGGACGATCTCTAGCCGTCTCGAGCCCTTCAAGCCTCGCCTTGATGGCAGCGTTCTCAGCCCGAAGCCGATCGATATCGATCTCATTTGATGAGGCGTTCCTCGTATCTTGAAAAGGTAAATTTGGGATGTTGTCGGGTCCATTGGGATATGCTTTCTCATTACGCATGATCGCATCGCGCGATTGCATCTCACGCATTGTGGTCCTGAGATCGTCCAAAGTGCCTCGGAGAGTCTCCAGAAGCGTTGCCATCAGTCTAACCTGTGTATCCTGCTGTTGAATCTTCTGATCTTGGACTGCGATCTTCTCATCTTGGGCCCTCATCCTGGCCTCTAAAGTCGTTCGATCTTCCATGTCGTTCGGAGTGGGTGTGCCCAGGTAGGAAGCATTGTTGAGTGGCGAGGGGTGGTAGGGCTGCACTTGCGACTCCGAGTACTGCAAGGCGGACAAACTCGATTCTGGGGAGCGTTGCATTGGAGTTTGCGACCCTCGAGGAAGGGGAGGCACGCCGGATCGAGGGGGATTGGTAGGCCTGACGCTTCTGGGTTGGACAATGTCTCCCGAATAGCCAAAGACGGCATCGACGATGGTATTCGTTTCATTGTCCTTCAAATAGGTCTTTGATAACTTGTAAAAGTACTCGTCCCTGACCCCATGTCAGCAGGAAAGACATCCGCCCACCCACGGTACAGATACATACTGCAATCGCCGCTGCTGTGGTGTCGGCGCAGCCTTACAAAACTGACCTAGCGCAGCCGAACATTTCTTGCAAAAGACCTCAGCCAAAGTGCATCCTTGGACTGCTTTCTGAAAGACGCCATCTGGCACGACCTGTGTCTTGTTTCCAATCTCTGTCCCAAAATGCTTGCCTGGGTGCGCGGGATGGACATAAGAAGAGGTAAGGCGGATCCACTCATTCACAAACACCCCAATCTGGGTGTCGCACTGAGAGCAGAAGAGATTGACATTAGGTGCTGGTGCTTGCGATACACGTCGTGATGACGGTGCCATGGTGTTTGTGGTCGTGACTCGCTTGAGATTGTGCAGCCTGCACGCGAGGCAGAAACCTGACTTTGAGGTGGTTGAAAGATGCCGCCTAAAGACTTTGATGACTGACACGGGTCCAAAGTTCTGGGACCGAATAAAGTGGTTTGGAAACGCGGGACGCGCACAGTCGCGCCGTGCACAACAGAGAGTCAATCACGAAATGTGCCCCTTGTGCGAATACGAATACGAATACGAACACCTGCTGCACCGTGTGCTCCACCCCTTCGCGCCCTTCAGGATACAGACGGCAGAGGAGGACTCATACAGGTTTGGGGAAGTGACAATAAATTACGGGTTGATATAGACATGGCTGCACTAATACCTCGAACGGCTCTCCGAATTGTCCAACCTCAACACATTCTTATTCCCGCCTCTAATCATTCTACATATAGATACTTGCACCACTCCGCTTGGTTCAGAATGCCACCATCAATCGAAGCATCCAACGCGAATGCCACGACCGAGAAGGCCTTCAACGCCTGGCACCAGCCCGGGCCCGCGTCCTATGACTTCCGCAGTGACGTACTGACGACGCCCACGGAGTCCATGCTCAACGCCATCGCCAACACCACGCTCCGGGACGACGTTTTTGTCGAAGACCCGACCACGAACGACCTCGAAGCGCACGTGGCTACTCTCTCGGGCCATGAAGCAGCTCTCCTGGTCATGTCCGGGACCATGGGCAACCAGGTGGCCCTCCGCACACACCTGGCACACCCACCACACTCGGTCCTGTGTGACCGGAGGGGCCACATCTTCAACTACGAAGCTGGCGGCATATCGACCCTCTCAGGCGCAATGCTCATCGCCATCATGCCATCCAACAACCACCACCTGACACTCGAGGACGTTCAGGAGAATGCCATTCTCTCCGCTGACGTGCACGCCTGTCCTACGACCGTCATCTCTTTGGAGAACACGCTCGACGGTATGATAATGCCACTCGAGGAAGTCCGAAAGATCTCTACGTTTGCCCGCCAACACGGCATCAAAATGCACCTCGACGGCGCCCGCATCTGGGAGGCTGTCGCCGCCGACGCGGGAAGCCTATCCGATTTCGCTACCTGTTTCGACAGCGTGAGCCTCTGCTTCTCAAAGGGCCTCGGGGCTCCAATCGGGAGCATAATCGTTGGTTCGAAGGCCTTTATCGCCCACGCGAGGCGCATACGCAAGATGTTCGGCGGAGGCACGAGGCAAGCAGGCGTCTTGTCTGCTGCGGCACGCGTTGCCGTGGATGAGACGTTCGGCAAAGGCCCGCGCGGCGAGGGCGGGAAGCTAAGAGCGAGCCATGTCCAGGCCCGCAAGATTGCAGAAATGTGGCAGAGCAAAGGTGGAAAACTCGCAAAGCCAGTTGAGACCAATATGGTGTGGCTTGACATCAACCATGCGGGCTACTCTGCTGAAAAGTTTGCTGAGCTTGCCGCCACAGAGAGCATCAAGGCTAACGGGGGCAGACTGGTAGTGCATTATCAAATCTCGGATGATGCAGTAGCGAGGCTAGGAAGGGTCATGGACAAAATGCTAGGCAATCAGTAGAAACAGTGCACATAATGGACTCAACGGCCGTAAATTTTGCCTATCTTTGAATTGATCCAGCGATCCAGGAAGGTGTTTTGATCTCGAAAGACTCTCGTGAGAGACCAAGACTATTGAACGTAGAGTAAGAATTGGAATTGATGAATACGGAAAGCCTCGTGCCTCGTCCGCGTAATTTAGATCTAGTCCTCCCACTACGTTCCCTGAACTTTTGGCATGGGTTCAGTTGCCTCGCCCCAAGGAACCAAACTTACTTCTGTTTTGTTCTGGCCAGCACTCGTGTACGCACGAGGCCGTCAGGTGTAGACATAGCCATTAATTCTTGACGGGTCGTATGATAACGATGGCTCATGGGTGAGAGAAAAGTTTGTTGTTGCGTAAATATTTCAACAGATCGTTGCAGGTACCTCAAGATGAGACGCCGAGTAGTAGCAAACGTGTGCAATTTTTCCTTCGCCGCTCAATCTGCCATATCATTCCGAGGCTATCTGACCACGATATCCAACATCTCTCAGATTTCATCCAAGAGTAAAAATCCAACAAATAAACAACCATGATTCTGGTGCTTGAAGAAACGAAACTGGCGCTCAAGTCCAGTATGCGAGGGATTTTTGTTTTGAAAAACGGTTTTGCGAAATTTCAGGTTCGCCTTCTGAAGGTGCACCGCATACCGTATGCGGTGCTCAACGTGGCCGCCATGATGCCAGCAAGAAGTGAAAATCAATGTTGCAAGAGTTTTAGGAATGCCGCATTCTGCGGCGAGATATGACTCTTGAGCTCTTAAGAGCAATGCACAAAAGAAAAAAAGTGTCGTCAAGTTCGTTCTCGCAATGAGTGCACAGCTTAATGGTTTCCACGGATTTCTCCGTGGTAGCTGCACAAGGACCATCCCTCTAGTCCCTTGAAATAGAACCCTGAGCGACCGGCCATAACCCACAATGGTAAAAAAACGCCACAACATGCTGAATCTCTGTTCGAATGTTGGGGAAAACTGATCAGCCTGCGATCCCCATCTGGCCAGGTCTGGGTTGGAAGCTATGTCTTCCAGAAGGCGTGCCTCCATGGCTCCCGCCACTTCCGGAACTATTAGCTCGATCTCTGACATAAGGGCTGCTTGGAGCGCTGAAGTTGAAGTCATTGTGAAGGCCAGATGCCGCCGTGCTTGTGTTCTGTACAGGCCGGACAGAGCTCTGCTTTTGCCAAGCCGTCGCTTGAGAAGGATCAACATCAACGCGTGTGGCCACAGGTCCGATGGAATTCGAAGCTGAAACAGGACTGCGAATAGGGGCATCTGCTGGTTGAACTGTCTGCCTCTGTACTTGGCCCTTGGCAATGTGACCATATCTAGACAATATCTCCTTGGTAGTAATCTCTGCAGTGCCAGCATGAAGGCTACTGTCAGACAGAATAGATTGTAAATCTTCCGGTACCTATATATGAGTCAGAATCATATACTTAGATTAGAGGAGTATGGCTTCATACCTGGCAAAAATAGTCGTTGTACTCGATCAATGTATTGACGGCCTCGATAGCCAGGAAACTTTCATCGACTTGAGGGACGTGGGGCTGTTTAGCATTGGGCGATTTCTCCTTTGCGTACAAGATGTTCGGAGCCATGACAGTAGCCAGGTTGTGAATGTCCATCTTACTCCCAGACTCTTCGTCGACTTGCGAGAATGAGGCCGCCCATTTGAGGAAAGAGAAGAGCACCTCCATAGTGTCGCGATGACTTTTGGGCATCAGGCAACATGTCAAGTGTAAGACTCGTCTCCGACGTTCCTCGTCAACAATCTTCTGAGAAGTGATCCAAAGTTTGTGGAGTTTGAATGTCAACAACGGCTCTGGCATTTCTCTCAAGAATTTTTTCAACAACGCTGCCACTTGCACAGGATTCTCGCGGTTGAGATCTGGCGTTTGGTTTGTATCGATTGCTTCGGAAGCTTCCTTCAGCCGTTTGATGTTGCCATTTTTGCGGAAAACACCTTCGACTGACATGTCCATCTGTTTCATCGCAGAGACACAATCATCAACAATTGCAGGAACTCTCAGGGCTCCTGGACCAACTCCGTTGGTCGACTCTGCACCTTCCCGCTCAACAAGAGTCTCTAGTGGGATACCAAAAATGCCCTTCTTCTTGGTCTTGCCATCATTGCGCAAGGCACGACTGACCTTGCCCCAGAATGTTTGTTTCCTGGTCTCAATCAGGCCAAGCAGATCTTCCAAGGTGTATTCTCCTTCTAAGAGTGGTTGCATGGAAAGAACCGCAACGTGTCGAACGATGAAGTATTCAAGAGCCGACAATTCCGAGAAGTATCCCTTGGTCCGCAGCGGGCTAGGCTCACCTGCTAGGAGGTCATTACCGGCCGATGCTCCTCTTTGATGGCCGTTGACTAGTCTCGGCTCATTGCCTCGGTGTCCAATAAGGTTCGTGCCCGCGTGGCGGAATGCATTGGGTCGTTGCTCTTTTGCCTGTTCAGCAGCTACAATCCTGGGGATATCATCGAGGGTCAAGCCATCTTGGTTGCCAAAGCTCAACTCCGGCCTCATCCTACCATCGACGTCTCGTTCTTCAACAATCTGGAAGTTACCGCGACCGCGACCATCCGGATCATCTCCTCCCTCAGACCCGGGACGAGCTCCTGATGGTCCATACAGCACTCTTGACTCGCGAGCTTTTCGGAAGGTCGTAGAAAGAGTTCGCTCGTTTCGGGTGGATCTTAAACGTTTCATTTCGCCAACTGTCTGTTCTAGGGAGGATTCCTCTTGATGACTAGATGCCCCAGCATAGGATCGAGAGCGTGAACCCATCTTTGGCTGAGCAGCCAGTTTCTCTCCGGTCGGCGATACTCGGTGGCCTTCAATAGTATTGTATGGAGTCAAATTTGGATCGTCAGAAGTGTGTGGTAGTGTGCCGCCAGACTTGAGGACCTCTAGGAGTCTTGCCAATGCGACTCGGAGCAGGAAAACATATTGTTGGAGCTTGGTGACATGCGAAAATCCTGACACTGGATCGTGCACTCGTCGGGAATGGTCTCCACAGTACACTTTATCTTCCTTTTCACTGTAGACTGCATACTGGAGGTCGGTAGTTAGGTCGCGCTGACATACACTGCAGGCGAGGTGCGGCGGCTTTGCATGCCAACGCCGTCCGTAGATCATGACACATTCATCGTCGATAGGTTCCATACACGCCGAGCAGCAGTCTGATTCTTGACTTGCAAGCCCTGCCACGCTTTCCGATAGGTCGAGCGACTTCATCTCCTGCTCCTTGATAGTTTCAAGGTCTGCAAGTTCGTCCAAGAATGCGTGTAGCCCTTCAGGCGATCCGCGTTCCCTCTCTAATTTCAGCGCCCCTTGAAGGCCGATACGAATAAGGAGCTTGAGGTAGTGAGCCAAGCCAGTAACCAAAGATAAAAGCTCCTGCGTAACTCCAAGCTTTCGCACGCCAGTTTCTTGAGTTTTCGAGAGCAGCGTAAAGAATGCCACCACCTTTTTGCAGAGCAGCTTTGCTTCTCTTCCATATGCCAATTCTTTGAGACCAGAAGTAGTGACCAATATCGAAAGTGTGTCGATTGCCCCGAAAAGAATGTCAACGTGCCAGATGAATTTCCTAGCGACAATAACTCCATCCACGTAGACACCGTTGCTGACGTGCAAGAGCATGTCGGAGATGCAGGAGGCAGACGATTCTTCAAAGGTGGACAGAGTGCTCCATATGCGATAAACCTTGTCCTCCATTTTTTCCTCATCTTCTTTGACTTGTTCGCGCTCATCTTCGGTAACTGGCGCGTTAATATCTTTCCTCTCAGGGGCTGTTCCGCTCTGAGAAAGCCTCACGTTCCAGAATTTGTGGATCATGTAGCATTCAGGGTGCCAGTGCTGATTTTGTCCATTTCTGAAGATCTCGACAAACTGTTTGAGGATTGCTGTCTGACACCCGTTGCATCGCTGTGCAAATTGTGTGGAATAGTGGAAATGACAATACACTTTCCCATCATGCTCGTAGTAGCTGTCTTGAGCCCCAAATACTGTTGGACACACAGAGCATGTAAAATGTTCGATGTGGTACTTGCGGTCCAGCGCTGTAATGTAGGAACCTCGAAGAGCACCGCCGCATTCAAAACAGAGGAGGTCCAGTCGGCGAAAGTAGTCTGTCTCACAGAGTGGGAATTGTCCAGATCCGTCATCTGCATCGACAGGAAAGAATTTTGAGGCGACAATCTGCCCGCAGTCGGCGCACTTGAAACAATCGAGATGAAATGTGCCCCCTAAAGCGCGCACGAATTGACCAGTCAATGGCTCGCCGCACTTCTTGCACGTACGCTGCGCAGCGCCAGGCGACTTGCCAGAACTGCCATTCGTCCTCGATCTACTCCTCTCACTTCCACCACGCCCACCTCGTGATCTCTTTCTGCCAGTGCGGCTTTCGGTAGAATATCTTGTGTCGCTATCATATGAAGTATCATTTGCGTTTCCATTTGCCTGAGTCTGCCCATACGCATTGTTCTGGCTCGTCCCATTTGAGGAAGTCTGCTGCAGGGGCTCATTTTGTTGGCGCGGAGCGCCTATTGTGTATCTTGTTGTTCCAGGGTTCCCCTGGGGCAGCCCTTCAAGCGGAGCCGCCATTCTAAGTCACTGCTCGACTTGTCTTGCATGTATGTTCCTGAATCAACTGGGTAAACATTCGACAAAGATGACTCCCAGCAGCCGCGGCTCTGGTGCACAGAAGTATCGGTGTTGATGTGAATCCCTCAAGTTCTGATATGTGATCTTCTGAGTTCCTTTATTTGTTTGCGACCACTGCAGATGCAATGAAGGTGAAACGCAAGTCCGGCGAGGGTGAGGCGACGAGGATGGGCGGTGTGTTCAGTGGAAATGTCGCCGGTCTGTGCTGTTCGTACTTGAAGCGACAACTCAACAGGATCGGGCTTGTGAGGGCCTTTGAGAGTCTCTTCCAATACCTCGGAGGCTAATCTGCTTGCACGGCGGCGCGACTGATGATGCAGGAGTCTTCTTTGGGAAATGGGTGATCAGGGCTGGGGGTAAAGAAGGAGCAGGTCTGCAAAAGGAGGAATTTGGCGATCGAACGCGTTGTCTTTGTTCTCAAGAAAGGTGATGGCGCTGCCGACAATAGTCTGAAGATAGTACGATGAAGAGTGAAAGGTAATAGAGTATATGGTGGCTTGAGTTGTCAGATGAGGTGCCGTGCAGTGCAGCAGGTATAATTAGCAGGCTTCACGCTAATTGGCTGGACACGTTCGCTCTCTAAGTCGGGCCAAGCGCCCTTTGCAAGGAGCAACTCCGAGCCTCCAGAGGCTTCAGCTTGGGGCCACCGATGAATATCGATTTGATACTGTGGTGATGAAGAATGAACAACTTGGAACGATAAATGAACTTTGCCATACAACTCCCCCTGCGCAAGGCAGGTGGTCGAGTCCAATGCCACGGCGCAGTCACAGGCTGTGACGGCGACGCTGAGCCCTCATTCATGGTGCAGAAGGCTCCAATCATAGTCCCTCCAAGGTCTGGAAGATGTCGCGGGTGTGCAAAGCAACTGACAGCTACGAGACTCAGTCAAAGCCTTCTCATTACCAGTTAACGTGGCCCCGAAGCACAAATATCCGCTATTCTGCCTCGGCAGCTCTTCATTCCTCCTCCTCAGCTTCCGGACCTTGGGCAACCGAATACCATCTTGGTCTGCGGCCTCGAGTGTTTGCGTCTGGACTTTGGTCGAGGATATCATCGAACGCTCGAACGACACTTGTCGGTTCCTGGGGAGTGGCTTTAGCTGACCTGCTTCGACCTCATCGAAATACTGATGAGGTCTGCAATGGAGTCAAAATCTGACCAGTGGCGCTCAGAAAATTTCCCCATATGAAGATCACAGTCTCGTCGATCCGCTCAAGCTTTACGCCTTCAAGCCTAACCCCTGGAAGATCTCCAAGAGGAGCCGACCCGTGATGCCTTGCGGAACAACGTTGCTTAAGCTGCTGCTGCTTCTTGCTTTGGCCACCCGTATCGACGTCGAGTCCGTCAAGCTTTGGTGCCGATACCCCTCGATGTGATGGCATCACGTCGACATTATAGTAGTCATCACCCAAGTTCTGGAGTTTATCACCGAGGGAACGCCCGTCGACCAGAAGAAATATGACGCGGGCTTCCGGGTCAGTTGCGAGTCGCCATCCTTGCGAAATCTAATTAAGTATACGCTGGCCATACCCAATGCCCGGCCCCTTACCTGATGCAGCCAGTCACCTAGTTATATCAGTTGTCTACTGTTGAGTGCGGGGGTAGAAATGTCTGTGACTGTAAGTGCTTAGGCCGGAGAAAATGATCGGGGTCGAAACCCCTTCAGCATGGAGCTTCATGTATGCGTCTCTCCCCAGAACCGGCTTTCCGGGCTCTGGAAGTTGCCATTGACCAGTGAGACAAGCCAGAAGCTATAGGAGTTCCCTTTCAGCAATTCTGGTCCATTGTGGCAATGAACCCCAGAGCTCCAGCAGATCCATTCTAAGACCATTTCCTCGGAAACGAAACACGTGGAGAAGGCGCCCAATCTCAATCGAGAAAATACATTGTCAGGATCCAAAGTGATCAAGCGTAAATAAGTTGATGAGCTCGAGTTGGCGCTTGGCCTGAATGCCATCAGGAAGAGGTCAGGAGTACGAGACTATCCGGCCCTCGCCTTACACCGCGGAACGCCATGATCGTTCCACATCATGATCATTTGACTCGCAAGTTAAAATATGCCTCGGCCAAGACTAGAGCGTTTCGAACGGAGATGGACTTCGACACCATCTAGAAAACAACACGGGGAGAGAAGGAAAGATGCACATTGGATGGGCAAAGATGGCCAGGAAGCGATGGACATGAAGCGAGGATTTGGACAGTATCTAGAATCGGCAATGTAATTATTTTGAAAATGTGTTGTAATGACATGATGAAAGTGCTGGAGTGGTGCAGAGAACGTCGCGGAACATACTCTCGTCTTTTGTGTCACATTCTGTGGACCAAAATTACCACATCAAACCACTTGCGCGTTTTTCGGCCTCGCTGGCTTCAACATCTCCTGATGATGTGAGCTTCCTTGACTCATCTTCGTCCAATGACACATCACCGGACGCAGCTCCTCCGCATTGATTCTCCTGTCGTTGACGCTCTCGAAGCCGTCTACCCTTTACCGATGTTGGAGATGGACCCTCTCGTCGGTCTCCCCCGGCACTTCCAGGCTCACGGGGACCTCAACCGAAGCTACTGATTGGCATGTCATGCGACCGCGAGAAATACCGGCCGCACATACGATGATGAGCTAGTCTTCGAGCTCGTGCTTCGCGACCTAAAGTGTCGCTGGATTTGCAGCTTCAAGCCTGCCCTCCCAGGTCCCTTGGTTGCGCGAGGAGGGGACTTGCATAAACGCCGCCGTGAATATAAGAAGCCTCTCCCTCGCTGGAGTTCTTGTTCTTGAACATCCAGATCCATTGACCAAAAACCGCGTCAAAATAAATCATTCGAATTTCATCTCGATAACCTCAAAGCGCTAGGCCCTACTGCCCTTGACCACGCTTCGTTCACTCTCAGCCATCTCCTTATAACCAAATTCGACTTCACCCTCCAAAGCCATGGCATACGCATACTACTATGATCTGCCACCACCCCTAGTGGACAACCTCCATGAACGTCACCATCAACATCAGAGCCTGATGCAATATCTGGCCCGCCGACATCCCAGGCCAGAGGACCACCCCAACCAACCAGACGTGGATTTCCGCGACGCTATCAAGGAGTACTTGGTTGATGTGGAAGTTCCGGGGATCAAGAAACCAGATGAAGTGACAGTCGCTTGGACTGGCTCGCGGTCACTGCTCTTGACGGGCGGTATCTCGCGCCCTGATTATGGATCGCCCGAAAACGCCGACGTGGAGGAAGAAAAGGACAAGCCGAACGTAGACGGAATACACCTGCTGGTGGGAGAAAGAAGAATCGGACCTTTCAGAAGATATATCAACTTCCCATCAGATGTTGAGAATGTCAGCGTGACGCTGGAGGCTGGCTTGTTGAAGATCAGGGCTCCAAAGAAAGGCTTTTCGGAGATTGCTGAACCCAAACTCGACGTCAAGCACGCGTGAGTCGCTTCTTGCATCAGTCTCGAGATCATGGACAACGATACTAATTCGTCACGCTGATGGAGTGACCCACAACCTATCCTGCGTACCTTTGGCGGCATGTAATGGTTTACAAGCTCCCCTGATTCACGGGAGAGGAGGTTTTTGCGTTGGATTTGGCCTTGATGTAATGGTTGTGAGGCCGAGGAGCTATCACTCAGGTATTTCCAATCAGATTCGATATTGCGATTTACATCTCCGTCTTTGTTTGTGTTTCTGCACAGCCGGGACAAAGATCAGACAGTCCTTGTTTTAGAAGGAAGCCCTTTTGTCGTATGCAGCCGCGCTCGTTCCCATCAGGAACCTATTCCTCGGTTGACCTCTAATTCCGACCTTGAGACGGACTCCGCAGCCTTCGATACCTTCTGGTTTCTTAGGGTTCGACATTGCCGAGGTTATGGATAGCTCATCAAAATCTGGCCTGCCGAAACCAGGGCAAGTGACACGAGATACTGGTAAGTTACTCTTCGAACTACCTCCCCTTCCGGCGATAGCTGGAGGACGGCAAAACCATACCACAACGCAAGCCAGACATTGCCGTTAACGTCAACCGCAAGACCATCCGAGACGGCTTTGACCTCGCCGACATAGGAGGTCTGTTGTTGCTTTTGGAGCCGGACATTGCGTCGAGGCCGAAAGCCTACCCCGTTTAATCATGTGAAATTGCAAAGTACATGGTAGTGGTGGGCGGATCCGAGGCCTGGCCGTTCGCAATCGATACACCGTCCGGTATAGGATGAAGACAAAGATTAGACTCGAGACGATATGGTGAGCTTTTTCCGGTCTCGTCGGCTCCGAACATCCCAATCATCTAGCCGCCCCAGAACCTGCCTTGACAGTCTCCATTGCCGTCATTCAGAGGCGATTTCTTGCCCAAGCCCGGGTCATCCTCCAGATGTCCACTAGGGTAGTGAAACTCTTCTCCTTCTAGTACCAGACAGCAAACCGTTTTCCGTCCCCAAAATCAATTCGTCTGAACGTCGTTGGACCTCGGCTAGGATGGTAGATATCTGTGGCAAAGGACAAACCTCGTGCTTGCCCACTGCATCAATTCGACTTCTGCATCTTCAACTGGGCCAGCATTTTCGTTTTCTGGGTTTTCTACCCAGAGACCGCGGGTAAGACGCTGGAGAGCATCGACTTCTTCTGACTATTCGCCAGCTGAACGAGCCTAAACCAAGGTGGTCAAGCTGAGTAAGTTGAAGGGCATCGGTGTGGTACAGGGATGCGGCATCAAGTGCGTCAGCAGAAGGTTGACGGCGGAAAGACAGAGCTTGAAGAGGAACAACCGTCGAGGTTGATTCCAAGGCGTGAGCCATCATGCCTCAACACGAGTCCGGCGCTCTCTGAGCCTTGAGAATCCTTCTCCTTGTGACAGCTTACGGAGTTTCGAGCACGATCAGACAAAATCAAGCTTCCATGGCAATGTTATTGTGCGTGACAGAGTTTGGTCGTGATGAGTCCTTCATGTAACAACATCTGAAGCTTCGTTGAGCAGACCAGGATTCTCGTATGCCTACCATATCCGACGGAAAAGACGTGGTCAAGCCTCCTCTCAGGTAAGGAGATTCTTCTATGGCACTTCCTCTCGGAGAATGCTTCGACCGGGGCGAGCCACCGCGGAGGAAGGCGAGAGCAGCTCCCCTGATTGAACCCCCACGCGGGATAGACATAGACAGATCTACTCCGTCCGGAGGTCCTGATGGAGCTTCAAGACATGGCCAAAATTGGAACAGAGAGCTCAGCGGTGGGATCCTTCAGTCAGGTGGATAGTCCCAACAGCAACAACATCACTTGAAAGCAGTCCCGAGCTACCATAGCATTTCGTCTGACTGAGGACGTGAGTAACTCGTGTTCGCATCTTTCTTTATTTTATTCTGCTCTACATGTGAAGGGTTTATCTCACAAGGTTGCCTCGCCTTTTTCAACCATCCCGAAGGGATGTGGTCTATCGTCATTGTGGTGGACGTGGCTGACATGCAGCACCACCGTATTTGTGTGTCGCTGGATGATCGAGAATCGAAGAAGGGCGCAGAAAAGTGTAGAAGCGTCTTTTGAGCACGCTGCTGAGGATACTGTGTAATAATGATGGCAAGGATTCTCTGGCAGATAGTGTTACGAAGATGACAGGCTGGGGTGGTGACAGGAGGCGCTGCTGCAGGTACAGAAGAGAACTATTCAATGGGGCCGCCGCAGTCGCTTCGAAGGTCTTATCTTATCAGCCTAAAACGGCAAGGCGTCGGGCTAAAAGAGCATCCGCGTCGTACGATTGGAGTTGAGGGGAATAATTTTTTGGAGGGAAAACTAATCAAAGTTAAGGGAGACACCGCAGGCCGGAAGCACATAGCATACCAAGACAACACGAGTCTCTCTCTACAACACCTCTTCTTACCTGTGTAGTCTTTCGGTGGTCTACTGTGCTTCCTGATTCTTGGTCTGTCTGCTGTCACACGAAGTTCGCCTTCCCTCAACCCACATCCGATTCTACATCATGGCCACCAACGGCTCCAATGGTGTCCCGCACCAGAAACCCTCTCTGCCTCCTGTGTACATTGTCGCCGCTGCACGAACACCGGTGGGCATGTTTCTTGGGTGAGCGAACTCAGTGACTGCGCGCTCTCGTTCACTGCTGACAGCCATCAGTTCCCTGGCCTCGCTGACCGCACCCCAACTCGGTTCCCATGCTATCAAGTGTATGGCCCCTTCACCGCTTCACGATGCAGATCACACACTAACGGCCTATGTAGCTGCCCTTGAACGAGTGCCCGAGATCAAGCCTCAGGACGTACAAGAGGTCTTCTTCGGTAACGTTCTCTCTGCAAAGTAATATTTCACTCACGCCGCCTCCGACCGCTTTCTAACTTCGCCAGCCTTGGTCAAAACCCTGCCCGACAGTGCGCCCTCGGAGCTGGCCTCGACGACTCAACTGTCTGCACAACGGTTAACAAAGTGTGCGCGTCGAGTGTCAAAGCTATTGTCCTTGGAGCTCAGACTATCATGACTGGTAACGCCGACATCGTTGTGGCTGGCGGTGCTGAGTCGATGTCTAACTGTCCCCATTACCTTCCCAACATGCGCACGGGGGCGAAATTTGGGAATCAATCACTGGTCGACGGAGTGCTAAGAGACGGTCTGACCGATGCATATGGGAAGCAAGAACATATGGGTCTACAAGGAGAAGAGTGTGCTCAAGACCATGGCTTCAACCGAGAACAGCAAGATGACTACGCCATCCAGTCATACCAACGGGCACAGGCATCCCAGAAAGAAGGGCTGTTTGACTTTGAAATTGCGCCCATCCAACTTCCAGGAGCACGAGGAAAGCCGGGCGTTACAGTGGACAAGGATGACGAGCCAAAGAACCTCAACGTTGACAAGCTGCGCTCAATAAGGCCTGCTTTCATTCCCGACAAGGGTACTGTCACTGCGCCCAATGCATCGCCCCTTAGCGATGGCGGTGCAGCTGTTGTGTTGGTCTCGGAAGCCAAGCTCCAAGAACTTAACATCAAGCCCCTGGCAAAAATCCTAGGTTGGGGTGAGGCTGCTCACGAGCCCAGCAAATTCACTACTGCTCCGGCCCTGGCAATTCCTAAGGCCCTCAAGCATGCCGGTGTCTCACAAGATCAGGTTGATGCCTTCGAGATCAATGAGGCTTTCAGCGTTGTCGCTCTCGCAAACATGAAGCTTCTGGGGTTGAGTGCAGACAAGGTCAATGTGCACGGCGGTGCTGTTGCCATTGGACACCCTCTGGGTGCCTCGGGCGCCAGAATCGTCAACACGTTGCTTGGTGTTCTTAAAGCTAAGAAAGGCAAGATTGGGTGCGCTGCCATCTGCAATGGCGGTGGTGGTGCCAGTGCCCTTGTTATCGAATCTTTGATGTAAGGTGTGTTGCGTATGCTCTAGAAAGACACATCAGTGCGAGCGTCGGGAACAACAAGGCGCTTAAGGGGTAGTACTTTAGCAGGGGATTGTACTATGTTTTACAAAAGTAAATTAATACTGCAATAATACTGCACATTATTTCAATCTCCAACAACATCCAACCCAATGTTATCGCGTGCATCTCCTTGGTACCTCCATGCCTGTAGGTGTATATGGAGATCGAGACTATGTGTTCGGCATTCGATGGACCGAACAGGCTGTTATTGTAACACCAGCAACTCCCGCGTCTTCTCCTCTTATTAGCGTGATTTTCCAAGATCCGACATTCCTTATTGCTATCGTCACTGTCTATGGATGCAAGCGACGATACAGAGTTCTTACTGAGAGATGGTCAACCTACAAAGCTCCTCCACTAGCTTCAAAAAGCTTGTGCTACCCTGAGCAAGGATGCAGAGATGCATGTCGATCGACCTGCTATACGAGGAAGATGTCTGCATAAAGTCCCACAGGATATGAAGCTTGTGGGGGATCTTCGTCCCGCCACCGAGTTGCGTGCAAAGAAGGTATAGTGCGCAAGATTGGATCTGGGGTAGAGGTATTACCATGGTCCATGGCCATGTCCTGAAAAGGGAGAGCAAGGTCATCTTTCCTCGAAAGACCTTGTAACTTTACACCCTCATTACTTCTTGATTGGCGAGCAACGTTGAAACAATGAAGCTCGCGTGCGCTTCCATCGTAGGTCTCCTGGCCACACAGTTGGCGGCACTCGCTGTACCCAGCCAGGATTTCGGCCATTTCAAAATCACTGAGCATCGCGATCCTGAGAAACGGGCTTTGTTGCAAGATCTGGTATGTCAACACAATACAGCGTACCCTCACAGCTGAGACATCAAAAGGTCACATGGGACAAGACATCGATGTTCGTGCGTGGAGAGCGGCTGATGATCTTCAGCGGGGAATTCCACCCGTTCAGGTAGTCGGCCTTCCAGGAAATGCTTTATGAAGACATTGGAATACGGAGCAAGTGGCATAGACCATCTAATTGTCGGACAGGCTTCCGGTTCCCTCGTTGTGGCTCGACGTCCTCCAGAAAGTCAAAGCTCTTGGATTCAATTGTGTGTCGTTCTATGTCGACTGGGCTCTTCTCGAAGGCAAGCATGGGAACTATACGGCAGGAGGCATTTTCGCCCTTGAACCATTCTTTGAAGCCGCCACCTCGGCTGGACTATACCTCCTTGCTCGACCTGGGCCTTACATAAACGCCGAGGCTTCAGGCGGTGGATTTCCAGGGTGGCTTCAAAGGGTGAAAGGCACACTGAGGACCTCCGATCCAAGCTATATCGAAGCAACCGAGAAGTAAGGTCTCTGTCCCCGTACTTGTGCATACACTGACGCGGTGGCAGTTACATGAGTCATGTCGCTGGCACAATTGCCGAAGCTCAAATTACAAATGGCGGACCGATCATACTGTATCAGCCAGAGAACGAATACTCGAAATTCTGCTGCGGTATTGACGGTTGGTCCACGTCCCTCGGCTAATGACAAAAGTATTAATTTCAACACTAGGACCTGATGGCAATTACATGCAAATAGTCGAGGACCAAGCCCGTGATGCAGGGGTAGTGGTACCATTCCTAAGCAACGACGGGGCCCCGAATGGCTATAACACTCCGGGCACGGGTGAGGGGTCCGTGGACATCTATGGACATGATAACTACCCGCTTGGATTTGATTGCGCGAACCCTACCATATGGCCGGCAGGGCAGCTTCCTACGGATTACTGGCAAAGACATCTTCGACAAAGTCCATCGACACCTTACAGCATTCCAGAATTACAGGGCGGTAGCTTCGACCCTTGGGGCGGGCCTGGGTTCCAAAAGTGTGGTGTCCTCGTCGGTAGCGAATTCGAGAGGGTTTTCTACAAGAATTATATCAGCTTTGGCATCAAGTTCTTGAATCTCTACATGATCTACGGCGGCACGAACTGGGGCAATCTCGGTCATCCAAATGGTTATACTTCTTACGACTACGCCGCCGCCATTGCTGAAGGCCGCCAGGTCGACCGGGAGAAATATAGTCAGCTGAAGTTGATTGGTAGTTTTGTAAAGGCCTCGCCAGCATACCTCGATGCGGACCCTTTGCACAACTCCACTACACTTTATACCGACAGCAAAGACCTCCTCGTTACCCCGCTCATGAGCAACAGTAGCGTGACGACCTTTTATGTCTTGAGGCACGCCAATTATACGAGTCAAGCCAGCACGTCATACAAACTGATACTGCGTACGAGTGCTGGCAACATCACAGTTCCACAATCTGGAGGCACCCTAGCTCTCCATGGACGAGATTCCAAAGTTCATGTGACTGATTATGATATCAATGGAACAAATGTTCTCTACTCGACTGCAGAGATATTCACCTGGAAAGACTTTGGTCAAAAGAAAGTACTGCTGGTATATGGCGGTCCAGGTGAACACCACGAGATTTCAATCTCCTCGGCGTCTACGCCTTCATTGGTTGAAGGACCAGAAGCTGGAGTCACAATGAAATGCGGCTCGCAAGCTGTTGTTGCCTGGGACACCGCACCTCAACGCCGCATTGTCAAGGTGGATAATTTGGAGATATTCATACTTGGTAAGTGGCATTGGCCGTTAAGGCTTCACCATCGTTGACATCGGACAGATCGAAATTCGGCGTACAACTATTGGGTGCCAGAGTTATCTAGCAATTCACAAACTGCAGGCTTTAGTTCTAAGGAGACAACTGCCGGGTCCATCATCGTCAAAGCAGGCTATCTGGTCAGAGGTGCATACCTCGAAGGCAGCAACTTATATTTGGCCGCTGATTTTAATGCTACCACCCCAATTGAGGTGATTGGAGTACCAAATTCGGCGAACGCACTCTTTGTCAATGGACAGCCATCACAATACACTACAAGCAGCAATGGCGATTGGGCTACAACCGTCACCTGGGCGGATCCAAAATTCACCTTGCCTACTCTGAGCAGCCTCGACTGGAAGTACGTCGACACTCTTCCTGAAATTCAACCTGGCTATGATGATTGGCTCTGGCCTTTCGCTGACCTCACGACGACGAATAATACCTGGCGCGACTTGACGACGCCCACGTCCCTCTATGCGAGTGACTATGGCTTCCATAGCGGCTCCCTTCTCTATCGTGGCCATTTCGTTTCGCAAGGGAACGAATCGATTCTTTATATCAACACTCGCGGAGGAAAGGCCTATGGACATTCGATATGGCTCAACCAGACATTTGTTGGTTCGTGGGCTGGTGTTAGCACCCAAAACAACACGAATGTCACATATAACTTGCCTCCTCTGCAAGCTGGCAAGGCATATGTTTTCAGCATCCTAATCGACCATATGGGTTACGACGAGAGTGGGTTCATTGGTAGCGATTTAATGAAGACTCCGCGTGGTATCTTGGACTATTCTCTTGCTGGACAAGAGAAGACTGCGATCACCTGGAAGTTGACCGGCAATCTCGGTGGCGAAGATTATCGAGACAGAACCCGTGGGCCGCTGAACGAGGGAGGAATGTACGCAGAGAGGCAGGGGTGGCATTTGCCAAATCCTCCTAGCCAGAACTGGGAGTCGCGCAGCCCTTTCGACGGCGTCTCAGAAGCTGGGGTAGGCTTCTTCAGTACGCAATTCGACCTCGATATTCCGGCAGGTTGGGATGTGCCGTTGTCTTTTAAGTTCGGTAACAGCACTCAGCCTCCAGCGCAATATCGGGTGCAGTTTTACATCAACGGCTTCCAATATGGGAAATACGTCAACCACATCGGACCTCAGACGACTTTTCCAGTTCCACAGGGCGTGTTAAACTACAAGGGCACCAATTGGTTGGCATTGACGTTGTGGGCGCACCAGCCTGAAGGAGCGAAACTGGAGATTTTCCGGCTTGAGAGCGACACGCCCGTTATGTCAGCTCTAGGCAAGGTGGACTTCGTGGGTGAGTCGGGGTATTCTCCCAGAGAAGGTGCTTACTAGTTGAACATCACGGGAGAGTTATGGCTAGTTGTTGTAGTAGAGTCGACTTATGTGTTCCGTGCGACGGGAGCAAACTATCATGCTAAGAGAGTTCAAAAGACTGAGATTTTGCGAAAATGACAAAAACTCCAACCATCAATGGTGTCGTTAACCATTGACGGTGGAGAAACCCCGGGATGGGATTTTTTATCCTTCGATTTCGATCTGTCGGTTAATCGGCGCTCGCAAATCTTGGGCCGCGGAGGGGGCGGTTTGGTTAGACAGGATCGTAGGTCTCGGAGAAGTCAGAACACGAACTCGGATGGGCAAGCCTCAAACAAGGAACACGTCCATTGGGAGAGAGGGCTATCGGTGCGAGTGGCTCAGTCTCGGGATCGGAATCGCCTAGAGGGGTCGACTTGCACAGATTGTCGCTTTCGCGGGCCATTGAACCATCTGGCCGCCTCTAGGGGTCTTGGTGTTGGGAATAAAATTTGGAATCTTTAATAAATATACAATCATATTATTCCAGGTGGCTGATTGGCTCTTGAGCGCGACGAAGGGGTGAAGAGGTTACTGTTGTGCTTCACTTATTCAGGTTCGCACGCGTTGGCAGCGTTGGACACGATGAATACGATGGGGGAATAGGAAGGCTGAGCCCAAAAGGCGAGAACAAAAAATAACAACGACGGAAAAGTGCGATTCAGATGATGTGAGGCGTCGAGGACGCGCAGCATCTTCATGGTGATGTAGTTTGTTTGTTAAGATTCCTCCATCTCGAACGTCGTACTGATGCGGAGTTGGTGGTGTTGAAAAAAGGGGGTAGAATGCCTTAGGTAAGCGAGGCTGAATGTGTACGGCGAGTCATACCGCGCCGCTGCCGCAAATTGCTCCAACGTACTCCCGTAGTTTTGTAGTACTCCGCAAAAATTAAAAGCGAAGCAAGCGATCTCCTCGACTTTTTGCGCCGCGACTCTCCTACAACCCACGAGGTTCCTCTGGCATTATGGACGACCTCTACGACGAGTAAGTGCTACTGCTCCAGACTGTGTCTGGCTGGAAAGGTTGCTGACGAGTTGTGGTGCAGGTTCGGCAATTTTATCGGCGAGGCAGTGTCCGACGAAGAGAGCGTTGAGGCGGGCGATGATGGTCAAAATTACGTCTACGACGAGGACTCGGACGGCGAGCCACAACCCCACGAGGATGGGTTGATGGAAGTCGACGATGAGCCGCCATCGAACGCCGTCATATTACATGAGGACAAGCAATACTACCCCACGGCGCAACAGGTTTATGGCGAAGATGTCGAGACCATGGTGCAGGAGGAAGACGCGCAGCCCCTCACGCAGCCGATCATAGCGCCAGTCACACAGAAGAAGTTTCAAGTGCAAGAGGCGGATCTGCCACCCGTGTACTACTCGCGCGAGTTCATGACCGATCTTCTGAGCTTCCCGGAAGGCATTCGGAATATTGCAGTCGCGGGGCATCTACACCATGGCAAGACGGCGTTTGTGGACATGCTGGTTATGCAGACCCACGATCTCCAAGACAGACTTGACAAGAGAATAGGTCGGAAACGAGACGAGCAGCTCAGATATACAGACACTCATTTCCTGGAAAGAGAACGCGGTGTCTCAATCAAGGCTGCGCCGATCAGTTTGGTTATGCAAGGTACGAGGGGGAAGTCGCATATCCTCAACATCATAGACACACCGGGCCACGTCAATTTTGTCGATGAGGTCGCGTCGAGCCTGCGACTGGTAGACGGTGTCGTGTTGGTAGTGGATGTTGTCGAGGGCGTTCAAATCAACACCGAGCAGGTCATCAAGCACGCTGTGCTAGAAGATTTACCCATGGTTTTGGTGGTGAATAAGATGGACCGTCTGATTCTGGAGCTTAAGATCCCACCTACCGACGCGTATTTCAAGTTGAAGCATGTGGTTGAAGAGGTTAACACCATCATCGAGAACACGATCCCCGGTCGTGGCGAAAGCAAGAGACTGTCGCCGGAGAAGGGCAATGTCGCCTTTGCCTGCACATCCATGGACTGGGTGTTCACTCTGCAGTCGTTTGCGAAGATGTACGCAGAGACGTACCCCAAAGTTGACGCCGCGGAGTTCGCGAAGAGATTATGGGGAGATATTTTCTTTAACCCTCAAAGTCGAAAGTTCACCCGGAAGGGAGTTGAAGAAGGGGCAAAGCGATCCTTTGTCAATTTCGTCCTCGAACCTATCTACAAGCTCTATTCACATACCATCAGCGAAAGCCCGGAAGACCTGGCAGCAACCCTGGATACACTGCGAATCAAGCTGAAGCCGTCACAACTCAAGTCCGATGCCAAGGATCTGCTGAAACTTGTTTGTGCGCAGTTCTTCGGACCTGCAGACGGTTTTGTAGACATGATTGTACAGCATGTGCCTTCACCAGTCGATGGCGCAAAGAGAATGTTGGACAATTACTACACTGGCAGCCAAGACGGCGCTGTGGGAGAGTCTATGACGAAGTGTGATTCGGACGGTCCCCTAGTGGTACATGTCACGAAGCTTTTCAGTTCACCGGACGCCAAAACGTTCAATGCTTTCGGTCGCATCATGTCCGGAACCGCATCGCCTGACCAGGTTGTACGCGTTCTCGGCGAATCTTATAGTCTTGAAGATGAGGAAGACTCAACCAACGCGACGATTACTGCCACCTTTCTCGGCTGCTCGAGGTATAATATACCTGTTTCGGGCGTACCAGCTGGCAATCTGGTCCTGCTTTCTGGAATCGATAATTCGATTGTCAAGACTGCGACTGTCATCGCAGAGAAATTCCCGAGTAATGAAGACGCCTATATTTTCAGACCCATTCGACACTTTACGGAGTCTGTTTTCAAGGTCGCCGTGGAGCCAGTTAACCCGTCCGAGTTGCCAAAGATGCTCGAGGGGTTGCGCAAGATCAATAAATCGTACCCTCTCATCACAACAAAAGTCGAAGAATCAGGCGAGCACGTTGTTCTTGGTACGGGCGAACTGTACATGGATTGTGTCTTGCACGATCTCCGGACGCTGTTTGCCGAGATGGATATCAAAGTCTCTGACCCAGTGACCAGATTCTGCGAGACGGTCACCGAGACGAGCGCCATCATGTGCTACGCCTTGACGCCGAACAAGAAAAATAAGCTGACTATGATCGCCGAGCCATTGGATGACGGTATAGCCGAGGATATAGAGGCCGGTGTTGTCAAGATCCGGGATCCTATCCGTCGTGTTGCAAAGTTCTTTGAAGAAAAGTACGAATGGGACAAGCTTGCCGCGAGATCGATCTGGGCTTTCGGACCTGATGAAATGGGGCCCAATGTTCTCTGTGACGATACCCTGCCATCAAACACTGACAAGAAATTGCTGAAAACGGTCCAAGAGAGCATCAAGCAGGGCTTCTCGTGGGGTACGCGTGAAGGACCTCTTTGTGAAGAGCCAATCCGCAACACCAAGTTTAGGCTCACTGGTGCTGAGCTCGCTGCGGAACCGATCTATCGTGGTGGCGGACAGATCATCCCGACAGCTCGAAGAGCCGTATACAGTTCGTTCCTGATGGCTGGACCTCGACTCATGGAGCCAATTTACAGTGTGCATATGACTGGCCCCGCGGACTCGATTTCAGGCCTGTATACGGTTTTGATGAAGAGACGTGGGCATGTCGTCTCCGACGGTCCCGTCGCAGGGACGCCTCTGTACGCTGCAAAGGCGCTTCTTCCCGTCATTGACAGCTTTGGCTTCGAGACCGATCTGCGTATTCACAGTCAAGGTGCGGCCAGCGTTTCACTTGTTTTTGATCGGTGGGACGTCGTGCCAGGCGACCCTCTTGACAAAAGCATTCGTATTCGGCCTTTGGAAATGGCCGGACCCCAGCAGGCTGCTCGCGATTTCGTCCTCAAGACGAGGAGAAGAAAGGGCCTTAGTGAGGATGTCGATGTTAAGAGGTTTTTGGAGCCAGATTTGTTGGCTGGTCTGCGTGAGAGTGGCGTCTTGGATTGAAAAGGTGGGTGAGCGATAGAAGGGAAAAGTACAAGATTTAATGCATTTCGTGAGAGAGGGAGGCAGGTCATGTGTCCCATACACGACATTCAGCAAGGTTTTGTGGCGATTCATTTCCGAGTCTAGTTCACCTACAGATTGTGAACACAGTGAAAACCTGATGCTACGTATCCAGGTTATGCAGTAACGTGAGACCACATGGTATGCGCCCATGACAAGGGTGCGGATCCGACCGAACCCTTTTACACGAGCCGCACACCGCTGACCACATAAATCACATGTGCCAAATATCGAGATATGTAGACACCTGAAGGGACCGTGTTCGCGAAGAGAATGTCAAAGCGAAGATGATCTGAGAGAATGAGATGGGGGACTGAAGGGGAAGACGGGAAGCCAAAGGGGGGTAGGAAGGTAGATGTACACACCACAGGGTGGAACTATACCGACAGGCTCAGTGACGGATGACCGCAGTTGTATAATTTTGAAGAGTCGAGCCATGTCTGATTCGCATTCAAATCCACTGGTCGTGTTGAAGCGTCCCAATCCTGCTGCAAGTCCAACCACTCACTGCTCGTAGGTACTTGGGTATGTGCTGCACGCACAGTACAGCCTTGCTTATTAGTCGGCTCTCCGCCGGCTCTAGCTCGGTCCACAACCCACTTAAATCATGTGGTGCCACTAATCCAGAATGGAATTTTTTTTAAAGACTTTACAAAGTTGAGGCTGTCGCTGCGAAACTTCACACCCACTGTTATCGCTTTTTGCACTCTTCCTCTCGTCTTCCCCCCCCACAGAGTCCGGTATCTAGGGACTTGTCTTGTTATAACCTCTGCAATCATGTCCGACGAGGTTTACGATGGTGCCATTGGCATCGATCTGGGTGCGCTACCTTTTTTTCGGGCCTCGCTCACCGTTGTTCTGCGCACACTGACGCTGACGATGTGAAATAGGTACCACGTACTCTTGCGTTGCCAACTACGAGGGCAGCAATGTCGAAATCAGTATGTCTATTCGCTTCTCACCCTGTCACCAGTTTTTTCTTGGTCGGTTCTAACAATCGACAACAGTTGCCAACGAGCAGGGTTCCTTCACGACTCCCTCCTTCGTTTCCTTCACCGATGAGGAGCGTCTTATTGGTGAGGCCGCAAAGAACCAGGCCGCAATGAACCCTGCCAACACCGTCTTCGATGTCAAGTGAGTTGGGTGAAGAAATACAAAATCATCAGCAAAAATGCTAATAACGGGCGCAGGCGGTTGATCGGACGACGATTCGATGACCCTACAGTCAAGAAGGATATCGAGTCGTGGCCATTCAAGGTCGTCGACCAGGGTGGAAACCCCATGGTCCAGGTCGAGTACCTGAAGGAGACCAAGACTTTCTCTCCCCAGGAAATCTCGTCCATGGTCCTGATGAAGGTATGATCTCGGCTTCAAGAAGCTGTTATGTGATGATGTTCTAACAAACCGCGCAGATGAAGGAGGTTGCCGAGACCAAGCTCGGTAAGAAGGTCCAGAAGGCTGTCATCACTGTCCCTGCCTACTTCAACGACAACCAGAGACAGGCTACCAAGGATGCCGGTGCCATTGCTGGTCTCAACGTTCTCCGTATCATCAACGAACCTACCGCTGCCGCCATCGCTTACGGTCTCGGCTCCGGCAAGAGCGACAAGGAGCGAAATGTCCTGATCTACGATCTTGGTGGTGGTACTTTCGATGTGTCTCTCCTGAACATCCAGGGCGGTGTTTTCACCGTCAAGGCAACTGCCGGTGACACTCACTTGGGTGGTCAAGATTTCGATACCAACCTCCTCGACCACTTCAAGAAGGAGTTCCAGCGAAAGACCAAGAAGGACCTCTCTGGCGACGCCCGAGCCCTCCGAAGACTCCGTACCGCTTGCGAGCGTGCCAAGAGAACCCTGTCCAACGGTACCCAGACCACCATCGAAATCGACTCGCTCTTCGACGGTGAGGACTTCAACGCCCAGATCACCCGTGCCCGTTTCGAGGATCTGAACGCCAAGGCCTTCAACGGCACTCTCGAGCCTGTCCAGCAGGTCCTCAAGGATGCCAACATCGACAAGTCCAAGGTCGACGAGATCGTCCTTGTCGGTGGTTCCACCCGTATCCCTCGCATTCAGAAGCTCCTGAGCGACTTCTTCGATGGCAAGAAGTTGGAGAAGGTACGTCTTTTGAAATTTGTCTGACCGTGTTCACGTGATTTTCTGACAGGCTTGTAGAGCATCAACCCTGACGAGGCTGTTGCCTACGGTGCTGCCGTCCAGGCTGGTATCCTCTCTGGCAAGGCCACTTCTGCTGAAACCGCCGATCTCCTCCTGCTCGATGTCGTCCCTCTCTCCCTCGGTGTCGCCATGGAAGGTAACATCTTTGCTCCTGTCGTTCCACGCGGTAACACTGTTCCATGTCTCAAGAAGAGGTGAGTACCCATGCAAGTTGTTTCTGGAGCCTCCCCTGTTGCTATTTAGCTCTTCCTATTCATCCTTCATCTCCGTTCCTGTTGGACGTCATCGACCAATGCTAACATTTTGTTCCACAGAACTTTCACTACGGTGGTCGACGTGAGTTATCTTCCAGGTTGTTGACTCGACCTGATCTCTTATTAATCTTTCTACAGAATCAACAAACTGTTCAATTCCCTGTCTACCAGGGGGAGCGTGTAAATTGCGAGGTGAATTTTTCAGCTCCTCGTCGCTATCCAAAGCTAACATCTTGCAGGATAACACTTCTCTGGGAGAGTTTACCTTGGCTCCAATCCCCCCGATGCGAGCAGGGTGAAGCATCCCCTACCTGGTTGTCGTAAACAGTCACTGACAAATTTCACAGAGAAGCTGCTTTGGAGGTTGTTTTCGAAGTCGATGTCAACGGTATCTTGAAAGTTACCGCCACCGAGAAATCTTCCGGCCGAACCGCCAACATCACCATCTCAAATGCTGTTGGAAAGCTCTCTACGGCAGAGATTGAGCAAATGGTTGACGGTCAGTGGTGTCTGCCTTCTTTCTCTACGTACGGTTTACTGACTGTTTTTCAGACGCTGCCAAATTCAAGACCAGCGACGAAGCTTTCACCAAGAAATTCGAGGCCAAGCAGCAACTCGAGTCTTACATTGGCCGCGTGGAGGAACTCATCTCCGACCCCGGCTTGTCGATGAAGATGAAGCGCGGCAACAAGGCCAAGATCGAGGAGGCCCTCTCCGACGCCATGCAGCAGCTCGAGGTCGAGGACTCGAGCCCCGAGGACCTCAAGAAGAAGGAACTGGCCCTCAAGAGAGCCATGACCAAGGCCATGGCCACCCGATAGAGGACAAGCAAAGAAAAGACATGGGTCTTTTTCTCCCAGGTGTTTTCCGTTCCCGCCGAATTTGCTTTTTCCTCTCAACAACTCGCAAACGCCGAAAATCTCGACCTGTCCCTCTCGCGATCGAACTTCATCTCACAACCGCTTACGAAAAACACGTGCATTGCAATTTTGCAGAACCGTGGCTGGCCGGCCGTCCATCCGTTCTGGACATCTAGCTAGCTAGCTGCGTCGGAAGAGTCGAGCTCTTGCCACCCCGGTCCACCCCCTCGCACACACACGGGGATCGGGGACCCGGGACGGCTTGACACTTCCACAAAAAGATTGACTAGGGAAGGAAAAGTTGTCAATTCATGTCAGATAGAGAGTGACTGGGGCGGGGCGAAGGGTTATTTTCTTTTCCTTTGGCCCTCTATCAATCACTAGGAAAGCCAGAATGACACGAAGTTTTTCTTAATCCCTCACTCACCCAAATGTAATTCGATACGAAAGTGCATCAGAGCGCCGTTAACGTGTATTCGATCAACGCCATGGGTTCACGAGCCACCATAGGTTTCCTTAAGGATTCGACTTCGGTAGCTTTGCTTTCTACCTAAGGTAAGGTACTTCCAGGATGGCTACTGCAGACGGAGAAAAGGCGTAGAGGAAAGACCTAGATGCATTCGGGTCTCTCTTCGTACATCACATTTCCATACAACCTAAGGCAAAACTTCTCTCATCTTTTACTCGATTACAACAAATGCTATCGTACAATTCCACTAAGCTGCAAGCTTGTTATCGGACAACATCTAATCACTTTTCTCGTTAGACCTTGCAATCTCCTGCGGATCCCCTACCGCTGCGACACCCTTCTGTTGTCCTCGTTGAACATCCACTCCTTCTGGACCCACAGGCCACCCCGAAACAACCTCACCGGTATGTTTATCAATGTATTCAACCGGGCCACATATCCTGTCGACCTTCCACACCCCCAATCCTCGGCTGCCGACAACTCGACTCAAAGTGGGAACAAGTCCATCATCGCCAAAATCCATGTCGTCAAGATTGATGTGCTGGCGGTGTGTGAAGATGTTCGTCATCACCAGCTCTGCGGGTGGCATATTAAAGGCAATTGAAAAACTAAAATTGGACACAGACGGTGTTGTGTTCTCCAAACGCCAGGCGGATAGGGGAGCAACCACAAAAACGTCTGTTTTTTCCTTATGAATCGTCAATCGCTCAATAAGAGAAGGGTTGCAGGTCGGCATGTGTTGCATCAACAAGAAGACGAGCTCGGATTGAGGGAAACCCATCATCGGAACAGTGGAGATGTTGAGACTATTGTTTGTGTAAGGATGACGTGGTTCGGTGCCCAGGAGAAAATTTGGTGGAGGGTAAGTCTTCCACCAAAACACTTCAATGTTGTGTGCATCGGAATGCGTATTCACGATGGACTGGGTGAGAAGAGATGGTATAGAGAGTTGAGTAGGGACGATTCCACCTTGGTGGTAGATCCCCATCAGTATTGCGAGGGAAGAATTGAAGAGTATCCACGTCGTCCAAAAGATCCGCCTCCAGAGAGCGCTGGAAGGTATGCGGACACATGTGAGCAATAGCGGAATCGCCGGTAAGAGAAAGCGTGGTTCTTGGTGTGGGACTTGGCTGAGGAGAAGAGTTCCAGCTGTCGCAGACGCGAGGCGTACATTGCTGAGCATTGTTTTGAGGATCCGTAGATTGAAGGGGTAGGCGGATACAATCAGAAGAATAAGGGCTGGCCCAAGCAGCTGTGGCAGATTGACCAAAAGATGTTGGTAATGTGGGTGTAAGCCGTGCTGAGCCAGATTGCTAGTCCGAGTATTGTACAAGACATTATTAAGAGGTGTTATTACAGGAGCATGACGGACGTGGTCGTACAAAGCTCGAAAGGATCTGGTCGATGCAGCGTCGGAATAGTATGCAGTGTCGATGGCCACGGCTGCCAGAGTCCAGAAGGCGCCAGAAAGAATAAGGGCAAAAAGACAAAAAGGTCTTGTAAACATCAGGGTCCGGCATCAACAGTCTTCAGGCGGAAGGCTTACCTATTCAGAAAATGTGGCAACATTTGAATGCCGGGTATCACGATGAAAGTTGGAAACGTAATTCGGTTGAAGGTGCCGAAGACGACAAGAAAGCCCAGCACGACGCAGGAAGCAATTGCTGATCGTTTCTGTCCCGATCGTCAGTTCCCCTGGCGAATGATAGCTAAGCAGAAGACCTACGTTTTCACCCACGATCCTCTCGATAACCACCAGGCTCCACAGGACCAGCAGCGTCTCGATGGAGTTGGAAAAGGTATGGGTCTGAAATGTCCATGTCACGTACGAAGAGCACACGAGAAGAACTGCTTCTGGACGGTGCCGCGGGGACCGGACCAAATCGTGAACGGCCCAATCTTCTAGCACAAAACTGAGCACAAACATGACCAAGCGCAGTGTGTAGTATATGATGTTCGGGCTGACCAAGCCGTCTTCCTCCTGAGCCCAAATCCATTTCAGCAATGCCATGGGCAAGCCGTAGACCGGCCATAGTGGGAAAACACTGCGGATGGGGCGGTCTGAATCCCACTCCCATGTCTTATGGCTGGGATACGGGAACAGGTAGCCTGACACCGGATGAGTATAGTGCTTCAGAGCGTGAGCGCCAACACATACCAGCAATAGGTTCCGGACCCTGAAAGATCTCGTCAGGGTGGAGGTAGCTCGGACGTAGAGCAAAGTAAACGCGAACAAAAAGCAGAAGGAGGTACACCAGGCGCCACATGCTTGTCGCATTCACCTTGGCTGAGAAGCCCTTGACTCTTTCATTGTCTTGTATGCGTGGGAGCTTCTGCAGATTCTTTTCAAACTCATTCTCAGCTACGAAAAGGTGAATTGTGTCGAAGCGCGTCCGAGGACGCGACTGTCCAGTTGCGATGGGGACGAAGAGGAAGATAGGACAAAGGTAAGGGGTTTGGTGGGAAAGAATATGAGGCGATAACACCGAAGGAATGACAATAACAACAAGGGCGAAGAGGGTCGAGGGAAACAAAGGAATAGTTCGCGTTTGATTGAGAAGGTGAGATTGTCCGTCCGTTTCCAGAGTCTGACCAACTTTCGATTTCGGTGTCGAGTGCAAAAGCGCGATACGGAATTGGGGCAGGTGATGTCAGAAACAGGTCACGTGAGGCAGTGCCGGAACAAGGTCCAACTAGGAGGTATGTTGCAGATGACCGCAGACAGGAAGTGAAGGAAGCCTTGTGATATGAGTGTGGACTGGGTCATCTGTGAACAGAGGCAAACGATTGCTCCGTTTCAATGGGCATGACTCTCTGCATGGCGTTTGACACCGACCCTCAGAACAGGGCAGATTGAGGTGACCCGGACACATGAAGAGGAGCATTGGAGGTCAAATTGAGCAAATGTTCAATTCTCGCTTTCACAGTAGTTCCAGAGTCTCGCAACAGGGAACAATAGATTGTATATCACACAAGCAGCACAATAGGTGAACAACAGCAAGTGACGACGAGGCTGCGGGGGTTTGTAAATAATGTAGCCACTTCTCGAGGCTGCCAAGCGCCACTCAGTCAGTGCCTGAAGGCGTGATGTGCTCTGCGGAGTGAAGGCTTCCTTGAGGTTGTTCAGTCGATTACCAACTGCTGCTGCACTTTCACTGTCTATTCACCGTGACATTATTCTCTGCCGGATTCGCGCATTCTTTGTGCCTGGCTCTCCGAATATTAATCTCTTCTCTTCTTCCATCCTCCCATCCTCCATCTCCATCACCAATCGTCACGGAACAACCTCTACCAACTCTCGATCTCAGTCTTCTACTCAGCGTTCGCAATCATCAATATGACTCCCAAACCACTTACGCTCCAGAGCTCTGATGGAGAAGACATCTTCGTCGGTATGTGTTTGAGGCCCGCCTCGGTGGTGCGCCATGGTGCTGATTCTCCGCAGAGCGCGAAGTTGCCGAACGATCCATCCTGATAAAGAACATGGTCACCGATCTTGGTGAAGAAGCCATGGAAGAACCCATCCCCATTCCCAACGTCAATGCCGCCGTCCTGAAGAAAGTCATCGAATGGTGCCATCACCACAAGCACGACCCCCCCTCCACCAACGAGGACGATTCCGACTCGCGCAAGAAGACTACGGACATTGAGGAGTGGGATCAGAAGTTCATGCAGGTCGATCAAGAAATGCTGTTTGAGATCATTCTGGTATTGCCGATGCCAGCACTCACCCGCAGCTCGTCGCGCTGACTGAAATTTAGGCCGCAAACTATCTTGACATCAAGGCTTTGCTCGACGTTGGGTGTAAGACGGTCGCCAACATGATCAAGGGCAAGTCTCCCGAGGAGATCCGGAAAACATTCAACATCCAGAATGACTTCACACCCGAGGAAGAAGATCAAATTCGACGGGAAAACGAGTGGGCTGAGGAGTAAGTGTCTTTTCCCCCCATGCTCTTCTGGGGTATCTTGGACTGACCCCGATGACAGTCGCTGAAGCGTCTGATGCTACACACTTCAAGCAACGATATTCGGACATGCTCGATGGCGTTTATGGTTCCAGTCAGCATGCATGCACGTGGAGTTCAAATGGGATAGTGATACTGGATGTGGGACAGTTTTACGTGCCTCTCATATGCAGGAGGTTAGCGTTTCACCTTAGACTGCTGCAAAGATGGCACGGTCATAAAAACAAGTTGATGATTGTACCATCCTGCTAGATAGATAGCTGGCTTGCTCGTTGAGACAAGGGGTTCTGTCCAACCCGAGCAAAACATGGCTATTGCTGCATTGTTAACCGCGCACCATCCATACTTCAGCAATGAACAAGATTATTACATACTTTGCATGGAGGACCTGAGGACGACCTACAGCCTAGACGGTGAAACCACAGCAGAACAGTAGAAACAGAGTAATCTGGGTCATTGATTTTTGATTTTGATTTTCGTTGCGCACTAACTAACCACGACAGACGGTACGTACTACGTGGAATGGCCAAGATCCGGGAGAATGACGTGCTTCAGAGCGTGCCATTCTTGCAAAGTACCCTTTTTTTGAATTGATGCTTCGCAAGCATGTTGAGTTGAAAAATAAGGCATTTCCCCTCGAGCGTCCCTGAGCAAGCCAACGCAACCCCTTGATTCAGATCGGAGTGCATGGCATCCTTTCACGTTGCCACTACTTCATCAACAACACAACCTCCTCCCTCGTAGCGGATCGACTCCGTCCGGCGAATCCCGTATGTGAAGCGTTTCTTGAACCGGGATAAGTCGACCGATGGAAAATGGGCGAGTCGTCTAGATTCCGAGTCTAGTCTTGCGCCAGTGCCTCCTCTTGGCGTTGTATCTGCGGAAAGGAACCACAAGTCAGTATTCAGTTCTTGGAAGAATGGTAATCCGGGGGCGATGCGTGTGGTTTTTTGGGGAAAGAGAGAAGATCCATCTCGAGTTCACTCTGAGCGTCGAAACCCCCCTATCTGTGCATGTGTGCTCTTGAAACAATTTATCCATCAAGGGGGGTTGTCAAGATGCTTCTTTCCACCTCAAAAAGATCACAGCGTGGATCAAGCCAGTGAAAAAAGAGAGCCCCCAATGTAGTAAAATTTACGAGCCTGATGCCGCCTGCTCCGAGATGATGTGGGAAAAGTATAGCGTCGGAAGCAAAAAACAACAAGATCGAGGGCAATGGTGTGTATGCAATGCATGCTGGGGGAAGAAGAGTCTAACCTGATGGTGTTGCCGGTTCTCAGACGGATCCATTGAGGGATAGGTCGGTTCTGCTTCTGCGCTTTGGCGAGCTTCTGCTTCGTGCGGAAGGACTTGTGGCTCTGTTCATCACACAAAAGATAATATTGTCAGTCAGTCGGTCATCAGTCACGGTTTGGTCTCTTGAGACGGGGTAGATCCCAACAAGCCCCAAGATCCTTTTTGGTCGATCGTTGTGCGCTTCACACGGCGTTGATCGGAAGGACTTCTGACTGATGGTTGCAGTGGAGGGAGATCTGGGAGGTGCTTCGACGTACCGGCATCTTGACGATTGTCTATGCGATGACGAGACTTGCGGTGGTGGTGTTGTTGTTGGGTTGAAAGGAAAGGTATTGTCTGTTCCCGCGAACAAAACGCCTGCGCCCTAGTGGAGGGCAGGTACAGCGCTTGGGAATTTGCGTGCGTCTTGGCGTTTTGCCAAGAGTGAGCCTTAGCCTTGAGCCTTTGAGCCCGAGCCTGGTCGGTTCGGGTTGCTGACATAACAATGCCTTGGGCCGGGCTGCCTGTACAGTTTGTATGTGTGATATAGCCGTAGCCCGAGAGTCAACCGCCCGAGCCGATCCCGCAGTCTCTTGCGCTTATAGGAGGAGCGTCAAGTGCATGCTTCCGAGGCTCAACTAACTAACAATTTACGAGTAGAGGGCGCCTAATAACGGTACTCGACTGCACTCCGACTTCGCCCTGAGCATACCCCAAACGGTTTCTGTACTTTCCAGCACCAGTGTTGCTCCCACCCAAGTTTCTAGCTTTGCCTTTTATTGCCTCCTTGCAGTGGTGTCTCGTCGGAGCAAGGAACCCTCTTCGACGTTCGGATCGCATTGGGCCTCAGGTTGCAGAGAAACATGTCGTCGAAGCTGAGGATCCTCGTGCCCGTCAAGCGGGTCATTGACTATGCTGTACGTTTTTATTACTACCGTACTCACCATTGTACTTGCACGACACAACCTCATACTCCGCCCGGTGAACTTCAAAATACATTCTATCGAACAAATCCTGCCTAGGTCTGGGATCTGAGCTAACATGCGTGTTCTTCACCACAGGTCAAGCCACGAGTAAAGTCGGACCGGACGGGGGTCGAAACGGCCAACGTCAAACACTCGCTCAACCCGTTTGACGAACTCTCGATCGAAGAAGCGGTGCGCCTGCGAGAGCGCAAAGTTGCCGTCGACGACATCCTGGCCGTGTCGGCGGGCCCTGCGAAATGCGCAGACACGCTCCGGACCGCCATGGCCATGGGTGCGGACCGCAGCATCCACGTCGACGTGCCCGAGGACAAGCCGCTGGAACCGCTGGGCGTGGCCAAGCTGCTCAAGGCCATCGCGGAAAAGGAACAGAGTAACCTCATCTTCGTGGGGAAGCAGGCCATCGACGACGACGCCGGCCAGACGGGACAGATGCTCGCGGGGCTCCTGAACTGGCCGCAGGCCACGCAGGCGAGCAAGGTCGAGATCACCGGAGAGGGCGAGGTCACCGTCACCAAGGAGGTCGACGGTGGCGTCGAGACGCTTAAGGCGAAGCTGCCCATGGTCATCACGACGGATCTGAGGCTCAACGAGCCCCGCTACGCCAGTCTGCCGAACATCATGAAGGCCAAGAAGAAGAAGCTCGAGAAGAAGACCCTGGCCGACTATGGCGTCGACGCCACCCCGCGCTTGAAGACCGTCAAGGTCGAAGAACCGCCTGCGAGACAAGGCGGCGGCAAGGTCGACGACGTCGACGGTATGATTAATAAGTTGAAGGAGCTGGGCGCAATATAGATGCTGTACACAATAAAAAAAACAAACGAAAAACGAAAACCAAAAGCAAACAGCTCCTTCTTTCTTCAAAAGAGAAAAACAACAACAACCACATGAGCTGTAATTTACCTTGTCTCGTCGCATCCGACCAACATCGATGATTGTGGATGGGGGTCCCTTGGTTCCTAAGCTGGCTGGCTGCTGGATGAATCCACGTACCCAGTCAGCTACAAAAATAGCTCCGTTTCCAACCCAAATACACCCATATATGTGTGTGTAGATAGTATGAATGTCTCATGAGAAAAAAATGCATTGACCAGGTTCAGGTATTGATGATCCTCGTTACTAGAGTCTACTACTTGGAACTTTGAGCTGGTAGTAACCCACTGTTGGTACGGACAACACGCCGAAACCCTGAGACCATCATTCCCCAGTCCACGCCTTTTCTTTTGAAAGCCATGTATGCATGCCTGATGCATTCCATCCCTCCGTTTCTGATTGAGATTAGCTCGGTTTATGAGTCTTTCCCATTGACCAAACATGACGGGGAAAAAGTAACTCCATTCGCTATGCTATGCTGGATAACCCGGTGACAAAAGCACACCCATCTCCCTCCAGTTCCCTCATCAACCAGCTGTAACAAGTGCTAGTTGCGGTGTTCGAGTCCAGTTGTTTTTGTTTGTTTTTGTGTGTATTGAGGGTAAGACAGTTCGAGTAATCACAAGGTGCCAAAGTAGAGAAAAAGGGTTGAGTATGTGTCCTCGACATCTCGAGGCTTGAATGACGCTTCACACAGTACCGGCGATGGTCAGATCTCGAATCTCCGAAAGAACCTGTTCGACACGGTTGTCCAGGTCTCCACGGGCGTATTGATCTCGAGTATCAGGATCCAAGTATTGCTGAACTTGCGCCATACGACTATATGCTTCGGCGCAGAATCTGAGTTGGATCTTGACAAGCGCTTCAAAACTGGGATCGAGGTAAGGTACACGCAGGTCGATGAGTTGGGGTAATTCGGTAAAAAGTTGTTCGTTGAGTTGCTCGTAAGCTTGCTTGGCCATTTCGGCTTCTCTTTCTGCTCGTGGCAGTTTTGTCACATCTTTGTCTGGCTTTTCCACCAGTTTCTTGACTTTGGCACGTATTGCGTCGTAGTCGAGGAGTTTGTTGTTGCGTTTTTTGATACATTCGTTGATGTCGGGGAAGTAGGCGCAGAAGCGAGAAATTGGTTCGAGGACTGTGGTCCTTGAAGGCCAAAATGTCAGTATGTCACAGAACTTAGAAGGCCTCGTGCGGAAGATACCGGTATGGTCCGTCAAGAGCTTTGATTGTTTCCGCGTCCAAATCTTCGACGGCCTGCTTGTATGATCGCGAAACTCCATCTTTTGTACCAGCGTCGCCGTAAAATGCGTCGATCGTCTCGGCAATTCTCATTTGTGATGCCGTCATTGCTGTAGCGCACCATTGTCAGTGTCTAGACGGCGGCTTCGGATTGCCGTCATTCCAATCTTACCTCGCAGGCTGTCCAGATATCCCTTCGCTTCTTTCTGCAGTCGGTTCGCTGCCGCTTCCATCGTTCTGTATCGTCTGTTGCCTGCGTCAGCCATAGACGCTCTGAACTCACATCAGTCAAGATGCGCTTACCTTTCTTCGACTTCGTAGTCTCGATCGTTTGTTCTTTCGACGTGTCCTGATAGACATTGTTAGATTGAATTTCAGTGGACTTTCAGCTCAACCTCACCCGTCTTCATCATGACCTGGGTCGTTGCCCGGTTCACGTTCTTCTTGAACCCCGCCCACGACATATTGAGGCTTGCTTCGTCGTCTGATGTAGTTGTCCAGGTGTGATTGGAAACGAAGCTGGAACTCGAAAACGGTTTCCTTTGCCGCGGGTCCTTCGTCGAGGATGTCGAGGACTGGTCTCAAGTTGGGCATGTCCTCCCGGAATTCATGCAACTTGTCCCACATGGAGGCCGTCCAGGCAGCCAAGTCTTCACGTGACTCATTCATGGTGACGTGTTGCGCTAAGAGAGGAATGTTTAGCGAAGCGGCGCTAGTGAGAGAAGGTTTAGCGAGCCCCCCCTGTGAGGAAGGCGGTGAGCCACGACCCAGCGATTCTGCCGCACCTCAATTGACTACATGTCTCGCCGGGGCTGCTATTGTCGTCCACCATGCTTATTGTCATTGTATCTCAGGCCAGTGCATCACAGGAAATCCCCCGTGACAAACGAAACAGTGTTGTGACTTGCTATTGATGTCGGCCCTATGCTATACAACACCAATCTAGAGAAGGTTGTCCACCACTTCTTTTCAAGCCTTATTGTTCTCTACAATTGCCTCCAATAGCAGCCTGATAGACGCCCATGGAGACTCACCTTTTCCGTATGGGAGGTGACAGTATTGGTTGACAACAGGAGCTCAATCAGTCTGACTGTGGCTCCACAGACAATGAGAGCGTCTGCACCCGTTGATATCAATGAACCGCTTATAGCCATAGCCTGGTATTGCAGAGGGGATTCGCGACGGTAGGAGACTGAAGCACAGCGTATATGCAGCAGAAAGGGTATCACACCGTGCCAACAGGCCCTTGTGCAGGACTTTACAGCCTCCCGTAGTAGCTGCACCACTGGTCTTTCTCGAACCTGTAGTTCGACACACTTTCCTTGAGCTCTCCGTTCAGCGCTAGAGTCAAATCTTACAGAATACGGCCAATTGGCTCTTCAGTCAGATTCATCACCCAGAACCTCCTTACATACGAGGCACTTGTCCGTATCTACCTTGTTCATGATTATAGTATGTCTGTTACTTAGTTCTTTATTCATGAAGAGGCCTTGTTGCCTCTATACAAACATCTCACATTTCGCACCTAGGATGAATGGGAGGCTTTCAAATCAGTTACATAATGATCCAGAACTTTGAGTCCTTGGATACCCTAAACTAAGTTCACCAGAAAACCTGGGCTGTTGTAAAGCTACAAAAAGCATAATGATATGATCACCCCCCGAAAGATTCAAAGTCGCCCAGAAAGACCTTTCCGTGTGCGTAGCGTGCACCACCTTTTGCTGCAGTTGCTGATGGGCAGGGTCAATATATCGAACCAGTGCTCAGTCACTACCTCCCCAGGAACTTTTGGTAAACTGAATCACTTTGTGTTGACTCGAGTAATGACAACGGCCGCAGATCGAGAAGTTCTCGTGAAATCCGAAAGCAGGGGCTAAACATAAAATCAAGATTGACGCAAAGGGAACTCGTGAGACTCTTGGTGACTGACTGGAACAGGAACGGTACTGAGGTTGTTGTCGGAGTTCAAAATATAACAGATGTTGAAGCAATGAAGATGACGCGAAACAGAAAATGACGACGTCATGAGTGCGGCATCTTGGAGAGGAAGCGAATAGAAACAATTCGTGAAGACTGAACGTATCGCTCCCTACATAGTTTCCCATCTTGAACTATAAGGCGTCCGAAATTCGTAAGGTAGCAGGAGATACCTGCTACAAAATGATGCGGTGAAGAGCATCCTATATTGTTGAGGAACAATGTCGACGTTGGTTGAGACAGGAGATAGGGGGCGAATAACAATATTGGAGCTTGCAGTAAGTCGTCCCAGACGTACAAGAAGTTCAAGGCTGATGCGCATAGAAGTTCGTGGAGGTCATATCAAGAGGCTGCGCCACGCCTTGCTGATACATCCCTGTGACACTCATTGACAACGAATCTTGTGGATTGTCGTGAAATTCATGGTACTGCAACGTGTCCGTCAAAAGAATGCCGCCACCGGCGAGTCTGCTGTCCATCTCCTGCGCAGCCTGCCCGAAATATGCGAGTGCTGATTCAGGAGCACCTGCCATCACATGTGGATGAAAACCAAACACGCGGTCAGGAGGTTCGGGTCCCATATTTGGCATCATCCCCATCCATTGCTGCATACCCAGCGGCTGATGGCATGTTCGAATGTATGGCATCATATGCATCATATCCATAGCCGGCGACTGAACCTTGTGCTCTTGCTCGCAGTCTTTGGTGGGCAGAGACTGTGCCATTACCGGTGCTGATTGTGAGTCGTCTATTGTGTTGACTCTATGATCTTCTGTCATTTGGGCCTTTAGCAGGTCCTCCCGTTGACACCCAGGCTTACGCATGGCAGAAGGTGAACGGTATGGAAGCTCCTGAACCATCCGTCTGCCGATCGACGCGGATGGCTTTGACGAACGATGGACGCTAGATCGATGTGTCGATGAGGACTCAGTAACCACTGTATCTCGCTTCCGATATTTGGGCGGCTTGCTCTCGAAATGAATCTGGTCAAGAGGAGAATCGTGTGTAGATGAGATGGGTGTAAAGACACCATCACAATTGAGTTGTTGCGTTTCTTCCTCTGACCCATCCAATGACTCTGTCTGTAGAGCCGTACCCTGCAACAAAAAGCTTCGCTCAGGATCCTCGCTATCGACCTCGGCATATGACGATCTGGCAGTGTGCGCATAGTTATTGAGAAAGACTAATGCGTCGCCGTCTGAACTTGTTAGACCAGTATCCGGCACGAGATTGTCGCTTGGACTCACCTATCTCACCAGCTTCATACTGTTCCATCAGATCTCGAGCTCTACATACTTGCTCGATAATATCCCAAACACCCTCCTTCAAATCGGGCTTTCGGGAATCGAGGCAATCTAGGAGATCGGCAGACGTCACAAATTGTGCATTGTGCGGGTCCGGCGGGTTTGTGATAACCTCGAGTGGAGTGGAAGTGAGCAGATGAACTAACAGACTTGTTCGATCTATCGTCAATTAGCCGTAAAGCTTGTGTGTGATGATGATGATGAAGGAACCTCACCGTCACGGCCTATGTGATCGGGCTCCTTGTGAGGAACACCTTATACAGAGTCAAACAAGGTAACTTGAACTTATTGTCAACCAAGAGAACTTACTAGTAGGCCAGTAAGGCGGTCGAGTGCGCTCAGGGTTCCGTTCCTCACTTCGGGGTACGCCACCGTTGTAAGGGTGGGTTGATTGCTGGTCTCATCAACATGGACGTCTGACTAAAGTCGAAAAATCCAGATGAAGCTCACCTTTCTAGGATGAATGCGCTTTATCCACATTTTGGCAATGATCCGGCATGCGACTTGCTGCATGGCCACGAATGCCTCCTTGAACCAGCGTTGAAGTTGATCATGATCGTCTACTCGGATTTGAAGTGCACGGCCTTCATTGACAACTCTCAGCTTGCGCTCACCCCTCTGACCTGTGTTATCGACTGCTTCTCTGCTGTCGATAGTGCTGGCGCGATGACGCTTCATAGGTCGCTGGAAAGGATATGTTATGGAAGCGGCGGCCAAATCATTAACTCGGTCACGTATGGGCTTCTTTCCTTTCCACCGCCGGGTGCTCCATGAATGTGGAAATCCTATATCCGTTAGCCTGTGAATAAAATATTTGTGGTACGCATACGCGGAGAGGCGCGGAGGGATGTTCCGTCCAGGTAATGCGAAAAGTTATCGACTGCATCACCCAAGATTGCAATACTATCCTCCCTCAAGTCTGTAGAAGCTATGATCTCTGGAAACCCACATTCGCCTGGGACAAGGGCTATGAAAGTCTCACAGCCTTCTACAAGCTTTTTGATCTGATTCTGAAACAAATTAGCTCAGACACTGTGGAGCACTTTCGGTTCGCGAGCCTACAAGGACATATCTCTGCTTAGCTTCCTTGGTGAGTCTAGAGAGCTCTGAATGCAAAGCAAACTCTTCCATCTTGGGTGGCATGAGGTCGGAGGATGGTGTGGCGTTTGTTTCAGCGGCCATTATGTGCTGGGAAAGTAATGCCCATACCCGAATGAGGCAAAATGGGCCAGAAGCTCAGACTAACTGGAATTAACTCGAAGCGACTTCCTTTTATACCAGCTGGCACGTCCTTGCGAAGGAGATAGGAGGCGGAAACTGGAAGACCAGAAAACTGCTAGGATCAATATTAGCGCTTATGATACCATCGGCTGCAGAAGTGCAATGGGAGAGGTGAGTATTGATCTCCTCAGCAGGGGACTAGAGCAGATGGTATCAGAGATGCTTGAGACTCTGACAAGTAGGCAGGCAACGCCCCGGCCACGGGAAACAGGCCAACGGCAAAAAGAGGAGGAGGCATTAATGTCAAGCTAGGTCCCTTTTGGCCCAGAGTGTATGCAGCTATCAACATCGGCCTCAAGGTTAGGGTCGTGTGTTAGCTCCAAGACTTACCCCCGCTGGTACTGGTCGCATCGAGAGCTCTACGGACGTTCATCCGCAGATCCGAAGGCTCAAAGATGATGGCCTCAGGAAAATGCGTTTGGCACGTGGATGTTGTGAGAATGAGACTGGTTGGCACTGACCTTTCTTTGACTAGTCTGAATGGATATATTGTTGACCGTGAGGCAGCGTCTCCGGACTTCGCCTATCGCAGGTGCAATGGCGGTCTCTGTAGTCAAGGCCAATGTTCAAGACTGCAGGTCATGATCCACTTATGATGCCAACAACAAGGGAAAATATGACCAAGCCCAAAATGACCAAAGCAAAGACGAAGCCGACCGGTTGTAATAGTTGAATAGCCTTGACTCTCTAACCAGCCATTTTGCAGCAGATAGCTCTGCCTGGGGAGCTCTTGAGTTATTGGTGAAAGTTGGCGAGGACAGACGGGCTCTGCCTACCCTTGCAATTAGGTATACTTTGGACTTCGTGAGGCTAGGCTTGAATGAAACTTGAGGTTTCCAATGAGTGCTGATAGCGACAAGTCGAGGGTAGTTTTCGATGGCACTCGCCGAGGTCGATCGTCTCCTGGTCGACTAGGCTGTACCTTGAGAAGGCGTTTATGCAATAGCGTGGGGTCAAACTGTTTAGATGAGGTACGCGGGAAAGTAGAGAAGAAGAAGAAGGAGAAGTAAGTCTCTCTGACGGCCCTCAGGAGGAAGTATATGAGGTTGCCAATTGGACGGCAACACATAGCCAAACAATATGACGAACCGAATGGTGTGGTGACATGGGCATCGACTCTTCAACCAAATGTATGCAATTGATCACCTTGCTCAGCTTTTGGGGCCACTAGCACCCACAGTGACAGACAGTGTTAGGTTGTGTCGCAGTCATCAAGGAGCTTTAGTTGGTCCCTCGGGGTTGCTCAGTGGCTTGACATTCCGGAGGAGGCGTCGATCTGAGCTCTGGTAGCACCAGCTTCGGGGAAGGCTCCTGTGTTCATGGAGCCAGTCAAGAACTGGATTCTGGAGTGAGCTGAGTTCCTAGAGGACTGTTCGTGTCCAGACCGGTGCTTACGTTCCTGTTGCGCTTGTCCTGGCGCATGCTGCGAATGCGATGCTCGAGATCCCGGGCTTGATAGAAGGACTGCACCGGAAAGGATGCCGATCGGCGTACTGGACAAGCCTGCAGACAGGTGAATCAAACAGCGAGATACCAATCATCATGCTCCAAGAGGGGGTTCCTTCCGGGGAAGAAGTATGCAGCGAAAGCCATGTCGCTAGCCAGCGGCTTGTGCGGCGGAAGGGAGGCCACTCTCATCCAAGCCCCTGTTGCCTTCCGCCTTGTGCCACTATCCTACTTGTGGAGAGCGTCATGATACGACTGGCGCGAGTTAATGGCCCTCTGGTGGAAGCAAGTAAGCTGTTGATTCAATGCCACGGCTGGATTTTTATTCCTCAGTATTGCTGCTACCGTCACTTCGTTGCAGAAGCTTCAGGGCTGGAACTGTGTTCCCAGTGGGGATCCCTTGTCGACGAGCTCGCCAAGATAATCGGGACAACACAGGTCCTTTGGAATCCAGGAGCAAGAGTAGGGCTACATGGGAGACGACCTTATGTGGTCGTGAAACCGCCTTGATACGTTTCCGGCTCGAGTTTCCCCCTGACAGTTGTGATGGCCGTCACTACAATATTTTTTGCACGAATCGCATGCTCGTCGAATATGAGGGGATAAACCTGCATGGGTTGGCCTTCCTTCACACTCTGGACAGAAGTTTACAGGGGTCGAGGCCGAATTCTGGTTGCATCCAATATCGAAGCAAACACGGATGAGCGAGACGTGCGGATTGAATTTGCTCGGCCTCCCAATCTGGCTTACCCCTTTGCGGGACGCTAGGCCCCGTGCACATCTCAATCCTTCGATTCGGACCGTGTCCAACTGGATCATGTACAGGGCTGGTGCCCTCACAACTGCAGCCAGTTCTGGGCGTAGCGAGAGCTGTCCCGCTTAAGACCGGCTCTGTAAACAGCAATCGAATCGGAGCTGGATTCCCTCAGCTGCCAGCTTCCCAGTAGACCTCTTTGCCGCCCTTTGAGCCTAGATGGGGGCCTTGTCACATTGTGGACTCCACGGATCGGATTCGGGAATCCGATCTTCGTTCTTGCAAGATCCTGGTAGTAGACAAGGGATGTCTTGCCCAGAACGCGGTGCAGATTTCAAGACCGGCTTGAGCAAAGCAGACCAGCCCTCGTTTCATTTCTCAACGTTCGTCTAAAGCTAGACACAGACTTTGAGATGTGAATAGCTACTCCATAAACATGGGCCGTTCTGGGACAGCCTCTCCCACACCTACAACATCAAGTTTGGGGCTTGTTCGCCTCCTAGTGTGGGTCTTGTCGCCACTGTTTGTTTGCTCGATTCTCACGGTGTACAGGCTGGGTTCTGCCATCGAATGATGTCTCCTGGAGCCGTGGCATATCGAAGAAGCCAGTAGCGTCTCCACCGAGCTAATGCATGAAGGCGAGCCCCTTCTGCAAATCGATGCGCAGCTTTGCGGCTATCGCACGGTCGGCTGCTGCAAGTCGAGAGGAAGATCGATCCGTCGTTGAGAATGCATCCATCGCATCCTGCTTAAAGATGAAGACGACCGGATCCCAGCGAATCTCTCAACGACAGTAGAGAGGTCGGCCGTATCTCGAGGACCTCGCCGGACAAGGCTAGTAGCGATGTCAAGGATGATGTTGGGGCATTCCGCCGTCTTAGAGGGTGCAGATGCGATACAGCCATAGCCAGCACTCCCTCCGCAACACCAAAACTCGGCATCTAGGGTGGAGATTGTCACGTAGGACAGGGTCACAAGCCTCCCGCCCTTCTCATTCAGACTAGGACCCGCGATGCCCAGGCTTATGCACCGTACTCTGTGCAATGAGGCCACCTCTACCTTTGCGACTAGGGATGCATTCCGGTCAAGCGAACAGCACGAGAGAGAGGTGAGCCTGCGTAAGCTAGCTGGGATCAGCATTCGGCAACCGATTTCCGATGTAGAAGGCAGTGAAAATCCGTCTTTTCCACTGCGGCCCTACCTTTTGTCTTTGGTCAGTTTGGGATCAGCTCGCACCTCGTCAGCACAAGCCTGCAATTTGAGAAGGCTGCGCCCGCACGGTTTCACGGTGCAACCGACATGTGAATCATGCGTGTATGCGACAAGTAACAGTTACAACCGCGATGGAGCCGAGGAGATCTCTCCCCAAGGTATATGTACCAACACGTCGGATCACAAGTGTCCAGCTGTTGAAGGAGCTCTGGTTGGACATAGACATCCCGTACCACCCACCACTTCCGACACGTTCGAATACGCAATGTGTTTGCCGAGAAGTGACATCCCAATGGATGCCAAAGAAGTCGAAACTACAATTCTCACTGTCCCAGATCTTCTTGTAGCAGCCGCAAGTCTGCCTTCAGGAGGTCCTCGATGGGGCGTCGCACGAACGCCGAAGTTCTCAGAGCCATGAGCGCGAGTTCGACTGCATTCAGACAGCGTTGACGAAGTATCTGGTAACAACCGGGAGGAATCTGTGCTCCTCTCTTTTCGTTCAGCCTGTTCGACCACGTCTCCGGACCCATGGTACAAGGGCGTCTGTCCGAGAATCATATGGACCCTCTCGACTATGGTCGGGCGGTCGGCCGCAAGAGTCTTCAACGTCTTGAATACATCCTAGCATTCAACCAGCTCCCCGGCCTCAACGAAAATGGATGATACTTTCGCCATCGGGTTCCGGTTCTAACCAGTGCACAAGATACAATTGTTGGGTCTGCCGGGTCCCATCCGACAATTTGGCATCCATGCATCTGCTTTATCCTCGAGAGACCTTCGTTCCCTCAATACGTGTATGTGCTGCTTTTGAGACTAGGAGCTAAATATCAACCGATGATTAAGAGAGAAGAGTTTACTGACGAGTGTCATTATGACAACAGATTGATCGAACTATTTTTTCGCCCAACGGGCTTCCTCGTCCAGTGATTACAAATGCTGTTTTGATACGGGAGTCAAAACCCATGCCGCATTATTCATCAGGACATCAAGAGGATGTTGCTACTATTACTTCGATGAACCGAGCGTTTCTGCGCTACAACGGCTGCATCGGGTTCTGAGGCTCCCGGAATAGGTCATAGAGTTCACAATGAGGTAATCGTAATCCTAATGCGCTCGATCTTATGCTTTTCCCTACCCGGTGTTGTTGTGAGCTCGAGCGCGGCTACTGAGCAGGCCAGAAAACTCCACAATTGGTTGTTCGCGAATTCGCTTCGGTTCCAATCAACTCTCAAAACTATCAAGTAGTCCGGCTTCACGGACAAGCTCGTAGAAAAGACCTCTCTTCTTAATCAGCTCTTTTGGTGTGTCAAACTCGACAGCTCGACCCTGCTCCAAGACGACGACTTTATCGGAGTCGATAATAGTATTTATACGGTGTGCGATTGTGATGATGGTGCGGTTATCGAAGACATTGCTGCGAAGTGTGGCTTGAACCATCCGATCGGTGGCGACGTCTATGCCCGCTGTAGCTTCGTCAAGAACCAGGATGTTGCTGGGGGTCAGTAAGGCGCGGGCCAGAGATACAAGTTGACGTTGCCCATGGCTCAAATTAGAACCTAAAATTTCCAAGAGTCAGCATCTTCAGCAACAGAGGGAGCAAAAAAGAGAAGTCCGAGACATGGTGGGATATTCGCTTACCGCCTTCATGGACCGCTGCATCCAATTGACCAGGAAGCTCCGAGACGTAGTCCTTCAGCCGAGCATGCTCAAGTACACTCCATAGTTCGGTATCATCGTGCACATGGCGGGGGTCCAAGTTGTCACGAATAGTCCCTTCAAAGAGGGCTGCATCTTGTGGTATGATTGCCAGGCGTCTTCGCAAGTCCAATAGCCCAATTGTTGACGTATTAAGCCCATCAATGCTGTTAAATATGAGTAAGTTAAATGGCGTTGGTTGTACGGTACAACTCCTCGAGAGGTTCAACATACCTTATATTACCCGATGTAGGTTCAATTATACGAAATAGTGCAAGTGTCAGAGAACTTTTTCCAGCTCCTGTTCGACCTACGACGCCGACCTTTTCTCGGGCTTTGATGCTCAGATTGATGTTCTTCAAAACTGGGTCCAAACCTTCCCGATACTTTGTCGTGTAATCATTGAAGGTGATTTGACCATGAGCTGGCCAACCGATACTGGGACGACTCTTGAACAAGACCTCGGGGGCTTCGCTAGGCAGTTCGGCGTACTCAAGCACACGCTCCACAGAAACGATGTTGGTCTCGACTTCCACGGTTTGGCGCACAATCCAGTTCAAAGATTGCGTAATCTGCAAGGCATATGACATCTACGACGATTAGCGTACAGGTTGTTAAAAGAAAGAACCGGTTCATGATCACATACCGCAAGACCGACCATGCCTGCCGTCAATCCACTGCCAGTTGTCACGGAAATTATAGCGAAAACAGCAGCCGCGAGGATGATGACAGAGCCAATGAACTCTAAGCGGACTGCCAACCACCTATTGGCACTTATTGAAGGGAAATAGGCTCGGAGATTGGCATCCATCCGCCATTCGTTCTCTTGAATGAACCTATTCGACTGTCGATAAGCACGAATGGTTGAAACGCCACCCAGTGATTCCTGGAAATGTGCGTAAATGGGGCTGCGACTGACGCTGTCAAGCCTTTTCAATTCTCGAGAAGTCCTGAGATAATATCTCTGGTAGACAAGGTACACGGCGCCCAGAGGAATGACAAGGACTAGGAAGAGGGGCGTCGAGGCTGCAATGACACCAATGGTAAACAATGCCCGGCTGGCGTTGACGAAAAGCTTGTCACGTCAGTTCATGGCCCAGTTAAAGTGTTGAAATGCTTACCATATTGAATGTTCGAGCGATGACTTCGTCTACCCGGTAAATATCGGAACTGAACCTGTTGAGTACTCTGCCTATCGGGGTAGTATCGAAGAAGCTCATCGGAGAGCGAAATATGGCATAAGCCATTCGGTCATGAAGTTTTCTTGAAGCCTGCAGGTGTGAGACATAGTTTCTCGCCAAGTGAAAGATAGCGTACCTCTATCGAGCAGAAGATCCAGAGAAGGAGAGTCTGTAAGCTGTGAGCATTTGCAATGGTCAGCAAAGTAAGGTACACACCTGAACAACGACCAGGGCTGAGCCTCCTATACCGAGTGCAAAGTAGATACCAATATACTTTCCCACTGACGGGTTAGCGCCAAAAAGCTCATTGATCTCAGACCAGCGCTTCAACCAAAAGTTGCCGGCGACCTGGACTGTCTGAGCTGCAAGAAGGGCGAAGAAGTAGAAGCACACTGCGACCAGGTTGCTCTCCTTCGCATAGCTTGTATACACTGACCACTTGACCTTGCCCTGTTCCGAAGTTTCCTTGGTTTGTTTAGATTTGAGACCGGCCTCTTCGTCGGTTACATGGCCCATTGGACCATGGAAACTAGCAGTTGATGCACGTCGCAATGTATTAAAGCTTGTTTTGCGCGCCGTAAATGCACCAGCACGAATGGGTTCTAGACCACCGATCTCTTGGCGTGCTTCGTCGGCTTCTTCGGAATCCAGCTCATCTTGCACTCCATTAGCCACGATGGTTGCAGACTCATCTGATTCCATTCCTTCAATGCTAGGGCTCCGTTCGCCTTCCGATTCTTGATCCTCATCGCTCGTGGATGTCTTAATCATACTGGCAACATCTCCTCTCATTGCCATCAATTGCCGATATGTGCCCTTCTCGGAAATCGCGCCTTCACGGAGGAAGTACATATAGTCAGCCTCTTTGAGGACAGGAATGGAGTTTGTCGCTAGAATTCTAGTCTTGCCATTCAGCAGGCCATTTGGGCCGAGAACATTGTTGATCAAATGCCGCCCAACATGAGCATCGACGGCTGACAGGACATCGTCTAGGATATAGACATCGGCTCTGGCATACACCGCTCGTGCTAATGCCAATCGAGCCTTCTGACCCCCAGACAATGAGATTCCCCGCTCCCCTACTTCGGTTTGATCGCTGTCGGGTAGCTGTTTGAAGTCGGCGATAAGAGCACATGCGTGGACAGTCTGATTGTAGAAGTGAGGATCCCACCTGTGGCCGAAGGTTATGTTGTCCTTCACGCTTGCATTCATGATCCATGCTGATTGTGCAGCATAGGCAATGCGGCCTCGGACGACTGTTTCGCCACTAATTTTCCATAGGTCTCCCAGGAGTGCTTGCAAGAGCGACGATTTGCCGGCTCCGACACGTCCAACCACACATGTAAGTTCTCCCTTATTGGCATTGAAATTGATATTCCGCAAAACAGTTCTGTCCTCGTTTTTGTTCCATGTGAAACTGGCCTCTGAAATGGAGACTGAGGATTCTCCGGATCGTTTTGGTGGTTCGTCAATGAACCTGACTGCATCTTCCTGTAGCTCGTCAGCGGTGAAGAAATCTGTCAATCTCTTCACGGCCACAGTCGCCTCGATGATGCTAGTTATCACCATTGGCAAGACAGTGAGCGGGAAAGTCAGCAGGTTGAATAGTGTCAATGCCGGAAATACTAGCTCCGTGGTGAGAGGCCTGTTATTGACCAGTACGAAGACGGCGAATGTCGAACACGAGACGAAGAAGGGCGTTGATGACCACGTGAAAGTTGAGAAAGCCTGAGCGGCTCCGATTTTCCGAAGATTGTTCAACTCCAGATCATTGCGCACGTGGCTTAGCTTTTCCATGAAGGCTGAGCCCCAAGCGTATAGCTTGATGCTTTTCATGTTGTTCAGAATTTCGGTCATCAAACGAGAACGTCTGTCTTTATATTTCATCTGTGACAGCTGAAGCTTCTTCATGAATCTGGCAATGAAACCGTTGACCGGAATCATGATGATCATTGCGGCAACGCCTGCAAAGCAAGATACCCCAACCAGTTTGTAAAGAGACACCATGCAGAGAGTGATCTGGAACGGTGCCGACCAAAGCTGTTGGCCCCATTGCGCCAGATCAGCGAGGCGTTGCTGGTCGACACTCATGTAAGTAACGATGTCGCCGGTGGATTTGGTCGCACGGGACTCATTTGACAAACGAAGGGATTTGGCGTATATCATTGCAGTCAAAGATGATTTGATTCTCATACCAGTCTCAAAAGCCCGCTGAAAGTATTGATGGAGTGCAGCAGTTTGGCAAATTGAGGTTGCAAACATGGCCAGTGCAATGGCAATGCCACGGATTGCTGGTTCTCGTTCTCGTCCGGGACGGTAAGAATCCACGAAACGAATGAGAAGTCGAAGTAGTTGAGGCTGGACGAATAAAAGCGCATCGCTGATGGTCTTGATGAAGGCTCCACGGATGTAGGGTCCTCCAAATGCCCTGGCTAAGGCTATCCACAAATTGGGTTTCTTCTTTTCGAGTTCAACTTCCCATGCCTGCTGCAATAAATCGCCCGTGACCTTGGTACTGTCCCGCGGGCGTAGATTCCACAAATCATCCTGGGTCAAGTAATTTTCATAACCAAACTTCATCAGTGGGGTCATCCAACTGAAGGTCAGGACTGAGAAAACATCGGCATATTCGTAAGGGCATTCGTCCTCAGCTCCCAAGGCGTCATATGCGCTTTGCTTCTTCGGCACAAAGTACTCCAACACAAACTCCAATATTGCGAGACCAAAGCTGACATTGAAGGCGATGAAGTATGGGAGTTGGCTCCTCTCGGCGCCGCGAGCAACTAGGGAACGCAGTTTGACTGCATACGCCAAAATGAAAAAGACCCAGTAGAATAATACGACGCCATTTGGGTTTCTCGACCTCCAATGCTCATGGTATTGTATAGAGAATATTATAAGGAGTGAGGTAATTGTAGCGACGGATGTGTAAAATCTTATATCCTGGTACCATATTCCCGGCAGTTCGTGTATTTGGAAGACAAGTTGGAGGACGGTCGAGAGGACCACGCCAGTAAGTACGACTCTGCGACACCGAGGTTAGCATAGACACCCGAGATGCAAATATACTAGACTTACAGCTTGGCGTAGAAGTGCCAGTTCTTGGGGACATCTTGAGCTACCCGTTTCTTGAGTATGTACCATAGCGCCCCAACACCGAACAGCGCCCCCCCGATGGCAACACCGAGGACCCAAACGTCAAGAAAGCAAGGTGTAAGATCCCATCGCAACGAGCTGACCGGACCCCAGCCTTCTGAATCACCACATAGAGGCTGTCGTGAGAGAGCCTTTGGAAGAGGGAAATACGACGGACTTTCGCCGCCGGTAGCAGTCAGTACAGACTGCTCTTGAAGAAAGCCCCTCATCTACTGTAGCCAACACTGCGCAAGGGGTGAGAGTGGCAGAATCGGCGGTTGGGCAGTAGCAAGTTGGAGGATGAAGGAGATCGAATGAAGGAGATTCTCACACCCAAATGCAGACGCAGGCAAAAAGCCTCGAAGAGGTCAATGACCTGCAGGCGAGAAGATGATGCGCATTGGCTTAGTCACCAATGCCCGGCGATTCGGACTTAAGCATGTTGATTGTATGTGGGGAACCCCGGAACAACAATAATCCGCTGACCAACCAGCGTCTGCGGATATCTGCGTATTCCCTAAGTGGTAGGCATATGTTTGCTTGCTTCTTGGAGCGAGGGCGGGCAATATATGATAAACACACGGTGTATGCACATGATCATGTTGAAAGAAATGCATGTGTAGCCGTTTCACGGTCGGCGGTCTTGCAAGAAGACCGCGACTTCAGCTAGAGGCCTTATCCACGCACTCTTCGTTGGCAACTACAAGGTAATTGCTAGCCATTGCTTTGCTTACAATATGGGTACTACATTGCAAGGCGGCTCAAGCATGCGTATCCGCACGGATTCCATGTGCATTGTAACTTTGTGCTCACACGCGTGACACCAGTCAGACCCACCGGTGCAATCCCACATCTGTTCAGAGCATCAGGCTGAGGACTCGGCTCTGTGGTTCTCCGCCAAGGTTAGGCAATATTGGACCCTGAATACCGGCAAGGGGCTTTTACCCACTGGACCCTGTCCGGGCGAGTCCGTTCAGCCTCATTCCCAGCCAAAAGCCAGGCCCATCATTTTTAGATTCACAGCCCGTCAATGCCCGTTGCTCCGACCAAGTTCCCCCAACATTGCAACATCTGGGCTCGCTTCTAAGCACCTAAGGTTCTGGACTATCGTCTTTGTTATCTGTACAGCTATCGGCCATGGTCTCGATTTCTCTATCGGCGCACGGGGTCTCTGGATGGCATTTTGGCCACCGGCGAATGCAGCGCACAAAGAATTGTGTAAAAGAAAACTGTGCCCTTTATCGCTCGTATTCGGCTGGAATATTCCTCGTCCCTGTATCATGATTGTGACTCGGTACTGGTTGCCGATGCCCTCATGCTCTTTGACCCTGTTCGTCAGCCTGCGCCTTTCAGAGGGCCACGACGCTGCTGCTCCCTGTGTTAGCTGTGCCAGCATACTTGTCTTATCTTGGTTGGTCCACGCCCACATTTGCTACTTAGCACGAATCCGCCCCGGACTAGACCTCGAACTGGCAACATTATCTGTCTTACCGCCTACTCGTGTGACCGGCGACGCTCAACAATGCTGTTGTCCGCTCTACGATAGGGCCATTGATCACCGGTTTAGTACCTCACATGCAGGGTATAACGGGGCGGTGGCCTGGCCGTTGCTGTTCTCGCTGTCGTTCTAAGCCTTGTGCATTGCGATGCTAGCATCCCATATATCCCAGGACCCTGAATCTGCTTTCTTCTCCACACTTTCCGTCTTCCCAGCCTTGAATCCTTGAACATCGATACGGCGAGAGCATGTCCCGTCAAGTCTCTACTCGAGATAGTCGAGAAGCACACCCCTTTAGAAACAACGTCAACTATACCGACCAAAGGGGTTCCACGAGTGACAATAATAATATGGAACCACAGAATTCACAAAATCAGTCTGGCAAGCACCAGGGTGGACCAGAGTCAAAGTCGGATATCAACATAGAAGCCAACCCGACCAGCAATGACCCAACACCGCCAGAGGGCGGCCTCCAGCTGGGAGGTGGCCAGACAATCAAGCTCATGCTCGTACCTGACAAGGCTCCAACGCCAGCTCCTCCCAAGAAGAAGGAAAAGCCTCATCCTCAAGCAAAGATGACCAAGTTTTGGGACAATTTCAACCCCGAGTATCAGGGGAAAGTCACCCGTGTGTTGCCTGAGCGCATGACCGACAAGAATGTGTCTCTGGCAAAATTGGTGGGTGAGATTGCTCACCGAGCCACGACTTCATACGAACATGCCAAGGAGAGCTGTATCCGCGACGTCAAAAGAATCATAAGGGAGTGTCGGGAATCGAATCAGAAGTATACCGACCCTCACTTCGACATCGAACGAGACTTGAAGATCACTAGAGCACGCGATTGCTTGGATGGCTTGGTAATTGAACAAAATGACAAAGAATTTCCGGCAGATGTGAAACGCGTTACGGTAAGACAGCGTGTGATAGACATTGCTTGATTCGGTCACCGGGGGCTGATTGATTTTTTCAAGGATATATTTGACGACCCCAAGTTCTATGTTGATGGCCCCTCGTACGATGATATCTTGCAAGGATCTGCCGGGTGAGTTGAAGGACTCGTTATCCACTTCTCAAGTATGTATGCTGATCCTTGACTTCAGCGATTGCTGGTTTTTGGCTGCTGTATCAGCGCTGGGTTGCAACCGAGAGTTCATTGACCGCGTCTGCGTGATTCAAGATCAAGCTGTGGGTGTCTATGGCTTTGTGTTTCACCGAGGTATGTTACTTTTATAACTGTTCAACGAGCTTCTCTCATCCAATGATCGCGGTTGCTGAACTCTGGCCCGATGTTCACCACCCACACCAAAGCAGTCGCTCGAGTCACTGAGAGGAAACAGAGCATTGAATGAGATAAAGAACTAGCATTATCTCGCTCTAAGTGCTTAGTTTGCTGACATGCTACATTAGACGGTGAATGGCACCAATGCATCATTGACGACAAACTATACCTCCGAGCTCCAAACTACGATGAGAGCGGCGACGTTGTGCTTGGACAATACGGTGTTCGCCGTAATAATCAGGAAGATCAGTATCAGGAACTGTTCCAGAGAGGCTCCCAAGCGTTGTACTTTGCTCAATGTCGGGACCAAAACGAGACCTGGGTCAGCTTACTAGAGAAGGCCTATGCTAAAGCACACGGCGACTACGCTTCAATCTCTGGAGGGCAAACTGGGGAGGCGCTGGAGGAGCTTACGGGGAGTATCACATCTGAGATCTATACGACGAATATCCTTGACACCGACGCCTTCTGGTCCAACGAGCTATCCAAATGTGGAAAAACAACGGAGTTTGTCTTCTCCTGCGCAGTCGCTCGATGGAGAGAATGGCGCCCTTATCTCGTGGCCAATGAGAAGATCCGCGAAGAGCGTCGGTCAGGAATTGTATCTCAACATGCGTACGCGATCCTTGACACGTATGAGGGCCATGGCCAGAGACTTGTCAAGATACGCAACCCATGGGGCCGCAAGGAATGGACCGGAACTTGGTCTGACGGTTCGAAAGAGTGGACTCCTGAGTGGTTATCGCGATTGAATCATCAGTTTGGCGATGATGGCATTTTCTGGATGACCTATAAGGACATGCTGAGCAAATACAAGTACATCGACCGAACCCGCATTTTTGGGCCGGAATGGCACGTTGTACAGCAGTGGATGTCCGTTCAGGTCCCATGGAGCACTCTCGACTATCAAACGAACTACTTCTCCATCGACGTGCCCGAGGACACCGAAGCTGTGATCGTGCTATCGCAACTCGACGACCGCTACTTCAAGGGCCTGCAGGGGAAATATAACTTCACCCTCCAATTCCGTGTCCAGAAGGACTCAGATGACGATGACGAGTACCTCGCACGGAGCAAGTTGAACTATGAACTTGTCCGATCTGTCAATGTTGAAGTCCACCTCGCAAAGGGCACGTACTCGGTCCTTGTAAAAGTGGAGGCCACTTCGACCTCGCGAGATGATGTGGAGACGATTATCCGTAACAACATCCATCGGCGAGACAAGATCACGCAGATCGGCAAGCTGTACGACTTGGCACATCAGAAGGGTCAGCTTCCTGGTATGTCGTCGACCGGCACCTCGTTGTCGCCCACGGGGACGAGCACACCAGCCACGACCGGCACTCCGGTCCTTAGCACAGCACCCGCCACTCCAACAGAAGAAACAAAACCAGAAGAGGATGCTGAAAAAGACCCGAACCGCAATCCGTGGAATGCAAGTTGCATTGTCGGCTTGCGCGTATACAGCAAGCAGCCTGATCTCGCTCTCAAGATCGTTGTGCCTTCAAAAGAGGAGCTCAGCGAGAACAAGCCGACACTCGACCGAGACGATGTGGCGAAGAGTGCGCTTGACGAGGCTCAGGCTGCGGCAGAGAAGGTCGAGGAGTCCGTCAAAGGAGATGACGATGCTGATGACCAGGGTTTACCCGGGCAGGCGACCAAGTCAGCCTCCGGGAAGAGAGTCAGACTGCTCGTGGAGAGTAGCGATGAGGGACAGGAAGAACAGGGTGATGCTTCGTCGTCTTCTGACGAAGAAAGCACAGTTTCTTACGATGATTAATGTAATTGATAGCATTGAGTGCCTGCAACCATATAGGTGGGTAGAGGCGGGTCTAACCCCTACGACAACCATGATTTACTACGGGGTAATCTGTGGAAGAGCACATATTCATGAAGGGATTGTGAATAATCGCAGGTACTTTGGTTGGAATGCAGGATACAGGGTTCTTTGGTGCACATTTGGCGGACACTTGGTTAAGCGAGGCGCGGCAACGTGGGAGCAGTATTTGTGGTGATGTTACGCCTACATCATATGCGCAATCATTCTTCTCCAGTGAAAGACTTTCGGATACTCGTTGGCATTTCTGTCCTTGCATATAGACTGGCCTCAGACTGTAGAAGACCTCCTTAATGCCCCTTCCAAATGCAGCATTGAATTCGGCCCATTATCGTGAGTGAACAATCAATCAGCAGTGAAGCCCGAATAATTAAGACACCATTTGGAACTTGATAAGAGATCCAGGCACGGTCTCTGCACACATTCCGGCTTACAATCCCCACCTCTGCGAACCTTTTGACCCGCCGACCGAGTGCTAAGCGTACACGACTTAATTCTCCGTCAGGCATCAATACCAGCGATCCTGAGCATCTTGACACTTCTCAACGGTGGGAAGCTCTCTCGCCTCATTGCCATTTCCGTGTGTTACCAGTCTACCAAAGTCAGCCAAAGTCAGCCAAAGTCAGCCAAAGTATCGCCCCTTCGTGCAATGTATTCTGACAATTGTCGGGTTCATCATCGCTGCATTTCATCAGAAGGACTGTCCTCATTCGTCTCTGGGTCTTGGTTCTTTTTCTTCGGCATCGTCGCACCTGCGCATTTCGTCTCAATACCGTGTTTGGTAAGGAATGCAGTAAGTACTACCCATATTCCGTCGACAATGAGCAGTGAGCACACAGCGGCCCCCGATATATCTATCGGGCCGACATCTCATTTTGCCCACTGCAGAAGGCTAGCAGCAGCAAACCCCTGGGTCAAATATGTAGATATCCAAGACAGCGGACAGAGTGGTTGCCGGACATGCTCGGTCATTGCTCGAGGGCTACAGGCACTTGTTGAGAATTGCAACAGGTACACGGTGAAGCACTTACTGTCTTTGGACTCTTTATGTTAAAATAGAAGGCTGGACGGTAGCGGAAGTGCAAGCGGCGCAGGACGCTGTACACTGGGATACTCCGCTCGAAGTTGCCGAAACTCCAGGTCAAAGACGAGCTACATTGCGCCGAGCTCGAAACCGAGGACTAGCTGCCAATGACGATTCGAGTGCGAAAGTACGAGTCGACTTGCTACTGCTTTCTAGAGGCGTTAGAAACCTCAACTTTCTCATTTTGGCCGAAACCGTTGAGAACGGGGACCTGCACACGAGACTTGGACTGTGGCGGTCTTACGTGTCCGAGTCAACTCAAGAGAACTCATGAAAGCAGAATCGCAATGGCCTGTTCGACAGTTCACTATAGCCTGACAGTCTGAGTGAGCCAAGCAACGCCAGCATGATCATATCGACCTGACGTTCAACGGACGAAGAATGAGATATTCGAGTAGGTAGCAGGCTACAACATACAACATACTGTACCCAACACATCATTGGGAATAGAGAGGTACGCAGTGATACAAGCAATGATATTGGGACTCAAGATGAAGATGGGCTTGTCAGGGTGGAATGCTTACTGTACCTTACGATGGAGCATGAACAAACTCTTAAAGCACCACACCGAACCGTAGACCGGGTTATGCATTTTCGTGTGACTCTTCGTCCTCCTCTGCTTCTCCTTCTCCTACCTTCTTCGTCTTCTGCAAACCCTCCACCTCTGAGTCTCAACCGTGAGGAAACAGCTCCCCATGCCCCTCCAATCGCTCAGGAAAAAGAATGTTAACATGCCCTCCAGGCAATGGTCAATCTGTGCTGCGCCTTTGAGCTAGTAATCGAACGTGCTTTCTTGCATTTATTTTTGCCTTGGCCTTGGACCTGGCATTGCTTTCGAGCCTCTTGGCCGCATACTCTTTGACAGAGATGTATTCCTTAGATTGTGGGCAGGTCAGCATCGGAGTCGAAAGGTGCTGACTCCCATTCTCTGACAGCTTGTTTCATACGGGCTCTTGTTTTATCTGTTCTCTGGTTAGTAGTATTATTCTGCTGAGCCCGTTTAGCTAAGGCCTCCTTGACCTGCTCATACCCTTCGCGTGCCTCGCCTGCATCGGCCTCATCAGGTAGCTCTCTCAACTCCCACTGTTCAACGATTGCCTTTCGTTCATCCAGCAACCGCTTCGTCCCGGCATTTTCTCTCTCGCGCTGGTCACTGGTTCTTGGCCTTCGTCCTCCATGCTCCTCCTTGTATCGAAGACGTTCTTCTCGCTGACGGGCGTTCTTCTGACCGCCTCGAACTCCTGATACAATTGAGCTCTCCCATCATCCGAGAGAGAGAGGAGGGTCTGGATTCTCTGCAGCCTCCCTTGGTTGCTTCTGCTCTATCTCAGATGCATTGTTCCAAGCTTTGATAGCTGCTTTGCGTGCTTCGATCCTTCTGTGCATGTTCCTTTGGTCAACTGTTTTGACATCTTTAACCTCCAGCAGGGCGCTCTCCTTGTCGAGCCATTGCTCGAATATTGGCTGATCTTCAGGACCATCTGCTGTCTCCTAGACACGGATTGGTCTCATCAGATCATCGTAAGCTGGCTTTTTCCAGACCGCATCTTTCTCTTGAGCTCTGAGATGACTTTCTGCCCTTTTGTCAGCTCTTCATCGTCGAGAGATTCGCCTTCAAATGGTCTTTGAGCTAGGTCCTTGTTTTTTGCTTTCCGCTCTCTGGTTTGCTGATAAACTTGATCAAGAGCTTCGATTTGCATTCGATCTTTGGCGTTCAAAGTTTGCAAGTCGATATTCTCCTTCAACACTTTCCGTCGTAGAGCAGTTCTGTTTTGAGCCCATTGACGAATCTGTTAATCCCTCTCTTCTTGTCTTGTCAGTACCAACTGTACATCTTCATCAGACTCGTTGAGCTCTCCAAGCCCAAGGAGTCTAAGGATCATGCTCTGATTCTCTGTATGTTTTCTATGGCCTTGTTCTGACGCTGCACGCTCTCGTGGCCGTCGTTCTTTTGGTTCTTGGTACTCCGAATCTGAAGAGTTGATATCTCCCAGTTCTTTGGCCATTAGGACGTCGGCGGCATGCTCCTTTCGCTTGCGGGCGAGGTCTCGTTGGCGTTGAGCCCAGGTCACTTGAAGCTCTTGAATTTCTTCATCTTTGTATTTCATCCCCTGAACTCCTTCTGTCATTGGGCTGTGACTGCATAGTCCATCGTACACCAGGCCCTTCACATTCCATAGGCATGTCTGAGGTAGTGTCGCTCCACTAATGCCTGTAGTTCCTTCTGCCCCGGTTATTAGCGCCAATATCTTCTGGAGTTCATGCCTTCAGTGTGAAGGGCACACAATTCTCAATAGCCAGGAGTCCCGAGTCACTAACGCTCCACTCCGATGCGGTGTATGACGCAACACATTCCACTCCAACTCCGCGTTGAAGATGCTCATTAAAAGTCCCAAGTGTGAACACCTCACACCGAGGAGTGGTGGAATTGAGTCCTACTTCATCAGCACCCAGCCGTAACAAGTCGCAAGGGATGGTACTCACTTGTGCTCAGGGAACAGTCCGCACCTCGTTGACTCCAATGACAATTACCGCTACAACCACAGATGGTAGCAGCGGTCCTCATCCTGAAAGCGTCACTTGAAGTCAACATCAAGAATTTTGTCTGAGTGTGGAAACAACATGCCCAGAGCCCACTGGTCAGCCAACTCATCATGAGGGACCACAAACACTCGTAGACGAGTGTCCCAAAGATCACCGAAGCCCGGGACCAAAGCTGCACTTTGTTTGAGCAGAAATTCTTTACATGTCTTCGGAGCATCAACGATGCAACTGTGTATCTGGCCGTCCAGCGCAAAGAGAACGCCAGCATGAATCAGACCTGTAGTCAAGACACCCTTTTTGTATGGCTCCACGGAGTGTCAGTGCGTGGGCAACGACAGGAGACACGACGATAGTTCCTCGGGAGTCAGGAATACTACCTGAACTACATCGGCCCTCGGAACAATAGCCTGGGTGCTGACTGACCGTCCAGTGACGCCGTAGCGCTTGTGGTATGGGATTCATCAAGCATAAGCACCGGCAGGACGGGTGGCGGAACGATGGTCGGAGTATGATGGGTATATATACATATATGAGTACCAGATAGAAGCGTATCGAGAGGGTCGAGAGTGCTGCCTATGGGTATATGTAGCCATGGCCCCAGATTGAAGTGAATGGTGAACTGACTCTGTGACGTGATATTCAGTCACAGCCTGCGCCACTATATGCACAGTCAGTCAAGAATTTACCACATTCTTCTGGAGGATGTGCTGTGATGGAGTGAGTCATTTATGGAATCATACCATGTGCCGTGGACAAATTCACTACATCTCGGCGGATGGAGTGCTGTAGGTTCTCGGGAAGACATACCGAAGGTAACTGAGCGCGCGAGTGCTGTATGCTGGTCATTGAATGATTCAAGCAGGCTGTCAAGTGCAGGCTTGAGACTCATTCACTCATTATATGGTATTGCAAGAGACAAGTCTTCACTGTTCACCATTTCTTCTCGCAAATTTTCTGTCTTATAAGTGAAGACAGCCCATTCAATATGGAACTATAGATGTACTGCGGATTATTAACCACCTATTAGGGCTCACTTGAGTTGGCTAGAATCTTGAATCCAGCAAGCCCCTTACAGTGGCGAGCACCGAGAACAAGGGTTTGAAGCTTCAAGTGTTGGACTTCAACATGGTTACTCACTGAAGGTCTGAAGAAGTACGGAAAAGAAAATGCTGTGACCGAGACAGGCCACCAACGTCATGAGTGAATTTCCTGAGCCCACGAGTCGTTGAAGGTGTGTTTCCTGCCTATATATAATGAGGGGCCCTGCATCTCCAGGCAGTGCGAGCACCGAAGAGAAAGTCACCGAGATCCACCTTCCCATCTAGGAAGGACTGCTTTTCTCTGCTGATAAAACCCATTGGCTCTTTAACAATACTCAACAACGTCTTGGCTAGGGAGCAAATACCGACCACTCAACTTGTCTCGAGGACTTCTTTTCAGTAGAACAAAATTCGGCAATGCAGTTGAGATAATCGATAGCATCAAAAAGTCCTCCGTAGACCAAAAGGGGTTGGCCCCCCTAAAAGCGGCGCCACCCGACGCCCGGTCAGCCGCAGGTACCGCCACCATCAAATTGGGTGGGGAGGTACGTCAGGCCGTGTACGCGTCTCGCTGCTTCAACTGCCAAGGATCACTAAGCCCGGTGAGGCTTTGTACTGATGCCTCTTCTCGCCTTTGGCCCCTGCGCCCTCATACGAGAAGTGAGATACGTTGCTATGACACCGCAGGGACATTATCCTCGAGCTTCCAAACGGAATAATGACATATTACTCTTGTGATACCTTCGGCCTGCCTACATACACGGCATGATACGAACAGAGTGACCATCGAACGCGTGATTGGCAAAGGGACCATCAACTGAAGCACCGAGCCGCCAATGCCCCCCCCTACGCGATGTTGAGCTCTTTCGTTCAAAAGTTTATCGATCAGTCTCCCCTCTCCTCGACTCCCGATGATCGCCCTTCGAAAGCCTCTCTCTTCCGGGAGCAGTTCAGGCTCCCTGCGGGCCAAAACCCTTTGCACGAAATATCCGCCGAACTCTTCCTTCCGCTACCCTCCTCCTCGACAGGCGGACCGGTAACTTCTGGGGAGAAGTCGAAGGACAATGGTAACAGATATGGAGGGGAGCTGCATTTGAGTGAACACTTTCTGTGTTTTTCCACCATTCGTACAAGTTTCCTCCCAACCGCGAGTCACTCCTCCTCCACCTCTTTCACTGGCCCTACACAGGGAGCAGGGCCTGGCGGTCATGGATTCACCCTCCCACTCTGCTCAATACGGCGAGTCGAAAGACTGAACAGCCATCAAGACAAGTTCTGCCTTGCCTTGACTACCTTCGAATCCATACAGAAGCCGTTGGCTGAGAAGCCCAAAGCGCCATTGCCCCCGCCCCGGAAACTCATCATTACACTGGATGGAAGCCGTATTGCCTGCGAGCGATTCTGCGACGGGCTCAAGAAGGGGCTTAGGGAAGGAATGAAGGAAGTAGACACGCTACGGGCCGTGGTATCACAGTGCTACTCCGAGTACCTGCTAGATCCGGTCCGAATCAAAGCGAAAGAGGATGGCACGCAGGCCCCGGACCCGCCTGACACCGGCCTAGGAATGTTATTCAGATACCCGGGTGATGCCAGGAAACTCAGGGATAGGAGTAAGATGAGGCTATGGGGCGAATATCTACGAGAAAATGGTCGGAATGCGACCATAGTGAGACAGCCCACCTTTCACAAACTCATTCGTGTTGGTCTTCCCAACCGGTTGAGAGGCGAGATATGGGAAATATCTTCGGGCTCGTTCTACACGAGACTACGAAATCCCCACCTGTACGAGAAAACCTTGACCAAGTTCACCGGCAAGGAGTCGCTGGCCATCGACGAGATTGAGAAGGATCTGAATCGAAGTCTGCCAGAGTATCCTGGCTTCCAGAGCGAAGAGGGAATCGGCAGGCTGCGGCGGGTGCTGACGGCATACAGCTGGACGAACGAAGAGGTCGGTTATTGTCAGGCCATGAACATAGTCGTGGCCGCCCTACTCATCTACCAATCCGAAGCGCAGGCGTTCTTCACGCTGGGCACCCTTTGCGATCGATTGCTCCCCGGATACTATTCGAAAGACATGTACGGCACTCTGCTGGACCAGCGAGTCTTTGAAAAGCTGGTCGAGCGGACAATGCCCGTGCTGTGGGACCACCTCGTGAAGTCGGACGTCAATCTCTCGGTCGTATCGCTACCATGGTTTTTGTCGCTCTATATAAACTCGATGCCTCTTATTTTTGCATTCAGAGTCCTGGATGTCTTCTTCCTAGAGGGTCCAAAAGTCCTGTTTCAAGTTGGACTGGCCATCTTACGCATCAATGGTGAAGATTTACTTGACGTACCCGATGATGGCTCATTTATCTCCATCTTGAAGGACTACTTCTCGCGACTCGACGAGTCAGCTCATCCACACTCTGAAAACGAAAAGTTGAGAGCCATCACAAAATTCCAAGAACTAATGGTCACCGCGTTCAAAGAGTTTGCGGCAATAACGAATGCCAGCGTGGAAGAACTACGTTCGAAGCACATCGATAGTGTCAAAGAAGGACTAGCTACCTTCGCCAAGCGGACGTCCATCAGAAACTTAGGACCGGAGAGCAAGAAGCTCAGTGCTGAAGATCTCAGTTCTATCTACGATCGTTTCTTTGCCGTCTTGTCCGAGCGACAGGCTCGTGCAAAGGCAAGAGAAGAAGAACGCCGGAAGCAAGAGCATCACAAAGTCCGACCGGGCCTGTGGAACCGTCACTCCTCTTACAACCAAGACGAACCAGCTCGTAACGAGGCTCCCTTGCAGACCATGGATTACGATGCATTTCGGGAGTTTTTGGCACATACTGCCAAATGGGCGGTGAGCGACTCGCCCAGCATGTCCGCAAAGGAGGTCGGCACTCCCAACATGAGCCAGCGAAAACGCAGTGCCACCTTTTCTCAATGGGGGTACAGTCCTGAGCCAGCGGATCACGACTTTATGCAAAGGTTGTATGGCAAATGGGACGAGTCTCAACAGGGCGCGATGACCTTGCAACAGTTAGTACGGGGGCTGGCTCAATTCAAAGGCACGACCGACATCATGAACTCGATGAGCCTCTTTTTTGATCTCTTTGATGAGGATTCTACAGGGAAAGTCGACCGAGAAGGAATACTGAGAATGTCGGAGTCACTGCTCTTCCTGTCCCGTCGAGGCTTCGACGGCACAATTGTCTCTACAGGTTCGACTGGTGTCACTTCCCCTCTATCCGCGACCGAGGCAGCCGACGCACTGAAACAAAGTACCAACGAGAAATTTCTAGGCAGTGTGAGCGCTTTCATTAGACGGTGTTTCGAGTACGCTGATCCCGACGAAGCTGTCGAAGAGGCCAACGCCAAACTCGAAAATACCAGCCTCAGCGCCAATGAGCAGCAAGAAGGCGATGACCTCCTCGATTTCGCAGAGAGTGATGATATGCACCATAAAAGTCCAATGTCTCCACGGCCCACGGAGAAAGACCCTCTTTCCGAAATCACGCCACCTGGCTCACCATCCCCAGCCGCTCTGGCGCCAGCGAAGGACAAACGTATAAGTTCAGCGTCACGTGCCGCGTCGCACAATCTGGCCCTCAACCCGAACAAACCCTTACATATCACGTTGCCGACGTTCCGCATGGTGATTCTCGCCGACGAACTCCTCGAGCAGTTCTTCGAGACTTTCTTTCCCCAATCGTTCCGTCTCTCGGACTCTCCGAACGCCAGCACGGTTTCGTTGCCGAGCAGTACTCTGTCCGGCAATCTGACGACGTTCAGCAATCTTGGCACACCGGTGAAGAATCTGATCAACGGCGCAGGCGGCGGCTCTAACAGAACGGTCATCGACGTCGGACGTGCAGGCGGCATAGTCGAGCCTGGATCCCGCGGTCTCAGAGGTGTGCTGGACAACATCGTCAATGACGGAATGAGGATGGCTGCGGAGATGAGGAAGCGAATGGACGAGGCCCAGCGCGAGTTTGAACGCAACGCTCGCGAGGGACAGCAGAGAGGAGCGTATAGAGATGACGAGGACGACGATGACGACCAGGAGGATAGCACAGAATTGGGCAAACGTGATCAGGAGTTGCTCGAGGGCGCTGAGGTCGCCAGTATCAAAACCGAAGGACGGAGTAGGGCGGAGAGCACGAACAGTGGCGGGCATCCGCCGTCAGGGTTAGGCGAGGGAGTGAGTATATTGGATGTAGCTTGAAGGCAGCCGGGACAAATACATGCTACTTACCATTGAAGATTGGAGGCTACTCGGTTCGCAGAGTTCCCCTGCTATGAATGTCTAACGTGCTCTACATACCTAGGTCGGGATGTGAGCGAAAGAGAGACCAAAGGATAATGGAGCTCCCGAATAGGACAGAACAGAAGTCACAGACAGCAGCCCTTGCTCGACAGGGGCAGGGCGTACTGAAAGGCACCAGCTCCTACTACTACAACTATACACAGTGATGAGATGATGAATATAGGTCCGGGCAGTCTGCAAGATGTTTTTATAATGCACAATCACTTGTTTCTAGGGAAGGTTGTTTCGTCCGATATGATTACAATTTATCACCGAGTCTTAGTGTTTGTAGTATGTACACGGTCTGTGGTTCGGTGTGGTGCTTTGAGAGTTTGTTAATAACCACTATGCCAAATCCTTGACGTCCACCTGCCTGGGACCTGTTTCTACCCGGCGCTTGAGGATGTTTTCGTTCTCCCCTGCCAACATCCTGCTGATGAGATTTTCTGGATCAAATTCTGTGCCAATAGGATTTTCAGCAAAGCTCTTGCTCTTCATAAACTCATCAGCCTTCTCCACAGTCTCGAAATTGTCGACCTGAGTTTCGAGCATGTTACCATCAGGATCCTTGTAGTATATGCTCGTTGTTGGGCCGTGGTTGATGCACCACCAAGGCTTGATACCGGTCTTTAGTCTTTGTCGATAAGATAACAAGAGCTCGAACAAAGTCGGAAATCCAAAAGCGATGTGCTCAAGCCCGCAAGTGGTCGAGATTTTGGGCTCAGTGCCAGGGACCTCCACCAGTGCAATTCGGTGATGCTCTTCGTCATATGTGATGAAAGAGAGCATTTCGTTGGCGTGAGCAACCCTCCCACCGAGAAAATCAACATAAAATTTCTGCATCGCCTTCAGGCTGGCTGTGCGTAGGACAACGTGGCAGAGAGCTTTGGGACTAATCACCTTGCCACTTTCACCATCAAAGTCGAGTTTCCGAGGCAAGGCCATTTTGCAAGTAGGTTTGTCAGTCGACGTACGTCGAATCGGTGCGAGCGGCTTCAGTGTTGTCTTACAATTCCGTTTATACGTGACTCAGGTTGTAAAAGTGCAACTACGAGACTCTATTGCGGAGGGTCAAATTTCTTGGGATCCTCATTCTGGTCCGGACAAGAGCCTAGGGAGCTTCCCCGGAGCGGGGTACCCCTTTTTCGGGCTCTCGGAGTCGGGACGGAAGGCTGCACCAATAGGGGTTCTTTTCTTAGATGAGTCTTCGAGCAGGTATAGAACCGTTTGCGCCTGTCACAGATATGTTTGATCGGGCACTGTCAAACGCAAGTGTCTCCGAAAAGTCCGCATGATGTCAATGCCGCTCTGGAAGAGCTTCTTCGGCTTAAGTCCCCACGAACAATCTCTCCGCCGAGCTTGTCGGTCATGGAAGTGGACGCCACAGCGGTAGGTTTTTATGCCTATGCCGGTCGCTATCATGAGATAGCGGGACGGTCCAGTTGTCCGCGTCGAGTATGCGAGATATTGCAACAGCCCTCTCGTCGAGCCATTATACTGACGCCAAGGCATTTCAACCAGTGTGTTTTAGGATGTCGCCTACCAAAATCGACGTCCATACACATATTGTTCCCCCCTTCTGGTCAGATGCTGTTGCTGCAGCGGGAAAAATTCCAATTCCTCCAGTGAGTGATCCTGGCCAGAGCCAATCCTAGTCGCTCCAGATCAGAGCTGCTCTCGAATATCTGCTCACACGGGGCTTTAGACATGGAATGAGGAGGAGCATCTCGAGTTAATGGAACGCTGCAATATCGCAAAGTCAATCTTCAGCATTACTCATCCCGGCACACACCTCATTCCAGGAGATTTCAAATCTGCCAGGGATCTTGCCCGAAGGTGCAACAAATTTTCTGCTGAAGTCAAGCAGAAGCGACCAGATAAATTCGGCTACTTCGCGGCACTTCCCCTCCCGGATGTTGAGGGAGCTCTGGCAGAAATCGACTATGCCTTCGATAAACTACAACCTGACGGCGTGTGCGTACTGACCAGTCACGATGGGATATACCTCGGCGACCCACAGTTCGACCTGGTATTCGAGGAGTTGAACCGCAGGAAAGCCAAAGTCTTCATCCATCCCACGGTGCCATGCATAACGCACGACGGATGTCTTATTAGTGCGATTCCGACCAAGAGGCTTCCCCAAGGGATATGCGAGTACTTTTTCGAGGAGGCTCGTGTTATCTTCAATCTTCTGATGTCGCACACACCGAGCCGATTTCCAGATATCCGATTCATTATTCCGCATGCTGGAGGAGCGTTTCCTCCGATCGTGGAGCGATTTGCTCGATTTGGCAAAGCCGTATTTGGCAATGCACAAGAAGTTACCAGCCTCGATATCAAACACATATTGCAGGAACACTTCTACTTTGATCTCACTGGGTTCGTTCTTCCAGACCAGATACATGGACTCCTGAGATTCACCGGGCCCGATCGATTGCTTTTTGGTAGTGACTATCCGTACACTAGATATGAAAGCGTGGTGGAGCTTGCCGTTGAGCTTGAATCAGAGTTGGGCTCAGTTATTCCGAATGAAAAGGATCGCCACGATGTATATGAAGGAAATGCGAAGACACTGTTCGGAGACACGCTTTGAACTAGAGTGTTCGCCCTAAATCGAGCCTGTGCTCTTGGTCCGGTGGAGGGATCAGTCTTCGAGGTCTGGACAGATCTTCCAGGCGTGAAGCCAATATCCCATAGTTGAAATCTGAAGCTAAGCCTGACTCCTCAGCCTGATCTCAGGTCCCCCTTAAGTTTCCATGGGAGAGTCAACCCCAATAGGTCTCTTACTCCTGTTCTCTGAGCTTCGAAAGGTTTACAGACTACCGACGATAACCGAATATGAATTGATAAACGCGACGTTTCACAAAGAAAAGGGCCGAAGGCGGAGGCAATCTTTCCGGCGTTAAGAAGCCATGCTAGAACTGAAATCCTACTCGCTTTTCCAACCAGCAGAGGCCGGTGATTACCCCGCGAATCTCGCCCCGGACTCGCACAAACATCCCGGTGTATGTCCCCAGACTCCACAAGTCGGAGTCTTGGCCGCCCATGGGGACTTGGTCGAAAGGGGTATATCACCACACAGTTGCGGTTTGGTTGATCCTGGCAGGCAATTGCCATTTTACTTGATTCAAATCATTTTAGGCCTGGCCGTATCAACAGTCATCTCTTGCTGATAGAGCGATCGAAATGGGCCCTTCGACGAGCGAGAAACAGAGTAACACTCATCTAGAATCCATTGAGCAAGATGGTGCCGCAACCATTGTTCAGATCGAAGCAAATCCAGGCGGCGAGGCTGCTATGGACGTGGACAAAAACGTGAAAGTGGCTTCGGACGGACATGTAGGTATTCTGCTCGTCGCAGTCTCAGTAGGACTGATGAAATGACACCATGATAAAGCGTCCCCATCATCTCCACTGACACAGCTTGCAGACGGTCCTTGTACCACAGCCGTCAGAAGATCCCCATGATCCATTGAACTGGCCCTCCTGGAGGAAGCACGCTATACTTCTCAGCACAGGATTCTTTGCGTTCAGCATGGACTTTCCCGTTGGCGCTGGAATCAGTTGCGTTTTCTTGCAAAGCTCTGAATTCGGAATGACGCCCGTGGCCATCAACCGCGCAAACAACTACAGTGTCTTGTTGGTGTAAGTCCTATCTCAACACCATTCTGCAAAACTCTATGAAAAGTTTCGAAGTCTCTTTACTGATTTGTTTCTCCACCACGGATAGGGGATTTGGTGGGTTTCTTCTGATGCCATTGGTGACCTCCTGGGGCCGTGTGCCTCTCTCTTTTTGGTCGATAGTTGCAGGCACTTTCTTCACACTCGGATGTGCACTCGCTCAAACCTGGGAGACGTACCTGGCCATGAAATGCCTACAGGCATTTGCTCTATCTACCGGCCTGATCGCCGGCCTCGCCTTCATCACAGACATGTTTTGCCTACACGAGCGTGCACGAAAGATTGGCATTTGGACCGCCATGTGGATGTTGGCTCCTTATCTTGCACCCATGCTTGCAAATTTCATCGTCACAAGAACGGGCAATTGGCGTAATGTTTTCTGGCTCATTTTCGCCATGAATGCCCTCTGCATCTTGCTTGTTCTGGCTTTCTTCGACGAGACATGGTATCAAAGAGATGTCCCAATGGAAGAACAGCCTACAAGGGGACCTCGACTTTTCAGGGTCGTTGGCATATGGCAGCTAACACACAAAAAATACTTTCCCAACCTGTGGGCTGGATATCGACGACTTTTGGCAGTCTTCTTGTGCCCAGTTGTCTTGCTTGTCTCGGTCTCAACGTAAGTAGCAGCCCCGATCCGCCGCCCCCGACGTGGGGTCAACAACAGTGGCCTCAGCTAACATATCAACTTATTCGTATTTAGTGGGATTACAGTCATGTGGGTTATTGGTATTAATCAGTCTTCTGCGCTTCTTCTCAGTACACCGCGAACACAAGGCGGCTATGGGTTCAGCAAAGACGCCTTGTCATACATGTACTTCGCCCCTATCATTGGGATTCTCGTTGGCGGCGTAGTTGGGCGCTTTGTTATCGACCTTGCGTCAAACAGATACGTTCGGCGCCACAACGGTGTCTATGCACCAGAGGCACGGATACCACCCGTATACTTTGCGACCTTCTTCATGGTGCCCGGCTTGGTTCTCCTTGGTCAGGCATTGGCGCACCGTCTGTCGTGGGTTGCGATCGCCGCCGGATGGATTTTATACGTTGTCGGAGGTATAATGTCGACAGTGGCTACTACAGCCTACTTGGTCGATTCCTACGCAACGGCCTCGGCAGAGATATCCATCATTCTCAACTTTGCAAGGCTGATCGGAGGTTTCACCATCAGTTACTGCCAGGTGGTAAGTGTATTCCCACCTCCAAGCAGCCTGGACTGCACAAGAGCTTACCCATGGGACATTATACTAACATAAGAATGTACACAGGACTGGGGCACAAAAGTGGGTTACAACAATTCTTTTGGTACGCAGGCAGGGATTGTTGTGTTCTCGACCTTGATCATGGCAGGGCTACATATATACGGGCGAAAGTTGAGGTCTGTGGATGGATTGATCAACTGGTAGATGCAGAGCCACAGCGTACATCACTTTGTTGAGAGGTACTCGGTAGTGCTCGTCGAACTGGTGGCATTCCACAACCACTTGGTAGATAGGCTTATGTGTTTGTCTTGGTTCCAGACCCTAAGTGGTCGATCCAAAGTTCTACCACAGTTACTTATGCTTGATACCGGGGACACTATTCATCCGTTAACGTATGTGATTTCTTACTTTGCACTACTCGCCGGCCAGGTCTGATCAAAGGCGTGGCTTCTCTTTTCCTTCCGTAACGATGCTTGAGCTACTTGGATCTCTACGGTTGGTGGAGCCAAAATTTGAACCAGTAGACCGCTGCGTCCTTTGCTCGGTCCATAGCCTTGAGCTCCTCTTCGTCGTTCGGATTGCCACGGGTACAGAACGCATGCGCAACCTTGGGGAACAGCTGATAATCATACGGTACGCCACGCGTGGGAATGACCTGATTCGCATGCGCCTTCAGTTCCGGGGTAAAGACAGGGTCGTGTTCGGGTGCAAGAATCTGCGTCGGCACAGAGACCTCGTTTATCTCCTCCTTGGTAAGCCACGTCGGATGGCCGGTCGATATTGCGTCGATGAGATTCTTATCCGCCCCCAGAGCAAAGACTGCCCAGCCCCCGAAGCAAAACCCAATAGCTCCGCATTTCCTATATTTTGATCTGAGTTCACGAGCGCTTGCAAAGATCTGATCTCGGTGGACCGGTTTGGCATGACGTCTATCCACACCAGCTGGGATGTCGTACTCTGCCCATCTGCTCCTGTCTCGTATAACCTCTGGTGGAATGACCTCGCCGTCAAAACTGGAAATGGGTCGGTCAGCGATCCAAAGCAAGATAGCGGCCAGGACTGTATGCACGGCCCTACCAGGACGTGGTATTGGAAGGAAGGATCGCGCAGCGAGGGGAGAGGTATCGAAGAAAGACGAAGAAGACTCACAAATCAGGAACATATACTGTGACATCGGCTTCTTTGGCATAGAAATCCGCCAGCACCCTTGTGTTTAAGAAGGTCCATCCAAACATGTCATGGATTATCATCAACGCCGCATCAGGATTGGTCCCGGTGATATATGTAGGGTAGCCCGCTAGCGTATCTTCTCGCCCAACCGGGGTTTTGTCCCAGAAGAAGCCTTTGTAGCAACATTCTTTACTCATTCTGGTAGTGACTTAAAATCCTATTCAAGACAAAAACTGTGAGTCTTGCTTGTAGGGACTGGGGATTTCTTCTCTTCTTTTGCATGTGAAAATTATCTCCATTCTACGAAGGGAGCATTTTCCACATATGTATTAATCTTTTCAAACAGGCTTACAAAGAGTTTCCGCGATCCTGACTATATCCGGCCTGGCTTCACGCGTGTTCGGGGGGGCTATTGCGATCCTCGGGTTTCGCGAATACTAGCTTAATGTCCTCTCCGCCTCCTATTCTCAGACCTTAACTGATACTTCGAAGCTTAGCTTCGAATCGCGAGCTCGGTGTGGCGACGCGTTCTATTGTTTACGTATCCGAATTTCTGGGCTTTCTTGGGGTCAGAGGGCAGCGTCTCCAGTGCGATACCAGGATACGTAGAGCTAAGTTAAGTTTGTACCGTCGCTGCCATCAGAATACCTCGACCCTGAAGGTCTTCAAGACACAAAATCTTCATATGCCTCATACAGACTCGAGCCAGATGCGAGCCTCTTGATACACCTTTTCGACGCTCTTGGGATCATCTTCGCCGGGCAAGTCATCCTTCATGGTTAGCCCCCGCCGACTCACATGCCAATAGATGAATTGGTAGCTTTTTCTGTTCCAACCAGCGGCTTCAATGTCTGAAAAGTCGGGCACTGGACTATTCCCCACTGGGTATATAGCATCCCGGATGTAGATGGGTTGCGTGCTTAGCATGTACCAGTGCCCGTCAACTTTTTGCATTCTCGACAGTAATTTCGAGTACGCCACCAAGTCATACTCGTGGCCGTCGTGCGGAAAGCGACAGCTGAATTGCGCAATGGATTCTGCGACAGCATATTCTCCCCGGCGAATATCGATGTCCGCGGGTGTGATGACGTGGATTGTTGAAATGCCTGGATTCGCGAGCTTCTCAGACGCAGCCACGAATCCATCGACGTTACCCGTGTACCTGCCGTTGTGAGTTTGCTTGTAAGCCAAATATCTCCCGACAAAGACAGGTCGTACCAAGAGACCGCAACCAGGGTCTTACTCGCATCGGGGTGATAACAAGCTCTCATCTTGCTCCATTGACAGGTATCTCGTGCCCATCTCTCACGATACAGCACACTTCTGATCTCAACTTCGTCCATTGTTGCTCACTTTGCCGTTCAAATGGCGAGGACCAAGTGTTTGACAGTGATAGAAGGTCTGTCATAAGAGTTGGCTCCACAGTTTACTTGGACTTCGGAATACACCCCCTCATATGCCGTCTCATTCTAAAACGGCCCCACAGAGCCCGACAGTATCCGACGTCAATTTACTTGAGTGATGAGATGGAATCGAATTTTAGATACGTAATCAAAGCAGGACGGCGTGATGTATGAGTTGTTATGGCAGTGTATGTATGAGACTTCGTTGCTAATTTCATCAAGACTTGTTCGACCATCATGTGTAGCGCGCCATTCTCATGTCGGTCTCAACAAGACTGTAAGCAGGCTTTCTACACAGTTTGTTTCTGATCCTGCATATTCAGATGTCTCAAAAGCTGTATCTTCCCCTCTGCTAGGCCATAATCTTCGTAACCAAGAAAGCACTCCGTCTTGTGCAAACGACCTGTCCCACATAGGTCCATGCCGCACTTTAAGCAGGGCCAGCATGGGCTCTTCGGCACCTGCCACTCTCGCTAAACGAAGCATCAGGAGGAGCTTCGCGAGATGCCAAAATGGGAGAGGATCGCACAAGAAGTTATTCCCATCGTTTTGAAGATCGCGGAACACTCTACTCTGCCAGCATTGGCGCCAGGCGTTCAATGCAGAATTAAGCCTTGTGAAAGTTTTTCCTCCATACGTGCCGATAAATCCGTCCGCAATTGCATCAATAGTCTCAGCTGTTAAGCTTGATTGAAGTTGTTTCACCATTGTGGCGGCGGTTGTTTGAAATAGGTTCGTGGAAGGCGCGGTGTTGTCTTCCCAGGTTGCAAACAACATCTCCTCTCGAGTCATATTGAAGATGCAACCATGAAGTCCTGGCGCGAACCCCGTGTTAGCATGCTCAACGACCACAAACAATTGCGGATCAGCTCCATACCCTCGATTAGTGTGAACATCCCGTATCCAGAGACTTCCAGGCCCACAAAGTTGTCGGCGGCAGCCCCCCAAAGTCTGCTGAAAGCATAGGAGACTGTAAGAGGCTGTGAAGTTGCCCGGAGTTGATGCCAACATTCGCTCTTTGACTTGGCTTGCCAGGCTGATTCATAACTTGGCAAGAGGACCTTGAACGACAGGGGCGAGAGAGCAGGTGCTCTGCTTCGAAAGACGCAACCAGCCATGTCGAGACAGAAGACCTGGCACGCAAGCCTGAAAGGTGCATAATGTTAGACCACGAAGCCTAGTACGATTTAAGCTTCCGTTACCTTCTGCGTGACTCTCGGTATATCCAGTCATGCCAGTCAAAGTCTTGTTGACGAAGTGATGCGTAATTTGGTGGCTCTTCCTCGTTGAACAGCCCCATCCTTGCCGCCATCTTCTTTAGATCAGCTTGGCAACAGCAAGATGGGAGAAGGATTTACGGTCAATATCCATTCTAAGTGAAATAGGACAGATGAATTGGTAGCATGGTCTCGAGAGCATGCCAAGAGAGCAAGCAGTATAACGCATGCCTGAAGAGTCTCCAGGACTGGTGTTTCCACGGCAGATTTACTCTGGTCGAATTAGCAAGAGATTCAGGGGGGCCGGGTAGTTTATACAACCTGCTCCATTTCAATATGTGTGATTAGCCGGACCGCAAAATGAAGTAGACGATGGCCAGGGTTTGAAGGCTGTGAGTAATGTGCTCCTGCGAGCACGATGGCCAGCAGAAGGATTGGGGAGCTTGACGGAAGACTATGAGATGGCGAATGCAGAATCGGAAAGTGATACTGGAAATGACGCCCGTATAGTTGATGGAACTGTAGAACTTGTTCGCGACTCGAATATCGCTCCAGGTCATCCTCTGAGGCACTTGTATCTAGTTTCCGTAAAAGCGCACAGATGGCGGCGCATTTTGCCTCGACGGGATCGGACTGCTCCATAGAGAACCCGCGTGAGGTGTCAGACTCTCCATCCATTAATTCGTTGTGAGTTGGGCGTGAGCTGGCTGAGAGTTCTGAATTCATGGACATAGATGGCAAGTTGCATAAAGGATCAAAATACGGAAAAGGTGAATCGGGCGGCCAGAGTGGTTCGACATCCTCGTCGAAAGCCATGAAAGAGAAATCGAAGTTAAGAACGTCAGCATCGACCAGTGGGAAAGTCTCGGCAGTGTGTAAGCTTATGGAATCTGGAATGGCAGCAGTCCTCTCTGCGGAGATGGATAAGGAAACATCCTGCGACTCTTCCGTCTGTAAGTTGCCATTATACTCTGCTGTACCCGCCCTTGAATCGGAGTCATCTTGAGCTACGACGTCGGTTGACAGAGTTGTTGTGGTGGTAGAGCTTGAGCCTCCTGGATTACATCCTTGTTTCTCACTCCGGCAAAACTGAAGATAGGGGTCGACATACCCTGTTCTGGTATAGGCACATTTCCAAGACCGGCGGCGACAACGAGCACAAGGCTCTTGAGAATCGCACTTGATTTTCATTTTCGCGCATTGATCGCAGGCTCTTTTGGTCCTCGTTGCCTTGGTACGTGTGTGCTTGCGTTCAGTATTTGCGCGAGCCTGGAAGCTCGCACAGTCCCGTGTATGCGAGGTGAATGCATCTCTATGACCGGGTCAGTAGGTCCGGAAAAGTAGTCCTCACAAGGATGCTGACTTTCGCAAGAAGGTGTCACCACATGGACATTGGTATTGATGCTGTCTCGTGTCTGTGTGAAAGCATTAGTCTTTGGTACTACCCTCTCGGTGGAAGCTGCTCACGAAGATTAACGTGTCGCCTAAGGTGGTCACTCCTTTTGAAGAGCTGGGCACAGAAACTGCAGGCATAGGGCCGGAGGTTCATCTCATCGGGCTCTATGTTGGCGTCGCTCACGTATTCCATCATGTGCGGCCGCCGACACACTCGATCGGTATGTGCCAGTGTCCTAGGTCTAGCTGACGATTGGGTTTGTGTTCATGGTATGTCTAGGAAAGCCGTCGAGGGGAGGCTCAAGAGGTAATTCCCGGGGTACATGTGCGAATGTGGAGTACTCGGAACGGAGGCTCTGAGAGCTAACCCCGGCGCTTAGTCCTTTTCGACACAGAACGGCGAGCCCGGAGTCGGCTGATCCGACCAACGGCAGGATCAAGTTATGTATTCAAGCATAGAGCATATTTCATGATAATACATTCTGTTCAAGCATTTCAAATACGACCAAACGCCGTGATTTGAAGCATCTTCTCCGCCGACACACGGTAGGTATGCATCTCAGCCGTCGTCAGATCCTGCAGTCTATCCATCCAAGGAGGATAAATTGAGATCTTCTGCTGGATTTCTATGTTTAATCCAAAGATTAGACGTGAATATATCCACCTTAAGAGCCAACACCGAACTCCTGGCTCTCAGGTCCATTCTCCTTCATCATCTCTTGTCTCTCCGTGCATCACATCATCGATGGACCATGGCTTGGGTGTATACCCTGGAGGAATGTTGGTGTTGACAAACTTCCTGCCGGTGACCAAGCAATTAACACACTCCTCCCAATTGTCATAAACGTATTGTTCCGCGTCATGTTGTGTGATCCAGCGCCCTGTCATCTCGCCCAATCTCTCTGGATGCTTTTTGAGCTCTCCGAAGTCTGCATTGTGCAAGGTGTCACGGTTGCGAAAGCCGGATCGTTGGCAGCAAGATATTCGGTCGGCGCTGTGTTTAAAAGGTAAGTGCCCAGACTATATCATCGATGAAGGACCAACTAAACGACTTACCGCAGCATGTTGTGCACCCGAGTGGCCAGAGCGACGTTGATTCTGCCACCAAGGCTCAGGCATGCCGCCAGGGACATTCCATCTTCACAAGCCTGAGTTCCTCCGTTTCCGGACGTTGGGATAAAAGAGTGTGCCGCATCGCCAATCTGTATGACCCGTCCACTTTCGGAGACCCAAACGTCCCTGGGATCGCGCCATAACAGCCTCCAGTCGACAATTGTCTCTGGCGGAGTTTGCTTGATCAATTCTATCACCGCAGGGTGCCAGTCGAGACCTGACTGAGAAAGGTCTTGCAGCACTGTATCGGAAGAAATCCGTCTAGACCATGACTCGGTGGAGGTATCCGAATCCTGCCGGGAAAAAAGTCAGCCTGTATCTGTTCCTGGGAGAACAACCGCCTTCCCATGTCTCCAAGACTGCTGACCTTGTGTGTATATAGCCAAGTCATTATGTCCGGTGACGTTGCCGTGATCAGATGCGTATCCGGGCCAAGCCAGCCTCGCACGTCGTCCCACCCATCTTGAGGGACAGGAAAGTGCTTCGAAACTATGGAGTTTTGGTGGGCCAACTCGGTTGGGAAGGCCACACGATACACTGCAAAGCCACTGCTGCGCGTTTTGGACTGGCCCTCTTGCATCAGTTGCCAGGACTTTGAGCCGACGCCGTCTGCCGCAACGACCAAGTCCGCTTCTATCACTTCATTCGTGGTCGTGAGGACACCAGCTTTGGACGTGGACGACCTGTCAATGTACTTCTCAACATGTTTGCCAAATGCAACATCAATGCCCAAGAATTTGGCGTGGTCGTACAGCATTTGCTGAAGCTTGGGGCGGTGCACGGGGACTGGTATGCCTGGGACGTCTAATGCCTTCATCGGGCCCGCAAGGTGCTCGCCACTGAAGGTGTACCACGCCATCGACGGCTTGTATCTAATCTCTTGGTACCGTTCTTGTACACCTGGCCATTTGGCAAACTGTCTCGTCGCTGAGACGCCTATACCAACGAAGTCTCCTGCGCAATGGGTCTGTTAATCTTCTTCATGCTGCCTCAAGCCGTAACTTACTCACCAACCGGATCCACGCCATCCCTGGACTCGATCACACGGACATTGTGCCCGTGCCGATGGAGCTCGATGGCAGTGAAGAGACCACCAATTCCGGCGCCGACTATGAGCACATCGATCACAGATGGATCGCAGCCCCGTGGATGAGCCATGGTCACAGCCTGCGGATGAGTTACACAAGAAGAATACCCCACTTGAGAAAGAACGTGTGCACAGTGTAATTCCGGTGAATCGTCTTTGAGAAATCCTTATAATCCATTCGAAATGATGACTGTACCCACTATTCAGGCGAAAGACAGTTCACATAGTGGTTTTCGGGATAAGCCCCATGGATCTTCCTGGGGTACCGAGAACATGTGCCATTCGAATCGCCCTTCTGGTTTCAGCATTGTGGACAAGCGTTCGTTCATTGTTTATCCTCTCCAATATCTTTGATCGCTACTAGAACTAGACAGGCCTTCTTGGCTATCATCCGACCCCAATGGGACGGACTCGCTATGTATCGGCTGGACCTACAGATAGTGTCTGATTTTATTTCTCAATTCGCGGATTGCAAATAGGCTGACAGCATTGATGTTGCCGCTTCGATGGAATCCACGAGACCGACTATATGCTGATCTGGCCTCACCAGAACTGAAGATGCGGGTTCTGCTTGAGCCATGAATGCTGCCCAACTCCCATCAATGTCCTCAAAGTCTCGAGTGAGCTGCTGCACTACGACTGGTGTCTCAACAACGGTAAATTCTTTCAATTCCGTGAACCCCTCGGGCGTCATGAGGACAAATTTGTCTCCGCTGATCAAATCCAGGCTTGAGACCTGTCGCCCCTGAAGTGAAAGCCAGTAGTGTGCAAGTCGGGCACCGGGTACCAGTTCTTTAATATAGTCAGCTGGGCCGCGGATATAATCACGTCCGTATACATAGCCGAGTTGAAGGTTAGGTGCTTGGAAGTGCTCCCAATTGTCATCGATCGCTTCCTGGATTCGCAGACGTGAAGCAGGGTCTGCCATGAGCTCTTCTGGCTTGCTTCCCCCTTTGAAAATCGCCGAGGCTAGGCGGAAGATCTTTCCCTCGTTGATTTTGCTTTGTCTAGCATTGGCGAGTGCAACGGGCCGTCGTTCAGTCGATAGGTCGTCGATGAAAGTCGGCCTTACCCAGCCTTCTTCGACCGCATGAATCTTCCAAGCAAGGTTCTGGACGTCCGCGACCCCAGAATTGACGCCGAGTCCGCCTGTGGGAGGAAAGCTGTGGGCTGCATCTCCAGCGAGAAAGGCATTTCGCAATTTTGGCGACCGATACGTTTCTGCAAGTCTTGGAGATGTTGTCCATATTGTAATACCAAGTTCTCTGTAATCCGCCGGACCGTATCCAATTGCCTTTGAGTAATATTGTCAGCCTCTCTCTCTACTTGTTTCAATCTGGCACTCACTTCAAAGACAAGGCCTCGAAAATACTCCGAAGTTAGAGTCGCCTTGGGAGTTAACTCAGGATTGTAAGGGTGGAAAAAGACCCAACTCTTTGCTCGATCGTACGCGATTAGCACTCCCATTTTGTCACGGTTCAGAACAAACCACAAAACCCCAGTCCTGAGATGAGACAAGTCCGCAGAAAAGTGGACCGAGGCATAATGCAAGATCTCCTGTTGGCCACCAAGCGCAGGTCCGAATTTGATATCGAGCTTTTCTCGAGCTCTGGAGTTCGCCCCGTCGCATGCTATCAGATATTTGCTTTTGATCGTGATGGTAGTGTTCGGCGTCCGGCGTAGGACTTCAGAAAGTATGAGACCTTCGACCGACTCCGTGCAGTCCTTCCACTCATACATCCGTCGATATTCAACTTTGCCGGTTGCCAGGGCGGCACTCAGGAGCACATCCTCGAGATACGGTTGTGCCACGTTGAACGGTACTTCCGGAGAGATTACCTGGTCCTCATTTTGTCTGAAATCTATGAAACCAAACTCAACCCCGGTCATAGAAGAGACAAACCGTACAGCGTCAGCTTCATCAGGTTGAAGACCGCATTTCCTCAAAGGTGACATATCCAGTCCTAGTTGCCGGTATATCTCCAGTGTCCGGGAATTGAGGAAATGAGCCTTTGGCTGTCCCAGTCTTTCGGCATGTCGTTCAAGAACAAGACTTCGATATCCAAAACGAGCGAGCGCAAGTGCGGTCGTGATTCCGATCGGCCCACCCCCGACAATCAAAGCGAATATTGGTTTCTCATCTTCAGCCATGTTGGTAATCCGGACCATATGCCTACTCGAGAAGACACGGGGATGCCCTATTCGATAGTGAAAATCAACGAGCGCTCCTGTGGCATTTCGGGGCCATCTAGATTTGGATACTTCAGGACTCCACTTTATCTGAGATTCCAGCTCCATCCTTTAATTCTCATTATATGGTCAGAAAGTAGGCATCGCCAAGAAGGCGTTCGACAAAGAATCCGGGGGCAACAGTAGTCTGGAGTGGAATCCGAACCTTTGTCCCACGCGTCCGACTTCCAGGGGAGATTCTCCGCCGTTGACACTTCTGATAATCCCTGTAATAAATCCGGGTCCCCGAAGTCCGTGGACTGACTACGGAGCGGCGTGTATTGGAAAAGAACCCCTCGGGGCTCGTGGTTCACTCACATCTCAAAGGTCTTAGTGCTTCAACAATGGTAAGCCTCATCACCATCACCGTTTTGTGGCTTGTCTTCTCTAGACACTCCGGATCAGCAACTACAACCATGATCACAAACGTGATCCCCAAAATTGACGACCGACAAGATCGATTCATTGATCTCATAGAGATCAAAGACCTTCTCGTCCGAGAGAGATACTATCGTGACACGGCAAACTGGGCAGGGCTGCGAAAGTGCTACCACCCAAATGCAACAAAGACGGTGGTCAACATTTCATGGTAAATGGGCCCAGTTCCCACCACCTCCCAACGAGACTCGCTGACGAGAGCCCTTTCTGCACCAGGTACAACGGGGATATCGACGGCTTCGTCAGCGGCTCGGAGGAGACGAGCGCGCGGGGCGTTCAGGGAAGCCACGGTATCACGCCTGTCGAAATCCACTTCAACTCTCGCCGTGACAAGGCTGTGTCAGAATCGAGCGGCGAGCTTCGAATTGGCGTCGTCATCGAGGATGGCTCATATACACTAACGTCCTACGTGCGTTTCATCTCACGCCTCGAAAGGGACGACAACCGCTGGTACATGTTGAGCTTTGAGGCAATCTACGATAATGACAAGCTGGTAGCCGACTTTCCTTCGAACAAAATGCCATCGACAGGGCCGCTCCCGGGTTCGAGGAAGAGCTACGGGATTACGAGTTGGGTCCTCGGTCTTTCAAATTTAACCATCAATCAAGACCTTCCCGGTACAGACAGGCCGGAATCTGTAAAAGAGACCATGGAAAGGCACTTTGGTTGGCTTGATGATTAGCATTGTGCGCAGGGGAACATAGAAAGACATCCACAGGAAGTCCAAGAAACGTAGACCTGACCAGTTGATCTTCGTTTTGGGAAGACGAATACTTTATGTTTTATCTACAGATTCAAAAAGTCGTCTACCAACATTGGCTGTAAGAATGACCAATCTTCCAGTGTGAAGTCCATATTGACCCAGTCTTCGGTCTGCTAAGACAATTAACATGCGCTCTGCTCAACAAATATCACTCCAGAGTTGTAAACACTTACTTGTGGCCAGTTGAGCGTTGAATCGAGGTTTTCGTCATCACGCTCTTCTCTTACTTCGTGGTTACCACCGTTTTCAACACCCTTTCCTTCTGCAGAAACAGAAGCTTTCTCGACAGCCTTACGTGCGATTTCGGCCAACTTTCGAGCAAACGAAAAGGTCATGTCTGACTCGGTGATAAGCTCAACCCGACCATAATGACCGGCCGCAACATCCAAAAGGGCCAAATCTACTCGTGCTGACGCAAGATTTGGTTCTTTGAGAATATGGATAAACAGATTCGTGACTCCAATCAGCGGATACGTAAAGGCTGACCTGTGGTGGTGGGATTAGCGTTAGTCTGCTAGCCGGTAGGACGTATCCTGACCATTGTGGTGAGGCAGCGGTAACCTCAATCTGCGTGCTGAGAGTGATGAGGTTTCGGGCGGCGTCGGCAACGTCATTTGTCGCCGCCTCAAACTCTTGCTCAGGTATGGCGTCATTCTCCCCTAGCGCCTTTGAGATCCAGGGATTCATAAATGGCGTGTAGAGTGCCACGATGCTTGCATAGTATCCCAGCTGAAGGGAAAGAATCGCTAGAGAGCGAGGGCTGGAGGACTGCGAGTAAGAGGGTAGTCTTGACATCTGGATTGCAGGCCGGGGTCGTAAATCTACAGGTAATGACTCTTTCCATCTGTTAAGCTGATCTTGAAGCTCTCCAGCTATTGCCCAAAGGTCCCGTTTAGGCTGGTGCAGAGAACCAAACGACGCTAACCGGCGAGAAATTCGTGAAGCAATTTGTGCATGCTTAATGACGAATGTGAATAATGAAACATCTGCTTCTGTGCTTCCAGGGATCGCCTTTGTCGGAATCTGACAGCTTACCTCTTCATCATAAATTGCCTGGCCTGACATTAGCTGTCGGTAACCCTCAAACAGTCCGAAGCCTGGCACTCACCGATGGACGAGAGGTGCGAAGAGCAAGACTTTTCTCACTGTAGAAAATTGCCCAAAAAAGCCAGCTCTGATTATTGATTTGATCTTCATCAATATGCCAGGACGGAGCCGGCTGGCGGTGGAGCCCTTTCGACTGAGCCAAACGCACCGCATTCGAGCATAGCATGTACTGAAGTGCAGGACTGCCTAATCCTTCAGTAAAAAAGGTCTACATGACATGGATTAGCGTACTTCGACGAAGGCCGGTAAATAATGTAGGTATCACATACCATTGCAATGAGAGCTCTTACTGCCATTAGGCTTGTGAATGTGAAAAGCAACTCAGTGTGGACCGACATGGCGTTTTGAAAGTAGCTCCATGCCTCTTTCTGAATATCCGAATAGCGCAGGGAGTCGTCTTTGGATAAGACTATGCGGCACCCTGACGCATATACAGTATTTCGCAAGGCATGCCACGCTGGGTCATTTGCTATGCTATTATCCTTGCGAAAGTGAGCATTGAGATAGAGGAAAAATTCCGAACGATCGACAAATCCGTACACAGATTCAAAGGATTCATCGAAGTAAGCTTAACTGAGTTATTCATATTGAGAAGGCTGAGAGTAAGGGGCAGGAGGTACCTGTGCAATATCTCCAGGCCGTGTCAGCCTCCGGTTCTTTCTGTTGTCCTAAGAGCAGGCTGCGACTGGGTACTTTGCATCTTCGAGTCCAGCCAATGACAAGCTCCCGAGCTACATGAGTAAAGTCAGAGCTTCCAGTTCGCTGGCGGACCCAAGACGCTGCAGGTGCAGAACAAAGCGACAAGCATGAAGCAGGGCCTATTATCCATTAGTGCCGTATCTTCGGACTCGGGAATTGGTAAGGTAGTCCTTACCTTGATGTTCCCAGTGAAACTATTCCGGCGCGGATAAGTGGATATGTCCTTGGAAGGGTATTCAGTACTCACTATATGAGCAGGAGGAGTAAGATCTTCCTTCCCGAAGGGCCCTGCGTCTGTAGACCCTGGCTCGACCTCGTTCGAAGGCGATGAGAGAGCCCCAAAGGCTGATGTAGCCGTAATCTGCGTTGCTTGAGTCTGACAAGACTGTTGATTCTCGGGCAATCCTCGTTCCTGCTCGGGCAGACCGGTACGTCCAGCCAAACCGCTAGATGAGGTTGCGCCTGGCACAGATAATTCGCACCGACGATTCGATGAACCCTCCGGAGTCCGTACTGCTACGTTGGCCGAACCAAAAATGGATACATCCTGGCGTTCATGGGCCATATGCAGCCCTAGTTGTGGTTCCCGTTCATGATTGTCGGACATTGGGAAAACTCTGTGGACAGGCATGGACATGATGGGATATGCCTTCCTCTGTGTCCGGCGGCCCCTTTTGGAGACAGCATAGATGCACTCTTCTCCCCGTTGCTGGCCATTGCTTTAGGGGAGGGTATCCATCCACGATTTGGAAGACTTACCGCACAGCCGGCGCACGGCTCTGTTCGACTGCCTAGCATATAGGAAAGCAGAGTGAGTGAAAGTCGCTCCCAGGTCATGCCTTGTCTCAATACTCACATCTGATTTTGCGTAGTCGACAGTTGTTACAAGCAAGACTCCGTTTAGGGCCTTCCATTGAAACACCTCTTCAAGAGCGAGCGTGTTGTCCAGATCACGCCGCTGGAAGTAGAATAGTGGACTTGGAGTGAAGCAACCAAGCTTGTAGGAATATTCATCGCATACCTTGCATACCTGCAAATACCGTCTAGGGATAGAATCAACTCTCTACTCTCTGTCTGTCTGCATCTAACTTGCAGTGCATCTGCGACAACTACGACAACTCCGAACTCCTGAGGTGACACGGAGTTCACGTACCAATAGGAGCTTGACGGGGTCTTGGCAAGATTCCGGGCCGGGATCAATTCTACTGCTTGGATTTGTGCCCGTCGAGACGCGTTCGCTCTCGCTAAATCAACTGCATAACTTCTTCATCAAAAACGGGAGGGCAGGCAGACCAAATACACCGAGGTCAAGCTTGATTCTTATGACATGACAGGCTCCCAGCACGGATATACCGAGTGTGACATTCAGGAGCTATGGTGGAGCAATCTTTATCAGCGCCTCTGCCCATTCAACAGGATGGGTCGCAAACCCGGTGTGACCACCAGGAACTATTGTCAGTTCTTTTGCGCATATCTTTGCGAGAGATTCGTTTGCCCGGTAGTGAGGAGCACTCGGATCTGTGTCCTCCCCAGCAGCGAGAATCAGTTTCTTCTTGTACTTTGCCAACGCTTGCAAGTCGAAGTCTTGTAGTGGATAGACTGGAATTTCGCGCTCAAACCAATATATGGAGTTCTGTCCTACAAATGGTCCTCGACGGGCGTCCATTGATGCCTGGAAAATCGGAAACTCTGCATCCTTGACCTTGTACAATGCGGCAAATTTCTTCAGAGCCGCAGGAATTCCCGACCGACGGTAGGTTTGATAAATATCCAGCTGTTTTGCCGTCAAGTCTTCCCGGTCTGGGAGAACTTTGAGGGCTGGCGGTTCGTGGCAGACCAAGGTATCGACCAAGTCGGGATGGCGGAGGAGAAGTACTAACGACACGACAGCTCCTGAACTGTTGGCAAGAATCTTGACTGGTTGTTCCGCTGGTGAGAGGTACTTTATGAGGGCCGAGGCATCATCGGCATCTGTCTCAATTCGATGCTCGTAGTCCTGGTCAACGGTTGCGGAGAGGTAGCTCCGTGAGAACCCGCGGCGGTCGTAGATGGCCACAGTGAAGTTGTCTTTGAGCTGGTTCACCAGTGGCCTCCAGTAATCGGCCGATCCGCTTCCACCGGAAATGCATAGAAGCAATGGTCCATTGCCAACAACCTCGTAATAAAGTGTGGCGCCTGGAACTTCAAGGCTATTCTTGGTGTTCTCCATTGGACTCGTTAAGGGAGCAAGATTGGTGATGCTACCTCCGTATTACGAGACCAACTGTACAACGGTCAAATATTGAAGGGGGAAGTGTTTAAGTGTTGAGAATCGACTTGAATTTAAACCACTTGAGGATCGCAACGGGGTACATAATCCGAATGCGTGGGTACGCTTTAACTATAGCGTCCCACGACGGGGCCGTAGGAGGGTAGGATGAGGCCATTCCGAATCCAGATCGCGGACACTTCCTCCAACCGACAATCACACGATGCTCTTCCGACGCTCCAGAAGTGGCAATCTCAGGTGCGGGTCAGGCTCGAGGATGAAGAACACACTTCGGATAGCATTAAGCCGGGTTGATAGGCATGCATTGACCGTTCGTGATTGCTCAAAATTGTACCTCAAGTCCAATAGCGAACTGGTTCACAAAGGAAAGGGGGAGCAACATAAATGGGCTGAGGTGTTGACTTCGGCTCGGACAAGAAGAGTGGTATACAAGGACATCGCTCCCTTCAAGGTCGGTGTCTTCCTGTCGGAGCTGGGGAGAGACAAAGTAAAAGTCAGCAGACGGTAAGGTGAAGCTCCGATAGTCCCCACTACCCCAGAAAGGTACGACCTCATTCTTGCAATACAGTCATTGTGTTCTCATTTTAGCAAAGAGTAATTATTCGATACGACTGAAAGTTCAACAAAGGAGACCTGGGAAAAGCAATCAAGGCTTTTGTGTCTTCCACTCATCTTCGGGAGAGGTATGTACAGTACGGAGTAGCTTGATCAAGGTCGCGCCAGCAGTGGCAAGACACACGATTATCGCACTGTTCAAATATCAGATCGAACCAGGGCCGCATTATAAAATGTTGAAGACTATTTAAGTTCAAAATGCTCAAGACCATCGTAAAACCAGAGCTGCCCGCTATCCGTCCAAGCAGCACGTACCCTGACATTGACATTGGCGCTTACTTCCACAAATAAAAAGCAATCCGTAATGTATACATCCTTCCAGTTACCCTTTCCCATGTATGCCATATTAACATGCTTCACTGATTCCCCTTTGTATTTCTCATCACTCCTGTCCCTTGTGCTTGCTGATACCTCGTCATTATGACGGTCTCATCACGACCTCACCTAATCAAACCACCCATAGAGCCCAGCAATCACAACCCCCAAGACAGGCGGGAAGATCCAATGCTGAGTCTCGCCGCCTCCAATGAGCAACCTACTCACGAAGCCATCCGTGGTCGCCATGGCCATTCCCGCACCGAGCGCCTTGGCCATCAACTTCTCGTCGCCCGTGTTCCAGATCAAAGCGAGCAAGAACCCGACAGAGAGGTTCCTGATGCTCCAGATGCGCATCAACGCGAGATTGAGTTTCTTCGCGGTCGGTTCAGTGTGGAGTGGGAAGCCCAGAGCTCGGAGATGGGAGTCGGGTCTCAACATGGCGTTGATGCCGAACAACATTGGGAAGACGCTGAGGGCGAGACTTGTGTTGTAGAAGAACGGATGTGACTGTGCAGACATTGTGGTCTTTTTCTAAATTTCTTCAATCGGTCGACGGTGCTGTGTCTTCTGTACTTTGTAACGTCGGTCCACTAAGTAGTGGTGCTGATAGATATTGTAATGTCGTTGCTGCGGAAGTGCTGATGCCTTGTATATGTTGCAATTGCGATAAATCGTCAAGATAGACACACCGACGGTGAAAGTCAGATGTGGTGGCTTTTCTCGCTTGTTGATGCCGTTGATGGTGTGTCTCGTCGAAGTGAACGGTGCAAGGAAAGACTATATATAATAATAATAACCCTTGACCAGTGTGAATACAAGGTACTAAATTAGTCAGTCAGGTAGACATGTGGCACCGAGTGACTGCTACCTACAATAGCCTGATGGGTACGGAGTAGTATCTACTCATCACTTTCACACGAAGCACGATCGAATTCTCTCAATACTGTACGAGCGAGTTACTCGTACATCCTACCAAAGGTACAGGAACCTGTCAAGTGGAGTACCCCCGCCGTCTCTCGCATCAATACATCTCTCCGTCCCCGAAGGCCAAGCACGAGCCACCCTTCGACTACTCTCAGAGCCAGTACTGGTGCACTAAATACCACTAACTTAGGTAGATAACGAAGACTCTACAAAGCAACCAAGGTAGGCGGCTAGAATCAAGGCCCGAACGCCTTGGGATCCCCCGAGCCCTTCCAACCAGGTGGTTATCCCCTATCGCCGCCCACCCTCAGGAGTACTTGCACAACACTCCGGGTAGACACAAGTACCACAGTTGAGGCATATACGGACACTGCGTACTCTGGGCAGGCTTATAAAGCAATCAATCACCCTTTGAGCCTCTGACAGCCACCGATTCATCGATCCCTGTGACGGGTGGCCTTAAACACCTGAGGGTGTTGTATCAGGTATTGTTGACAATTGGCCATTGATCACCTTACACCATGGTAATGTGTCAGCCAAGTACGAGACCAAGCAGTGATACCTCTCTCACTCCTCGTACTCCGTACAGAAGAAAATCCTTTCCCCTCGCAGGTGGGCCAACTACTGTACCTACTGTACTTCGTCCCCTGTGTCTACCCGTCCGTTCCACCGGCCGCCGAGTTATAGCGATACCCGAACTCGTACACCTTTACCTACTGTATTGTACCTATCTATCCATACTTCGTACAGCCAGCGTAGTGAGCTGTAATCTACTCTGCCTCTACGTCATTCTATCATATCCTTCCTCTGTAGCAGGCCAGACATCTCCCCGCATTACCCTCCGTACAGATGTCTTAGAAATCCTCATGTGTTATACGAAGTACTTTCCAAAAGAAATGACCTTCAGGCATCATTATTACCTACCTACCTGACTGGGTAGTTTTCCTGACCAATCTCATCATAACATACCTACATGACGGCCAAAAATGGTATTCTTGCTATTCATGTATCCCATATAATACCACTCACCACCCATGAGTAGTGCCATCACCAGTAGCAACCATAGTCCAATGTCGTTCAATCGTGCGCTTCCTGAAATGTCCTCATCCGAATTCCTTCTTTCATACAAACAAAAATAGTCATCAAGACGGCCCAGTCGTCCCCTCATTTAGTGACGAGTAACGCCTGGTAGGAAGCCCTCCTCAGAGTTGCCGTGAAGACAAGGCGCTCTCTACTCCGTCTCTGTCGTCAACAGTAACTCGACAAGAACGTGACTCTTTTCGTGTTCCGGATGTTGTAGCACCAGCTTCGGCATTCGTGGTGCGGTTCCAAAATTCTTCAGTCCCAATCCGTTAATCCCACCTCCTAACGCAGCTTGCGTCTGAGCACCACCACCGCCGCCACCACCATCATCCAATAATTTGATGTCTTTCCCGACTATGACCTGCTTGAGTCTGCCATTCTGCGCATCTCGAATCTCGACAAAATCGTCATCCACCAGGATCAAGTATTGCGCGTAGAGACACGCCGACTTGGCTCGACCCACAAACTCCATTACCACTCCACGGGAAATGTCACCGTGTTTGTTGACGTACACGGCACATTCTTCAAACGTAACCAAAAACTCTGCTTCTCCGAGTCTGAACATACCCAGCGGTTTCAGGTCTTTGATACGACTGGCGATGGAACTCAGATGAGCCTGAGTCTCGGGTTGTTCGCTCCTCAAGTTGGGTACACTCCAGGTCTGTTTCTTCTCCAATGTCAATACTTCCACCCCTCTTGCCGTTGATATCGCCAAGCTCGACTGGAACAGGTTGAGGCTGTAGCACTCAGCTGGGATGTAGAATTCATCATACTCTCTAAAAAATTCCGTTTGACCTCGGCGCGATGCAGATGGTAAAAAGCGTGATCGACTGGTCGTGCTCTTTTGCAAGACTGGCTCAAGAACTTTGAACGTCGACACAATACCGTCCCTCTTCTTGTAGAAGACCAAAGTGCGCTCCTTCATCCTACCAGACACAAAGAAGCCAACGTCTTTCGAGCCAGAGAGCTTCTGAGGTGCTTTGCGACTTGATGTATCGGTGTGGGAAACAGGAAGACCTGATGGTGGACAAACTACGTCCAAGTGATATGCAATCAAGACTTTGTCGGAGATGAGCAAGAACAAGTTAAATTCCTCAAGCACCGAGATTTGTGTCACGCGTTGCATCTGGATGGCCTGAAATATGTCAGTAAAATCCTCCAAACGCAAAACCATGCATCTCACCCTAATCCATCCCCGAGAATTTTGATACTCGGAGATGTACACGCCATAATCCGTCCCAACCGCACACATGAGTCTACCATAAGGTTGGTTGAACACAGTTGCACAGTTGACTGGAGCTCTACACACAGGTGCTGGCCGTCCTTGTCCCTCAAACTTCTTCTCAGCTTCCTGGATCGCTCGATCGAGTGGCGTACCACGGATCTTGATCTGCTTCCCAGGATACGATATACCTTCATAGCCAAAAGCGGTGTCGGCCAACACACGGAGCTTGAACGGCTCAGCATTTTGAGAGAAGAGCGCCTCCGCGTGTCTCGTCTTGGCTTGGATTATGGCTTCGCACCAGTCTTGTCGATTCTGCGCCGTAGGAGCGTACAGAGTGTATGTCTCAGTCTTGCCAAGATGCTTGATGCGGAAAGGATACATAATCTTTTCCTCCTTCGAGCTCGCGGAATCCAATGTCGTGATTGGGACCATAGACTGGCTGGCGCTTCCAGATCCTATTGACAAGCTAGTGGTCTGATGCGCCAAGGTACCCGGACCTCCGCTAGAAGACGACTGCGCCCGATTAAGTCGAGTATCTGCTGCTGTGGCGCCTCGAGGGACGACAGTCGTTGTAACCGCACCGATGCCCTTGACGGAAGATTTCACTACAGCAGGATCTGTGGCACTTTCTAAGACGAGCAAGTCCATTGGGATAGGCACCTTCGAGACGTCGTAATAGCCTTCTTTCCGGTCTCGGTAGAGAGGCTTCGCAAGCACCAGATAGTGGTCAAAAAGAATTGCATGAGTGTCAACCCATTGGAAGCCTTTGCCACCGGCTCGTTGTAGTTCACCCCGAAAGATGATCTCGCGACCCAGATGGTCGAGGTTGAGCTCAACTTCCTTCTCCATTGGGGGTCGAAGTCGTAACTTGGTCTGCATCTCGATCAATTCCATCTTCTTGGTCATTTCGGCAAACTTGGCATCGCACTCGTAGGTGGCCGCACGGATTTCATCCAGCGCATAGGCAAGGTTGTTCTTCTCTTCCGACTCTTTCAGCATATTCTTCTGGACGGTTGATAGCAACAGGCTGTAACGCTGCAGTCTCGTGATGGGGGCTTTCAAGTAATTGTCCCACCCCAAACGATTAGACCGTTTGTCATCTCGAGCTTGATCAAGGAAGTTCTTGAAATGGAAATTCCGTTCGGCTTCACGTCGCATTAGGTAGTCGGCTCGAGGAAAATTAGAAGCGTACTCCACGTACACGGGCCGAGCTTTTCTGATCCATTCACGGAAGATGTCGCTGAATCCCACAATCCACGGACCTTGTTCTGTCTGTCGGTATTTGAGCTGGCCTAAGAGGTAGTCTTGGTTGACTTTCTTAACCTTGTCAACGCCACCGAAAACCTCTATCAGGAAGTTCGGTAGTTTCTTGGAGGGCACAATAGGTGGCTGTGCTGTCGAAAGTCTGTCACGGTAGAGGACGCGCAGAACATCGAGCTGACTGATATAAAGATCTTCACTGGTAACGATCTCATGAAGCACATTCTGTCGCTCGATTTCTTTTTTCTCGTGGCTTTCGATATCTTCCTTTTTCAGCTTGTAAAATGTGGCCCAATCTTCAGACTTTTTCTCCTCAGGCAAAGTGTCTAGATCGACCTTCCTCAGAGTCCTCATGCAGTGGTAGGAGTAGCATCTTCCCCTGGTTTGGTTAAGATGAAGCTTGGAGGAGTAGCATCCGGACCCTGTCAATTGATAAAGAACACCTGATGTGGTCCCGGGGCCAAATTTGACCCATTCTTCTTCTCTGACCAATGCGTTGGCGGCAAGCATCTCCCTTACTACCCTTTCCCCCAGTACCTCGGCTTCTGTGACGTACATTGTCGGCACCTTGTTCATGAAAAGAGCAATAATGCCCTCAGCAATGTGGTGTTCCTTCAGATCAACTTCCTCTTCGGCCAAATCTCTAATCCATGTCACAATGGAGCTCAACGCCCATGGCTCTGAGCATTTCTTAAATTGATCAGCGGTAAGCTTGGCAGGGTTGTATCGTTTTCGTGGGAGAGTTGGAAGGTCCAATGCAGCTGACTGTGGGCTGGCAATATCATACAAGTCTGAAACTGGTCGTCCTTGTTGTCGCAGTGCTTTTTGACGATCTGCGTCTGTTTTGGATCGAATTGGATATTCCACACGAGGCGCACTTCGAGTACTAGACAAGGAAGTTGACCTTGGCACAGTTGTTGGGCTGAGCAAAGCATTCGAGTATGCATCAGGCGCCGCTGGATAGCTTTGTCTGTTCGTCTCAGCGTACTGGGAAAACCGGCTTTGCTGTGTATACGTGCCTGTAGGCATGAGATGAGGTATCCGACCAGGATCCGAATGCGAGGGAGGTGGAGGCAGCGGTCGTTGTTGGCTCATGCCAGGATGGAAGAACAAATCTGGAATCGAGTCCCTGGAGGGACTAGTGTCACCAGATCTTCCGCCAACATCTGAATCAACAAATACACCTTCGTCACCATCTTCGTAGCTCAGTCGTCTGGGATGTGGACTTGGTTCTGTAAGACCACCTGTTCCTCCGGTGTCTACGCGTGCAACATTGGGGACTGCAGGGTAAGAACGAAGTGTGTCAATCGGCGGTAACATCTCGTAACCACTTGTCTGCGATTCGCGCCCCTCCGAGGACACTCCGGAGCTTCGTGCCGAATTCATACGGTTGTTTAGTCTGCTGTAAAGCTCGCTTTGAGGCATCGAAGCTGCAGCTGCATAATTTGACGTTGCCGATTCACCGTACGACAAATCGGGGAGATAGCCGCCACCAGCAGAACTGAGATCATAGCCAGTGTAATCACTGTCACTGCTCTGCTCCCGGGATAAAGGTCGTGCGGCACCCCCATCTGAACGAGGTTGACTAGGAAATAATGTTGCTGAACCGCTGTGTCTACGAGCATCTTCGGCTCTTTCCTGTTCATCTAGAGCTTGCATAGCGGCAAGACCTGCTGCCGCTTCGGCATCACTATCATCGGTGAAAGCTCCATAGTTGATGTAGGTGTCACCGGTCGACGCAATCGCTCCGTTGAGATGGGTGGGAACTTCATCCGGGGATAGGCGAGGCTGTGGAGAAGGCTGTTGCGGAAACATGCCCTCTACAGCTCCGTCTCTCGAATTTCGATACCTTTGAGCACTCGCAGACCTTGTATGCAATGAGGTACCTCCAATGGCCTCATCGAGATGGTGCATCAGATCATCGTAAGCTGCTGGGGATGAACCGCGCTGTGCAACATTTGGGGTTTCGGTTGAACGGAAATAGTCATTGTCAGAGTCTGATTCTGATGGTACGCCGGGAAGAGATCGGCCCTGAGGGTGTCGATTAGTTCCTGTGCGCTGGGGAGACGCATTGGAAGGGTTTCTGCTCGGCGGAGTTGGTATGGACGGCTGTGGTGACACGGATTGATTGCTCATTCGGCTCGCGAAGGAAGCATGACGTTCAACATCCGGTAGTGAGTATGCATCTTGATACGGTGCTGATAGCCCTGTCCCATGCGAAAATCTCTCGTCTTGTATACTCGTTGAACGTGAATGTCGTCGGTCCAGCAACGACGCATTGTGTGGTGGAGGGGCGGGTGCCGGAGGGGAATACCCCGATTGACTCTGGCCAGTGGAAGATGAGCTGTGATGACGGCCGGCGTGAGCCTGTGGCGCATCGTGCGCATAGGCGTTGTACGCTTGGAAACTTTGGTAAACGGCTGGCTGATCAGGACGGGGAGGAGGAGGTGGAGGTTGCGACGCAGAAGTAGGATAGTTCACTTGGGAATTTACATCGTAATAGCCGTAGCTGTTGTACCCTGTATTCTGCCGGTTGATGTTCTGTTCTCCATATGCGGCTGGCACGTAAGGCTGGTACGTGCTTGTAGAGTAAGAGGAAGATGGCGAGGTGGCATATCCTTGGGGGTTGTAGGTCGAATGTTGTTGCTGTTGCTGTTGATACTGGGCAGGGTTATAGGGCTGATGAGCCGGGACCGCCGGTTGCTGGTATTGATGCTGATATCCTCCAAGCGCCGTATGTTGCGTGTTTGTCCTGTACGGAGTCGAAGATGAACTGAATGTGGCAGTAGACTGCGTTCTGTGTGTATGCGGACTCGTTCCAGTCGACGCAGTATATGCTGAATATCCTTGAGCGGGCTGCACCTGCGCCTGGCCTCCCCCAAACATCCGCTCATCGTCTCCCGCATCGAAACTTGAAGTGCGCTCAAGAGGGCGTGAGGAATAGGCGGGCTGCGAACCGTACGGTACGTTCTGGCCGGACGCAGGGTGGTTGTTCTGGGGGTAATAGGACTGTCCGTTCTGGTAGCTGGCCATGATCAGTGCCGCAGCAGAGCCAGACTGGCGCGAGAGGAAGGGAGAAGATCAACGCAGACTTCGAGCGCGAAGTCGGTGCGCATATTCGACGGCTCGAGCTGGCAGAAGTCACTTGGCCACAAGACGGTCGGGCTGACTGGACTGGCTCATCCGCTGTGGTAACAATGATAATGATGGAGTGTGTGGTCGCAAGGCAGCCCGGGCGAGGATGCCTTTCAGCTCAAGAGCATGCGGCGGTAGCGAGAGTGTTAGGAGGCGGGGATGAAGCTGGATTGCCTGGTACCCGTGTCCATGTCGAGAAGATAGTAGTTCCGGGCAAGGCAACGTAGAGTGAGTGAGTGCTGGCAAGGAACGAGAACGAGTGTCGCAGGCTGTCAATAGTGCAGTCAGCGTGGAATGGGGCATAATCTGATCTGCGGAAACGACAGCATCGGGCAATAAGGCTGCCGAGCAAATGGATACAGTACAAAAGGGCACAACTCCAGGCCAGAGCCCTTCTTATTAATTATAGAGCCAGTACAACGAGTTTACGTAGGGATAATAACGTACTGGACATCGCTGTGTCCTACGACTATTGCTATGCTTACACTACATCGCTTTTGCTGACAACTCGTCCTGCCGATTTGACCACTGCCCAAGGGGGTCCTATTATTCTCTGAATCAACAAGTCACGCTGGTCAAGATACAAAAGCCTTTCGACATGCGACCACGGGCGCTCGAGCCAGGGATGGCGCCATCAGAACTCGTCCTCACGGCGGAATTGTCTTTGTGTAAGGCATTCAATCAGCCCCAAGGCGTCAGGCGTCAGGCGTGCCCAGCTTGAGCCCATCGCAGCTGTCACGTGAGGCGCTAGGCAGTTTAGTACTAGCTCCTCGCAAGGCCAGCAACAGCAACACCAAGGGAATGGCGCGACACCGAGGCCGAGTCGCTGAGCAATGCGAGGGCGACGCGAGGCCGATGTGCTATTCCAGGTGGAAATAAATGGACCCCAGCGGGATCTTGGCTTGCATCCTCGCATACAAGACAAAAGTACGACGGTCTTCGACAGACTGACGCCGTCTATACCGTCTTCTCTTCCCTGATACCCTTCAAAATAGCCTCCGCCACGCGCACCCCTTCAAGGCCAGCCGGCAAGCCACAGTAGGCGGCCACCTGCATCAAAGTCTCCCGGATTTCCAGCTCCGTGGCGCCGTTATTGACTGCGCCTCTTACATGCACTCCGAGCTCAGTCATCCTGTTCAGCGCACAAAGCATTGCGATGTTAAGCAGACTCCTAGTCTTGCGCTCCAGTCCAGGCCTGGTCCAGATCGATCCCCAACCCCATTCCGTTGCCAATTCTTGCATGGGTCGAGCAAACTCAGAAGAATTGTTCTGCAGTGAGCGCTCGACATGCTGAGGACCAGTGACCTCGGTGCGGACTGGAATGCCCTGCTCATAGAGCGTCTTGTGTGCTTCGACTACTTTGTCTCCCGAAGCCATGACTGCAACTGACTTTCGTTCAAGACAAATTAATATTCCGAGTCGAGGAGTGTTACTGGGCGAAGGCAAAGATTAAGCAAATTTTTCCGCCTGGACGACCTTCGTGAGCGCTGACTTGTCGTCGTTCCCGCACTTGTACCCTCACACTGTATTGTAAGCTTTATGAGTGAGGATTGTTACAGAAAGATCTTTCCATCATCCCGCATCGCCTAGTGCGGGGCTTTGGGAGGTCTCCAGAGCTTCAACGACAGCCTAGCTTGCCAATCGGCGTGCTTTTCCGGGATGGTGAAATGGCTTTTCGATAAGGCACCATCGTTCAATACCGATACAATAAGCGCACAACCACGACTAGCTAGCATCTCTGGATGAAGGGTCTCTGAACCGCATCAAACTCTCTCCCCAAGGGTGATCTTTGTCTTCCACAGTGAGCCCGTACACATGGATTGGACTGCACCGCGCCCCACTGCCAACTGCCAACTGCCACCTTTCTTCTCCACACACGGACAATGCCCATATTGCTCCAGGGAGCCACGATGGAGCTTGGGCGCTTTCGGTAGAGTTCTGAAGCCACACTGAAAGCGGACACCAGGGCGGCCAGATCGCGGGGCCAGTCATGGTTTGGTGGAGGGCGACATAAAGGACCCAGTGTTTGCCCAATTTGTAGCTATAAGCTAAGTCTTTATATCTTTTTTCCTTCTACAGAGTACAGCGCATCTTCAACATAATGACGGCCTCTGATAAACCTTGGACGATTATCGTTGGAGCCGGACCGAGTGGTCTGCTTCTCGGGTTGATGCTAGCGAAGCAGGGCGTCAGTGTCCATATCCTCGAAGCATCGTCTGAACTTGATGACTCTCCTCGGGCAGCATATTATGGTCCTCCTGCCGCATACGTGCTACGGCGCGCTGGTGTGATTGATGAGATTCGAGCGGAGGGTTTCGACCCGTCCGTGACAAGTTGGCGGAAGCTTGACGGGACTGTTTTGGCCGGCCTCGATAACAGTTACCTTCACGACTATCCAGACCGGATAGCATGTCTCCCACTGGCTCAGCTCGATCGGCTGCTGTACAGGCATGCCGTTGTGCAGCCCACGCTGAAAATCTCATTCGAACACAAAGTGGTCGACATTGGCCAGGACGCAGACAAGGCCTGGGTGGACGTCGAGACCCCTGGAGGCCAAAAGCGCTTGGAGGCGACTTACGTTGTTGGCTGTGACGGTGCTTCCAGTGTCGTGCGGCGGTGTCTGTACGGAAAGGAATTCCCTGGTTACACCTGGGATAAGCAGATTGTGGCCACAAATGTGTGTTGTTCCATCTTTCATAGAAGCTTTTCGGTGCTAATTACTACCAGGTTGCGTACCCATTCGAAAAATATGGCTATGATGATGCAAACTTCTTTATCCATCCTGAACACTGGCACATGGTTGCTCGTCTTACCAAGAACGAGGATGGCAGCGGGTGGTGGCGCGTTAGCTATGGCGAGATCAATGGTCTTAGCCGAGAGGAGCTCATTGCACGACAACCCATGAAATTCGAGGCCATGTTGCCTGGACACCCCAAACCTGGCGATTATGAGCTCGCTGCTATCAGCCCATACAAGATCCACCAAAGGATCGTAGACAAGATGAGAGTGGGAAGATTTGTGCTTGCAGCTGACGCGGCACATCGTAAGTCTATCTTGCCACAGGTTCGCACGTTCGGGCTGACTCGGATCTGTACAGTAAACAACCCTTTCGGAGGCCTTGGACTTACGGGCGGTCTGACAGACATCGGAGGCCTGTATGACTGTTTGATCGGTATCTACGAAGGCAACGCAGACGAGAGCATCCTGGACAAATATTCCGAGATGCGCCGACAGCGATTCAAGACTGTCACAGATCCCATCTCTACCGAGAACATCAAGAGATTGTACGACCAGGATCCGGACAAGGCACTTGATAATGATGACTTTCTGAAGCTGCTGAAGAGTATGGAGAATGACCGAGAAAAGCAGGTCGAGTTCATGAAGGGGCCTATGGCTCTTTCGTATGACTTTACCCAGCACTACAAGACGTCGGAGGGTACGACGACGGAGACGAAGAACGGCGTGGTGTCTAGCGTGGTACAGATTCCGGCCGTAGGTGCAGATGGTTAGGGATCTATGTAGTTTGCGGTATGCACAACCACCTTGAGATACGACTCGGACTCGAAAATTGTGGTGAGTGGGGGAATCGAGGGGCACCACAGACAATTATTCTTTTAATTGAAGAAAAGTGCTCGGGCTAGTTAACTAGTTAGTTACAGTAGTTAGTAGTGGCTGGCGAGGCTCCCACTAAGTACCTGGGCTGGAGGACTAAGCAACTAACTAAAGTTAGTCAGTGGACGATAAATAGGCACCTCGGAGGCTCGAACTGTACGCCTAGTGGCCACCATCTCGCCCTCTACAGTGCAAAGTATCTGTCTAGACGTCATGGGAAGAACGTTTTTCCCATTCCCCAAGAACTGTTCCTGCACCTGCACAAGGCTGGTGGCTGCGCCCGAGCGTAGGAAAGGTGCTTCAGCAGTAAGACATTAACTTCAAAAACTCAGCAGACAATTTTGCTCGATACAATCGCTCGCTGTTTGCGCCGACAAAGATACCATATACACCAATATCTGTCCGATCCACATTATACGCTCATCTTCCTCATGTTTTAGACTTCAAAGAGTCTGTGGGAATCCCCGGATTCCTCCTCTCCATCCGATCATCGTCCGCCAGGCGCATTTTCAGTTTCTGCTGGCGCAGCCATGAAGCCCTCTGACCATGGCAGTCCTCTGCTACGTCGAGCCTCCTCCACGCCTCACTATCAGACCTTCGGTGGCATATCTCCTCCCAAGTCTCGAGGCCGTCCCCTCTCCGAGTCGACCAACTCCTCCAGCAACGACATCAATTCTCATTACGAAAATGACCGTCACCACGGATCTTCTCCTCTACCTAAGAAACAGATGGCCATTCTGGCGGTGATAGCTCTATGCGAACAGACAGCTCTCAACTCAATAAGTCCCTATCTGCCGGATATGGCGTCGACATTTCCAGAAGTCAAGCCAGGTCAGGTCGGAGTTTATGTTGGTCTCATCGCTTCGGCCTTTGCGCTTGCTCAGTTAGCAACAAATTTCTTCTGGGGGTGGCTGTCTGATCGAATTGGGCGAAAGCCTGTTATTCTCCTGGGTACAATATTCACGGCCGCGTGCTTCATCGCGTTCGGCTTTTGCAGGACCCTCTGGCAGGCTATACTGGTACAGGCGTTGATGGGCCTGTTGAACGGGAATCAGGGAGTGGTATCTACGTGCTTGGGTGAGATCACCGATCGGAGCAACCAATCTCAAGCATTTACATACCTTCCCGTGATATATGGCATTGGCGGGATTACAGGTCCTGTTATCGGCGGAGTTTTAGTCTCGCAAAGGAACCCGTTCGACAAATCCAAACCCAACCCATACCCTTATTTGCTTCCGAACCTCTTATCGGCGAGCATATTGTGTGTCGATTTTGTCTTGACAGCACTTTTTCTCGAAGAGTCTCTGGAAGAGGCACACTATCTTGCCCCTTTAGGCACAAGGATCAAGAATTTGTTTGCATGGATTTGGGAGTTTACTTCGTCAAGCCGACCGCATTACTTGCGACGCGGGAGCAAGTCCCCTAGCCAGCACTCGCAGGCAAATGGCATTGCCGATACCTCCGATGTGGAGGATGACGAGAGTGACGGAAGCTCTGAAGCCCCCGCGTTCGTGTCCAACGCAGAACAACTCCGCAGCAAGGACGTTCTCAATCGGGACACTGTGCTTCTTCTGCTAACATATCTTATCTTCCAATTATCCAACATCTCATTCAACTCGTTGTATCCCATCTTTGCGCAGGCAAAGCCACCTACAGGTCGAAATTTACACCCCGATGAAATAGGCCTATCACTTGCCTTTGCTGGTGTAGTGACAATCGTCTTCCAAGTCGGGATTTTCGGTAAGCTTCGCGACAAGATGGGGAATAGATGGGCATATAGAACCGGACTAGGTGGTTTTGTCATCGCCTACCTCCTCATGCCATGGGTCGGTTACAAGGACAGCGACAATGGCGGCGACGCATTATCATCTGGCGCAGTGTGGCTGTGGTTTGAGATCTGCGTGGTGCTTCTCATCAAGACTGTGGCAGCGGTCGGGGGTTTGACCAGTGCCCTACTTTTGGTAAGCCTCTTCGTAGACGTTGAAGGAAGCACAGAAGTGACTGACGATCTGGCAGATTACCAACTCGGCCCCTAATCACAATGTATTAGGAACGTTGAATGGCCTGGCGCAAACCTTGTCGGCTGCCGGTCGAGCAGTCGGACCATTCGTTTCTGGTGGCCTCTTTTCACTGGCTACGAAAGTGCGACCAAAGGGCGAGGCTCTTGCTTTTGGTCTTTTCGGTGGAATCGCCTTTATCGGCTTCCTGTTGAGTTTCGGTATTCGATCTGCTGATCTGGAGGCAGAAGGCTGGGAAACCGAATCTAATGTCGATGATGATTCCAGCGATAAATCAGAGGAGGAGGAAGACAATTATCACCACTGACTTTGAAATATATTTCGGCTGATTGTGGGAATAGAAAAAGAGAACGGTGGTGTATTAGTACTGTAAAAAGTTAATGTTGTGCCTCTCTTAGGTAGCTACGAAATCATGAAATACGCAGAGAGGAGGATAGGATTTATATCATGTTTGCCGATGATAGATATTCCAGGATTGACGGATCGCTGGTGTTGGCAGTATAGTCGCAGACACTGTGAATGAAGTCCTTCGTCGAAGATTCCTGGTGTCCATCTGGGTATTCACTCACTACAGGCATCTGACACCTTCTCTACGCGACTCTCTACATCTATCGTGGACTCGCCTCTGCCTATCTGCCTCGCCACCAGTTCAGCCTGGCTGGGGTGAACTCAAATCCATCATTCCACACATCGGCATCGTTGCCTCCTGCTTCAGGTCGATGGTGTCAAGAATCCGTCATGTTCCGCCACCCCTCGCTTCGGAGATGGCTTCAGCTCATACTCACACTCGGGCTGTTGAGCGTACTTGCACACGTCGTGCGGCGATGGGATGTATCTCACCACACTGACTTCGGCCTCGCTGGCATGTTCCAATTCCCCCGAGAAGACCAAAGCACGCATTTCACAACCGTCGACACCACCGCCTTCCAGGGCCCATCTCCAGATCACAGACAGTACTTGACGCCTCCACGACCGATTCAGCCTGCCCATCCACTCGTCCGCACCCTCGCGGCCTGCCCGAACGCGAGCACCGGCGGCACATTCAACGCGATAACTCGCCACATTCGTTTTCCCAACGGGCTGTACAACATCACATTCACCCCTCCTGATACGCTCCACGACCACGGCATGCGTTTCTTCAATCCGGCAATCCTGCCCTTGCCGTACTGGTCATCCGACTCTCCAGACGCTCACGGAGCCAAATACGTCCTCATATCCCGTCTCGTCACGACAGGCCTGCATCAAGAGTCACACGTGTGCCTTGCTGATATCTGCGTTCCCTCGTCACCGTCGACGACCGAGGCCGCCAACCATCACCCGCCTTCCTCTCCCGCCGATGACCACTACACCTCAGCCCTCCACCAGACGGTACCGATACGCCCACGAGGCCCATCCCAGGGCAGTCTGTCACCCGACGATACACGGCCTTGCACCGACTCCGACACGACACTCCTTGGACCCCGGGGCGGTCTTCGCTGCGTCATGGCACCGGTCAAGATCAACATCCCGCCCACGCCAGCGGAACAGTGCGAGGGCGCGTGGTCTGCGTTTCCTGATCTTCCTGGTTTCCATGACCCACGCGCATTCTGGTCGGGGAAGGGTGAGCCGCTGATCCTAGTCAACTCGGCGAGTCGTTACGGCTGTGCCGGACTGTGGATGGTTGATCTGCGGACGATCTTCCCTGACCTTGAGAAAGTGCTGAACAGAGGAGGCAAGAGGATGATGGGGCAAGCGATGAGTTACCCGCACCTCACTGAGATCACGAGAAATCCAAGACACAGTCGTTCAAGCGTTGAGAAGAACTGGGTGTTGTGGTTTCCGGAGCGTGACGATGCGTACGTACAGTATGAACTGCTTGGGAAGCCCCAGAATGGCAGAAAAAATGACATTTCCACCTTTGCAGATGCGGATAAGGAATCTGGGATAAACATCAACAGTACTAAGCTGAACAGCAACACAAACGCAAAGATCAACGAACGGTTAAAAAACGGCACGTTAGATGCGAGGAATTTCGACAGTGCAAGGACACAACAAGGACGAGGACGGTCATTCGCCAAACTCATCGGCAGCGGTCTCACGAGCACAAACCTCACACATACCGACGAGATGCCTTGTTTCGGGCCAGAAGATGTTGTCGACAGTCTAGGCAATCACGGCCATTGGCATCAGGGCTCCAATTCGCTTCGCTTGATCCTTTGTACACGCGTACAAGTAAGGCGAGGCGAGTGCGCAGAAGACGTGGCAGTTGAAGAAGGGCGTTCCGTGCATATCGCGATTGTCCATCGGAAGTTCACTAACGACATGAAATTGCCAATGCGATATGAAAGGTATGTCGTTGTGTGGGAGAGTCGAGCACCGTTCCAGCTCCTGGCAGTGAGCAGGTGGCCACTGCTGATGAGTAACGAGCGTGCACATCCGTGGACAGCCGAACAGAACTGGCCGGATGAAAACATAGGATGGAATGCATCAGGTCCAAGCATGTGGGCACACAAGAGGACACAGGCCAGGAAGAGCAGTGACGGTCCCGTGACAGAAGCGTTACAGAGCAGTGCCTACTTCATGTATACACCGAGCCTGGCGTGGGCTTGGAGGCCACGTTCCACGTCAATCGTCGCGGGACCGGAGGATGATGTTGACGTTGAGACCATGTCTGAACTCGGCACAGGATATCTGGGAGATGATTTGATTGTGGGGATCGGCTTGGATGATGTAGATCAGGCGTTTGCTAGAATCAAGGTGGATGACCTGTTGCACTGTATGAGGATTTGCCCTGGGGTTAGATTCGACAAAAAATAGTCTTAGAGCGGAATAGAGGGATAAAGAGCCCTCAATATTGATCTCATCAATGGTGTTGCTGAGCTTTTGGAATGTTGATGAACATGGCGACCCTCAGATTAGCTCTCTTAAGTTCTCATGGACAGCCAGAAATAGAGATGATTGCAAAGGCAATGCACCGAACCATTACGGCTGTCTTTGACTTTGGCTTTTTGGACTTTTGAATCGTCTTCATCATCACCGGGTATGTTTGTTCCTCAAGTCGTGACTCACTTCTCACTCGTCGATGATCCTGACCTTCCATGGGCATCAGTTTGTCCTCGGAAGCCAGACCAGGGTATAGGGTATATGGTATATATGATGGTTATCTTTATAGGTGGGTTCGCTTTTCCGTCCATGATCCTCAAGTTGGAGCGCAAGAGGTTGTTAATGTCTTTCGCTCTATCGTGCCCCAAACACACACTCGCATTTCTGCGCAACGAGGCTCAGATTGAAAACTATATCTATTCCCTCAGCAGCAGCGCAGGCAGAACGGGCTGATGCAGCAGTCGCTCAGAGAAAGACAATCAGCGGTAGCAGACCGGCCACAGACGCTCGCGCGTTTGACGGTATTACCACATACCGTCGCTTCGGTGTAGAGGTGCTTGGTGTCCTCATCGCCTAGTGTGTGTGTGTTCTGGAGACGACAACAATCCTTCGCGTCGCGCGCAAACCCCCCTCGCCTGAGCCGTCCGCCGGCCATCCCGCCTCCTCACATCGAGCACCATCGTGCGGCATCAAGGTCGTGGTTTGCGATAACTCGGCAAGGGAACGTTGATGCCGTGTTCAATGGTGTTGGATGAGCAGCCGCAGCCGGCAACAGAAGTGAAGGAAAACGCGGCGAGAAGAGAACGCGGGAGGCTTGGCGGATTCAACGAAAAGAATCATCTCCAGGGCCACAAAAGGTCTCGGGAACCTGCATCTCTTCGATCTCTGTTCTTCGTTGTGTTCATTGGGGACCGTCTCAGGCTTCGGATCCTTGCAGTCGAGTCGACGGTACGAGCACCAGTCGCCTGCGCCTCCCCTCACACTTTAGCTCGGGTGTGTGAAGAATTTGATTTCGGCATCGAGATCTGGACCTGGACATCGACTGTCAGCGTCCTGCCATGACTGGTGCGTGTATACAGCCCTCGGGACAAGTATACACAGGAGGACTCACCTTCGACCTTTGTCCAGAATACAACGAAGGCACCAGAAACCCGAACGAAGTTGGTCTATGAAGGGTCCACAAAGTCTAGCGGCTCGGGCACGGTTCATCCCTGCTTAGAACGGCCGTTTCCCATTTGTCTGTGTCTTTCGCACAATCCCCTGCAACTTCCCTCACATGCACTGCCCTAGTCGACAGCACTCCCGACACATGGAGGCGTCGGAACACTCACAAGAGCCCCCATAGCTGCGCACTCGGCAACTAGATTTCGGTGCGTTGTCCTTGAAGGTCCGACCTTCGGGTCTCGAAGCACTGTAGGTGGGTTACACGACATGTCAACCTCGGTCTGCTTGGCCTCCTATGGAGGAATCGTCACTACGCTTATGCGGCTCTCTATGCTACAAGTTTCGACTGCATAACATAAAGCCAATCATGCTTCCGGCTTGTCTGCAAGCCTCCCCAGCGTTGGTGGCTCAAGAGTCATCCATGGAACACGCTTACCTAGGCGAGCCAAAGGTCTTTCTCCTTGGCCCCAAATTCTCGGACCAGCGTGCGGCTGAAGCGGACGTCCACCTCACACTCCTCGAGCAAGATCGGGGCTGCCTCTCTCGTTGTGGATTTCAAGTTCTGCTTGTAAGGGTGCAATAGTGGGATGATCGTCCTTCATATCCCGAGTCGCAATGGGAAGTGAATTGGAACGTCATGGATTGTTTGTCCTCTACCCTCTGAAAGACAACGCGTCTTGGGATGTGGACATTGTGGTTCTTCACGGCTTGGGCGGAGATCCTTTTACAACATGGACAGCAGACAACAAGCGAATGTGGCCGCGGGATTTCATCCCAGAGATCATTCCTACGGCCAGAATAATGACCTTCGGATATAACTCGAAAGTCGCGTTCAGCCCTAGTACGGCTGATATCAAGGACTTCGCTTTAGATCTCCTCACAAGGCTACGGAACAAGCGATGGTCGGCAGAGGAAATGAACAACCCTATCTTCTTCATCTGCCATTCTCTTGGTGGTATTGTATGCAAGCAGGCTCTGCTCTTGGCTCAAAGTCAGCCTTACTATACCAATATTTTCGAGAAGACATCTTCTATACTTTTCTTCGGTTGTCCTCACCGAGGATCACGCGTGGCCAGTTGGGGGACGGTTTTCGCCAACGTTATCAACACCACCACCTTTCACAAACCGGTCCAGAAAGGCCTCCTCACCAATTTGTCTTTCAGTTCACAAATACTGGCTGACATATCTACTGCCTTCAAAGAGATTGCCTCTGATATTGACATTAAGACCTTTTACGAAACGGCAATCATGCTCCCTCTCAAGGTGCCTGTCGTGGAAAGAGACTCGGCAATCCTTGGGTTGCCAACGGAGCAAACCATTCCGATAGCTGCAAATCATCGAGAGATGGTAAGGTTTGCGAATATCAATAGTGAGAAATTTGATCCAGTTAAATTCGCTTTGAGGGAGGTTAAAGAAGGCCGGCCACTGGATGTGAGAGCGGCAAGAGATGCATTCATGTATCTCGCAATTGAGCTAAACGTCGCGGACTATGACCAGCAGCTCATGAAGATACCAGACCAGTATCCAGGGACGTGTGAATGGCTTCCGAAGCACGCGAGCTTCTGTTCCTGGTATGACGAAACCGACTCGGACACACTATGGCTGCGAGGTTACGCTGGCGCAGGAAAATCCGTGATGACCAAGTATATAATTGCGAAGGTTCTCCGGGCCCTGTATATCTGGTCCCAGAAGCCACCGTTGACGGACAGTGAACATCACAAAAGCCACGGAGATTTCCTTGCCTATTTCTTCTGCAGCGAACGCAATCGGCATCTCCAGTCGGAGCGCAATATCCTGCGATCTCTGCTGCATCAAATGCTGCTTGCAGCCCCTTTCGAAGTCAACAAAGCTCTCCAAGCATTTCGCCGACCTTCCGCTGAGTATACTTTCATTGCTAGATCTGCCACCCTATGGGATGCGGTCAAGACAGCCATGATCGCAACTTCCTGGCAAACGATTTATCTTGTGTTCGACGGCCTGGATGAGATGGCTTCGGAAAATTTGGGAAGCTTTGTGAAAGGACTCAAACACCTGATTGATTCGGTAGCACCACGGATAAAACCACGACGAATAAAACTGCTATTGACTAGCCGTCCGATGTCAAGCTTGGAGGCCTTGCTCGATTGCCCATCCATCTCTGTACGAAGTGAAAGAGATGTGAAGTTCTACGTCCAAGGAAGAACCAACGAGCTAGCACGGAGGTTCGCACTGTCGCACGAGCTTCAGACGGACATAGTTGAGAAGATTTGCCAGAAAGCTGGAGGCATGTTCTTATGGGCGGTCCTGGCATGGCACGAGCTATGTCATGAAGCAAATAAGCCAGACGATTTCTCTCAAAATCTCGTCAAGGCTCAGAAATTACCAGCGTCACTGGAGTTTCTGTACGAAGATATAATGAACCGCCTACCCATCTCTTGCCGAGAGCTTGCGCTCAAGATTCTAACTTGGCTGGCCCTGTCTGCAAGGCCTTTGCACTCGTGTGAGTTACGGTTTGCCATCGCAATGAACCACAAGAGGAGCTATCAGCAAACTGTCAATAACATGATTTCCGAGCATCAACTTAGGACCATCTGCCCTGCTTTGATCGCCGTTAGCGATGATGGCTACGTACAATTTGTGCATACTTCAATCAAGGAATTTTTCCTTAGATCAACTACGCCTGCCACATACAGAGTTGACATAGTTCAATCCCATGCGAATATCGCCATTCAGTCATTGAGGATGCTGCACATGCCTGGTTTCGATGCCAAGACAGTTCTAATCAATCTCACCTCTCACAAAGTTCATCAACGAGAGGATATGCTGGATCTTCCCACTCTCTACTACTTCTTATCCTACGCTGCGACGAACTGGCAATACCATGCCGGTCTAGCTGGTGAAGATTTGAGCATATGGGAAGCGTTCAAAGACTTTTTGAACGCTCCTGAAAGCGTCAAGTTGTGGCTGATGCTGGCACTCTACGATGGTTCGATCGGAGCCCAGAGGGGATGGTCGGAGGGGAAGAATTTCTGGCAAAATCTCACGATCCCTCCACGAATTCATATTGCCGTATATCTTAGGAATCAGTTCCTTGTGGCAAGGTTGGTACAAGATGGTGCTGATATCAACGCTGTCAACCGAGGCTGGCGCAACGCAGCCAAGGAATACCGCAGGCCAATAATGTCGGTGGGAGGGACTATTCTTGACAATGATCTCGAACCCCATCTAGTGGACGCCCTCGTGCGGATGGGTGCAAATGTCAATGCCAACGCCGAGGACGGTCTAAGTGCCATCACGAGAGCTATTAATGATCGTGATGAAGAGCGTGTCTCGATGCTGCTTTCGGCCGTTAGGGAAGCAAGAACACCATCAAACAGCCTGGGGTACGTCCCAAGTGTTCTGTTTGAAGCATCAAGTATGACTATGCGTAAGGTTGTCAGCGAAATTTTGGACGATCCAAGGATTGATCCTTGCCACGACAGTGTCTTACAAAAGGACACGAGTATCCTCGGCACCTGGTATGCTACGCCCTTGGAGCATGCATGTCTTTTCGGGATGGAGTCGATTGCCCAACTCATGATGGAACACCCTCGTATGATCAAAGCCCAGCAAAGGATTGAAAAAGAGCGTCCAGGCCGCAGCCCGATATCGTTGGCTTTTCTTTGTGCCTTGCAAGGTTGGAGTGAACTCACCCTTTTCGCTCTTCAGAACTTCCAGGTCGATCTATCAAAGGAGAGGGACGTCAACCGGAGATCAATTCTAATCCATGCTGTTATGGAAGAATGGCATGATGTCCTAGAGCATTGTGTCAATCACTTGCCCCGGTCTAAGCTCAACATTCAAGATAAGAATGGCATGACAGCTTTGCATTATGCTGGCAAAGTCCGTAATTGGTATGCGGCGAAGAGGTTGCTTGAAGCCGGTGCTGATAGCTATATGGAAGACAATGAAGGTCGCACTCCAGCTCACACAGCTGCAGAAGCAGGATCTGACCGTGTGCTTCGTATCATGCTTGATAGAGGCACTGTTGACACAGATGGTGTTGATCACAATAAGAGGACTGTCTTGCATTATGTGGCGACATGGAATCTGAATGCCATTGCAGAGACACTCATTGATATAGCTCCAGATCAGGTGAAAGTTAAAGACCATCATGGTCGTACTCCCGTCCACCTTGCGGCACTGTTTGGATCAACAGCGGTTCTCGCTCAAATGCTTTCCACAGGTTTGGTCGATGTGAATATACAAGATAATCTCGGCAGGACTGCATTTCATCTGGCAGTAGAGGGGAAAGTTGAATCGTGTATCAACGAGCTTCTATCCAGGCAGGAAACGGATCTGAACATTTTGGACCGCAACTTGAAATCTCCTCTCGACATCACATTAACATACAGGCATCCACAAGAAGCTGAGAATGTCAGAAACCTCCTGGAAGCTGCTGGTTGTAGGCCTGGTCTGTGGCGTCCTCGACGGTCTTATGGGAATACCTTGGACGAAGCTGACCCGCGGGACCAAGAATTGAATGAAAGCGAAAATTACCTCGCCCTTATGCGGATTGTACCATATGATCCCGAAATAGCGAGAGCAAATGAGAAGGAGAACGTAGAAGGAACGAGCATGAGAGACTCGCCTGCTCAAGAGACGTCCAAATCACCTACTCATCCACCCTCGTCAAGAACGGAGCCAGAAGAACAGGCTCGAAACTCTCATCTGGACACAGATGAACGTCCTGCCACGCCACCGCAGGCCACTACCGAGACATCCAGGCGACCTAAGCGCAAATTCATCAGGAACCTCTTCAAAAAAGATACAATACATGGCGATGGGAGAACGAATTGATCGTTTGAGAGCTCAAGCTTGGCCACGTACGGGGTTTTCATGACGTAGGCATTCAAAAGCAAAGCATGTTGGAAGTGTATCATCAGAGGAGGCACGAGGGTCGTATCACGTCGATAGAGGACAACAGCGATAAAGATGAAAGAGGATAATATCTCTATAAGACCATTGACCTTCGTGGCCAACGCCTACCGAAATCAACGCCATCATGTTGTCTCTCCATGTGACTGAGTCCTCGGATATGGTCAGCATTTTCTAATGAGGAACTCTCTGATCTAAGGGAGCCTGACATTGACCACCAATACTAAGTACCTCACGCTGGGGTGAAGCCGCATTTTAGGTAAATAGCAGTGTCAACTCGCTGAGCGAGGTATTCATCAGGCTGAATGATTGCAGGTGCACAAGAAGAAGCATCGAAAGGTTGATGCAGTAGTGGCTTACAGCCGACTCCTCGTGAGGCGGAGCATTTACCTCCACTCATTTACCGGTCCTGGGTTCATTCAGTCGCGCCCAGTTCCGGTAGCTAAAGAGGCGCAGCTAGAGTGCAGCAGACTCAGCTCATGCACGTACTTGCATGGTGGAGATAGCTAGATCCCTACCAAGACTAGCATTGTTCATCGTCACTGGCTCATCCTGATACCGCAAGCAACTCCGAATTAAGGCTGTCCACATCATTTCATTAATAGGGCTCATTGGGACATGGAAGCAGATCGATCTCCCCCGCTCGTAGGACATTTCCTAGAATTGGCCTCGCAATGGCCGACAGCGAGAGTAGCGGTACAACTTATCAGGCTGACGAGAACAACAATTCTGAGGTATGTCGAATGTCCTCTCGCGCTGGAAGATACGAGCACTGATGGAACCCTTAAGCTATGTTCGTTGTGCCTGCAAGTGGACCTCTCCATTGACAAGTTCATCATCAGCAAGAAGGGGTTATTGCGCAATCAAACTTTCGTGACAGACCCTCAGGGAAACCTGACCCAGACCAAGGACTTTCAATTGAGTTCGGGTACTTCTAGAAGGGTTTTTTCGACTTTCGATCAAGTGCAAGAAAAACGGAATAATTGCCACTTCTGCGACTTGATATGGCAGGCAGTCACACGCTACAGCCGCCGGGTTCCCGACTCGTCAACGGAGCTGTTCCTCACCTGGGAGGTCGATGGCCGCCGGATTGCTTCCACCAACGAATCTCTCGTCAATAGAACCAGGAGAATACGTCTATCGTGGGGCGGCAACGACGGCAAGGAGGAGAATGTGTACCTTGTCCTTGTTGCACCAACAGGCTTGCGTAGGCCTAATTCGGACGCTTATGCTTCTTCCGCAACCAATACACATTTCCTTGGCAGAGGCAGAGTGGACTCGAGCGAGAAACAGGCCTTGATGAAAAGTTGGATCGACTTGTGTGCTCAGAAGCACGGCGCGAGCTGTCAGAAGAAGCATGGGACCAAGACCGAGTTCAAGAAACTGATAGAGGGCACCTTTTTCGGTGTCATTGATGTCATCGACATGCAGCTAAAGGCACTTCCGCTCGTGGACGGGGAGCCAGAACGGTTTGTTGCATTGAGCTATGTCTGGGGCAAACGACCAAATGGCGAGCACACATACACCACGACAAGAAATAATGTCATGATCCATATCCAACACGGAGGTCTGGAGAAAGCGTGGCATAAACTACCCAAAACTATACAAGATGTCATCTTACTCGTGAGCCGGCTCGGGGAAAGATATGTCTGGATCGACTCCTTGTGCATCGTGCAGGACAGCCTGAGCTCGTGGGAGCTCAATGCGAAAGCTATGCACCTCGTTTATGGGAATGCGCATTTTACGATCTGTGCCGCAGATGGCGAAGCGACAACAGGACTTCGGGCTGTTGCACCTGTCTTACGAACTCCTGTTCACAGAGCGGCGCCTACTACTGAGCGCGTTACGGCCGTTAGGTTTTCAGAAGATACCATTGACCGACACTCCGACGACACTATGCACTCGGAGCCGATCACTGCCCAAATTCTTCCGGGAATCAAATTACTGGTATCTCGACCTCCAGAAGCGGTGGTCCAGAATTCATTGTGGAATCAGCGTGGCTGGACCTTCCAGGAACGGCTCCTCTCCCGCCGGTGTCTTATCTTTGCAGAAGGCCAGGTCTATTTCCAATGCCGCTCAGCGGTCATGTCTCAGGACATCTTCAACGACGGCGGTACTACTGGTTGGTCTCTAGACTGGACCAATTCCCCTCTCCGAACTCTGGGAGAACTCCGGCGTCGAGCTTTCTGGTTTTACATGACATGCATTAGGCTTTATACCGGGCGTGAACTGACAAAGCCGAAAGATGTTCTTACCGCATTTCAAGGAACCTCCTGGCTGCTGCAGCAGCATTTGAACGCGCCATTGTTCTACGGTCTTCCTGTATCACATTTCGATCTTGCACTGCTCTGGATGCCGCTTACCGTGCTCCATCGCAGGAGGCAACCGAGGATCCACCGGTCAAACAGGGGACCATGCAGTCAAGATGAACTGGGTAACTGCAATTGCAAGATGGACGAAGAGGGCGATGGGGGCAAAGAGTTCCCCAGCTGGTCTTGGTGTGGCTGGGTTGGTGGCAAAGCAGGATATCAGACTGAGATGATTGAAGGATGCCTATTGAATGTCAGAGAATGGCTCAGACACCGTACCTGGATCCTGTGGTATGTACGAGACCTAGAGGGCAATCTTCGGCCGCTGTGGGATAAGAGCGCATTTGGAGAAGATCTGAGCGAAGATGCAAGCTGGAAAGGGTACGCTGGGAATGGTAAAAGTCAAGTCCAGCGCCGCGCTCGAAGTCGAAGTCGAAGTCGAAGTCGAAGTCGAAGCAGGCGGCGGATGTCACGAGTCCCATTGTCACCGCCTAGCTTGGTTTCTGACATGCATGAGGTCAATCTTGACGGCACAAGACACAACTATATGTCACTGCCTCCCAACGTATACCGTCCACAAGCACCAGAACCGTCGTACCTTGCGCCCGGGGTGAGGTATCCACCATCATACGGTCCGCCGCATTACTATCCACCAACAGCATATCCTCCGTTGGCATACTCCTACGCTCCATATCACTATGAAACCGCCACTGTCCCCGTTCCGGTGGCAGTTCCGCCGCCGGTCAAGCCGCATCGTCATGGACAGAAAGAAGGACCCAGGCCGCAAAGTGGATACGAAAAGAGCGAAAGAGAGTGGGTGAAGCGGGGAAACAAGGACTACCTGCGAAGGTTGCCAACCGGGTACTATGACCACCCTATAGACGAAGAGGGCGTGGCCGAGAGGGTCAGAGAACCATACATTGTCGACGCATCTGGTGCAAGCCCCGTCCTTCCATTTACAGCAAGTATAGACCCAGGACGGCTTCAATCAAACGATCAGCAGGGGTCTGCCAGGACAAGATATCCGTCGCGAAGAGACGATCGGAGCTCCGATACAAGCTCTATGAAGACCGATAATTCGGCTGTAGTTGAAGATCTCGACAACACGGGGTCCGAACGAGATGACGCCTCTGAGGAAGGTCCAGAGAGCGACAGGAGACGTATATTCATCGAGCCCAACACCCCTCGTGGATCACCAGCACGCACTGCTCCCGGAGGATATTCAGACGCGCCGGTAGCAAGTGAGTCGAGTTCAAGCGGAAGAAACATGGGCGGCAGCAGGCGCCGTAAGAAGGGCAAGTCTTCAAAAGAAGACATCTACGGCAGGCCGCGGAGAAAAGGGGTCAAGCGAGGGACTGAATTTACCGGAATCCTGCCAGACAATCCGTTCGGAGTCATCCGGGGGCCGTTTCCAAAGGGCCAGAAGGATGAGATACGTGCTATGCCCATTCTCCAATTCTGGACATGGAGGACGGAGTTGTTTGTGACATTCCGCGAGCCGCAGACGGCAACGTCGACGTTGGTGAATGAGCCATGTCAATGCGACATTGTCGACAAGGCCGGAGATTGGTGCGGATCCATTGTGCTTCCGCAGGACTGGATTGCAGAGAGACAGGGAGTTCCGCTGTTGTTCATGGCGATATCGGACGCCAGGTCTCTCACGTCAGAGGAGTGCCCAGTGTGGAACTATTACATTCCCAAGGAGAAGGACGAGTCGGAGTGGGATCTGTATTATGTCTTGCTCTTGAACAGGAATCGGGAGAGGGCACTCTGGGAACGAGTTGGCTTGGGAAAGGTGTTCCAGGCCGCATTTGGTGATGCCGTCTGGGATGAAATTAAGCTTGGATGACGAGTGAAGGTTCATTATTCAGAGGGAAAACACCTGGTGAGTAACTCGATAGTGTGGCTTGTTTAACACAGTCTACATTGTCTCGTTACGAGCTTGTCAGGACGTCTAAAAACACAGTGCACTCTTCGGGCTTATCTAGAAAGGGGGGTTTTCACGAGGCGGAGAAAGATCGACGTTGTGGAGAGCGCTGGAGCATGGATGTCTGGATCCCCAGACCCCGTGTGTGTTTGAATATTCATGAATGGTAATATTGCATTCTCTCTCGAGATTTAGTACTCAGTAAGAACCACGACGGTGCGTCCTTGTCTGTTTCGTGGAACTCGCGGTGCTAGGTAGGAGGAACGTTCCGAACAGAAGAGAGTCTCTCTCAACCCTGTCGTTAAGAGTACATATGGGCATCCTTAGATCCTATGAGGCCGGCCCTCGACGTCGACTCTCGCGTTTTCATATTCGTGAGAGTATCAACGCTCGCCAGATGGCCTTGTAATGCTCCCACGTCGCTTCATCACCATATTTTCTCGATATCAAGTCTCGTGCACGATCAAACTTGCCTTCCAACGATTCGGCGCCGCCAATGCGATAGTTGAACCTGTCATACATGTGCTCGCTGGGATCCCAGGGCAGCCAATTACTCGCATCATCGCCATGCACAGACACGTGGACCCAGGACATCCAGTCTTTCCTCGACATGGTTCTCACATGTGCTGGGATGAGAAACAATACAACTTGGCACAGCCGCTTTATGACGTCGCTCTCGAACGGGGGAGGTATCTGCATCGCGAACAGTTCGGCCTCGCGGAACCAGAGTCTGACCGAATACTCAAGCCACTCGGCCGAGGGAGGAGGTTCTGGGCTGGACCACTTCCTTGCAAGCTCAGTCAGAGATCTTGCCTCGATGAGCTCCGTGTGGTCACAAGTAGAGTCGAATCCTCTGCGTTCAAGGTCGGTTTTTATGGTCGCTACGCGAAACAGGCACCAGGAAATCGCCGGGTCGTCAGCGAGAAACTTTGCGCGATCGTCAACATATCTTGGGAGACTGTCAACTTGTGTGCTGATGATCATGTCTTTGACCAGAAGGTATTGCTCTCGGGCCTGAGACAGGTGCTGGTTTTCGAACAATCTCTCTGCTTCCTTGAAGGCGGCCCGTACGCGTTGAGATGACGTGGGCAACCGACCCTCTCGTAATATATCCCACACTTTCTGCTCCAAGTTCGTCAGCTCCGGGGGCCGCGGATGAGTGCCAGAGACGTTTCGAGAACAGCTCAGGTCAAAATCTCCCATTCGGACGTTCTTCACGCGTGGTCCGATGGAGATGATGCATGTCGACATGTAATCCAGAAAGGACCTCTCGTCTGGAAACCCCCACAGCTTCTGGGCAAGACCAAGGTTCAACTCCAGCCGGAATGAGAACTCAGAGGAACCGTACACGTCGGCTGTCAGCAGCAACGAATCGCAGTAGTGGCGAAAGTCGAGGATTGAAATTAGGCTGTCGGAACCCAGTTTCTCGCGGAAATCTGTGGATTTGACGGTCAAAACTGGCTTGATCTTGGACGACAGTGACTGGGGCAACTTCCACATTGGAACTCGGCCTGCTCTCAATCGAAAATTCGGGACGGCAACAAAGTTGTTCTCGCACAAAACCACCTTCCCCTCCCAGGAGAGCTGTTTGCAAGTTCTCAGAATGGCTGTTTCCATATCGTATTTGACATCGTGCAGTGAGTGCTGAAAGAAATCCGCTATGGGTCTCCGAGTGACGGTTCGAACTTCCTCCATGCTGAGCAGATGGCGCAGGATGATACGTCGAATTTCGAATGGAAGGTCGAGGAGCGCGGGACGGCCCTGATTTTCTGTCGGAAGACTATCTCCTGGAGTTGGAATCTGAGGAATCTGAGGAGACAGTGGCGGTGGAAGTTTCCATTGCCGTGCTTCTTTGGCTCTCTGTCGCTCCAACATGCGCCGATGAATTATCTGTGCGATCCGATCCATGGCGCGTTTTGGGTTCAGGGGCTTTGGTTGAACAAGTCCGGTAAAGAATGGGTTGAAGGGCAGACGAGCTCTGAATGTTTCCTTAGACTCACGTAATATACGAAAGAGTAGAACAAGGAATCCTTTGTCTCAGTAACATGACTCCTGGTTACCCAAGGGTTTCTTTGTTTGAGCGAATGTCTGTGAAGTGACATGTTTACCTGCAATGCAGCGAGGCCACGCGAAAAGGGGGAAGACACAAAGCACGTCAAGGCAGTGGACATGGTACGGAGAATGGCGCTGGCATTAACTCTTCGTATGGTGCTCTGAAGACTTTGTGAGGCTTTGGCTGGTATAAATGCAGGTATCAATAATTATCTCCAATGGAACAAACATCCCTGTCAGCCAGCAGACGTTCGGGCATGGGCACCCGATGAGTCGATGACACACGCGACACACACACCATTAACCCAATCCAGCTTCACCAAAGCTTGCCGTCGTGCCCGACACCTTTTCTCTGAACATTGTTGACCTCGTTTCCTCACGGGTCCGAGACAATACTCGCAATTATCGGCTCAGACGGACGATGATATAACACACCCACCATGGAAGAAACGGTCACCTTCACCGCCGGCGAGACTTCGACACCGCCCGACGTCCGGATCCTGCATTACAACGACGGTACGGAGTGCACAACATCCCAACCACTCAACCACAGTGACGAGCGACTGACAGATTTCTGGCAAAGTGTATCACCTAGACTCGTCCTCGGCCGAACCGGTAGGCGGTGTCGCCCGGTTCCAGACCGTGTGCAACTATTACCGCAACGATGGTCGGTTCGAAGGCCAGCCCGAGCTGGTGACTCTGTTCTCTGGCGATGCATTCAACCCGAGTCTGGAAAGCAGCGTTACGAAAGGTGTGCGCCCCCCCCCCCCCCCGGCCTTCGCTACACTCGGTGTCTCGACACGGCTCGTGGCTCGGGCGTCAATTTTTGTCTTCGGTATTGTCTGACATGCGACGATAGGCAGCCATATGGTCCCTGTTCTTAACAAGATAGGCACAGATGCCGCCTGTGTGGGTGTACGACTTGCCGATCCTGCGTGGACAGTGGTGTTCGAACTTCGCTGACGGATGGGAATTACTAGAACCACGACCTCGACTTTGGAGTCAAGCAGTTTCGGAGTCTCGCTTCCCACTGCACATTTCCGTGGCTTCTGGCAAATGTCCTTGGTGGGTGTCGTGCCACTGTTCCTGCTTACGATGATATATATACCTACTGACACCGGCACGTAGACCCTCAACTGGGAGAAGACGTCCCGCTCGGAAACGCAAAGAAGACGGTCATCCTTACAGCGTCGAATGGCATCAAGATAGGCCTTATTGGTCTCGTCGAACGCGAGTGGCTGGACACCATCAACTCGTTGCCACCGAACCTCATCTACAAATCTGTCTCGGCGACGGCGGAAGAGCTTGTCCCCGGTCTACGAGAGCAGGGTTGTGAAATTATCATCGCGCTCACGCATCAGCGAGAACCCAACGACAACAAGCTCGCTGAGAAGACCTCGGACGGATTGATCGATCTCGTCCTAGGCGGCCATGATCACTTTTACTCACACACGCTGATCAAGAGCACGCATGTGTTACGATCCGGCACCGACTTCAAACAGCTAAGCTATATCGAAGCGCGTCGGCGGTCTGGGACGGAGCGCAAATGGGACTTTCGTATCGTCCGACGAGATATTGTCTCACAAGTTCCGGAGGACCCGGAAATGCTGGAAATCACAGCGAAGTTGACCGAGTCGTTGAAGGGTAAACTTGAAAAACCCCTTGGGTATACTGCGGCGCCGCTGGACGCGAGGTTCACCACGGTTCGACTTAAAGAGTCCAACCTGGGTAACTTTGTGTGTGACCTGATGCGCTTGCATTACGATGGCGACTGCTGTCTCATGGCTGCAGGCACAATTCGGGGAGACCAGGTGTATCCTCCGGGAATGCTGAAGCTCAAGGACATTCTAAACTGGTACGGGAGGACGCAGACGTCGAAAGACGGATTCATAGCTAACGCTGTTATTGTGGTAGCTTCCCATTCGAAGACCCCTGTATTGTCATACGAGTCACGGGTGCAGCGCTGCTGGCCGCTCTGGAGAATTCGGTGTGCGCGTATCCCGCACTCGAAGGCCGCTTTCCTCAAGTGTCGAACATTCGGTTCGAATTCGACCCTTCCCTGCCCCCTCATCACCGGATCAAGTGGAGCAAGGTTGGTGGAGAGCCTATTGACCTTGAGAAAAAGTACGTTCTTGTAACAAGAGGGTATATGGGACGAGGCAAGGATGGCTTCGACTCGTTACTCGTTCAGTCCGAAGGAGGCCAGGCAGAGGAAATTGTGTCAGAAGAGAATGGCATCCTCATCAGCATGCTGCTTCGGCAGTACTTCATGTCGCTCAAGACTCTGGGCAAGTGGAAACACTGGGGCAAGAGCCTGAATAGGCATTGGAAGGGAATCCAAGATGATTTACACGAGACTCATCCTGTTCTCGCGTCGTCGCCATCTTCGACTAACACAGGAGGCGAGAATGTGTCGTCCAAGCGGGAACGAGCGGAAAGTGTCGCTGTCTCTACTACACCGCTCGACACTTCCGACGACGAGGATGGACACCACGAGATCGTAGACATACCGAGTAAGTGGAGCGATGATGAACTGAAGATCATCAGGCAGGTCATGCGCAAATGGAGACGACTGGCTGGGCTCCAGGGACATTCCGAGTGCTGCGAGAATATGAAGGAGGAAGAGTTTCAGGTTGATTGGACCAAGGTGAGTTTGAATGACATGGATCGACGACATTCGAGATTTTGCTAATATTGTCGCCCAGGCCATTGCACCCAGACTGGAAGGGAGGATCCAGATGACAAAGTCAGATGTAGGAGTACAGGGCCGAGGTTGAGGAAATCAAGAAGTTGCTAGCTTAGCAGTCAACCTGACGGGACCGTAGCTGGCACAAGGCGCTGAGGACAAGAGTTCGCTGTTGGACAAGAGACGAGTCCTTGAGTTATTGGTAGGACGATTTTGGTTCCTGCATAGTGCGGACGCACTCGGCGTCGACCTGACCGAGTCGATTGGATGTGGGATGCCACGGAAATGCTGCTTCATGGTTTTGCCCTGGGGAGATTTGGCTTGTCCAATCAGAGACACGGCATTTCGTAAAAAGGGATTTTTGCTGTTCCTGATATTCCGTAGAGATACTCGGGAGGCAATGAAAAGGTGCCAGCAAAGCTTGTAGGAGCCGACACGCAGATCGAGGAGCGGAGAAGAATCATTGCTTCTTACTGAGACTTTCCATTGACTGGGAGAACGAGGGGTTTGAAGCAGCGCACCGGGGAATGAATGGACGAAAAGGGCAGAATTGAGCGAGGGGAGAAAAAGTGCGTTCGCAAATACAAGCGATGGGATTGGCTCCGAGACATCACCGGCCAAGCGCAACTTAACGCGGACGGGTTTAGGCGGTGTCGGCGGCACTGTGGGTGGCCATTGGGCGGTGGTGGGGCTGGGAGCCATTGGCCTACCGCGCCTAGAAGTTGCTCCAAGGGGCCCTGAGTAGCCGGGAGTGGCGCTTACGAGTAGCCCGTACTCCGTACCAGGCTATCCCCTTAGGTACCTGTACCTACTAAGGTTCTCGCAGCTCGCACTCCGACTGTGGCTTTTTTCGGCTGCTGCTGACCCCATATTTCGCTTTCCAGCTAGTGACAGTAAGGAAATCGAAAGAATAATCCTCCTCTTACTCACTCTGTACGTATACACTTTCTTGTTCACACTCTCACCCACATTCCCTCCTCCTCTGCTTTGCTCTACTTGTCCCTCCGTCTTCCTGACAGTGCTTCTGTCGACGTTCCTCTCCCATCATGGAAGCTCTCCTTCACCAGTCCAAGGGCGTCTGTCCTTTCCTGAAGAAAACCTCGCCTGCGACTTTGCGCTCTCTCTCCACCTCGACCCGCCAGTCGCCGGGCGGCGGCACCATCACCAACCTGCAATTCATTGCACGACGATGCCCTGTCATGAACAAGGCTCTGGCCGTCCAGAGTGCTCGTCTTGGTCACCGCAACTATGGCAAGGTTGCCACCAGCACCGGTGTGGTCAAGTCGTTGTTGGAGAAGAAATTGCACACCTCGGCTGAGAAAAAGGCCAGTGTTGACACGACCATGTTCCGTCCGGCTCAGCAAGGTAGGACGTCTTCCCCTGCCTACGACCACGGCATGCTAACCATCTTTCAGCACCTCCTCCGCAAAAGGCGCAATCTTCCGTCAAGAAGCCAGACACCTACGCCGGCCCCAGGCCCAATGCCCCACCAACTCCGCGCTTCGACTATGACGCTTTCTACAACCATGAACTCGAGAAGAAGCACAAGGACAAGTCGTACCGCTATTTCAACAACATCAATCGCCTGGCGAAGGAGTTTCCACGAGCCCACATGGCTGTCCCGGAAGAGAGGGTGACTGTCTGGTGCTCTAATGACTACCTGGGTATGGGTCGCAACAAGCACGTCCTGAAGACCATGCACGAGACTCTGGATATGTATGGAGCTGGTGCCGGGGGAACTAGAAATATTTCCGGCCATAATCAGCATGCCGTGGCCTTGGAAAAGACTTTGGCCGATCTTCATGGCAAGGACGGAGCTCTGGTCTTCTCCTCCTGCTATGTCGCCAATGATGCTACTTTGGCTACACTGGGCAGCAAACTACCCGACTGTGTCATCCTCAGTGACAGCATGAACCATGCATCCATGATCCAGGGTATCCGTCATTCGGGTGCCAAGAAGATGGTATTCAAGCATAACGATCTGGTCGACCTCGAAGCGAAACTGGCCAGCCTTCCACCTGAACAACCCAAAATCATTGCTTTTGAATCCGTCTACAGTATGTGCGGCTCAGTCGCACCCATCGAGGCCATTTGTGACCTGGCCGACAAGTATGGTGCTATCACGTTCTTGGATGAAGTCCATGCTGTCGGTATGTACGGGCCGAGAGGCGCTGGCGTGGCCGAGCACCTCGACTATGAAGTCTATGCAAACCCGGCCCGCACCAAGGAATCTCAAAGGGGCAGTGTCATGGACAGAATTGACATTATCACCGGTACGCTGGGTAAAGCGTACGGCTGCGTCGGTGGCTACATCGCTGGCTCAGCTGCGCTCGTCGATACCATCAGGTCTCTTGCGCCTGGCTTCATCTTCACCACCAGTCTCCCACCTGCAACTATGGCAGGTGCTCGAACCGCGATTGAGTATCAAGCAAGATACCAAGGTGACCGTCGTCTTCAACAATTGCACACTCGAGCATTGAAGGATGAATTGACCGGCCGCGGTATTCCTGTCATCCCCAACCCTTCGCACATTGTTCCTGTCCTGGTCGGCGACGCAGAAACTGCCAAGCAAGCTTCCGACATGCTCCTGTCTGACTACGGCATCTACGTCCAATCCATCAACTATCCAACAGTCCCCCGCGGAGAGGAGAGACTCCGTATCACTCCTACACCGGGCCACACTGATGACCTCCGGGCTGAACTTGTGGATGCGCTCGAGAATGTCTGGGACCGCCTCAACATCAAGCGTGTGGCGGATTGGGAAGCTCAAGGAGGTTTTGTCGGCGTGGGCGTCAAGGACGCCGAACCCGTCCAGCCTCTCTGGACCGATACCCAGCTTGCACATGCGGCGCAAGTCACCGAACCCGAGGTTGCCGATGAAGCGACCGAGGAGCGCATCATGCCCATCGCGGCGGCTGCGGCTTGAGCTACTTCTTCTTCTACATTGGGAAAGAAGTAAAAGTGCTCGTCGCACTCTATTAGCGTATCAGAGGGGAGGGGAGAAGAGAGTTTTGAACGAATTGATTCCTTGTCGCCCTTTTTCTTTTGAAATGAAAAAGGAGGCAAATGTCCGGCTCGTCAGCCTTTATATATACCTATGTACCTATCCTAGGTACGCATATATGTATTTGATTTCTCTATTTTTCGCCTCAGATCGTATGAGCTGTAGCGAGACAGGGAAGAGAACAATATATATGTTCATGGCCATGTACGAAAAATGTGCATTCGGCCGTTTTACCATTCCACCTACCCATTCGACCTTGGACGTGTGTCTTTTTGCATTTTGATAACCTGTGTCCGCCGTGGATGTTCGCCACGAGCACCCGTACCCACGCGTACCTACGTGTGCCTCTATTACTCGAGAACGAAAGACCTAATTGCCATATTCGGTTTGATCCTAGTGGGTGAGCGAAAGCCGCTTAACCTGAGCTCTAACTGAGCCATAGGCTGAGCATCACTGAGCACTCCCGAGCAATGCACCCGGGCACCTAATCAGACCCCTCGGCCCCAATCAATCGGCTATACCTGCCTCTCTCCTTGGCATTTGTCTCATATGGGCTATCAGGGAACCTGGTAGATTCCCGTTTACTGTAGCCTTTGTCTGGCGGTGCGACAGGGATGCGGCGGTCTTGGTATCAAGCACTCGCATGAACCCCGGTGCGATCTTGAGGCCGAGGGGGCCTCATCTGGGCTCCTCCAGCAATCGGTGAAACCCGCCTTCTAGCTAGCAATGTTTTTCAGGTCAACTTTAGTGGCACCTTGCTGCTCCTGCGCTGCTGCCGCCTTGTGGAACGGTTGCGGATGCCTAGCCAGTGATGCCGGTGGTTGACGCCTTCGAGGCTTCTCCAGTACTTGGACAAATATAGCCGCCGGCTCCTCCATCAATCTATTATTGCAGGTGCAGACTTCTTGTTCCGAGTCTTGATAGCACCGCAAAACATTCATTCGGCATCTAATTGCATTTTTGATTGTACAACTGGAGCATGAAGTATTCTACCATCGATCCTAAGGTGTACGGGATCAAGATCACATCAAAACCGCAGACGTCAATTAACGGGGATGGGCGTCAACAGAACAGCGGGCAGAAAGCCTCCGGCGAGGCAAACCATAAGAGTTCATCTGCGCAGCCGGCTTCGGTCTCATCTGTCCCCCTTCACACTGCGTCCAACACTAGTCAAAGTGTTGCACAACTTGTCCAACCGACTCGGAATGATGAAGTGACTTCATCGACGGCTGCTTCTGCTTCATCGATGGCTACTTCTACTTTATCGTCCACAGTTAGCCCTCATCCAACAACACGTGAGCCGGCCACTATAAATCAGCAAGCAAAGCTCGGAGCACGAGAACAACGATTGGCAGAAAATCGAAAGCGCAGGAGAAGGGACAACATTGCCGCGGAAGTCGGCCATGAAGTGGATTCTGATGGAGAACGGGAATATTGGGAAGCGATTTCCCGCCGTCATGCCGCGGAAGAGGCTCGTCGACAGGCACTCTCTCCTGAAGCCCGAAGGCAGGAAGACATTGAGAGCTCGGCGGAGGTCTTGCGAAACCACATCAAGCCCAAGTTAATACTCGACCATTTTAGCTGTGTCCGCCTACGCCATTATCCCCTTTTTCTGCTTCAAACGGCACCTGATTCGCGCAACGGAGCGAGATGCAGGCAGCGACACTGCACCGATCGCATTGACCCAGGAAAGTATAGGATAGCAGTGTCCCCGGGGCTGTGGGATTCGAGAGGTCCTGGTAAGGTTGAGTCCCTACTGAAACTTCTAACTTCCTCTGCACCTCAGGGGATCTTGAGCACGCCGGGCTTTGCCGCTTGTGCCTAGAGCCCTTCTACTCATCGTGCTTGTTGGCCGAATGGGACAATGGAGGCTAATCTCAGTCGCCTGATACATGTTGCGACATTCGTTTTACATCTCCTTTCTCTTAGAATTACTAGCTTCGTTTTGGCCTGGCTTATTACTCACACTAATTTGTTTATAGACTATTACCATGTTAAGTGCTTTGAAGAATTGCTGGACTTATCATCCCCACACTACGTGGCTCGCTTTGAGCCCGACAGGCAGAAACACATACCGGACCATGGTGCGCAATGTATTCTAGAGGAATACATTTCCAGATGGAAGCTACGAATTAAGCAAACACCTCACCATGAGGATCCACAGCCATCCCCTGGCGTAGAACATCTTTTACTAGACAGCTCTAGTACACAGAAAGACTCGGCAATGGCAAAAGAAGACGCAAGTACAACGGAACAGCAAGTGCCTTCTTCAAAAATACGTACCGAGCCAGCAGCACCAGAACAGATCCCTACTTCGCGAAATGAAAGCCCGATTCCAACGCCACCCACCTCTGGAGCTGCCGCTCAATCGGTTTCGGCCTCAAATCAGACAACTGAAAACGACGTGTGGAACATAGGAGACTCGCTCTGGGCTCAGGTGCGCCAAGCTGAAGCCGACGCTTCCGAGAGGTACAACAGGATAAGTGGTAGGTGGACTTTATTCCGATTCATCTTCGAGAGGTACAGCTTGTGTTCTTTGCGAGATCGGCGTCGCTCCCAACACATATTCTTTGGACTGTTATGTCTTAGAGCTCTTTGCTGATAGACGTCGTCCGTAGACATGTTTCTCATGGTAGATGACTCGAAAGATTTGGGCAGCACATCAACAGACCGAGATTGTACCTGGCACATCACACGGTATCTTCTCCCTGATGATGACCCGGATTATGACGAGCGCCATGCACTCAGTGAGGCACTGGCAGACTGGGATGTAGATATTGTGAGTGAGCCCACTAAAACCACTCTCCTCTTGTTCTCGGCACGCAATTATCCGGCACTCATACTCACCGCTGAGCTTGGTAGTTCTGACTAGATCCCACGCTGACTATTTGATCTCTACGCAGATTCTGGCAAACACAGACATGAGCGAACTAACCGAAGCAGGACGCGCGGCGAAGGAAGCACTGGGAGAGCTAACGATGAAAAGGATCAAAAAGTACCAGTGTGTGCGAATGCCAGATTATCAGTCTCACTTTCTTGGCCGCAGGTAGATCCTCGCTGGCGGAGATTCTTTAACATCCCGAGCATGATCTGCACTTTTGCACCTAGTTCGAGCTCGCAGGAGAGGGAGACCGGTACCGTCAAAAACAGTGAAGACGCTATACGACGTTCGAAACTCGATGCTCTTCGACAAGAATGCGATTCAAGTTCTCCGAAATTCCATTGACTGTATCTACAACATCACTTCAACGTTCCACCAAATTGGCCAAATTGGCCAGGAAGCCAGACAGCCTACAGCAGACCATATGCTCCAGCTAAATTTCTGGCACAGGAACATTATTGCGCACATTAATCGGCTTAATGACAGGATATGTGATCTTCTCTCGCGTTTTAAAGGGACAGAATCTGCTGTAAGTGGATTTTTGTTTTTATATAGCCGCAAAGTTGACTTTCTTACAACCAGGTGATGCGAATGCTATCATTACGAGATAGTCGAGCACTAAATCTTCATACACAAGAGATTGCAATCATCGCTCGTAACTCAGAAAGTTCAGGCAACGAAATGCAGGAAATGGCCAAAAGAATGGAAAAAGACGCTCGCTTGATGAAATTTCTGGCAGAGGTAACTGCATTTTTCCTCCCTCTAACAGCAGTAGCAGTAAGTCCGCTCAATCTAAATATCCTGATCCTGGTCTTCCTAACGATAACGATACTGCCAGTCAGTTTTTAGCATGGACTTCTTTTCTGTCTCGGAAACTTCGCGAGGGATTGTACCAAGCCTCGACAAGCTCAAGTACTCCTGGCTGTACTGGGCGTTTGCTTTACCAGTCTCAGGATTTGTTTGTATCGTTTGGTTTCGTAAGAGATTTACCATCGAGTCGAACTCAACCACGGCTATGCAAGAGATCGAGAACCTAGACTCATCAACATTTACGGCAACAAGCCAAAGATCAGACACCAAGAAACGCGCACGACAACTATGGGAACAACTGAAGAATATCGCGATGAAAAGTATTCACAAAGGAGAAGACGTTCCTCAGGATAAAGCGCTCTTACTGATGTAGTTGGCACGCGATCTAGAACGGATTGGAGAAACTGGTCTCGATCAAGATGGAATTCTAGATCAGGTGGAGGCTCTCATCAATGATGAGCATTAGTAATGGACTAGGCAGGAGTAGAGCGATAATTACAGATGACTGATTGATTGGTTAACCGATTAAGCGATTGATCGATCGTGCAAGGTAATGGGTATTACGCACCCCAGGGGTGGTATTACGCACCCCACCCCCTTTCGGTTAGCGTCACTCGGGTAACCTTCCTTGTCAGGAATAATTCTCCCTTGCACCCCCCAAGGCGCGCCTATTCACAGCGTTCTAGGCTCGCGTTCTAGGCGGTGTTTTAGGCGCCCTAGGCTTGCACAATATCATGATGCTAGGAACGATGCAAGGAATGATGCAAGGATCGATGCAAGTGATGCTGTCCCAGTGCTAGTTAGAGGCGGCTCTCACCTATTTTCTATGGGAGTTCCTTTCGCCGCGCATTGCGCTCCACACCTAGTCTAGTCGAAAGGTCATGGTTCCTGGGATATGAGTTGACTGTCCTCGGCCTCGGCCTCTTCCTCCGCGGCCTGTTCTTGCGCCTGTTCCTGCGCCTCCGCGGCCTCTTCTTGCGCCTGTTCCTGCGCCTCCACGACCGCTGTTTGACTCATTCAGACGTCTTCTTGCCTCCTGATTGGCCTGTTCTATTGCGGCGTCAGTCCGCTCAGGCTCAGTCAACATCCGCCTGTCATTCACATCATATCGATGCCGCGGGATAATATCTGGTGGTTGCGCAACCTCAGCATAGTTGAATGTGATCTCTCGGCATCGATCTAGACGCCAATGAACGTCGAAATCCTCAACCTGTAGAGGCTCCATTGATTCAATGCGTGCTCGAATAATATGAGGACATAAAAGGCTCTATCGACGCTCGAATAAGTCTATGTAAGGTCTCTATGTTGTTAGAGGAGCCCGCAAGATTGCGGGTGTTGTATTTATATAAATATTGTGAGGCTTGCATACCTCTTCCACCTTAAGAAGTGCGTAGATTAATATATAAGTGACCATAAAGGTCTATAGTTGACCAGTGAACTGAGGCCTTCTCGATTGGCTGTTGTTAGTAAGTTTTGCTATGATCTCAATAGTTATATCTCTGTGAATATATTTAAACTGTCGAACGATAGTTAAGATATCGCTTTAAGTGCTAGATAAATGACTCTTTAGCACTCGATATATTCCTTCTAGACATGAGGTTATAACATTACCAAAATAACGATAATTGTCGGTGAAATAGCGCTAAATTCCTTGTTATCTTATAAACCAGATATAGAAGAGATAGTTATAGATTTGAGGCTCGAATCGATAGTCTCGTCTTAGTCTATTCTAGGCTTTATTAGCGAGACCCCCAATAGGTGCATTAACATATTTCCATTAACTATTCATGAGACGCTTTAGTTAGACTTAAATCTTTATGGCGTCCTCATCGATATCTTCTTGTGTTGCAAAGCTAAGATCTCGCTGAGTGAATAGTCTCCATATCTTTTTAGCCTTACTTATAATTACCTTGTTGATATGCCAGAGATAGAGTAAATACGAGGTAAGTGAAAAGACAACCTTAATAGCATTAGTAAGAGAATAAGCGACGTCTATGATAAGAACCCGTGGAGATGAAATTTGACAGTGTTTAAGGATTTCAAGGAGACTTCTCAATACTCATTAATAAGTGGTTTTATCCTCCTATCTAATAAATGCCGATCCAAGAAAGAACGATTCATTATTTGTCGTCACACTAATTATATTGACTAGTGGCATGTTAAAATGATTGGTTTTATATATAGTATTCACCAACAAAACATCAGGATAAAGTCGAAAGAGATTAAGACCTTGGTGATGAAAAAATACGAGGCCCTTAAATTTTAAACTCTTGATATTATATAGAGTTCGATGTTGCCATTACTCTGTGATTGCTAAAAGAAGTGCCTGAATAGGTGTCCTACCATTTAAGTCAACCTTTTTATGTCTCTTGCGCTCATTAGTTATATCCTGACGAGTGATAGAGATATCATGAAGGGAGTGAATATGTGAGATAGTTGATTGCACCCCGATACCCTCAAGGAGTTGTTCCTTGATAAATTCATTGACTTCACCCTGTCGACCGCGTCGGCGGAGGCTTGAATGAGTTAAAGGCCCTCAGGATGGCTCGTGAGAATGCTCTTGATGAGTATAGATAAGTCGCCATGGGGAGCCTTCCATAGAGCGCTTCAGCACCATTCGAAAGTGACAATTCCGAGTCAAGGTGCCCTTATATCGATGAACAACATGACTGGCGCTTTTTTTTCTGTTCCGCGGGTTGGCGCGATCACAGACTAGATAGATTTGATTGATTTCGCCGTTGACATGGAGACGACCTCGTCGATGAATGCGAAGGCCATATCCACGAGGCCCTGTCCACCTATCAAGGAACTCCCAGGCCTCCTCAAGTGAGTGAAACATAGTGTCACTAGGCGGGAGCGCAAATGGAATCACAGGGCCCTGTTCCGCGGCCTCTTCACGAGGCGGGAGCGCAAATGGGATAGCATGGCCCTGTTCCTGCGCCTCCGCGGCCTCTTCACTAGGTTGCGCGCCGTCGAGAGCCTCCGGGGCATCTTCCTGCGCCGCCGCGCCCGCCGCGCCCTCCGCGCCCTCCGCGTCGGAGTTGCACTCATAGAACTCATCATTTGAGGATGTTTCATAGGCCAATAGGGCCTCCATTTCCGCGGCTAGTTGGGCGGGGGTCGACATGGCTAGACGGCGCAATGATAGACGCAATGATAGACGCAATGATAGGTTGTTGCGAGCAAGGAATATGTTGTTGAGAGGGTTGTGATCGAGGAGTAGGCAGGGATAGCATGGAAAGGGGTTTACCTCAGTTGTGCCAAGACATACGCTAACCTAACTGGGCCGCGCTAACCGCTTTAGGTGGGGTGCGTAATACCACCCCTGGGGTGCGTAATACCCATTACCATCGTGCAAACTTGTAAGCCTAAGGCTTATATGGAAAGTGTTAAACCACCAACCAATTAAACCACTGCAGCTAGCCTACAACACCAAGGATTGACCACAGCACACTCATTCTACAGCTGAACCCGTCTATTTTGCCACCACCACAACCAGCATGGGAATGCCAGCTACAGACAGTCCTTACAACACCAGAAACGTGGTCGTCGATATCGACAGGGAACCCATAACTACACTGCCTACAGGAAATGCTGCTACTACACTGGTTGATGCCAAAGCTCAACAACTGACCACAACAGCTGAAATCTCAGCTATTGATAACAACAGCTGACCCTGACAAAGCACCACAACAGCTCTATATATCAGGCTCTGGTAGCCAGATAGATAGACATAACAGAGCTCTCTTTGCAATTGATTCCGCATATATTTTTTATCCAAGTCAGATGGTCTACAAGCTGCAGCCATGGTCTCCCAGTCATTTTCGCCTCCAGCCCCAGCCAAATCTTCTACAGTTCTATCTAACTACTTGACTGACCATCCAGGCTAGCTAACTGACTGACTAACCTAGCTAGCTGCAAAAACTGACAGCTAGTTAAGCGTATTTCGCGAGAGACTCCTTTTCCCTCGCCCGTTTCGCCTCTAAATCACCATCCGATACACGAAATTTTCGCCTTCTTTGCGGGGCCATTACGTAGTAGTGTTCGAAGGCATAATAAGAAGCCGATATTCATTAGGGATAGAGATATACCGAGTCTTTTACGAGGTAACAGTGTTGAAAAGAAAAAATAGGAGAAAAATATTAGGCAGAAGGAAAGGAAAGAAGATTAGGCAGAGACGAGACATAGAATGAAGGAGAAATCCCAGCCCGGCGTAGGCCTACCGCCGACAACGGCGGCGACGAAAAGGCTATGATCCCTGCTCTAATAACCGCCATGGAACCGGCCGAAACTGTAGGAGGGTAGGGGAAGAGCGTGGATGGAGGCCGCCGCGTATGCGAAGGCAACGGCAGTGCAGTAGGAGTGCTGATAAGCAACACCGAGAGAGCGCGGTTCAATAGAGGGAATGACGTCGCGAGTGGTGTCTGCCGAAAGGGGACTAGCGGCTGGGCGAAGAGGGCCCATTTGGGACGCCCGTCCATAAGGGCGCGTTGCTCCCGCGCAGTCAGGGGAGTGATGCTTTATGCCTCAGAATTCTGAGGTTTGCACCTCCGTGTTTGAAACAAGCCAGGGGATACATGATGGTTACAGTGGCCACCCATGTGTGAAATTGCACCTCCTGTTTCAGAGTTGGATCACAAGCGCTGAAGGGCAAAGCCGGTCGTTTGCTCCCGTGCCCATCTATCTCCCACAAGTCAGTACGCTTTTCACTCCAACAACTTTCGCGCCGTTCAACGAGTAGTTTCCTGGCCACAACAGTTCGTGTTATGGCAAGCTTTTCTGATCGTGGACTGCGCCGATTAGCCAAAATCCATCGCATAACATTTTTGCCGCAGCTTTCTTCGACCAACTGGCCGTCTGCGCACAGACAAACCTTTGAAAATATTCAAAAGATCGGCCGGCAGGAATTTGAGCGCTTCTGCTCCCCTATCGATATTCATTCGGGGGAACAACCTTGGAAGGGTCAGCTAAAGCATCGAGCGGAATGGCTAACTAAGGCGGCTGCTCGCCTTTTCAAACAGGACCGCAATGAGGCTGATTGGAGGTTCCATATCGAGAACGATGTGTTCCTAAGGTTGAGAGTAGAAGTCGCTTGGTATATGATCTCGCAGCTGTCTGGGGCGTTACTGACTTGAGCCGGAGCCCCAAATGTCGGGCTAGAATTTGGCGCTCCGAGATCGAGGTCTCTTTCGCCCGAGACGACTGTATCGCGGATGAGCTAAAGCTGCGAAAGAAAAATCGCGTACCATGCCATTGTCCCCCCGCAGATCGGGCACACGATTTGTGAGTCTCTCGGCATAGTGGTGGATCAGACTCTAAATCATGACAGCTATGAAGTCGGCCTGAACCCTCTATTCAACGACAGAGTTCAGAAAGAGATAAAACACGATCCTTCTTCGTCGCATATCCTTCCTAGGCAGGCGCCAGATAGAATTTTTGGCCTACAACAAACTAGAAACCTGGAGAATCTACTTTCTCAACCCTTGGCAACAGGCTCGGCAGATAATACCACAACCGCCACGGTTGGGAACTCGTTAAGAACCAGTCCGTTCAAAGATGAAGAAGATCCATTGATCTTCCCTTTTCTTATTGTGGAAGCCAAGTCCGAAAAAAGCACAAGCGGGTTTGATGCTATACAAGCTCAAACGGCATTTCCAATATGGGCTTTGCTAAATCTTCAGAAGAACTTGCGAGACAGAGTGAAGACTACTAAGACTCAATTACATCCATTTGTTTGGTTCCTTGCAAATAGGGGAGACTGTTGGCGGGTGTACGGCTGCTTCATCACCGACAGCCACCCGGTCAAATATGTATGTACACGCACAAATTTTGCAATTCATACCCCTACTACGCTGACTGTGGTATAGGATGTTGTCCATTTATGGGACGGATCTCTACTCTCTCAAGATAGCACGCTGCAGCTACTCATGATTGTTGACTATATCTTCGACTGGGCAAGAGATCTCTATCGTCCCTCAATACTAAGACATTTGAAGTCTGTAGGCACAGGGGAAGACTATGATACAGTCAGTCTGGCTAAAGAGACCAACATCTTCTCTGCACACAGTCGTATCAACGACTGGGTTCCACGCCCTCCAAGCGACATCCTTGGAGTCTACCCCGAATTCAAAAAGACAAGTTCAGTTCCAATGACAGATCATCACAATCTTTCGCATATCGGTTCTACTGAGTCAAATCTCATTTTACGCCGCTCCGCACTTACGTACCGCTCCCGGTTCGTCGGCTTATGTCTTACTAAGCAAAATCTGGAGGGATTCTTCAAGTGTGTCCAGATCGCATCAAGTGTGGATGATTCAGTGAGTGCCGCAGCAGAGCTACTCAGGCTTCTGTTCGCGCATGTTTCTGAAGCGATACGATTTACCAGGGAAGAGCTCATAACTTGGGAAGGCATCTGGTCTGGGGATGACAGTACCGATGATGCGTCCGAGTCTTGCTCTTGGAACGAATCTTTCCATGTACTCTTCTCATTCGCAACGTTCATCAACAACTCATGGGATATTGTCCATGAATTGACTTATCTGGCGGTAGCAGATGATGCATTAGATCAGTTGAACGAACACGCTGACTATCCGTTGACGGAAACAGAGATTGATTCGGTCAAACTGGCTTCCAGACCATGTGAAGATGAAGATTTGATCGAAGCTCTTGATTGCCTTCAGACTCCCTCGCCGGCACAGTTGCTGTTAGCCGCTATCTCATGTACGTCCTTCTCGCCATTCTCCAGAGCAGAACAAGAGCAAAGATGTACAATGGGCTCAATTGGGATCGGGGTATCCAATGCCGGAAACCTCAGGCGTTCACTTCTACGAAACTTGGTCCAGAAGTACCACAAGCTTCAGGCTCCGAAAGACGCCCAACCGTGTCTCGATGTAGAAAGACTGCCGAATCCCGCCTTACCATCTATGTTCACTACATACGTGAAGAGAACAGAGCGAGATCCAGACGAATCTTTCATTCGCACATTCGAATATATTCAACATCACAATCCATACCGAACAGGCCACCAACAACTATTTTGTACCATGTGCCGGCCTCAACGCCGAGAACAGCGCAAAACAAATGGCGAAGAAGACTTCCCATGGGCGAATCCATGGGCTAGTCAGGTCGAAATATCAGATCAAGGCATGGTTCTAGTTGAGTCACTCTGTCTCAATAACCAGTACCTGGAACGTCAAGATAGTTGTGTATATATGTGGAAGGATACCGGGGAGTTTGAAGACCTAGAGACACTGGTATCAATTGTGAATGACCTTCGTGGGGCTGGAAAAGTGTATCATACGTTTCTTCATTCTCTATGAAATCAGGACATCCCTCACAGTTCACTACCATCAAAATCCGATATTATAAGATGTAAGATGGCTTAAAATAAAACGTAATCTTGGGACATCATGGAGATCTACGGAGGGGAATTAAATTACCTCGTGATGGGCAGTGTCAGTGTGCCTTTGGTGAAATCGATAGAAGTATGAAGTATACTAGATTCGTGCTATTCAAAACAGAAATGGAAGATAGGCAGTCTATAAGACATCGACTACTCACATCGTTAGAGAGTAGGGAAGAGTCCTGCTTCTACTCGTACTAACTAGAAGCAGAGTATGCGGCCAAGACTGCCCGTGCATTTGATGGAACCTGCTCGCTAGGTGATTTATTGTTGATAATCATCTACGCGGTACTCCGAAGATCTACCTCATTTATCCGACTTAAATTGCGTTTTCTTCCAAGTTGGCCCCATTTACAAGAATTAAACAGACATCATTGAAAGATACCACTAGGTCAGCGTAATGGCTCAGATTTACAGAACATCCGCGGCTGTGAAAGTGTGGTTAATTCCTAGCGACAACCTAAGTACTAAAGGCTAAAGGATGTGGATATTTAACAAATGTTCGATATTGTCCCTAGCAGAGAACTGATGCTACTGCGCTCCGGAAGTTTATGGAACGCAGCCTCTGATGTAATTGATTAATTGATGGGTTGTTTTGCGAGTCCGATTGTGGTTTGAGCCGAGCTTCTAGGCCAACGTTGAGCGTGGCTGAGCCACTGTTAACTAACTGGGTTTCCCCTGAGCCGAGTGTAGGGGAGCCTAATCTGGCTCCTTTCACCTGACTACCTAGGTACTGTGGAACGCGGACTCATGAATGTCGAGTTGCACCTGCAAGTAAGTATGTACATATGTACTGCCGCTTGACGTCGACCGGCTCTCGTCAGCACCCGCGACTCCCGAAACCTGACCACCTGAGTTGGTACGTTTTTGAGGTATGTATGTGGTAGAGTCAAAGGTCGACCAAAGGTATTCGAGGGAATTGGACACGCCATGGATACTTTTGCAGTTTCTTGCCGTCTGTGCATTCTTGTTCTTACGTTCTCGCAATTGGAAATAGCGATGATGGCGATGATTACGACGATAGATAACACCATTCAGGCAGTCATGATTTTCCCCATTTGGGGCCCTGCGCCACCGTACGTGTAGAGTGTCTGTAAAGCAACCTGTGAGCCCGGCGAGCTCAGTGAGGTATCTACAATGTAGGTAGATACCTAGTCCAGGGAGGAGATATTCCCTCAGCCCAAATAGCCACAACGTGACACACGTATCGGAAACGGTTTGGTCGGCAGTCTTGATCGATCGATTCATACACGGTCATATTGTCCTTCGATCAACGACCATTACACTTGTTGACCTCAAATCTCTCTCGCGCTAGCTGGCAAGCTCTCATCTCTTTCACCTTGTAGTTGATCATTTGCGCCTCTGGCTGGTTCTCATTTCTTCCCTTCCAGTTTGTCTCCGCTTTCCAGCCAGCCCTCACCCCTTACCTCCGACTCGTTGGCCTCCCTCTACTGATTTTCGGGAACTCAACAGGAAACCTCAACTTGGCGAATCGGGGTTTCTTCCCAGCGGGGACATCCTCGTCCGTTCCCTTCTTACCCCGGCCCACCTTCTCCCAACCGTACTTGGCGAGCTCGTTATCCGTCAACGTCTCCATACGACACCCGAGTTCGCGGTAGTACTTGGTGACCTCGGCCGGTTGGAGAGCCAGGTCGAGACCGATATCGGTTGGCTCGGTGATGAGGACGTTGACGTCGGCGCCCGGCGTCCACTTTGGCGGCGGGATGTGCAGCGTCAAGGCCAGGATGGTGGTGATGAGCAGGGTGCGCGAGTGCGTGGTCGGGAGCGCGGTGGGGAAGAATGCGTGCACAAGTTTCGAGAGGAGCGCCGAGCTCAGGTGCGTCGCGTCGGAGATGGTGGACTCGGGCCATTTCTCGGGTTGCGGGATCGTGCGGCGCGGCGGGAGGCGGGACACGTAGACGTACAGTTCGAGGAGGACGGTCACGTAGCGCAGCAGCTGGAGCGGGAGGAGCGTGTGCTCGTTCTGCTGGGAGACGTGTAGATGCGCCAGGGCCTTCACGCGGTGCGCGACGTACCGGAAGCGCGAGTTGATCTCTTTCTTCGCCGAGACCCGGTCGAGCCACGGCTGGATGCGCATTTGGGACAGAGTCGCGCGAGCCGGGCCTGGGTGCACGAGCACGGACAGAGGGTAGACGTCTGTGATCTCGTCCGTGGTCACGTCGGCCGGAGGGAGCGGTTTGTTAGACCGGTCGCCGGTCGCCGAGGACGACGACGACTGCAACGGGACGTCTTCTTCTTTGATCGAGGAGAGGATGGCAGTCGAGAGAGGGTCGTCATCACCGCCCCGCGCGAGGAGTCGGTTCTCGGCCATCGATGCTACAGCCTTGCGCGACTTCTTCGTGCCGAAGGCTTCGGTCAGTGCGGCGCGAGAGGACGACGTGGGTGGAGGGCGTTCAGCTTCTGCGTCTGATGTGTCGGCGGATTCGTCGGGTGGAGGTTGGCGGACAATGCTTCGCACCGTCATCTTCTTCGCGGGCACCACGCTCAGTTTCTTGTTCACAGGGTCGAAGATGGCGATGTAGTGTTTCGTGTGTCTGTCGGTGACCGACGTCGTCTTGCTTTCGGTTGCGATGTGGTCAATCGTCGGGTGCGACGAGGAGTGTAGGAGCAGTGTTGATTGTCCAGAGCTCTTTTTCGAGTACGCTTCAAACCGGAGATCATCGGGGAGGGATATACCGGGCGAATGCGCTACAATCGTCAGTGAGGCCTACAGGGGTGCACAGTGAGGTCGTTGACGTACCGACGACTGGTTGCGCATTATCGGCACCAGAGACGTGCTGCACTTTGACCAGCTCAGTCTGGGGTTTTTTGGCCGGTCTTTCGTCTTCTTTGGCATGTTCTTCAGCGGGTGCCTTGCGCTTCTTCTTCTTGTCTTTCTCCTTGGCCGTCATTTTGGACTGTTTGTGTCTGTTTAGCGACCGAGAGGTGGGAATGGGAGACCAACGATGCGTGCAAAGTGCAGGTTGTCGTCGACTTCTCCAACTGCGAGGTCGAAAACTTTTTAGTGGAGCCGCCGAAGAGCGTCGGGAGGAAAACCCCACCCCACAAGACGTCACGGCAAACAGCAGAGAGACAGGGCCACAGCACCACGAAGCTGTCAACAGAGTCCATGAGCAGCACAGCGAGAGGTTGGTGAAGTCTACAACGCAATGCCAAAATAATCAACGGACAAGGACAAAGTACGAGAACAAACAAAAAGGAAGACAATTGATCGGAACTTTGCTGTATTGACATAGGTAGGCACCTGAGAGCAACGCCGACTAGACGACACTGAGAACACTCGCTAGCTACTTCAAAGCCCGAATCTTTAGTTGGTGAGCCAGAGTCTTCGACATCATGTGTGTATGTAATTGTCTGAAGTGTTTGTCGGTTCCGAACCCTTCGTTGCGATGTTGAAGACATCATAAGCAACCCGCCAGAAAGCTCCACGAGATTTGACCATCCTCCACTCCTCTTACACAGCATCCCACGAGTGAGATGCCAAATGGTAAGGCCGTTTCTTCAAAAGGACCAGAATTCCTCCATAGCGATTGATGACACGCCGCCGAAGTGAATACTGGTCGTAGTTGCGTTGCGTAGCCGGAAGTACTGTCGAGTCCAGGTACTAGCTCGACAGCGAAGAATCATTGACATTGGTCGAGAGGGAGGTTGTGATGGAGCAGTTGACGCGATTACTTGCTGTGGAGGAGGTCAATTGGCTGATCACAACCGACTTGCACAGTGAAACATACCTGCGGGCTCTCGTCTTGCGCCTCTTACGCTTGAGGCGACGGACTCGCTTCTTTCTCCATTTCGCTCTCATCTTCGGTCAAATTCGACTGTGCCAGGTCAGCAGGTGTTCATTGTCTAAAGTAAGAGCGACCAAAGGAGGTCTTGAGAGAGGACGTACAGAATAGTCGAGGATGAGTTGCTGGTGAGGGAGAACTAGAAGGAAAGCAAGCGTCGAGCAATTTGGAGGTCGCTATGAACGTCTGTGTCCTTGGCGCCTTGGCATGTTTGTGGGTGACCGAATTCGGATGTCAGTCACGTGAGCTATGCGGTCATATCAATGATAGGACAACTTCCCTCTTGCCTTCCTGCTTTCTCGACACTCACACCTCCGCCTGCTCTAGCAATAATGATGCCGCTCTCTACTGCGACAAATATGTTCTCCCAGATAATCTGCTCCAGCTGCTTCATGTGCCGTGACCGTTTGCTACCGGTGGTTCTTCCTCATTGAATGTGTTTCTTCGATTCGTTTTTCCCTTGGTCAGTCTTGTTCGTCTGTTAATCATGGTGTACTTCCCTTCTTCGTGTGTACACCGACTGAGCAGCAATTTTCCTTCGTCCTCAAAACCTCTGATTGCAGGTCTTTTCGTCCACAAGGACCATAAAGGTCAAGTTCTTGCTCGTCCGTATTCCTTTCTTCTGTATCTGTGGCTCGCATAAGATACTAGCTTTAGTAGGAAAGGAAATACTCGCAAATCAAGAAATGATCATCGGCCGTGACAACAGTCGATGCCAGTACATCATTGAAGATCCCTACATTTCGAAGCGTCATGTCAGACTTTACACTGTCGTTTACGAGGATGACGACCTTGGCGGAGTCGAGACCCTCGTATATGTCGAAGATCTATCACAGAACGGCACTTATTGGAATGGCTCTACGATTGGCAGAGGGAACGGCGGCTACTTGCTAAGTGACGGAGATGTGTTGAGACTCAGTCGCCGCACGATTCTTACTTTCCATACGGTGCCAAACAGCTCGTCCAATGTCAACTTTGATCTTACGCAGGAGAGAGAGATGACAGTATGGCGATCTTGGTATTTCAGTCCTAAACATTGCTAACACTAACAGCTCTTCCGTGGAGAGTATGTCATAACCGATAGATTGCTGGGGTCGGGTACGTTCGGGAGAGTCTTTATGGCCATCGAGCAGCATGCACGTGCACAGGTTGCTTGCAAAGTTGTTGACTTGCGGAAGATGACAGGAGGCGCTTTGAGGCATGGATCCCCAGAGCGTCCTGTGCCCGCAGAAGCAGTCGACATCCGAGTTCAACGGCGGCAGATCAAGGCTTGGGCGGATCAGCAGAAACGAGAAAACTGTCTCGAGGGGAAATTAAAGCTCTACTTTCGGGAAATCGAGATATTGACCTCGATTAGTCACGTAAGTAGGCACAAGGGTCGTTTGTTGCAAGCTAACGCAAGGTGCAGCCGAACATCATAGGTGTTGAGAAGGTCTATGTGACACAAAACACGATGTATGCCACAGTCTCTGGAATCCCACCTCTTCGGAACTGACTGTGTAGATACATGATGCAAACCCTTGTCACTGCCGGCGACTTGTTTTCCTATATCGAGTCCAAGAATGGGTCATTGCTCGAAGTCGAAGCAGCAGTCATTATCCGACAAATCCTGATCGCATTGGCCTTTCTGCACGAGAACAATATCGTCCACAGGGACATCAAACCGGAGAACATTCTTATGACGAGCCTTGCCACCGGCAGTCGAGTCGTGCTCACGGATTTTGGAGCTGCTCGTCGCATAGCCAACCCTCGATCTCGCATGCAAACAGCCCTGGGTACCCGAGAATATGCTGCTCCGTATGCTTCACAGGCTTCTGCAATAGGATATTTGCTGACACTATGACAGCGAACAATCACACAACGGAAAGAATGGAAGAGCTGGATACACCAGAGCCGTAGACATGTGGTCGGTTGGCTGTGTTACAGTTGTTCTCCTCACAGGCGGAATGGCCTTCTCCGACCCTATCACAAACTCATATTCCGAGTCCCTCGCTGCTGACTGTAACCTGAAGTCTCTACAAGAAACACCTGAGTGGGAGAAAATCAGAGAGAGACCGAAAGATTTCATCAGTCAATTGCTTGTGCTCGATGAAGCAGCAAGACCTTCTGCTGAAGAAGCCTTGAAACACTCATGGTTTTCCAATGAATTACATCGAACTGATTTCGAAGAATTGTACCAAAGGACGATCAAGCATTGGAATCCGCGTGTACCAAAGTCTCCATCGATCGATTTCAAAGGAGGTGGCAATTGTTACAAGTACATGTCAAGCTCGTCAGACCCGCGCGACTTCAGCAAGAGATGGCTCTAGAAACGCCAGAAGCCAGTCGACCCGCCGTACAAGCCATTTCCAAGAAATATGCACCTTGCATTTTGGCCGCAAAGGGACCCTAGAGGCAGGTTAACGCAAGGGGTCGTGGATGCCATCGAGAACTCACGTATCTACTCTCCTCGAATCCGTGAAGAGCTTTTGAAGAGTTCTTACCGAAAGGAAGGATCAATTACATCAAAATATTGGAAGAAAGACAGTCGCGACGATGTGGATCACAAGAAAGGAGAAAGGTTGCCGTCGTCAACAAAGAAGGCTTCCCAGAAGATAGGATACGAACCCGCATACAAAGCAAGGCAGCCATTTGACAATCTGGCACTTGGACGACCTCCTACACCGAAGCCAAGAAATCTGCTCAGCAGACGAGCTAGCTCCATGCCTCCCATGGGATGTACCGAAGTTGCGGGGTCAACATTTGATAGCAGCGGCACAAACGATGACAGTGATCATGTAGAACACTCAAATCTTGCTGGACGAGACGCTCTTCAACATGATGACCCCCCTGTGGCAGCTAGTCCCGAAATATCCTCATCGGCAGTACATGCACGTACGATCACTCCTACTGACGCTCGTCGCAATTCGCACTCAGGATCCCGCTTGAGGCCACTGGGAAACGGAAAGCGGCTCAAGAGGAGGACCGGCACATTATCCAACGGACGTGGGAAGAAGCAGAATCGGGGATCTATTTTTGACTTGGCTGAGGACGATGGCGACAATGAGACCAGGCCGCCGGCGAGTTCCACCGCGACATTAGTCGACCGACCTAAGCAATCGGTCAGTAAGAAATGCACTCCACGAAAACTTTACCTTCCACGATGATGAGGCAACAGTAGTTTAACGGCGCGAGGGAGCAATGGCAGAAATCAAAAGTCAAAAGACGCGATTGGGATCTGATGTGGAAGGACCGACCATTAGGGTTCTGGCTCTAGTTCAGTTTATGAACAGTTGGTGTGCAAAGTAAATACTCCGTAATGATAGATGAGATGTCGTTGTGTGGCTCGTGTTACAGCAAATACTTATCAAGATGATAAGTGGCACTGAAAAGAAGAGTAATAGCAATTGCAGCAATTCCAGTTTCCAACGTCCAAACACAATGAATACAAGATAAATGAACGGTAAGTCACTGGTCCAGTACGGATAAGAAAATGGCCTACTCGATTGCAGCAAGTGATCAAGCCAATTTTTCAGGGTCTTGGGTGGGAGACTCCTTGACGCCGGATCCATCGCTGCCTTCCAGGCTGGCCTTGTCCTTTTCCTTTTCGTTGTCCAACACGCCGGCGGCGCCTCCTCCCAAGGGCAATTTGTTGTCGTCGTCCGGTTGTCGTTGTTGTTGTTGTTCGACGGCATTCACGACGACGACGCCCGTTTGGGGCCCGGTGAAGTTCTTCCTCCCGTCGAAGACCCAGGTGACCAGGCTGACGAGGCCGATGATGCCGAAGGCGGCGCTGCAGTAGTTCATGTTGTCGCCGGTCACGGGGCCGACCTGGGGGAAGTTGAAGTCGACGCCGGCGAAGACCAGGAACAGCAGGCCGGCGGCGTTGACCAGCGGGCTCCACCGGCCCAGGTTGTAGGCGGCGCCGGGGATGGGCCCGCCCCCCTCGTGGCCGGCGAGGTAGCTCCACAGCCGGACGAACAGCGGCATGGCGTAGCTGACGTAGAAGCCGAAGGTGGCGATGGAGATGACGGTGCTGAAGCCCTCGTAGCTGGCGAAGTAGATGCTGTTCAGGGCCATCTGGACGGCGCAGCACAGCAGCACGCTGTGCACGGGCACCTGGGACCTTTTGTCGACGGCGGCGAAGACGCCCGAGAACGGCAGGCCGTGGTCGCGCGCGAACGCCCACAGCGCCCGCGACCCCTCGGCCATCAGGCTGTTGGCGCAGATGAGCACGATGACGGTGATGAGGCTGGCCAGCGTCGTGGCGCCCTTGACGCTGCCCGTCGAGTCGTAGAAGATCTGGATCAGCGGCACGCCGGTCGACGTGGTCGCGGTGGCGTCGAGGTCGCCGATGCAGAAGAACGCCGAGATCAGAAACACGAAGCCCGTGAAGGCCCCGAGGAACACCGAGAGGATGATGGCCTGGGGCGCCTCTTTGGCCGGGTTGAGCATTTCTTCGGTCATGCTGTGGACGAAAACGAATGATGTGGTCAGTACTGGGAGAGAGAAAAGAAGGAGAAGGTGGGTGATGAAGAAAAAGACCCAGTGGGGGTGGGAGGGGTGTGGGCAAAAAAAAACATACTGCGCAGGTGCGTCGTAACAACACATCCCGAAAAGAGTCTGCAAAAGACCTATCATGACCGCCATCCCTGACGAAGAGAACCCGGTGTCGTTCTGAAAGTCCTTGAAGACGAAACTGGCGGGTTGCTTGTGGTCGTTGCACGCGAGAATGGTGATGACGACGACGAAAAAGGACATGACGTTCCAGATCACGGCGAACGTCGAGATTTGGTTCAAGTATCGCGACAGGAAGACGTTGACGCCCGTGGCCGCGATGGCCATGAGGTACGTCACGAGGACGCAGTGCCATCGTTGGATCTCGTAGTCTGGGTAGTTCAGATTGGCCATGCCGAGGAGGAAGTTGGATCCGATCTGGACGGGGAAGTGTCAGTTTGGGCGAACGTCAACGGATGAGCGGCGAGCAAAAAGTACTCATGTCCATGACCATGGAAGGGAAGGGTGGCAGTGGCAGAGCGCCCCTGGATCGACCATGAAATGAAAGGAAGGATACTCACAAAGTTGTTGACCGCTCCCATTGCAACGATACCGGTACACATGAACCATCCCGTTACCCATGCCGCGCCACGGGCGTATTTAGGCGGTGCCAGAATGGCGACCCAGCTGTATTGTCCACCTGCCGTGGGGTATGCCTGGTGATTGTGATTCTTGCGTCAGTGATGGTGTACTCGATCCTGGGGTGCCATCTCGGGGGGTAGATGAGGAAGTAGAATCCATGCCTGGGCAACGGCGACACTGTCGAACTGTGGAACGCGACAGGACAACTTACCGAACACATCTCTGCAAAAGAGTATGCTACCGTCAAAGACAGAACGCAGATACCCAGCCATGACCACACCATGACCGGGGGGCCACCAGACTCGATACCCAGAATCAACGTGCCTCCCAGGGCGGTCCAACATGTGACGATGGAGAAGCTGAAGCCGACCATCCCAAGGAGGGAGAAGGATCGTTTGAGTTCTGCAGAGAGTTTAGTTTTGTGAGAGGAGGATGGTTTGAAGCAAGACTTGTGGATTGCATATGCGTACCTTGTTCATAACCAAGTTTGGCGAGTTGAGCTTCATTTCCAAGGTTCGGGTCAAAAACTTCACTGGGCTTTCCACCGTGGACGATGGACGATAGGCGGCGCGTGGCCATGTTTGGGATGGGTGTTTGTGCAGGTATGTATTGTTGGATTGGGTTATACGTGAACGGTGGTCGGGAGAGCTCAGTCGCAATGCGCAAAGACGCGCAGCAGCGGTGAGGTAGCCGGTGAGTGTTACAATAAGTCAGGGCGACGACCAAACGGAGTGCGACAACTTGCGTGCGCAGTAGAGGGTGGTCAGTGGTTGTGGTTACAGGGTATTTGATTAGAATATATATACGCATAAAAATAAATTCCCTTAGTATATGTCCCGGCAGGAGTAAGCGAGATGGTGTTTGGGGATTTTTCTCTTATCTTGGGGGATGATGATGAGAGATGAGCCATGTGCGAGAAGCGGATGTGCAAGACGGCAGGACTGGATCCTTTTCCCTGAGCTTGTTTCCTTATCGGTAGCAACACGACGGAACGGATGGCGGAGTAGGTAGAGTGTGGTGGCGTTACGATACCCATAGCGCTCATGGGGGCGATCAAGGGGGAGAAAGAGGAAGCAATGTCGGTGGTGAAGACCGTCTGAGGCCGAAGGAGATGAGCGACGACGACGACGACGAGGCAGAGAGAGCCTGATAGAGATGGAGACACAGACACACCGACTGTGGTACAACAGCACAGACAGTAGTCCATATGTGTGTAGTCCATCAAAGTAAAAAAGCTCAAGCCGGGTGGCTGGACACGGTGTTTCTTGTTTCACCCAATCCGGGTTTTTGAGAGGTTGATGCTTGACGCCGTCGATGCTTGATTGTCTTTGTGTATTGTACAACAAACCGTCTGTCAAAGAGTGACTCGGACCAGACTTTTACTAGACTTAAATACATACTAGACTCGTCAACACCACGTCGAGATACAAACAGCGCTTCGACAGTACCTGGGTAGTACATCAACATCTCATCAACACCATGCTCGCGACAACCCAGTCCCAGTTACGAGTACTTACTTCTTCTTCTCTTCCACCGACCCACCAGCCTCTGACCTGAAACCCAGAAATCCATCCCAGGCCACGGAGATTCCCACTCCTTCAGCCTCCTATCGTGGCCACTATCGACGCGCTTCTTAGACATGGATTTATTAATTTCGTTTTCGTCCCCTGGTTAGTACAGAATGTTTATTATGACTCGAACACGTCCAAATCCAACTCGAAACTCATCAAGTGTACCTACCCTACAGCACAGGTATACTTGTGTATGTAGGTATGTTGGAAATCTAACACTCAGAAGTCAAAGAGTCACTTTTTCTTCCCGTCTGCCATTCTCCCACCCAGGGTACCTTTTTTTTCTCTTCATAGATATCCATATCCGTACACTCATTTCCATCATCACTTCTTGACAGCAGGACTCGTGGCCTTCTCATACCTCTCCCCGTACGCGTCGACCCATGGCTTGACCACATCCCGCGCCGGGCCAGGCGCAATCAACTCGGCTCCCTCCCTCCAACCCGCCTCGACCTCGTCCATAAACTCATCGACACTCATTGCGTTCCTATTCTTCGCCTTCGTGTTGTCTTCTGGGTCCGTCCGTTCGCGATGCAACTCTGTACTGACGGTGGGTGGCGCGATCTCCACGACCCTCAACGCCTTCCCGGCGTTTCGGTACTGCGTGCGCAGATTCATCGTGAAGAAGTGTACCCAGGCCTTGGTGCCGTTGTACACCGGGTTGATGACGCTGCTGGGCAGGAACCCCAAGACGCTCGACACGTTCATGATGACCGCGCCCCCGTCCAGCTTGTCCAGCAGGTGCGGCAGGAACCGTAGCGTCAAGTGCATGACGCCGCGGATGTTGGTGTCGATTTCCTGGTCGGCCTTTTCGAGATCGAATCCGTATTCCTGCGCACCACCACCACCATCGCCGACACCGGGGAACTGAAACGGCCTCTGCACGCCGGCGTTGTTGACGAGGCAATTCACCTCGGGGTGCGCGGCGAGGATGCGTTCCGCAATGTCCACCACGCCGTCCGAGTTGCCCGTGTCGAGCACGTAGTAGGCCGTCGCACCGATCTCGGCCGCCGTCTTTTTCAACTTGGATTCCGTGCGTCCGACGATGATGACTTTCTTGCCGTGTCCGAGGAGTCGTTCGGCCATGGCCCGACCGATCCCGCCTGCACCGCCTGTGATGACGGCTGTGTCGATAATGTCGAGCGTTGATTTGGCCATGATTTGCATACCCGACGCCTAGGCCCCCGTAAAGACAAGTGAAAAGAGTTTGAGCTGAGTTTGAGCTGAATCGAGCTGAATCGAGCTGAGTTCGGGGGTGTAGCACCTGTATCGGTTGTTCTTAGACTTTCCCCTTCCGGCTGGAAACGCAAAAGACGCTCCGGGTATAGTTGGTTACCTGGCTGATGGACTGTATTTGAATATTGCTTAATCTCTCATTACTGTATGTCGGTGTAGTTCCATTCCTGGGTCTGATCCAGGCTCATGAGATGACCAAAACGTGGTGGTCAAAGGATCACAAGATGGGCTGACAAACTGTGAATCATACGCGGTAGAAGACGGAACATGTATAGCGCTCCCGGTGTAACAAATAGTCATGATGTAATCATCACCTACTGTATCAACTGTACTTTGACTTGCGGATATCGATGAATCGAGCACCTCAAGACACTTAATTATTCGACAGTTTCTACAACCCCTCTGTATCGTGTCATGGTGCCGATTTTCTCGTGGGATCCAGGGCTGCCAAAAAAAAAGTCGAAAGTCGACTCTTTTTAAATATCCTGGATCCTCGTGCGCGTGGTCGAATCGATGCCTGTTGGAACTTTAGCGGAACCGGTCTTTGAACTCACTAGAGATTTGAGCGCGATGAAGCTTTCGGTCTGTGATTTGTGTCAATGGAACCTCTCTGGAAGGAGCTGGGAAGAATTGAATTACCTCGAGAATTTATCTTTTCGAACGGTCGGGGATTCGAACCCGCGGCCCTTTTCTTCCTTTACTACGCCCGCGGCCCTCGTTCTTCCTTGCTCGCCGCAGTGAATGGACGTCCGCCACATGGCCATGTGGTTTTAACCTGAGCCACCACTGCGGGGTCTTGGTGATTGAGGAAGAAAATTCACGGGTTTGATTGATACCATTTGAATATTCGGTGGTGAGTGAATGGTTCTCGGGTGGGTCTCGAGGTGTGAAGCAAGGCTGGCATAGAGCCTCAAGTCACTCAGGTGAAGCGGCGACGATGGCGTGGTTTGTGACGAGGAAAAAGATTTGACCAAGATAATAAAAAACTTCAGTGGTAAAAAACTAAAAGATCAATGATGATAATATGATATGATGTATTGGACGCACGTCTGTCTAATTGCTTTGATCCCAACGACCTGAAAGAATCCCAGGTTCTTTCTGTCTTTCTCTCTTGTACATTCAAAAAGAAAGAGAAAGAAACAACAGAACTCATGAAATCACAATGACCGCACAACACTGGCACCAGCCTCGACACTGCCAGCAAGCCAAATCAACCATCCCTTTCTCTCCCCAATGCAAACCTCGGTGCTTTTTTTTGGATCGAAAGAAGGAGAAGAAAAAACCCATCGTCAATGCCAATAAAAGCCATAATGATACACAAACAAGAAAGTAAATGCCAGTCGTTCCACTCACTATCCTCGGCGGCCACATCAGCATAGAGATTGTAAACCACATAGTCACCATTTGCGTGGGTCATTCATCCAGGCAGTTTAGTGCTTGACTGCCTTCTATCACATACCGCCGCCCATTCCCAAATCACCTTCGGCGTCAATAATCGCGAGACGCTGTTTGGCCGTCTTCGCCTTTTTGCTGATTCCTTTACCGCCTCGAGATCCCAAACCCTTCTTGGGTCCAGGAGTCTCAGCACTGCTGACCGGTGTAGCCGCTCCTGAGGGTTTGGCTGAAGCGTCGTCAAAATGTCCTTCGCCTACAAAAAAATTAGCCGATGAACCTCTGGAAACTACAATGTGACCAAATGAAAACTTACCTTCGTGGTACATATCGTCGAGACTCATCTCAGCCTTGCGCTTCCGGGCGGCAGCGGCGGCTTGCGCCTTCTTGCTCTTCTTCTTGGTATCCTCTTCTGGCTTCTCCGCATTTTCTTTCTCCTTTTGTTCGATAAGAGCAGCCTGGTCGTCGTCGGCGAGCCACATGGCAATATCCTTGGTCCTGTTCTCACGGCGATCGCGAGTGTTGAAATCAACGCCTGCACCATCACCGCCAGTGATGACCACGCGCTGCACTTCCTCTTTCTGCATGGCACGTTTCCGAATACGCTCTTCGATCGTACCACGCGTGATGAGACGATACACCGTCACTTGCTTGGTTTGACCCAATCTGTGGGCTCGATCCATGGCTTGTGAATCAATAGTTGGATTCCAGTCAGAATCGTAGAAGATGACGGTATCGGCAGAGGTCAAGTTGATGCCCAAGCCACCGGCACGGGTAGACAGGAGGAAGATGAAGATCTCAGGTCTGGTCTGGAAATCATGCACCGTGTCACGACGGTCTTCCAATTTCGTGCTACCGTCCAGCCGGACAAATTTGTAGTTCCGGTAGGTGAGGTATTCTTCCATCAAATCAATCATGCGAGTCATCTGGAAGTAAAGCAGGACCCGATGACCACCATTTTTGAGCTCACGAAGGAGCGAATCCAGCTTGGCGAGCTTGCCAGAGTCCGTGACGAATCTGCGCATTGACGGAATCGAGATGTGTGTGTATCGGGCCTTCTGTGATTGTGGCTTTGGCATCAAATCCGACAGCGGGAAGTTCTCAGGAGCCACATCTTGCTCCAGCAACTTCACCTCAATGTTCTCTTCCAACGGATACAAAGTGCTTCTCACACCCATATTGAACATGGTCAACTGTCGTTCAGTGAGGGAAGACTGATCGAAAGCGCTGACCTCAATAGGTGGAGCCAATGCTGCCGGTGTTGCAGCAGGCTCCAAAACAGAGTAGCCGTCGTCTTCCAGTGACCGTCTTGAGATGTTGCAGAGCTGTGCGAGGTTTGAGTTCGGGTCAAGCTCTGCAAGCGGCTGTCGAGGACTGTTTTCCACGATATTGAACATGGCATGTGCAGGTGGCTGTGCTTCTTGGTCATCAAAGATGGGAAGGGCACGCTTGGGCTTCTTCACAAGCTTGATAGCACGCTCAAGAACACCGTGATCAGCCGCGTGGACGGCCTCAGCGGGAGACGTATCCACGAAGCGGAGGAACGAGAAAGCCCCGTCATTTTCTGCCGACTTGTTCATATACTCTGGACTCCATATTCTCATTAGACCACCAATGCCGTCACTCTTGAAACCCGCTCTGCAGAAGCCAGCGCGAGCGTTGTTGGGTCCTGCAATGTCTAGTCTGCCGACATCATTGCAAAGCACGCGTGGCAGATCGTACTGGATCGGATTTCGTACAGAGTACGCGAGCTGGACAAAGGAGCCTTCCCGGAGAAAGGAAGCAGTCTCGGCAAAGGTGGACATCGAGTACGGAGAGGTCGTATCCGCTCGTTCAAAGAGATCAGGATGATTACAGACTTTCCTGAACTGCATCACCAGGTTCATCAAAGTGGCAGTATCTTGATCGTCGCCTAGTGTTGCTTTCTCAATGAGATCCATGATACTGATCTTGCTGCGGAGATTGGCGTAGTATGCGCGTTGTCTATAAGTGAGATCACAAAAGACATCCTTCTCGACCTTGTCACCGAGTTCCTTCTGTACGTGAGCCTTGACACGACGCAACATGAATGGTTTGAGAATCATATGCAGCCGCTTCAGCTGATCTTGGTTGAGTTTGGTGTTACTCTGTGCGTGGCTTTCTATGTCTTTAGAAAACCAGTCGCTGAATTCATCATGAGAATCGAAAAGGGTTGGCATGATGAAATGGAGCAGCGCCCACAATTCCTGCATGTTGTTTTGGATGGGAGTACCGGTTAGCAACAGACGGTTTCGACACTGGAATGCAAGCAACGTCTTCCATCGCGAACTGCTGGACGACTTGATCGCCTGGGCCTCGTCGAGAATCATGTACTGCCATCGGATCTTTTGGAAATACTGAGCGTCTTGAACCACGAGCTGGTACGACGTCACCAGAACATGAAATTCGGAGTCTTTGGTGTAGGTAACATGTTTCCGATCCCAGAACTTGCGCAGAACCTTTCGATCCTTAGCGTTTCCCCAGTAGGGGAGGACCTTGATGGCCGGTACGAACCGTGTGATTTCCTGTTGCCAATTGTGCAAAGTCGACGCAGGGGCAATGACGAGGAAAGGGCCCCAGACATTGTGTTGCTCTGCCAAGTAGCCCATGACCGAAATAGACTGTACAGTCTTGCCGAGACCCATTTCGTCGGCCAGAATGCCATTGATACCCTGCTCGTAAAGGTTGACCAGCCAGTTCAGACCCTTCAACTGGTATTCTTTCAGCTGAGCCTGAAGCATTTTCGGTTGAGAGACTTGGACGTCTCCTGCCATGGTAGGGTTCGTGAAGTTCATGTCGCTGGAGTCAAAAGCAGACATGGGGTCGTCTCCATTGAAGTTACGAGCTTTATCTTGGGCATCTTGTAGAGCACTGGCAGCATTTGCCATTGCAGCTCTCTTCAGATCTGAGTCGTCCTCGGCGTCGAAATCGAGGTCTTCGAAATTGGTCATCTTGTGGTTTCCATGTTCATGTGACAGGGTCATATCATCCATGGTGCGGTTCTCCTTCGCATCAGAGGTACCCGCTTTCTCCCCGGAGCCGGATATACTAGGATCGTTGGTAGACGATTCGATCTCGTCCGTCTTGATCTTGCGCGAAATGAAATGTGAGTAGATTTCAGTCTGCGAGATGAGAAAGTTGAGCTTCCGCTTCTGTCGATTCGCTTCGCGGTCTGCTTCGGCCTTCTTCGCATCTTCAATCTCCTTTCGCTCGGCCATCCGTCGAAGATCGCGCTCTTCTCGTTCATTACGTTTCCAGAAGGACATCATCTCCCGCATGACACGTTTGGCTCGGGCTTGAGTATCCTTCATGCTCTTGTTGGTACGCTCTTGCCATTTACGCGCCTGTTTACTCGCCAGAATGGCTGTCTTGCGCATGTTCTCTTGCTTGGTACTAAGCGATACCTGCTTGATACGGTAAACTTTGGGGATGTCTTTCCTGGCAAGGTCACGCCATATTTGCTCGTAGATTTGGTTGTAACCTTTGGAGTCGTAATTAATACCTTGCTGTGCGGCAGCGGCGGCAGCGGCGGCGGCCGCCGCCTCTTCTTCCTCTCTTTCCTTTTCCTTTTCCTTCTCCTTTTCTTTCTTTTTCTTTTCTTTGTCCTTGTCTTTTGACTTCTTGCCTTTTGTGGGGGGAACAGGAGTATCTTCCTTGGGAGCAGTGGTCGCTTCCTTGTCGGGATCTTGCTGCATTGCAAGATATGCAGCTTCTGCAGCATCCTTCTCCGCCTGTTTCTTCTCCTTTGACTTCTTCAGACGTGCAGAGGGTGCCCCAGGCTCTTTCTTGGCTCTCTTCTTGGGAGGAGCTTCACTAGGTTCCGGAGAACCGATTTGGAAGGAAGATGTGACACCACCTTCGTAATTAGGAGCGGGTGCCGAGACTTCAAGATCTTCCGCCGGAGGACCACCTTCGAGAAGTTCAGCAGTCTGTCGAATTCGAGCCTGCGATTTCTCAGCTTGTTTGAGGTATTTCTGCGCTTCTTCCTGGTCTTCGGCATTTCTGGCGCGTTCTTCGAGTTCCTCGAGTTTCTCTCTCTCGTTTCGGATCTGTTGCTCGCGACGACGCTTTCTTTGCATATCCTTCTTGCGCTCCTTCTCGGTAGCAATGTCTTTGTCTGCGATCTCTTTCGCGGCGAGTGGTTCAACCTCCGCACGGAAACGCTGAGCGGCTTCGATAGCATGGGATTCGAAGGTTTTGATGAATGAGTCGAGGAGATAGTCTCGCCGGCGCTGTCAAGCCAGGATTAGCAACTCGACCTCTCTCTCTTCTATTCCAATTCCACAAGACGATTGACTTACCTTGCGCTTTCGCAACTCTGCCTCCTCAATTTCTGCCGCTCTTTTCTTGCCTCGCTGCTTATAGCGCTCCTTGAGCTCGTAAAATCCCTCTTCATCTGCGTCGCTCTGTGGTCCTTCGTCAATCATGTTCATTGCTTTCAAGATTTTGTCAGCTTCGATCTCGGTCAAAGCTGTTCGTGGCTTGGAAGGCGCAACGTGTTTTTTGGCCACCGGCAGCGTGTCTAGCTTTCTTTTCTCTTTCACCTCGCCATTTGTAAGTAACTTGTGTGGTTCGACCTCTTGCTGTTTGACGACCTTCTCGGGAGTGACTATTGTGGGTGTGGCGGGCATCGGCGGTGGCGTTGATAGCCGTGGAGGTTTCGTCTCAACAGGCTTCGGGGATGGTTCGTTGTTCGAGGGGCCCAAGATGCTCGCAAAAGACATCGGATTGCTAGCTCGATCGGGCTTCTGTCGATATTAATTAGTACTTTTTCGCGTTGCTTTAACCAAAGCAAACGTAAGCAAACTTACGTCTTTTGACTGAGGACGCGATTCAGCGACGTAAGTCTCAGCAGGTCTACCATTGCTCAGGTGCTGAGGTTCTCGCAAGGGTGATGGCTGCAAAGCTGGGCCAGCAGGGTGACCGTGTGAAGGTGCATCATACTGTGACGCCATACCGGGAGGCGGAGGTATAAGGTGCCCGGAGTATGTTCTCTGAAGGGGATATGGAGGGCTTGAAGTCAAGCCTTGCGGATACTGAGGAGGCCCGTTGCCGACTGGGACAGGCGGAGGAGGGAGTCCATTCGGCGCAGGCAAGGGTGATGCTAATGCTGGTGGACGATTATGATGCGGGCTTTGGGCAAGAGACGCAGGTTGAAATGGTGGAGGAGTTTGCATCAGGTGTTGTGGGGGAGGTATTTGAAAAGGTTCATGGCCAAAGAATGGACGGTTTGGGTGAGTTGGTGAGTATGGTGGATACTGGTTTGACTGCGTTGGCGAACGAGCCGTGAATGGTGTCGAACCAGACATTGTCGCGACGGTATCTGAGTAGAAATGGTCGTGACAGTGTCTTCGGCCGCGGCCTGGTTTGCTCCTTGAGCACGTATTCGAGGACTCTAGGCGTCCAGTCTTTTATCTATTGGCTTTTTCCGAAGTCTCCATTGCCCGGTCGAAACGTGTCAAGTTGATCTCAAGGGAGCGTTACTTGACGGCGACTGTGGTGGTGAGATTGTGTGTGTTTGTGATCCTGAGGCTTCGGGTTCGTGTCTTCGCTGCCGCAAAAGCCGGGTGAGGTAAGGCGATGTCGTGTTACAGGGTCTCAATCTTTCAAGGGGGTTGCGACATTATTCGTTGAGGGCAACGATGTCGTGTTGGCGCGCAATCCTTGTAGAGAGATGGTGGTGGGATGGGTTGATGATGAGAAAAGTCAGAGATGGATAAAAGGGACTGGTGGTGATGTAGGTAAAAATGGAATCATCGTTGGTCACAGACGGATGCAATCACAGAGCCCAAGCTTGTCTGCCGCACTCTGCTGCAATCATCTTCACGAAAGCGAGGCAGTGGAATGGTCACGTGATCCGCTCAATTCTATACAACTTTCTTGCGCCCGCGTCGGTGGTGTTGGTGTAAGAGGCGGCGAGAGGGTGCCCGTTGGCAATATTTTCTTCACTTCTCTCAGTGCATAGTCCTTCACTTCTGTCTATCTCGGGGTGAGCATGGTGTGAGCGAAACTCGCGTTCCGATTGAAGCGAAGCGTGACAGACAGCCAAAAAGCCTCCACCATGGCCTCTCTGACTGTCATGGCCCTGCAACTCGCGCCCGCAAGTAAGTCAAATCGGCTGCGACTTTTCTTTAGTCCCGCCAAGCACGCGCCATCCCGAATCGGTCGACTACCGCTTCTCGACTCCGAAGCCTTCGTCTACGCGTAAAGTGAGTCCCCCGTACTTGACTTGCAGCATGGTCATTCGTCTTGAAACAGTCGAAGTCCCCATTGTTCTGCTCATTCTTCTATATCCGATAGTTACGCCTGCAAAATTCATATTTCCATATTCTCTGTAATATCAACGCTTTACCCTACAACTCCATGGCGCCGAAGAATAAAGACTCCGGCAAGGGGGGCTCGGGCGGAGGTAAAGGCAAGGGCAAAGAAGACTCCTCAGCTAGTTCAGGCGGCAAACTGAAAGCTGCGCAATCAATCAACGTGAGGCATATTCTAGTGGGTCTCCCCTATGCAATACGTGCAGTTGGCGTCTGTTTCGTGCAATTCTAGATTGTGTCTCTAATACATACATGGGGAGCTTTCAGTGTGAGAAGCACTCCAAAAAGGAAGAGGCGCTGGCCAAACTTCGTGCGGGTGCAAAGTTCGATGACGTGGCGAGAGAATTTTCAGAAGACAAAGCCCGGCAAGGTAAGAGTATTATCTGGTGGCCTCATCGGTCCCCGATAACGCCGCCCCAAAAGGCTGACCTGCATCTCTTTTCCGGTACCCAGGTGGCTCTTTAGGCTGGAAAACCCGCGGCAGGTGAGTCGGACTCCTTTGGCGACAATTGACGTCGTGATGGTGACTGGATCAGTTTACATGGCGATTTCGAAAAAGTTGCTTACGAGCTTGAGCCGAGTACCACGGCTAATCCAAAGTGTGAGTGCCTTTTCTTTGATCATTACAAAAGAGTGTGGATTGTGGGATATCTACCACTATACAAAGGAAAGCCGGCGCTATCCAACAAGGAGTGGTCCAACACATTTACTCTCTGAGAAGATGAAAATCCCTTCCCCTGTTCACTGTCCAGACACTCAAAACGAGGGTAACCAGGTAATGCTGACCTATCGCTTGGATAGTTGCCGAAGTGAAAACGAGCCATGGCTATCATATCATCATGGTAGAAGGAAGGAAGTAAGCAAAAGATATGAGTAAGCTAAGCTGGGCATCAGTGAATGAGTGGACTGGCCATGCTCACGTCGGCCAACACATCCAAGGCCCTGTGATCGAGATGGTGCTTTCTCTTTCGGGGAGACGTATTGACAGGCAACACCATAACATCAATCAAGGAGATCTTCTTTTCTGCGTTTTCCGGCGGGAGGAACACAGGCCTGACGACCTCGGGTTTAGACTGTGCATAGACGGGTGGACTTGGTCGATCTTGAGGAGGAGTGATTCGAGCTGCAGCATGATGCTGAACAACAGTCTGCGTTGCGTCCGAAGCCGTTTTTTGATGCAATCTTTCAGCAAGATCAAGGTTCAAGAACCCGCTTGATCTTGGCTCATCGTGTGGTGGTGGTGACAGACGCCCGTTGATATTGGATGGTGCAATTCGTGGGATTTCAACGAGGTTGAGGATCCCACTGGAGCGTGGTTCTTCTGCTTCGGCAGAACCCGATATCGCAGCACTAGGTGACAAGGCACGTGAAGAAGGGGTGCGGACGGATCGCCCATCGATGCTCGATGAGACTCGTCTGGTTGCAATAGCATCAGGCGAAGCGTGGCCACTTGGCAAGTGTTGTTCTTCTGGGCCACTGATTCGACCCACTCGTCTCCTCTTTGAGCGGAGACCTTCAAGCTCATCCACACGTTTCTCGATCGACATTGTAGCATCATCGACGGCGACGACACGACCATGGAGACGGACCTGTTCATCGTAGTTCCCTTCCACTCGGTCCTCGAGTTCAGCCATCTTTCTGCGCATCTCCTTCTCACTGTGATAGAAAGGCGCCAGTGCTTCACGCAAGATACGAACTTCCCTTTCCCACATCTGTCGTTCCCTTATCAACGCAGTCTCCCTGTTTGTCCGTTCGTTCTGAATAGTTTCCTCCAAGCGCTTGACCTTTTCTCCAAACTTTTCAAGCAGAGCGTAGGTTTCTGTGGACTGTTTTTCGTGGACATGAAAACAAGCTTGATGACCGCATTCACAAATATTTCCAGGAGCGTTTCGGTTGTGATGAAAGGATTGACATGAACATGGTTGGTTCTGAGCCGAGGGATGAAGCAAGATGTAGCGGCATCCGCCAGTTGGTTGCGGGCGGGCGGACTCAGACGTCAACCGGAGAGGGCGATGCTCATGGGCGAGAGGTGGAGGAAGCGGCAGCGCGTTTGACCCAAACATCGAGGCCGCGATGGAAAGAGGCTGTTGTGGGTGTATGATATCGACAAAGGGACTTTCCTCACAAGAAAATGTGTGTTCTTTCAACGATCATGTATGTGTCCGCAAGGAGCGGAAAAATGGGGATATATCCCCCTCCTCCGTGGGAGGACGATATCTACCGTTTCGATAGTCCCTTTGTCCACGAAAAAGGTATGCTCGAGGCAGTATTCAGCTGTAGGAGTATGACATGTCAGAATGTGTTATCGCGGGCAAGAATAAGATGCGGTGAGAGCGAGACATACGCAATTTGGTTGGGACAAAGTGCTACCACGGTGCAAAGCTCTTTCTCAAAGAACTCCAGCTGAACGTGTACCACAAGTAGGTGCTCATTGTAGGCAGTTGACGGACAGCAAGAGAGACGGGAAGGAAGGCCAAAGCCTGAAGGAACTTGTCAGATTCCCCCTGTGCAGATGAGATGGGCGATTGAGGAGCGCGTGTGTTTTTTATCAATGATGGGAGAATGTTGGTGATGAGCAGGTAAATCAGTCGTTATCTTGGGAAGATATGCGCTCGGCTCAACAAGAGGTGCGACAAGTAGCGGTGCCGGTCGGACAGGGAGTCACAGGCTCGCAGGAGACATGTGCCTGCGAGATCAACGGGAAATGGGGCCTTGCTTTGGAGCGCGAGGCCGAATCAGAAGACTCTGGACAATCGGGGCAAGGGGGAGGTCTGGTAAAGAGTAGCGCGACATGGATCGGGATCACTTAGGCACTGCTTAGCTTCCATCGATGCCCGACGCACTGATGGATGCTGGTGGGAAGAATTGATAAGAAGAACTGTGCCACCACTCGTTAGCCTGGCTTGGGCTAGTGCGATTGTAGTTAGGCGAGGAGAGACACTCTGTCTGCGGAACGGAAGAACGTGGGATCCCGCCGAAATGGTGGAAAGTCTGAATTATGGGAATCCAATACTCCGGAAGGAGTGCATAATGATACAGTAGGGATATTGTACCACCGTGTACCCCCTGGTCAGTGATACACATGTCACTCTGCGCAGTGAGCGACAAAGCGCCAGGACATACTTCTCCCGCTTGGATGTCGAGTAGAAGCCCAAACTCGTCCTTGGGACCAAGGGTGGGAGAGCCTCCAAGAGGGTCGGAAAAACAACAGCACCCTCGCAGCAATCAAAGCACTCGCCCTCCATCCTAAGCGGGCAAATCGCAATGCCATCTGTCGAGGGGGTGTGTTCGGCGTTCGCCAGACAGCCTATTGTACTGTGAGACGCTGCTAGTTGAACACAGGAATAAGTACCTACTCACTAGCACCACGGAACACCGCCTGATGCCGCCAGCCTCAAAAGTGCCAGCACCATGATGCATCATTATCACCATCACCACCCGTGGTTCCATCATCTCGTCTACGTACCTCTACGGAGACCTCGTATCAATGCCAGTGCCCGGTGGGGTCATGAATTGGCCGTGAAGGCTCCGATATCAAGGTGACACGCATATTGCACGAAGCAGCGATACCATCATCCACCCCAAGGCGTACGAATAAGAGGAACTTCTCGAAGCGTCGAGCTTGGGAGGCATCGTCACCACCTATCATCGATCCGGGATCTATCAGCTTGCCAGAGTTCCTGATCACCCTTGCCCACGGAATGTCGCACACATCGTTGCTTTTTCCGACCCTGTCTGTCTGTGGGCCCCTACGATGCCGGTAGCCTGTACAGGAGTGTACAGTACTCGTACCTCAGCAGGCATACCGCATCACCGTGGCCGCTAGGCACGGGGGTTGGTAATCCCACGACTTCCACCACCACCACCCACCACCACGATGGGCCAACTGCCGTGCCTATAGGCTACAACTTACAAGGCCGCCGCGGCATATTGCATTCCACCATCCGCCCCGAAAATGACCTCAAGTGTCAGAGCCGTCATAGGCTCCCTAGGCCGCTCGCCCCGGTGTCAAGCGGTGACCGATGGGACGGCACGAAGACATCAGTCGGGTGACTTCTGCTCTCCCACTGATCTGTGCAGGACTCGTTGGGATCATCAAATTTCTTGCCTCTGTTCTGCATTGGCATTACGAAGTCACAGAGTGGGATTCCAGCCATGAAACCGAGCGTGACAAACCTTCTGTCAAAGGGATGGCCCTGCATTCTCTATCACTGTCTTTTATGGTTTCAAGATTCTTGGGGGTGAAAAGCAAACACCATCGTCCATCATTCTTCCTCCCTTCCACCCACTCTTCGTCTCGTTCTCAAATGCGGGCTCATGGTGCCAGTGAAACTCGCCACGTACTCTCTTTCTCAGCACTCGTCCTACGCCTGCAATTGCTTATGAACAGGTATTTCTTGACAGTCACTGGCTGACTCAGGCCGCTGTCGCCGCCCGGAACATGGTCCATTGCTAGCATAATCAACCGTGACGCCGCGCCATCTCGACTTCTGGTGACAATCTGAGGCTAATAGTTTTCATACCGCGCATCCCCAGGGAGGTACTTTCAGGTACCTAGCCTAGTAAAACGAAACTTCCCTATCAAAACGCACCAAGCGACGAAACAGCAACAATCACATTCCATCCTCCGGCGTCTCTCTCCTTCCGATGGATTGATGCATCTTAACCATTTTTGTGCCCGTAGGGGGAGCCACGAGACTGACCGCCCTTCAGCCTGCTGAGCCTCGTTGTCTTGCGAAACATTGTTTCTCTCAGCCTTGTTCCGGAACCCAGGGAGGGTTTTCATTAACCCCGCTTACGACACCGAGCCCTCTTTTTGCTTTGTTTCGCAGCCGGTCAATCCGGAGAGGCTGAGAGGCTGCGAGTCGAGCTATTGAATCTTATCCCGTTACTGTATCCCGGACTGAGCCGCAGGCGCACCACTTGCTTCCTCATTTATATTATTCTCAGCTCATCTTCTTCCTCTCCTCTTCTTCCCCTCGTCTTCGCGACTCGTCGTCACCCCACCAAATCGCTGTGTCTAGGAGGTGCTTTCGAAGCTCCCGCGTTACCGTACCTCCTTGACCACTACACCGCACCACCACACTCACGATCCGAGTGCGTTGGGTGATCGAGTCTTGCAGCTCACTCGGCAGAGAAAAGAGGTTGGACTGCGGTTGAAAGCCCGAAAGAAAATGTCGAACAAAGAGGAATACAAGCCTCCTGACGGTCCTCCGCCGCCGCCTGCCATCTCGTCTCCTCCTCCGGTCCACCACGATGCAGGGCCGTACAACGGGGAGCGAGGGATGATCCCGAGCGACCAGAACTACGGCCCGCCGCAGAATTACAATTACAACTACGCCGACAACAGAGGCTATGACTATCCTCCCCCTCAGCAAGGAGGCTGGAATCCACAGCAGGGTCCATATCCGCAACAAGGACCACCCCCGGGCGGGTACTACGGACCACCACAGCAGGGGATGTACTACGGACAACCCCCGCCGCAGGTGACGTACATCGATAGACGCAGTGATGCCGATGGATGTTGCGCTGCTTTCCTCGCGGCTTTTGCGTGTTGTTGTTGTCTGGATATCTTGTTCTAAGACACGGCTACTGGCAAGGATCCAAACATGCCTACATTCGTCAGGCAAGCGGTGTGATTGAGCGATGAGGTACAAGGTCCTACGATGTCCGGTGGGTTGGCGGTGCGACTGGGCGATGAGATACAAGTGTCGGGGTGTGAAACCGTTTCCATTTTGCGTGGTCTCCGTGGATGGTGTTTTTGTTCTTCTGGAAAGAGGGGAGAGAAAAAAGAGGGAATCGGAGAAGTGTGCCTATACGTGACCATGATCGATCCAGCGACGGCGTTTATTCCTGTTTTTCTCTTTTTTTTTTGGAGGTGTTGTTGGGAGGCTCACTGGTTTTTCCATACTCTTTATATATTTCAGTTGATCGTGGAATCGATCGGAAGGGGCGCTACGTCTCGGGGAATTCCGAAGCAGAAAGTATTCAAACACCCTGGCTGGGCCTTTGCGACCAGAACTGAAGGGAATGAAGGGAATGAGGGCACGACTGAAACGTGGTGAGCAATTAATCTTATGTAAGGTACGAGTATACACATACGATCACAGTCTATCTTGCGTACCTCCTCCCTGACCTACCTACTTAGCTACCTGTTCCCTACCTGAGGCACACCTACGTGAGACTCCTACCCTCATCTTCCCTCATCTTCCTCTCCCGCCAGTCCATTTCACTTCACTCACTCCCCCCTTCCCTTAATCTGACTTGCCTTTGCTTTTCTTCACTTCGCTGGGTGTCGGTTCGTACCAATCCTTCTTGTTCACGCGGGTTGCCAACACTTACCTTCCCAGGTAAGGAGGTTGGTAGGCAGGTAGGTAGGTAGGGAGGTACCTATTCTGTGGTGAATGCTTCGCCCAGTTTGTCGGTGACACGTATTTACTTATTAGTTAGCCAGATACTTCGATATCTACTTACCTGGGCATGCAGGTAGTGTGTATATTACTACATGTACCTCGGAGATAGATCGAGGACTTGCTCCCACTGTATCACTCACGGTGACTCTCTGCCCATCCACACACACACACACACACACCGAGACCACGAGACCCGATCTGACTGGTGCGTCACACTCTGTCTATATCTGATCATCGATGATACTACTTGCACGAAAGTCGAACGATACCAGACAACTAGATAGATCGATTCCACACCCCCCCAAACCCGTCACCCTCCCTTCCCCGACTCAAGTAAGTCTCGAAACGAATCAGTTCGTCAACCCCAAGAGACACACACAGAGAGACAGAGAGACAGCCTCGGCCCTTTGGACAAAACACCACGTTCTCAGTCTACAGGTACCAACGAATTGGTCCGGGACAGACGACAGTCGACGCGACAAACGATACCTACCTACGCGTAGAGATAACCAACAAGACACGTCACACGTCACGCACCATGGACCAGCTCTTGGGGCACTCCGTCGTCCTTATCATGGCGATGATGCTGTCGATATCCGTGGCTTCCACAACTCTGGCGGAAGCAGACGCTCCGGTTTCAACTCTTACGACCACCACCAGCCGGACCACGAATCCGACGCTTGCCCAACGCCGGTCAACAACACACTCATGCTACAAGGGTGTCGAGTTTGGCGTGACGGTCACCAGCATTGTCCTCATAGTCCTTGGTCTCCAGCTCACGTCTTGGACGGGCTGGATTTTGGTTCGACGGCACAGAGACAAGCGATAGCTTTCATTCCTTGGTGGTATTGACGGTCAGAGTACATTGCCATTAATGCAGTAATAGTCATTGGCATAGGCATCGCTTTCATCCCAATGTAGCTCGTCAAGTTCAGCTACACCTACGAAGCACCTCCCAAGTAAATCATTGTTTCAAAATCATCCGAACAACGTCAATCGTATACGAGTCTGAAGTCTCCAGAGGCAAATCCTTTCGTCCGCTGGTCTGCGTGGAAATCCGAGGACATGCATCTCGTCGTTAGTCGTGGCAATCATTTCTTCACCATCATAACTGCGTCCGGATAGACCTTTTGTACTTCAGCAGTCATCTTTGACACAGGCCTGGCATTTCTCCCTGCAAACAAGCCAATCGCAGTAGCGAGAGCTGCGCGAGACTCCTTGCCCACAGGCGTCCAGTGACCACTTCGAGGCAGGATCGTCACCTCACTGTCTTTGGCAAGATAATCTCCCAAGCCGTCCAAGCATATGGTTCGGGTGCACGCCTGGTCTTTCTCCCCCCAGATCACGTAAGCCGGTGCATTAAGCTTTCCCTTGATGGGGTCAACAAAGATGCTGTGGTTCGAAACCGACGACCGGCGTCTGCTGCCGGGAGGGCTCGACTCCGAAGTAGAGTTTTCAAGGGCATACAGGTCTGCCAAGGTCTCGAGAGATTTGGTCCAAGGTCTTGTTGCTGGTCCATCACGGTAGACTCCGGTCATGTTCCAGAAGGCGTCTGCGGAGGACGCGGCTCTTACTGCCACAGACGGACCGTAGGTAGTCCCATCGTGGGTCGCAGTTCTGCACTCTTCGGGACCAGGGCCGAGTGTTGATGCGAGAGCTTCCTGAGCGCGGAACTCATCTGAGTGCCTATCGTATCCTACCTTGTTGGCTCCTCGCAGGAACGAATAGTTCCCACCAGTCCCCAGAGAATGGACAAAGAAAGAAGGCAAATTGAACACGAATATGTAGCCCATCAACAATGTCTGCCACAACAGCGGCTTCAGCGTATTGATGGATTTGGACAAGCAGCCAAAGTGTTGCTTCGGCGACTTTTTGAATTGCTTGAAGATCTTGGAGGCTGATTGGATGATGCGGTCCTTGTTTGCAAGAGCGAGTTCAACCTAGAGGCAGGCCGGTCAGCATAACAGACCACTAACCAGGTACAGGCTTATTCACATGTGGAGCGTTGGTCAGTATGAAGCGATCGGCCAGGCAGGGAGCATCTGCAGCGAGGCGAAAGCCAAGTACACAGCCCCAGTCATGCCCTACAATGAACGTCTTCGCCTCGTCTGTTTCCTCGACTGGAATATAACGGTCTCGCATGGCAACAACGAACTCGGTCAGAGCTTCCAGCACCTCGGTGTCGTAGACCTTGAAGCTGTCACTGCCTCCATACCCAGGCAAGTCGACACAGACCAAGGTGGCCTCGCTCTTCGGTATGGCCGGCTCTTGCAATAGATGCCTCCACATCATTGAACTGTCGGGAAACCCATGGAGGAAGACGATTAGATTGCCAGTCGTTGCTTCGGCTCGATTGGAGAGGTAGTGCAGTTTGAGGCCATTACGCAGAGAGTAGAAGTAGTGTTTGAAGCCTGGCAGGGGTTCCTTTGTCAAATTCCAGAAACGATCTCGTTCTGCAGAACGCTCGTCAGCATAATATTCGTACCCCAAGCTCTCCCACGTACCAATGGCGAACTGTAGATCGTCTTGCTCCGTGTTCTTTTTGAAGTATGCCCCGCTCTTTATGGACAAACCAAAGTAAAGAAGGTAGCTGAAGATACCGAACAGGTAGAACGCGGTCCGTCCCAAAAACTGTTGGAAAGGGTTGGAGGCCATGACAGCGGTAAGGTGGTTCTGGTGCAGGGTCAGATCATTTAGTACAGGTAACTCGGGTCCGTGTACTGTACGTCCTTCGCGGGGTCAGGATGCTGATGCAAAGAAGTAGTAGTAAGGGTCGTCCAGTCAAGCAACAAACTCCCACTTAGACGACGTTGACAATTGCACAATCACACGTAGTCACGCAACGCAGAAAGAGAGATGCAGGCGGGAAGAGGCAATTCGCAGTCTCGAGCAGAACAAAACGGGACGAGTGTTCATTCACATTCAATGAAGAGCATGTGTAGCGTGGCCGAACTCGTAATCGTAGCTCGTATCGAGACAGCAAGGAAGGGATCTTCTCTAGAGATCGACTCATGTGTCGCCGTCAAGCGTGCGCAACTGGTGCAGGGACCAGGAAAAAAGGGTTTACAAGTTCAAAAGTCGCCGGTGACAAACACGTCTTGATAGAGAAGCGATCTTAGCTTCGGGCCAAAGCCACACAACTGGCTGGTCGCTGCTCCAATTCTCCTCTCTTCCACAGCTAACAGAAACTCCGCTGTGACAGGGCTATCATTGCTACTCGAAGGAGTGTCTCAACGGCAAGCAACTATTGATACGTCCGGCTTCTGTACGGGAGGCATCTCGAATATACAGCTTTGCAGCAACGTCAGTGGCTGTGGCTGAAACCTTCCCCAAGGGTCTTGTGACTCTAAGGCCATTGATTGACCAGATCTGCCTGTTGAGGTCTCCCTGATATTGATGCCCCGAGGCACAAAAGGTACGAGTATGTGCCATCCTCGCTGTCCACAGAATCTACCTAACCAGGTAGTCTCGGCCGATCATCACGGACGAACGACCACCGCGTGCGAGGGTTTTAGCTCAGAAGTGCTCATCTACTCCGTGTGAGGTCAAGTCACATATCAGATTACAGCCATTTTGTGGGCTGATCGATCAACCACGTTGCCTGCGAACCGAGTCCATCGTCTCTCTCTCACTGCAACCACGGCTATTCATGTTCCACGTCTCACCCCAACGGGTGACATCCGAGCCAGAGAAAATGTTATGCTGCTCGGTCGATCTCATATGCCGCAGCGGCCATAACACCATTCTCTCTTCCCAGACCTTGATGAAATCTCGGCTGTCTGCTTGCTAATCGATCAAGCTCCATGGCCCCAGCAGCGTGCTTGTCGAGCTGACCAACACCGTCTCGCTCCCAGCCGAATTGGACGTAAAGATTCCATATCAACGATATGAAGAAGAACCCGACGGCTGTCAGAAAGAGCATCAAGGCACGCTCGGTGTCTGTCATTGGCATGTTTGATGGCTCTTGTAGTCCCTTGGTCTGGACATCTGAATCTTGAGAGGTAAGAAGCATGTTGTCTAGCTCGTGAATGTAGGATGTACCGCAACAGGTCTCGATCCCGGTGAACGACGATGGCGATGACCAGAAAAAGAGTGGAAATGAGGACAAGTAATGGAATGTATAGATCGATATGCATGTATCTATCCACGTACATGCTTCTGTCACAACCCATTTGGTCTCTTACAGGTAAGTGCGTTTGCTTCGCGGTGAGATCATCAGCTGCTTTGCTTCTTCATCTCCTACTTCACTTCTCTGAAGAGACTCGGCATGACAACGGCGTGCATCGACCCTTGTGACCAATGTTACAGCATATCTGATAGAACCAAAGACTCATGCAGTGACAGTGATGGATCGTCTAAGGTACTCAATTGCTGCATAGGTACTACAAAATGTGTCGTCCTTCTAACTCCCCCCAAATCCAAACGCTTCTTCAATCCATCTCACCTGTCTACCTTTCCCACCGACGTGGCGCCCAACCACTTTCCTGAGATCTGCCGACAACGAGGACGGTCCACAGACAAATACATTGACCTCAGCGGCTCCTTCATCAGAGAGAGCGTGATGTACGTCTCCTCCATTCGAGGCCGAGGCCGTGAAAAAGCCATCCACTTCTGGCGTCAAGTCTGGTCTTCTCCCGACTGCATGTATCTTCAATCCATGAATCTCTGGTTCTGACGGCAAATCCGACCCCTGCGCAAGACTCGGATCAGGATCCTCGCCCGTGATGTACAGATCGACGTCAATCCGTTCATCATGCAGCTGGCGCAAGATTTCCACGCCCCAAGCAGCATCCCCAACGCCCTTGACCAACCACACCATCTCGAGTATGCCTTGTCGCTTACCGGTTTTCCTGGCGTGGTTCAGGAGTGACATGTAAATGGGAATCGTGTACGTGGCGCCAACACCACCAGCGACGAGCAACACTGGGCTCGCTGTCCCCGCGTTCACCAACCTGTCCACATCGTCGTGTGCATTCCCGTACGGTCCCTCAACTCGCATATCCACCTTCTTCCCCGTCTTCGCCAGATCCGCCAACCCCTTCGTGCCCGGCCCACCTAGCCCTCTCACCACAAGCACCAGCTCGACACCCTCCTTGTTTGCCTCGGTCGTGACACTCACAATGGTGAATGGATTCTTGGCCGCAACACCACCGCCGCCACTCGAGGAATGCAGAAACACATGCTGTCCCGGTGTCGCCTTCGCGAGCCTGCCGCCCTTCTTCGCGATGATCTTCACCTTGACCAATACCGACGTTTTCGTGCGCTCAGTACCAGTAGTGACGGTGCCGCCGATAGGAGTGGTCGTAGTCGTGGTGGTGGCAATGGTTCCCTGCACGTTCTCGCAGGTGACTTGGCCAATCTCACTCGCCCGTGTCCTCACCACAAAGTTGACCGCCCACACAATGGCCACCTGAGCCACGTAGACCCTGGTATATTTGACGTGTGCAAAGACAAACAGCGGCACCGCGACCCCGAGCACGACGTGACTCCTCCAGAAGAGTGCATGGTAAGCGCGCCTCCTGATGGCCGGCACGCTCAACAGCGCCAGGGCGTTCAGGGCCCAGAACGCCAACAGGCCGAACCGGACGTCCCAATCGCGCACGCGCTTCTCCAGCCACCCCATCTGCGCAAAGAAGCGCAGATACAGGACGGCGTGCGCGGCCAGGAACGCATGCACCACGCGTCCCAGCAGGCGATGATAGACGTTTAGTTTTTCATGGCTCAAGGTGCCCGCCGCGAAGGACCGAACAGGACCGTAGGGGAATGACGACGACGACGACGACGACGACGACGACGCGGGCCACTTGACGCTCAAAAGGTACTGCAGAGGCATCTGGCTGACGCCGACGTGCCCAAACGCCTTGGTGACGTGCATGTAGTCTTCCCCCGTGCCGCGGAAGACGAGGTACAGAAGCCACCCCGTGTACGCGACGCCGCACACCTGCACGGACAGAGGACCGAATTCGGGGCTGAGGTACGTCGTCCCCAGAACCCAGTTCAGCCGGCGCAGTAGCACAGGTAGTTTCGGGAGTTTGTGGGCGTGGCCTTGACCTTGGCCTCGACCGTGGCCGACGCTCGACCAGAAGGCAAGTACTCGACGACACACGCCCACCACCGCCATCAAGACCAGAGGACTGAGCCAGGCATACCACCCTGCGCGGTCGAGGGCGTGGCGTCTCGCTTCGATTTGTTCCGGCGAGAGACCGACGAATTTATAGGCCATTGTTCACCTAGGTTCCTCCGTACAGACCACAGAGTGGCGCTGTCGATTGTCGATTGTCGATTGTCGATTGATCGGATTGTTCTTTTTTTTTTTATCAGAGCAGGCTGGCTCCTCGAGCTGGACTGAGCCGGGACTGAGCTACACTCTGTGGTTGGTGTTTCTTCTCAAACGAAAAACACACAGACACATACACATACACGGATTGATTGAAAACGCTACGTCGACGCACGGCGCTCGCTATTCTATAAAGAAAGACACAACAAGGCCCCCGTCTCAAAAGCAAAATTGGATTGGTCATCCAAAGAACCCTCCCCCGGAAAGGAGACGCGTACCCTTATTTCGCCCTATCTAACATTTGTACTCCGTACCCTAGCGCTCGAGTACCTACGGAGCAATGGCACGGATATTCCGAAGCACTAACTTGCCCAATAGAGAGATAGTCCAGATAAGGCGAGGCTGAAAAAGGGGCTGCCTCATCCTACTGAGGTACCGGTAAACAATCGTTTTACATTACCTAGGTACACAGTAATTCTTACCAATTACTCCGTATGCAAAACAGAGAGCAAGGCCATACCATCCAAGTACATACATACACCTTACTTATCACTAGGTAGTTGATCAGACTTGACCACATTTTTCATTCAAATCACTGGTGATGGCTCTCTATGCTACTTTTGATACATAATTATAAATCATTAACACCACGTAACATAACCTCAGCGCCCATTCAAATGCCGTCAAAGAACAACAACAACAAATCAAATGCTCACTTGCAACGTAGAGGAGATACTTGAAAACAACAAAGTAACCCAAGATTCCCAAAGTCGTGACCATCATGATCATCCTGCCCCCTCTTCACTCACAGACGTATCACATCAGTCTTTACTGTCACTCGACCGGTTCTCTATGCCACTGCAGTCTGAGGTAGCGGGCGAGTAGTTGTCGGACTGGAGATATCCTCCTTTTCATCAGGCGCCCTGTCTATATCAACTGTCGGCTCATCCGGTTCCTTTCCCAACTCGAAATGAGGAGTCTTTAGGATCGGTTTCGGCACCTTTGGTGTCTTGGTCGGGGAGATCGCCAACTCCGTCTTTTCAATGACCGCTTCCTTGCTATTGCTCTCCGGCATCTCACGCCGTGGTAGCTCAGCAACGTCATCAAGCTCTTTCGAAGGGGTGGGCGACAAAAACAGCTCACTTTGTCGTCTTTGGAGCTCTTCGAGTTTCGCCACCGGATTCTGTTTACCACAATATTGGCATCTCCAATAAAAAACATGGGGCAGATCATGGACAAGGGTGGAAGGCAATGCAACGGCAAAATCAGGCGTGGGGTAGGAGGAGAATCGACGCACCCAATCTTCTTGCTTCGGCACTCCTTCAGCCGTAGGCAAAGTTTCTTCGTCTCTCTCCTGACCCCATATCGTGGCTCGACGGATCGGCGCTGGCGTTACGGGTAAGCTCGGTCGTTCAACAGCGGTAGGAAAATCGGTCAGTTTCAAACTCGGTCGTCGCTGGGAGTCCCCAGTAGCAGGCGAGGCAATGGCAGTTCCGCCAGGAGAACGCTGCGTCGGTGTATGGTGCAAGACTTGCAACTTTCCTTTCTTTGATTGAGTAAGTGATCTCATGTATCGTTCAATTTCAGGCATGTCGTCCCAGGCGTTCGTCCGATGCTGGAAGGCTTCCCAGGGGTTGACTGTTTCTCGCTGTGCGGGAGTGGGTGGACTTCCTTCCGTTTCCTTCGATGACTCTGTCGCGCCTGGGTTTACCTCTTCAGGATTGACGCTGGGCGTCGCTTGTTGTACTGGCTTCGGAGGAGGACTAGGTGGTCTTGGCTGAGGAAATACTCGAGTAGGCTTGGGAGCTCGTGCTTCCCAAGGGAAAATCTGTCTCGGCTTAACAGGTTCAGGGATCTTTTCTGGTACTTGATACCACATGTCCTTTGGCGGCTCAGGGTACTTAGATGGAGGCTGGAATAGTTGGGTATCACTGGACATATCGTATATGGTGGTTGGGAAATTGGCTGCTTCGGGTTTGGAATGCGTAGGCGGCGGTGCTCTGAACAATGTCAATACTTGGTAATCAGCACTGACTGGCAGCATACCTTGAAGGCTCCCATTCAACGTGGGGTGCACTAAAGCGTCTCTGTTCAGAAGTAGCAACCGGAGCAAAATCAGATCGCATCGCCGGAGTTGGCGCATCACCTAGCGGCATCTCGACCTTGACAGATTCATGAGAATCAGAGTCCTGTATGGTGATCACTGGAGGCAGTGGGATCTGGCCCTGCTGAGGTGACGGTGCTTGTTGCGGTTGTTGCTGTTGGCTGGAGTAGTTGGGGACATATAATGGCTCCTCTCCACGGACATAATCTTGAACCTTCTTCGTCGCTGTGTACGTCTGGGTATCGTAGTGTGTCACGGTCTGGGCACGGTTGAGCACGTTGCCTGTGGGAGTTAATGATAGTGCCAGACTCACCTGTGGTCGATAGTGCCGATCATAGACAGACCACCACAAGCCCAAGAGTTCTCCATACACCCCAGTATTGAACCTGTTGTCTCTCCCCAAAGTCCAAGGCTTGTCCTGTCCGATGAAATGTACCACTGCTATGCTACTCTGGAAATGTCGGTAGGCAGGTACGTATTGGTAGTTCCCGCTGGGTGTGCAGTTGTAGACAAAACTCAGTCTTTCCCAATCTCGAAAGTGCATATTGAGAAGTCCCTGGTCTGCTCCATCGAAGCTGATGCCTCGTTGAGCCAGGGCCAACAAAGCGTAGTAGTCTGCCATGTTAGGAGTCAGGACCATCAAGCCAGTGTTGAAGCAGTCCGGCCAGCCTATGTCAGGCACAGCAGCAAAGTCTGCGTCCAGTGTAAGAAGCTCGTTCGGCGCTCTCAGTGCGACCATGTCGGCGTCCATGTATATTATCCTCGTATACTGGGTCTGCCTCCACAGCTCAACTTTTGTAAAGGTAGATATTAAGTCGGGTCTGTTCATGAGGTAGAGATTGGCAGGGCTCTTGTTAGTGATCTGCTGTATGGGGACGATTTCATCGTATACAGACTGCCCAAGTTAGCCCACGTACAGAGAAACCTGTGCTGGGGTGGCAAACTCTGAGCTCGTTGATGGTGTCTGAGGTGAGTTTATCGACAGTGACAAAAGCTACCAGAGGAGCCTTGACACCTCTGTCTCTGAGGGAGTGGCCGAGGACCATGGCACCTGCAAACTGGTCAGTGTTTGGAAATCATAGCGAGCGGCATAGCGTACCAGGGAGGTAGGCATCATTCATGAGCAGCGTCGCAAAGACGGCTCTTCCTATGGGTGCCATACCGGCAGCGGAGGAGGACAGCAGCGCGGCGAGGAGGAGAGAAGATGACTCTTGTCTCTTCCGGAGCCAGAGGAGCGTCGGCAGGGAGGGAGCTGAGTCGTTGCTACGAGACTAAGACAGGCATGCCGTGCAGGTAGAACGAACTAGGAAGAAAGAATTCTACACAAGCTCGAGTCGAGTGAGTGGGTGTGAGCGAGAATGAGGTGTGTTCTGCTGGACAGAAGCATGCGCAGCGAGCACAGTCGGCGGCGGTGATGGATTTGGGGTGGAGCGGGCAGGAAACCTGAAGGACGCTGGTGACGCCAAAACATGCAGAAGCTTGAGCTTCCCATCGAGGTCCCCCGCACGCGTTATCCACCGTTGAGTTTAGTTAAAGCTAATTACTGGGCTGGAGGGTTTGGCCGCCTACGGTGCACAACTCGCAGCCAGTCGCTAAGGTGGCCTGATGTCCCCAGGTTTATGCTCTCTAACTCAACTAGCTTCCCCAGCGCTGCAATAGCATCGCCTGGGCGGCCTCTCCAGGGCCACTACTGCATGTTTAGGCTCTCTAGGGCACCTGGCAAGAAGCCCCTCTCTTAAAATGTACAAAGTAAATCCATCCTCAACGCCCACAGCCGGTTCAACCACTTATACAACTTCCCGGCACATGGCCTGACGTCGTTTGACTTTTGCAGGCCTGTACGGAGCTTCATCGACCTGGACCCGTGGAAATCTGGTCATCTGCATCTCATACATCGGGGATCTACGCTGCATCTTCCCCATATATTGTGTCACGAGCACAAGCACCTCGCAAACCCACGCGTATTCAACCCCGTTGTCGCTCCTCATTTCTTCCATCCTCGCCATTTCGCCAGCTGATCTCGGCACGAGCAGGTAGGCAAAGTCTACGGAGTGCTCTGGGAGCCAGGAAGAGACATGTGCGCTGAGATTTCGACCCACGACTCCACAGGCTCTCCGGATAAGCTACGGCCATGCACCGTCCCTACAACAGAAGGAGAAATTCAACGATAAGCAGAAGGGACAGTCAAATTTCCACTGCCCGCCCGGTAGGCGACCTTAGGCGGGTAAATCCCTGGCTCGCCTAGGATTCCCTGGTCCTCTTCCAGCCCTCTGCGCTTTTTGCTAAGACATCGCAGGGGGGTTTTTCCTCGTTGCCGCGGCACCTGTGGCTGGTGGGTATGGAAAGGAAAAAAAGCTGAAACTGCTGCTATGGATCCTCCGTTCTGTCCGCAGTCAACCACCTCAAAAAGTCTCAAACATCACACCATTTTTTCCTGATATCTGTGAACAAGCTTTGCCTTGTTACTCAGCATGCGGTGCTTTTGTCTAAGTCTCCGGTTGATTCCGGCGCTCGTACACAATAAGGGAGCCGCGTCCCGTATTTTGTCTCTGTTCCTGGCCTCGAGGCTGGCATTAGGCTTCGGATATAGATTAATACGCCTGGATCATGGCAGACACCGGGGAAGTACTTTGCATACTCTGACAGCTGCCATCGAATCACAAAAGGTTTTGATCAGGTTTATTAAGTTTGTTAATCTACCCATCCGTACTGACAGGAGCTATACCCGTCTCTAGTTTGCAGGGGTGTTCAGGAATTTCAACAAATAATTCAGCCCCGGTTGATCACAGACCTCAGTTAGATCTTCTAGTGTTACAAGGCTGTCTGCCATCCTTTCGATTCTCGAAGTTGCAACACCAGCCGGTTCATATCAGTGCAATAGCACGAGTCTTCCACAAGACCATCTCAAAACACAAACAGGGTGTCTGGCGCTGGAAAACTCCGTATCAACAAACCCACTCTCCTTGGACCTTAGGCTAAAAGGCGTTCAATATCCCTGAGGGTTCCCGTGCGTTCCTGCCTCTTCTTGCCGGCGTCGATTTCGCCGAATGCCTCGCTTGCAAGCTTTCTCTTCCTCGCCTGTATCTCAAGCACTTCATCTTCAATCGTGCCCTCCACGATCAGCCGCACCACCTTGCAGTCTCGAGTCTGTCCGAGTCGGTAGACCCGGTCGACGGCCTGATCTTCAATTGCTGGAGCCCACCATGAGTCGGCCAAGATGACCTGATTGGCAGCCACGAGGTTCAGCCCGACAGAGCAGACAGAGAGAGAAGCCAGCATGATCTTGCAAGATGCATCACTGTTGAGAGTGTCCATTGCTGCATCACGACGCGCAGAGTTCATCTTGCCGTCCAGTCGCGTAAAGTTCATACCCTCGCGAAGGAGTTGGACTTGGACGATGTCCAAAAACGATGTCCACTGCGAAAAGACCACTGTCTTGCCATCGCTCTCGGCGTCAGCAGCTTTGAGGAGCTTGATAAGAGCCTCGATCTTGCTGCTGCTTGTGTCCGGATCAATATCCATGTCACACTCGTCACCTTCACCGATTCCCGCTGCCGGCTCGACAAGCTTCTCCTTTTCTGCCAAGGGCGCACGGCACATAGGGCATTTCTGTTGAGTTGTTATGACCCTCTCGATGCAGTCTCTGCAGAAGACGTGAGCGCAGGATGTGATGACGGGACTTTTGAGGTTGTCGAGGCAGACACAACAGTCATCTTGTGAGTCAATACGAAGTTGTAACAGATCCTGAAGGGCCTTTCGATTGGCAGGATTCAATACGTCTACCGAAGTATTGCCTTCCACAAGTTCTAGCAGCTTCTTTACTCGCTCGTCGCCACACATTTTCCAATGATTGCAGGTCTGGCGTAGTCGGAGAAGAACCTCAAGTAGGTGCGTCATGTTGTTTTCTCCCTTCTTAACCTTGACAGATTGGAGCAGACCTTGCCCCTCCGCCTTGAAAGCATCGTAACGTTCCTGCTCGTGAGGCAAGAAGCGAACGGTATACTTGTGAAAGCTGAGGTCTGGAAGCTTCAGATCGATAAACTTCATGTCCTTCATTCGACGCAAACATAGTGTTGACATTAGAGCTTGCAGCAGCAAACGCGAGCCATCCTCTCCATTCTTGAGAGGCCGAATAAGGGTCGAGTTGAATATCTCGAACTCAGCTAAACCGCCCGATAGACGCAAAAACTTGACATGCGAGTACAGATCTTTCAGGTTATTCACGATCGGCGTGCCTGTCAACACCCAGCGAGATTTGGCGTCCAGCTTGGATGCTGCAAGGGACATCTTGGCTTTGGGATTCCGAATTTGGTGGCCTTCATCTAGAACAAGTCGTCGCCAAGTCATTGAGAACAATCCCTTTGCTGCAGGAGTCCGGATAGGTTCTGAGGAGCGATTTGGGAAAAGTTCCTGCGTCATGGTCTGGTAGGTTGTAACGACAAGGTCGTACTTCTGTAGCTCCTCCCGAGACAAGTTTTTGTTTTCCGCGCCGTGATACGTCAGTACTCTTGGTGTGTATTTCTTCCTGACATGTAAAGATGCTTGATGACTCCAGTTGCTCATGACACTCAAGGGAGAAATAATTAGCGTAGGTTGGCCGTCTTTGTGCGGATCGGCCATGACGAGAGATATTATCTGGATAGTTTTGCCTGAATTTCTCACGTCAATAAGCCGTAAATCGGGAACGAAAATGTTGGAATGAACTCTTGACTCACCAAGACCCATATCATCAGCAAGGATACCGCCGCTGGCGAGCGGCGGAGCTTGACTGAAAGAGAAATTCGTTGCGATGTTGGTGTAGAGTTTGCCCTTCTTCTTCCACATCTGTACAACATCACCGCTCCTTTGCGGCAATTCTGGGAACTCATGATCTAGCATCCATTGGAGACCTTGTAGCTGATATGGGAGTAGACGGGTTGCAAGTTGCTTGGGTTGCTCAGCCATTGGCAGCTTCTCGAGAACGTCCTCTCCAGCACCAATTCTGTGGAGCATGTCTTCGACATCGCGGGGGTTGAAAGTACTTGTGCCATTCAGGAGTTGATCCATGCGTTCGGGTGGTTGACTTGCAGCGCTATTTGGGGGGATGAAATTGCTGTATCTATTGGGACCTTGAAGGTCATATACAGCATTTCCCTTGCGGACCATAGCTGCTGCTGCCTTCTCTCGAGATTTCCGCTCCTTTTCCTGCTCTTGTAACCGTCTTTTGAATTGACCGTACTGATTGAGGGGGAGCCTCAACTCTTGCATCCTGCGAGCAAGAGCGGATCCGGCAACAGGATCACTCGTACCAAATAATTTAAGGCCGATTGGACAATCATAGAATGACTTTGGTCCTGTGAGGCAGCCCTCAACAAGTAGCTGACCAGAGTCCATCTGCAGAAATGTCAATACTATAAGGCCCCCCGGTCCAGAGCAAACAAAAAGAAGATATAATGAGGGCATTGACCACGATGTCTTCATCTGGACAGACAATGCAGACTCATATATCACTAAATAGGGTGAGAGACACTTACCAGGGGAGCCAGCTTAGCTGCCACCTGCCTGCCGATGTGCCCAATTTGATCACAAAGTACGTTATCAATTCGAATGGCGTTGCTGTCATAAGGATTGCTTGGCTCACGCTTCACTTTCACATACTCGCCGGTCGTAGCTTGGCCATCGTAGAATCTGCAGCCCACAACCTTGGTATCAAGGATACCGTACAGCTGATAGCTTTCGTAAACGTCGTCGTCGAAGTCCTCAGTTAGCACAATCTCGCATGCAATCTCAGCTTCCTGTTCTTGCGTGGATGGCCACAGGTCTCTTTCCGAAGAGCGATATGATCGTGAGCCCAATGATGAGGGAAATCCGCTGTAATTGTGCTTGGGACGGTTGCTTGAAGAGCTAGGCTGGCTGGATGAGGGCGGAGTCGGCAACTGCGCATGATCTCGATGGGAAGAGGCATGAGATGCCCTTTGCTTTGGTACTTTGGCTCTAGAGCGTGGTGGAAGATCATCATCACCTGTCAGGTCCACAGTTTCGATCGTTCTTTTTGGCATCTTCTTGGTGGATCCAGACGCGGGAAACGAGGGTGGCAGAACCCGGGGCATGATGGCTAGGGCGCCCTTGACAAGACCTAAAAGCAGGGCATGAGTGCAAATCGACCGAAAGAAAACAACTTCTACGCAGACGGGCGAATTGGTTTAGGGTGCTACTTGGAAATGACGAAAATGAAGCACCTCGTGAGCCCGAAAAGCTTGACGCGTACCAGGGTTCGTGAGCTATCGCGAAATCACGTGATATTAAAAAAAACATTCGGCGATAACAACTACAGAAGTCGTTATATAGTGCCAACAAAATCATTCGGGTCGAGAACCGCAAGGGCAACCACACGCTTGATGATTGACGTTGGGATCGAGGGAGATCCCCGGACCAGGGGAATTTTTGCAGATAGAGGTGGATTGACAATCTGGTTCATTATGACGCTCAATTCTGGAAGCAATGTCTCACAGCATCTCTTCATCCTCGTCAGTGTCCAGCTCGGGATCAATGGTAGGAATCTCTGAGTCGTCACTATCGCTGTCATCCTGTGGAGGTTGTTTGGGTGCTGTTGTGTCCGAAACGGGGTAGCTAGGAGACTCTGGCCCTTGAGCCTGCCAAAGAGGAGGCTGTGTGTTTAGTCTCCCCAAATGCTCAGTATCAGCATCAACTTCACTGGGACGACCAGTGTGGGTGTCTTCTGTGGTTGGCGTAAATACCTCCTCGGAGAGGGCTTCCGAACGCGACTTTTTGGGTTCCCTCAACCCAAGATATCCTGTTGAATGAGCACCGTCGCTGACGAACTCGGTTTCCAGGGCATCGATCGACCTTTTTTGTGCCCGAACGTCCTTATTATCCTCCAGGCGAGAAGTGATGTGGACTTCATCCACTCTGGCTTCCAGAGCCCTTGCATCCTCGTTTTGTTGTTCTGCCACCGACTGCTCCAAATGTGCCAGTACATCAGTCTCAGCCAAGCCATCACTTTCATTCTCCTCGGCATCTCCAACCTGGACTGTGGAATTCGTCCCAACTTGGACTCCACCATCAGTAAGCACTGGCATTCGCGGTCTGAGCAGGGCGTCGAGGACCATGTTGTCGTCCATTGATCTCACAAGGAAGGGTAATAGGCTTGCGCCTGCAACTTTGCCGTCTTTCGCGAGTACCGGATTCAGGATGCTTGCTAACATAGCATCCTTATGGTCCAATAAGACTGCAGTTCGATCCATCTCTGTCCGTATATGTCGTGATAGCGATGTAGCTGGGTAGTATTTAAGTGACTGAGACAACAACATCCAAGCAGCTTCGACTACATCTGGTTGCTTGCACGAAGAACCAACCTGGGACTTCTCATTTGGGGCCACGTTAGAGCCTAGGTGAATACTATCGTTCTTGGCAGGGGTAGTATTGCTTCCGGTTGTTTGCACATATCCTGTTTTCAAATCGTCGCAGCATCGCTCCAGTAGGCTTAAGAAAGCGGCCCGGTGACTCTCTAGGGCGGAAATATCAAGCTTCTTCATGATCATCCCGATAACGGAATAGATCTCTGACCTGACGCTTTCATGCCAGGACATACTTGCAAAGAGATCAAGAATCTGGCCTACGATCGTCTGCTGCAGGGGAAAGAGAGCTTGTCCAAGCGATGAGCATAGTTCTGCAAGAAGCCTGAGGCAACCTTTGTGAACTTCAGGCAAATTTACCCACAACTCTTCCTTTTCGTCCTTGCTTGCCTCCTCGTGATACTTCATGTCATTGATCGCCCCGGCCTTGCCAGATGGAACTGTGATTGCCATGAGACGAGTTGTCAAATCTGAAAGCGCCCCAATTGGTAAAGACAAGGGTTCAGCGGATGAAACAGACAGTAAGCAGGTCAACCACTCTAGTATCACCCGTAGTCTATGACTACCTTCCTGAATCCCAGTCCAGGGAGGTAGTCCAGCGGAGTCTGATTCCGTTTGTTTTGGATCTTTAGCGAAGTTCTGCCTGCCTCTGACTCTGGTAGTGGTGGCATCATTCGATTCGTATTCCTCGACAACGGCTCGAAATGCTTTGTCGACCGTGGCATGTGCCGCATTGATCAAATTACGGAACATTGAAATGGATTCCGGAACGATTGCATTCTTCGGCACCGACCATAGCAGCCAGCAGAGAAGTTGGATGGCCAGATCCCGTTCCCGTGCGAGAGCTTCACCGTCCGCGATAATGGTGAGCAAAATCGGCCTCAGCTGCTTGAGGAACGGTCGGAATACTGAAGCATGCCTTGGAAGTAGACGGATCCAACAGGTCAATACTGATGTCAGCATGGGACTGGCGACCTTCCTGCTACCGTTGCTCGTTCGAACACTCGTGGGTCGAATCAAGTTTAGAGTGGTCTTGATGAAGGTGGGAAGTAGTGGCGTGGTGATCTCTCGTACCAGAGCCGGATCATCTTGCGTGAGGACGAATATCCGAGTAAGAGCGACCAAGTAAAGGGTTTTGACTTCGACAGTATCCGGCTTGTTGATGCAGTTGAGCAAGCCTCTAGCCCAGCTTTCCGAAGCACGGAGGACATTTTCACCACCATTGTCAACAGCGGCTTTGACCAGAACAACACCTGTGAATCGACCTGCGATGGATTTCTCTTGGAGTAGAGAATTGATTCGTGTTCTCAACTTGTGCACAGCAACTGAAGCATTACTGGCCTTGCCGTCTGCAAATCGTGAATTCAGTGAACAGTCCGCCAACTGCGCTGCGAGCAAGCCTGCAATGCGAGGCAGATCTTCGACTGGAGTGACAGTGAGCCGATTTGCTACTGCACGCAGCACACTCTCTTGCTGCATCTTCGTGTCTGTAGAAGCTAGAGACAATACTATCTGGCACCAGCAATTAATGAATCTGGATTTTTTTGTGAACAGGCAAGAGAGATGCCGGAGTTTTGCCGTGTGCATTCAATGTATCTCGACAACAAGCCAATTTCATGACAGCGACAGCTTTCCCAGTGTTGGCGTGAATCTCCTGTGACTGAAGCATGTCTATACACTTGGCTTCGCGAAAATACAAGGGCACTATGTCACAATCGAGGAATCTCTAACGTCGCCGCATCCTCAACAGCTTGGGTCACAATGAGTGTCGGTTCCTATCTTCCCGTCCATCAGAAGCCCTTCTGACGAACACCAGGTCCACCAGGACAAAGCCCAGCGCTATATCAGCCTGCTAGATACTGCCCGCGTCAGTGCCACTTGGCAAGAGCTCCCAGAACTTATACGAAAGGTCTCAAAGCACGCTCCTGGCCGAAAATGTACGGACCCTAACTGGTGTCTGTCCTTGCTCTAATCCCCATCTGCAGGCTTGATACAGACAGCCAAAGTCGAATATAGCGTCGCGAGCTCACAGAGCCAACGTCCCAATACTGCCGCCAGTACCTCCACCTCTACAGAAGGTGACATCTCCGCACTCGAGGCAGAAATTCGAGCTGGCGGGCACCCCTTGGAGGATGTGGTCCAAGGGCAGGCGTCGTTACTCTGGGCTCACTGGGTCGGATTAAAGAAGCACAATGAATACATAAAAGTCACTTTCGATCCTGCTCGCGCAGCGGCAGATACCAATTCGGTATGGACAAAAATAAGTGTGGTGAAGGCTGTTTATATACAGGGCATGCTCATTAGTCGAGGCGGCAATGGACGGCAAGGACAAGAAATACACAATACTCTTCTGCCGTGGCTCGACTCGAACCGGAGCCTCGTTGTCTCTACTCCGCAACTGTTATACTGGGCGCAACAACTTCTCGGTCGCATAGCTTTGGGTCAGCAACAGACCGGGACAAAGACTCTTACCTCCTCAGATAATGACACACCATCTTTCAGGTTGCAAGCTTTTCGTCACTGGGCAGTACTGGCTACAAAAGCTCCAGATGTGTCTCGTTCAACATTTGGAAATGCACCGGGCCATCTCTCTAAACTAACGATGTGGAGAGCTTACTACAGATTCATGTCGGAGTTACTACAAGGAAGCCATCACAATCCGCCATCATCCCCCACAAACAGTCGAGCTGATCTGTCGAATGAGCTCCGCCGTGTAGAGACCTCCTACGAGAATGAGCTCTTGCGAAATACTCAGTTTCCCAAAGCCGATGAGTCTAATGAGGTCATCGAAGAGTGGGTGGAAAGTTTCATTCGCAACTGGTGCATTTTGTCTGGGCCAGATTGGTCAGAGCCAGACCTCGGCGAGGGTGGCCGTAACGCCGTTGGTAGGAACGTGCTTGACATGTTATATCGAGCTGCTACGAAAACATTCCATTCAACGCTCATCCTCCGACGACTTTTCCAAGTCCACAAGGCCCTGGCTGACTTCGACCTCGCTTACAAAGCTCTGGACACATACGTAGAACTTATGGATCGAGCTCGAGCCCGCGCATCCAAAGCTGGCGGCGAGACCACCAAGAGGGATAGCGATCACACCTATCTTCAAACTATTGCTGAGGCCATCGAGGGCCTCTCTTCTTATGGCCACGCCGAAGAAGCCGAGAAGGGGTATGATTTATGCCTGAAGCTTGAGGACTTGCTCGACGAAGTAGAACCTCGGCCGGAGGCGGACGTTGCAAAAGGCTCGAACCATACCAATGGAGAGTTGGTTGTCCATGGGTCCATGCCAGAGCCCCTACCCTCAGAAGTGGTCGAGGTCGTGTATCGAGCAATCGGTATTGGCAAAGCACAGTGGGCTCGATTCATCCCAATCAGCGAAGATCGTTCCACCCTGCAGTCTGAGGCCGTCGAGAGCCTCAGGAAAGCAGCTTCTCAAGACCTTCCACTTGAACGGAGATTGAAATGCCTTTTCGCACTTGGCAGGATGCTCGGAGAAATACGAGAGGTTGACGAAGCCATTGCGGTGGTGAAGCTTGCATTGGCTTGCGAATTGAACACACTGGGAGAAGATCCCACATATCGTTTACAGCGAGATCTGATCGCGTTCTGGCACCTGCTAACCTTGCTCTTGTCTTCCAAGCAGAACTTTGAGATTGCCGGCCAAAGTTGTGTTGCCGCTTTCGAGCAATTTCCCTCACCTGAGGTAATGTTTGGTGGTGGCCGTGGCGCGAACAGGAGCGGCGAGAAACAGATGAAAGGTCACCATCAGATGGGTCTTGTGGACGAGATGGAATGCCATGAGCTTCAGAGAATCATTGAAATCCGAATCTCCGAAATCGCCTTGACGGAGCTCTCGGAAGGCCCTGAGCATGCGGTCAATAACAGTAATGACTTGCTTGCCCTATATTCACGGCTATTTGGGAAGTACGGCACACTTGCACTCACGGATGAGAGATCAAGATCGAGAACAAAATTGTCGCAAGCCCCTAAAAGCTCGGCTGGCACAATAAAGAGTTCGCGAGGCAGCATATTCTCTCGAAGAGCTGGAAGAATGCATGAGGCTCCCAAGGTTCAGAAGGGTGGTGATCCGGTATCAGCCCCTGAGGATGCACGTCGCCCCGACACCCAGACAACACAAGCACCGACGATACACGTCACCGACGAGGACGAAAAGCCCTCACCACATAAACACCGTCTATTCCGAACTTCTCACGAGCGTGCCAAGGACGAAAAGAAACACGGGTCAAGACGCATCTCGCGGTCGCGTAGTCGTGGGAGAAGCGATGCGAATCAAGGGTCAGGTACAGGCCAGTCATTCGAAACAATGCCTGAGAAAACAAGCGCTTCTGAGGAACCATCCCGGCCTGCGTTGCAAACGATCACCTCTCAAGAAGTCCCAGCTATACCTGTGACAGCTGACCACGACGAGAGCACGAACGCGAAGAAACCTTTGAAGGAAATTCCACATAACCTTGCTTCTCATGACAGCATACCACCTCCTTTGCAGCACCAAGAGCAGCCTCCGGAACAAGATATACGTCTCCCAAGGAGAGTGCCCTCGGAGCTTGCCCCTCGATTCCCCCAGACTGCATCCCAGCGCCATGCGCTCAGTATTCTGGTCAAGATCTGGTTGATCATTGCTATGCTGTACCGACGAGCCAAAATGTTTGACGATTCACGCGAGGCATGCGATGAAGCGGCCAAGGTGGCAGCCAAACTTGAAAGCATCATTGCCGGTGTGGAGAGCTCGGCCCGGGCGTTCAGCAGCGCTGGCTGGGGGGGCGGGGGCAAAAGCTCTGACGAGCTGTGGGCTGACGTGTACTGTGAACGTGCGGACCTTTTGATAGCCGTCGCCAGAGAAAAGGAAGAAAAAGAAGGCCAGGTGTATTCTGAAGGGGTACGCGATGCTGTCGAACAGTACGAAACATGCCTGATGTATTTCATCAACCACCCGGGAGGCATCGTGGGGCTCAGCACTGTATTACTGGACTACTACGAGCGCAAGGTTGAATTGGCCAGACGAGTTGACAGTGGACCGGCCAAGATGGGAGAAACGCCAGCCGACAGGGGCCGAAAACAACACAGACGAGAGTTGAGTCGTTCATCTGACAGTGCTACCATCAATGGAGTCGTCTTTGACGTAGACACGACGGCCGGCTCGACGACAGCTATCCCGTCGCGAGGAGGCAAGGATGACGAGCTGAAGAAGACTCCGGAGAACCTCAACCGGCTGGCGGCGAGAGATCGCGCATATGGGTTGTTGTCTACCCTGACAAAGCTGGGATCTGGCTGGGACAACTCAGAAGCGTGGTTTGGCCTGGCACGAGCGCATGAACTTGGAGGAGAAGTAGACAAAGCAAAGGAGATTCTATGGTGGTGCATTGAGCTGGAAGATTCGCGACCCATTCGACACTGGTCCAATCTTGGGTGTAGTGGCTATGTCCTTTGAGTATGTGGGCACAGTGGCAGGAAGCCGAGTTGTATTCAGAACATACTTGTGATAGCGCCGAGTGACCTTCCATAGCCTCGCCGGTGATTGAGCAGTAATTAGCTCTGTGTGTACATAAGTTGCGTCGTTGCATCTCCTCCGTCGATATCACGCCGTGCCACTTTCTTTCTTTCTTCCTCCCTGTCCTGCTGACATTCCGCGGTGGGGCCACCGGCCTGGCTGGCTGGTAACTAGCACTTTCGAGATTTGAGTTCTGCGGACAATCGAATGTCCGGTTGGCAGTCGGAAGGGAGCCGAGGGCGGCAATTGATAAGACGGTGATCAAAGCCTTTAATATTCGGGCTACTCAAAAGGACATGGCATGGCAAAGCATCCCCCGCACATCCCACCACGTCTACTAGTCTTCTAGGGCAGAAGCTTTTGTTTGTCCGCCGCAGCCGCCCAGCAGTGGGTTTTCCAATGGATGGTATGTCCCTCCTCGACTCAAAAGACGTGAGTTGACTAACCAGCGATCAGGAAAAGGATTCCGCAAGCCATTCCATTGCGTGTGAGCAGTGTCGCGCTAGGAAATGCAAAGTGAGTTCGAGTCCTGGAGTCTGCGTACCGTTCTAAGTATATCTGTCCTTGCAGTGTGACAGGAAATTGTGCGTACCATCCACCTCCTAGTGATTTGTTCGGATTCAGCGTCGAGATTTAAGCTCACATTTACTCACCTGCCTAGGCCAAGTTGCTCTCAATGCGCCGTCGAGAATCAACCGTGTCGATACCCGGCGGCAAACAAGAGGTAAGCAGAGTCGCAGTTCGACCCCACAACATTCGGTGAACGTAAAGACAGGGGAGTCCCGACTGGATATATTGCTGCACTTGAGAAGCGTCTTGTTGAAACCGAGTATGCTTTATACCAAGCGTTGACACCGGAGGAGGCCACCGGCGACAAGGACTCGTCTTCATACGATGCATTCTTTTCTCGTTTTGCCGGGCTTCCCAAGACCACAAGAATCAGTGAATGGGACAGATGGCCTCTTCAGACTCGCGGAGAACGTGAAGCATGGTTGCAAGATCGACTGGCCTCGGTCACGACCCCCATGAATCATGGAACAACCGAGACGACGACCGTCGCACCCGGGCTGGCCGGATCATCAAAGACTCAACCACCATCTTCTGCACGGAGTCCATTCGATGTTGACGGCTCTGGTGTCTCCGAAACGGCGGGTGACGTACTTCAAGAGCGACAAGGCCATCTAACTACTCTCGAGAACTCCACGGGTACAGACTCTTGGACCTGGACAGGAGACTTGGAATTCGGACCATCGCCGACAGCACCGACACCTCAACCATTCCCAACCGCGCCTGTCGTGAGCCCGAAAAAACGAAAGGAGCCATACACGAACTCTGTGACCTTGGGCAATTCACGCTACCAAGCCAGCCATGCTCAACAACATGGCGAAGCTGAGACAGGCCTGGATGGGGGAAAGTGGCAGAAGTATTTCTAGGCTTACAGCTCCAGATCGCGGCGTAAGGGAGGCCAGCTGCTGCTCATATTCTTCATAGGCATTACCAGTGAATCAAATGCAGTTTCCGATAATTCAAAAGAGGGAAAGGCGACTAGGTATTTTCCAGTACCCGCATAGACAGCTGGCCAAATCATCGGCCTCAAAATAGGCTCTGTGCGACGCGGCGAGCTCAGTACAGCCCTGGTTCCCTGCCCCAGTGTGGGCTCCGACGGCTACACTCTCACAACCTCCAGGTGCGTAGACAGCGAAGTTCCAACTATAGGTTCCAGGCAATTGCAAGAAGAGGCGTATCGCCGACACGGTGTACGGCGATGGTCTCATTTTGGTAGACTTCAGCGTGCGGTCTTGCACACATATAATCCTTGATTGCTGCCCGCAGGTCACGGATTGATGTGCCGATCTTTATCTCGACTTTGATCTTCCGCCCCTGTGGCGAACATCACACTTAATAATTATTCTCTTTTCTCTTGCTTCGCTCATGATAAATACTCTCAACTACTAAAGAAACTAAGATTAATCTTTTGTGAGCTAAACAGAAAGCCTCAAGAGTTAGCTGACGCAGCTAGATACGTATTAGTGTGAGAAAGTAGAACTTATAATGGTACTTAGGGCTGTAAAGGTCGTAATAAATAATTCTTTGATGGGTGTACCGATTGAAATATTGTACGATATCATCGTGATCATGTAAATGCGGCGCTTCCGTATTCGTCTCCTCGACTCCCGGCTAGATTCGACATTCGCACTAAATAGCACCGATCGCGGCTTCGTCCATCTTGCCGCGATGCCGACAACCAGTCTCACAACGCGATTGACCGGGCGGGTGGACCATGGGAGAGCTGTACATAAGACCCATACCCACTATACTCAGCGGCTGAATCTTGACCTCTCCAAAGTCCATTTCCACCTACGGACCTCAGCAGCTCGCTCTTTGACGTGATTCATGACCAAGCGACCCTGAGCACTGCTTAGCGAGTCCTGAGGCAAGTGCTGAGTACATTAAAAGGGTCCCACAAGTTGGCCGCGCGGTCCCAGTTTCCCAGAACTCAAGGGAAGTAACGATTTCTCAAGTGAATCAATCTTCGGAGACCTGCGCTGGCATAAAGGTCACCGGACCAACATGGAGCAAAAGACCTCTCAGGGTGTGTTTATCAGGAACACGTGCAGAACATCTCGAAACTGCATGCACTGGGACGAATGCGCTTTACAGGAGTGGATAATTATCAAACCCCTCTGGCATACATGGGAAAGGCCGTCTTAGTGGAACCGAGGGCAACAATGCTCTGTTCGTCCTATTCGGCAACAAGAGGTCGATCTCGGAGTGCAGCTATTGGTGCTCGCTAACGCTGGCAGCGCTGGTAGGAGCTATCGCGCTGGCACCGCAACGTTCACAGAGTTAGCTCAAGAGAAGTTCTTGAACGTGCCGGCGGAATGAGTGTTGCGCCACTGAACTTCGACATCGCATTCCCAAGCCAACTTGTCCATAGTATGTCTGGATCATCCCATGGTCTCTGTAAATGAAACTCATTGCAGCAAGGTTTCAAGAATCCATGAGTGTCACGGTGAATGCATCGGTGGTGGAATGATGGCATTATAGGACAAAACTAGGTCGTGTTCCAAAACGAAAGATTCCAGCGCGATTATGCGCCCGCCAACCGGTGTCCACATCCAGATGTTGGGGGCTGTACTGTGCCAGCGCCTGTTGCTTGAAATAAGACTTCAGCCTTCTCCTTTCAGCTTGCGCTTCAAGTTCTCCTTCCTCACAAATCTGGTCTACAGTTCTCTTCCACAGTCAGACAATCCAAGATATTTCAATTCAATTATACTGTGAACAACGATGTCTATGCTTCCACCACTGAAGTCGAGCCAGGAGAGGGAAGGCAAAACGACCAAAGAACCAAAAAGGTATAAGTGCTCTGAAGCTGAGTGCGATCGAGCTTTCACACGGCCCCAAGCTCTGAAAGCCCACGAACTCTCGCATACTGGCGAGAAACCACATGTATGCTCGCTCTCCGATTGTGGAAGAAGTTACAGAAGACCCGGAGAACTGGCCAGGCATCTGAGAGAGGATCACAACAAAGAGAGACCGTTCGTTTGCGACGGGACTGGAAATTTCCCTGGGATATGTAGCTGCGGAAAGCAGTTCAGGAGGAAAGCACTTCTCAACAAACATCTGGCAATGGCGACGTCGGACAAAATTCCTTCTTTCAACTCATCTACGCTGCCTATTCTATCAGCAAAGAGAATGCTTTCCACTGAATCGGAGAGAGTTGATCAGGTTGGCGGCCAAAGTATTGATGACGTTGAGAGATCATTCGCAAAGAAGTTATGTCTTGATACAGTCACCAATAAACAGGAAACGCCTGAGACTAAACCCCATGCCTACGGAGATTCCAGCACCATCGCCGGTCCTGCTTACAAGCAGGTAATCGGGGCTCAAGAGAAATCGGCTTTGCTTCAGATGCATCGCTCGGCGGCTGGCACTACACGTTTCTCTCCAAGAATGAATGGCGTGATGTCCGCGATACGCCTTCCAGAGGATGTGCACTCATTGTCGAGTCCCAGCCTTGAAAATCAATCACAAGAACTGCAAGCCTTAGGCAGTGCTGTTGCTGACTTGCAGGCGATTGATCATTTTCGCCCAACCGCAGAATTAGACGGACAAGAAGAGCCACAAGGGTGTTTCAGGTGCTGTACGACGAGATGTCAATTCGCCGAGTACTCAGTTGATCGTGTGCTCGATCATTATTCATTTCGCCGTTCGTCCAATTATGCAGATCTCGAGAGCGAAACTAAGAGTATGATTCTGGTCTGTCTGCATCAGCGTTGCTATGAGCGTCGGGTCAGCTGGAGCGCATTAGTCCACCATCAACTCGAATCCCACCTACAGGACTTCCTTGATAAGAGTGGTATGACCGCTGTGGAGCTTGCAAGAATCAAAAGAACTTTTAGCTTGGATTTGACAGGACTCACATTACCAGGAGATCCTGAAGTATCAGTCAAAGGAATTATCGACAACATTCTGAATTCGACTCGATTAACCACAGAGAGCTTAACACGAGAGGGTATTGAGATCGATCTTGAGGCATTCTACTCAAAATTAGCAAGCAGAACTCGTCGAGTCAGGTACAGTGACCGCAGTGACTTGGGCACAAAAGTCAAAAGACTTGTTTGGGAGGTCCTCGAGGAATTCCGGCAAGAAGGCATCAGATTGAGAGACGAGCGAGTGGCCGCGTACGAAACGTATTGGAAGCGACATCGTGAAGGCCCACTACGTCCGACAGAACCACTCCCACACGGCGATCATTTCTCGTCATGGGTGGACAGTATCGACGGCCCGCAGACGAGCAGAGCATATGAGCTCATAACACGCACAGAGAGAACAATGAAACTACTGCACGACGACGAATTCCTTGACTTGGATGACCGTAGAAAGTTGTCCATGCAGTGGCTTGAAGAATCGCTGAATTCAATCATCGCCGCACGAGAGTTCACCCCTTCACTACACTCAGGCGAGACTGATCAGTCATTCGAGGCTATCCCCTTCTACAGCGACAATATCGTACCACATTCAACTCAACAATTTATGAAGGCACATTGAGGGAAGTCGCGTTGTCTACTGTTCCTGGATGAGTTACTCGAAGGGTGTTTTGAATCCTCAGGCATGTGGAGGCAGATGCAGCTGAATAATTATCTTATTTTATGATGTCTTAGTTGGGGAACTTGCCGAGTGAGGAATGGCTGAATAGATACTGGGTCGGAAATTGATATCGGGAAGCATCAGCATTCTTGTCCTGTTTGATCGAGTATCGTTGATTGATTTGTTTGTCAGATACTGGCGGCCAGCGCCCATTAAACCTCGGCATAGCTCAGCAGACTCCTGAGCTTCGCACTTCACAGTATATTAGCGCATTAGAAAGCGGTCAAGGCTTTATGCCCAGGCATTTCATGCCCCCCGGCCTAGCTTCTTGAAAACCACAACCACGTGAGAAAGATTGGCCTGGCAAAGGGGCTGCTGACATAAGCTGTCGCTGATTTACGAGTACGAGTACGAATACGAGTAGTGCGGAGCATTCGGACTCACATCCATCCGTCACTCATGTACGGAGTACAGATTCTCGAATCCCGCGTACAGATAACGACTTCTTCCGCAGAGTTTGCCGTGCCGGTTCCTTGGGCCACAACACCCACAGATAAGGAATCGACCCTCTAATAGCGACAACACTATTGGGTACCTCACAGAACATGAACCCAGCTGCCGGTTACCTCGCCGAGCCGGCACCTGAACGCCTGCATCGCCAGATGCATTTCCCACTTATCTGCATTATACACCAGAAAGGCCTAGAGCTATCACTCTTGTTGGCGGCAACATGTGGTTATCGACATTGAACCGTTGTTCCAAGCCACGATGGCTTTGGCGCTCGAACAGGAGACCACGGAATTGAACTACTTATTGTATCGGCATACACATCTACCTATATAACGATGTACTGATAAAGACCCCATGCTATACCGTTGAGTAGTGACAGCCCCTGTTGTGCATCCAATTTTCCCCCAGGACTTCCTCAAACCTCTGCTCCAACCCACCCGTTCAGTCAACGACTGAAGCGCATTCCGCCCTCATGGAGTTCCAACACGCGCACGACAACGGCATCGACATTGAGAAGAAAGGGTCCTTTGATGTCACGCAGGCTCAGACCCCGCCTTCCGAGGAGGCCACCCAGACAGGATGGTGGAAACAGTTCACCTCGTACGGTGTTGAACTTCGAGGAATAGAGCCGGTGCCCGTTGAGCAGCGCACCGACACGCGGACCTTCAGTATCTTTTCGCTGTGGTGGACGTTCAGCGTGAATTTGCTGCCCATCACCACCGGCCTCGTCGGCACCCTCTACATGGGCCTGAGCCTCAAGGCGGCATGTCTGGTCATTCTCTTCTTCAACCTCCTGGGTGGCCTCCCGCCCGCGGCGTTCAGCATCCTTGGTCCCAAAACCGGCATGAGACAGCTTGTCCAGTCCAGGTACAGCTTCGGCCTGTACTTTGTGGCTATCGCTTCCATCATGAGCATGGCCACCGCGACCGGCTGGGCTATCGTCTCCACCGTCATCGCCGGACAGACCTTGTCCGCCGTCAGCGGCGGTTCTTTGAGCTGGAACGTCGGCATCGTCATCATCTCCGTGGCCTCCCTGGTCGTTGCGTTTATGGGGTACAAGGTCGTGCACGCGTACGAGCGGTGGGCTTGGATCCCTGCGCTGGTCGCCATCTTGTTCGCCACAGGCTGCGGTGGCCACCTGTTGGCGAACCAGGCACCGACTGCTCCCGTGACAGCACAGGGTGTCTTGTCTTTTGCATGCACCGTCAGCTCGTTCACCATGACGTGGGCGATTATGGCGTCCGATTTTAGCGTCTATGTCACTCCTGATGCGTCCAAGTGAGTATATACCTACCTACCTACCTGCCTACCTACCTACCTACCTACCTACCTATCTACTTAGCTTCCCTCTCCCTGTCCCTGCCCCCCTCGAAAAACCATGTTCCCTTTCTGTTCTCACCGTCATCGTCTCCCGCTCGATCGAGGGGTGATGTATGGCCTCCCTTGCCACCAGGAATAACCCAAAGCTGACAATCTCCCCGATATAACGTACTAGGGCGCGTCTATTCGCCTATGTCTACTGTGGCCTCCTCGTCCCTACCATCCCTCTGATGTGTCTGGGCGCCGCGATCGGGGGCGCCATCCCGAGTTTCGAGTCCTGGACGGCGGCCATGGACGAAGGTTCGACGGGCGGCGTCATGCTCGAGATGATGGAGTCGACGGGCGGCTTCGGCAAGTTTGTCGCCGTCGTCCTCGCCTTCTCCCTGCTCGGCAACATCGGGGGCACGCTGTACGCCATCACGGTGCAATTCCAGATCCTGTTGCCCCTCTTCGCGCGCGTGCCGCGGTACGTGTTCGCCGTGGTCGTGACGGGCGTCGTCATCGGCACCGCCGTCCCCGTCAGCCACACGCTCCTCGTGTCGCTCGAGAACTTCCTGGGCGTGATCGCCTACTGGGCCGCCGTCTTCATCGGCGTCGTCGGCACCGAGTTCCTGTACTTCCGCGGGCGAGACTTCGCGTCGTACGACCACGCCATCTGGAACGTCGCGAGCAGATTGCCCCCCGGCTTTGCTGCCGTCGGCGCCGTCACCGTTCCCTTTGCCTTGATCGTGCCGTGTATGGCGCAGGCGTGGTACACCGGCCCGATCGGCAAGAAGACGGGCGACATCGGCTACGAGGTCGGTCTCGTGCTCAGTGTTCTGGTGTACATCCCTCTGCGAACGTGGGAGAAACGCACCTTTGGGAGGTGAAAGGCCCCAAGGGTGGACCCGCGAAAGAGAATATAGAATGCAGTCCTTGTGAAAGTTATGGTGAACGGTGAATGCGGGCAGGTCATCGGCGATTGTAGTCTGGTGTGTTCATATCATAGTTCAATGGCTTGAATCACTTGTGTAACTCTTGTATTTGCGTTTCTGGTGATTTGCCCTCTGTTGCTACCTGTTGAAAGGACACTGGATGAGGGAAAAGGATGAGGAAGAATGGATTAATTAAATGAAGAGAGAGAAAGCAAAGAGCGACCGTTTGTCATCTCTTAGTTAGTATACATCAATCACCGCGGTGCCGCGCCTCAACGCCTCACACTGATATAGAAGGTAGATGTGAATGATAGTTACTAGCGAGAGCAACTTCAACTTCAACTTTAACCGGAGACTGTTCTGGTGATGCTCGGACTCTCTCTCTGTCGTGTCCTCGCTTTAAGATATGCTTATCATACACAAAGTAAACATCGTTATTTCGTCCCCTGGCAAGATCTGAATCGAGGGACGGCCTCAGATGAAGAGTTTCACGTTTGGTCCAAAACATAGTCTAATATATGAATCTGGATTTGTCTTACGCAGGAACGACAATTTCCTCTTCATGCGTGTTCCCGAAGAGTAAATCATTCCTCCCAAACCTCTCCACCAGGCCACGTATAGAATGCCAATTCCGAGTCGAAGTTGTCCGTGAGTGAGACTCCCGAAAAGATATCGTTCCACGGGTCATAAGACTGGCGAGGCACGACGTTCCTCGCCCGCGCCTGGTTATCCGCAGCTTGAGTGCCTCGGGCGATGCTTGACAGAAAAGAATTGTCCGCAAGGTTTCCATGGTGCATCGCTGAATGAGCAAATGTACTCGACGGGCTTGTCTGGGTGCTCGGCGGCAAGGCGGACTCGTCGTCATAATCCTCGTAAATGCTGTTATCGTTGTCGCCGCGTTCGAGTTCGTCGTCTTCCCTGACCTGTCGCTGTTGGTAAGGAGTGGATGGTGGCGGAGGAGGCCCTGGGGCCGGGGCAGGAGCCGCCATTCGACTGACCGCAGTGGTGGTAGCAGTAGCAGTTACAGTGGCAGATGCAGCAGAGGAATGAGGCCATCTGCCACGACGCGCGCTGCTGGTGCCGTTACCTCTGCTTGTACTGCCGCGACCAGTCTTTTCTGTGCCGTGCCGAGAGGAGGCCGTAGCCTCGACAGAGGCCGACGTTTTGGCGGTCGTCGCCTGTTTCTGGTAGGCTCTCAGCAAGGCATCACTCCACCTCCTTGCCATGGGCCACGAGTCTTGCACGTCGCTCAAGAGTTTCGTGGATGATCCCAAGATCTTCGTGGCACGGGCGTGGGCATTTTCCACGGTCGGGAAGGCTTTGTCGCCCTTTTGAAGATGGTTGGCCAGCGAGCCACAGATGTAGATGCAGAACACCACGAAGGCCGGGAACCCTTCATTTGGAGACCGGAGGGAAAAGTACGCGTCGATCTGGTCATGCAGAATGACCATATTGTTGAACAGCTCTTCAGCGACGGTGATGGTCTCACGCTCCATCGCTGAAGGACGTGAAGCATCTGCGTGTGCATGGGAGTTTGCCGTCGTCGGGCTTGCTATGCTTGTGCTGGTGCTGTAGGTCTCGAATGAGCCCGGAACGTGGCTTCTTCGCAAGATGATGGTACTCAGCCGAATCATCATCACCACCGAAAGGTAGGCCAAGTCGAGTCCCTGAGCCCTGAACCCTCTCAGATTCCATACCGACCATTGATGACGGCGGGGAAGGTTCTCTTCAAAGTCTTTCAGCAGAGCAGAGAGACGCACGTATTCCTCTTTGCCCAAGGGCATTGACCCTTTTGCTTGTCCGCCAGATTCTTGCTGGTCTGCTGCCTCGTTGTGTGCAACGCGACGTGCGATCTGGCCCCAGATGTTGTGAGACTGGATCAGCGTGGCAAACAGGGAGCGCGACGGTGATTTGGCAAGCTCTTCGTGCTTGATAGCAGGTGGCGTCCCCATCAATGCCGCCCTCTCAGTTGGAGCTATACCAAAGGCAAAGTCTTGTTCCTCACAGGGCAGGAGTGTGGTGATGTCGCCCAGCGAAAACGACGAGGGTGAATGAAGCCCCGAGAACAAGTCTTCATGGTTTTGCAACATCCAAAAGGTCCTTCTGATCACCTCCGACTCGACCACTTTATCAGCTGCGGCGCCTTCGGGCAGGTAATAGGTTTCCTCGCGGTGAAGACGCAAGGTGCCTGCCATACGCACGGCAATGCCCATGTGCGTAGAACTTCTGTCTTTCTCTCCTTTTCCCCACTCGGCAAGGCTCATGAGGAAGAAGCCCTGCATCGATTCCAAACTAGGCTTGTACATGTGTGCAGGTACCATGCTAGCTGCACTCCGGAGAAAACAATTTGTCGCATTCTGGCCGCTCCCATAACGTGCAACTAAGCTTGGCGTAAATCGTGCAGAGATGCTGAGGATGCAGAGGAGGAGAAACACACTGATGTCCTCTTTGTCTTTGTGTAAGCGCTCGAAGAAGTTCGTCTTTGGAAGAAAGCCCAGCTGGAAATATGATGTGGTGAACACCTGACAGCCCTCGACCACTTCTTCGAAAGGGGGAAGTAGATCCCAGCCATTGCCTCTGGATAGTATCGCATGTCCTTTGTCATGGTTGATTCCAGGCACGAAAGGCCCCTCGTCGCCATCTATCAGCGCATCAGACGACCGTGACGCGCTCGGCACCACTGCATTGACTCCTGGCTGGGAATGGGGTCTTGATTGAGCCACTGGCTCGCTGCTCGTCGACGGCTGCCGGCTTGGAGTTTGCTGTTTTCGCCGGCGCTCGTGTCGATATGCCCGGTCATAGTCAGGTTCGCCGCGCTGGGGGAAGACACATTTATGGCCAGCGTGACTACACTGCTCGCAAGGTTCATGAGTGGACAAGTAGCGGCATTTGACGCGCAGACGACGGCATCTTCGACAGGCCACGGCAGCTCTTCTCGTCTTGGGCCGCTGCTCGTGGCCTGGGGTCTGCACTCTGGCAACCAGAGTATCCATCAATGTATGGACACAATAAGCAAGCTCACCGGTTTTCGCAGTAGGTACGAGACCTAGAGGAAAGTGCCGGCTGGGGAACACATTGTCAAAGAAGTAGGGACTTAGGCGGTATCTGAACGATAAAAAGTAGAAATAGGTAACACATTGACAGACCCAGTGGGGCCTAACACCCTTCCGGAAACAAGGGAAGCGGAGCCTAATGTGGAATAGTGATGGCCCGAGAATCTGTGAATGATAAGGGACTCACAGGGGCTTAACACCAATAAGGGACTCGATAAAAGTCAGCTGGGATCACCCAGGTCAGGCAAGTGAGGTAGCTAAGTATAACGCTCCAGTGACAACTTCAGATAGATGCTATTTGAATCCAACACCTCGGGATATGCAGCAGAGACATACAAACATTCGCTCTCCAACCATGATCCATCAACACCCAACTCATCTCTTCATGATCTCACTATCTAGCTCGTTCGCCTCCTTTGTCTTCTCCGGGCGTCTCAAACCTCCAAGCCCCGCAGACGCCAGATCCCGATCTATCTGGTCGATGTGCTTGGTGAAGCCGCTGTCAAAGCCGTCCCAAAAGTTGGCTTGAATTTCTGCCGTGACCCGTTAGCTTCTCGGCGACCTTCAAATGACCTTTGCAGATACCCACCATGGAGAGTACCGCTCTTTTCCAGGGCGTAGTCGGTCAAGGCAATGTGACCTGAGATGTGCAGCATGAAGGCTAGAGAAAACAAGTCAGCAATAGTCCTGCCTCATTCCAGGGGCTATAGTACATACCAAGAGTGTTCTCATTCACCCTCTCGGGCACGAGTTCTGTAGTCGTAGCCTCGCTCCATCTTTCATACGACTCTACAAGGTCAGATTAGCAGTGACAACGAAGCAGGTTTATATTGGCAGAGAACCGACCTCCGTGTGGCATCAGGCTGGGTTCGTATGTGAGTCCGCCTGGCTCCAGCAGTGTAGCTGAACCCTTCCAGTCTCCGTAGACCATGCCCATCAGCTCAGTGCAAACATTACGGTGGTAGTATGGCGGCCGGAAGGAGTTGGTCGTGACGCTCCATCTCGGGGTGAAGACCAGCAACTCTGTCAGCGCAACGCCAGCGGTCTTGGACTTGGCCATCAGCACACAGTAGATTGACGGGTCGCTTTGCTCCTTTTCTACTGTGGCCGAGTTCACGAACTTCTCGGTGGCGTACTTGTAAGGTGCATAATTTCCATGCCAGGCGACGACATCAAAAGGCGTATGTTCCTGTTCATACTCGAACAGTCGGCCTGCTAGCTTGACGACAATGGTCCAGACGGTTTGATCCACGTCAAAACTTGCTACGGGATATTCAAAGTCCCGGGGCATTGCCATACCGTTAGACCCCACGGGTCCCAGCTCAGGTAGTTCAAAATGGGCGCCAAAGATCTCTTGAATGTAGCCACGAGCAGTACCGTCAGGCAGCTCGACCTTGAATCGAATTCCGGCTGGAATGACCACCAATTCTCCAGGGCGAACCATGAGGTGGCCGAACTCGGTCTGAATGTCGAGACGACCATGCTGTGGCAGGATCAGAAAGTCGCCGTCGTTGTTGCAGAAGGCGGTCTTGCCCATGGACCGGTTTGCCGTGTATGCGTGGACAGCAAGACCTTCCTTGCTCATAGCATCTCCGTGGCCGCCAATAGTCTTGATGCCTTGCACGAAGTCGACGGGATCCGACTCCTCGGGGATGGGAAATGCTCCCCATGACTGGTCTCGTGCAAGGAACTTGGTGCTTGGGTTGGTGGCAGCAAACGATGCCACCAAGTTGGGATTGTCCACCGACGTCGTGACGGGTCGGTGGGCAACTGACGGTCGTATGCGGTAGAACCAGGCGTGCTGTTGTGATGCGCGAGCAGATACGAACGGTGTGCCGTTCAGCTGTTCAGAGAAGAGGTCGTACTTGCATTTTTGCGGCGTATTGCGGCCTTGAGGAAGTGTTCCAGGGATGGCCTCAGTCGCAAACCTGTTGCCATACCCGACCTGGTACGAGTATGGATCTAAGTCTGTGGCCGTCGTGATGAAGCCAGACTGGGCGGTCCTCCCGTAGGAGATTGGGGGTTGAATGGCTGTGATCATTACGGCAGTGTCCTGTCTGGCGGGTGGTTCTGAATCTAACGCGACGTCGTGCACTTAACGCACAGCTTTTGTGCACTGGGGGTGTTTGCCACATCTGTCGTGCTACGGTGGAATGACTATTCAGGATGCTCCGCTTCGCCATAGCTGATCGTGGGGAGATGATTGATGGTTGCAAGGGATCCGGCAGCTTGCCCGCTATCAGTAGTGACCCATTATGGATCCACCCCCTTCTCGACTGCAAGGGGTGTTTGTGACTCTGCAAAGAACGGATGGAATGAGTGCACATATCCGGCACGCCGTGATAAGCATTACAAGCACCGGCCAGCACCAGCGAGTAGATCATGTGTAACGGTGATCCTCATCATCGCCGGCAAATAATTGCTCTTGACGATTTCTTGCATCCGGCAACTTCACCATCGGCCGGCATCTTGTCACTTCCATTATCTCCAGCTCCGACACGCTCGCTTCAGTCTTCGATTGCTGACTACTTCCATACTCAGTATTTCACCAACCACTCGCGTGTCTGCAGTTTGCAATAATGGCGCATTAATACTTCCCGAGACTACACAATAAATCTTGAAGGCTCAACCAATGGCGCCTCCAATAATGGCATATCCTCTCATCAGTCCTTGAGCCTTCCTTTGTTGTCTATCGAGTTACCGTTCAGCCTACACACAAGATGTCTGGCCTACTTTCAGTGATACGAATTGCCTTAGGGCTAGGCATACTGGTTGTTGTGGCCGTTGTATGCTATCAGAAGGCTTTCCGACGTTCAAATCTGCCTTTACCTCCTGGACCCAGAGGGGAGCCAATTCTTGGACACCTTCGTCTTATCCCAGAGTCTCATCCCGAGTATCAACTAACAGAGTGGGGCAAAGAGTACAGTATGTCATCTTTACATTGATGTTCCGTCATCCTCCCGTGACTGACCCTTCATTTGTGTCTCAATAGAATCTGATGTGCTGTCTTTCAATATCCTGGGGCGTCCGATCATTGTACTCAATAGCCGGGAAGCCTGTCATGACCTCCTGGACAAACGAGGCACCAACTACAATGATCGGCCCAGATTCGTGCTCTTTGAAGTGTATGTATTTGGACTTGTTCTTACATGTTTAGAACAGTGCATCTGACATTAAATAGCATGGGATGGGGTATCACCTTGACCTTCCTCCGCTGGGGACCAAAGTTCAAGCTTCACCGAAAACTGATGCAGAGTTCATTCACCCAGTCCGCATGCAAACCGTACAGGCCTATTCAAGAACAGGAAGCCCGGCAGGCCGCACGGGAGATCGTGGACAGCCCACAGGACTGGGACACGCTCCTCCGTAAATTCGCCCAGGCCGTGGTGCTTCGCATTGGCTTTGGCCTCGGCATCACGCAGAAAGACGATCCGTACATCAAGATGTCGCTGGACGCCGAGGAAGCCACTGGCAAAGGTGGTGTGCCAGGAGCATCTGTAGTAGACTTCTTCCCTGTCCTCAAGCACCTGCCCAGCTGGCCGCTCAGGCTAGGTGTCTTGGAGCACGCCCGCTCGACCAAGCCCTACATCCAGCGACTGCATGACGCTCCCTGGGACGCCACCGAGCCCGAGATCCTTAGCGGAAAGGCCACGCTCCCGTCGTTCATGCGCACTCACCTGGAGCGGTACATGGACAATGTGGCCAAGTCCAAGCCCAACGAGGCTACCATCGCCGACTTGAAAGGTGCTGCAGGCGCCATCTCTATCGCGGGCGGCAACACCACTTGGTCCACTCTAATGGTGTGCATTATGAATCTACTGCTACATCCCGAAATACTGAAGAAGGCCTACGATCAAGTGGACGAAGTGGTCGGTGCCGACCGACTGCCCACATTCGAAGACCGCGATAAGCTGCCGTACATCGAGTACCTCATCCAGGAGACTACAAGATGGTACCCGCTGTCGCCACTTGGTGTCCCGCACGCGACTATCAAAGATGACACGTACAAGGGCATGTTCATTCCAGGAGGCTCGGTGGTGTTTGCCAACGCCTACGCCATGACCCATGACCCTTGCGTGTACGACGACCCCGAGACGTTCGACCCAGATCGTTACGTGCCCGTGTCAGAGGGTGGCAAGGGCGAGCCTTTTCCCGAGGGCCCGTTTGGGTTCGGCCGCCGAGTCTGCCCTGGTCAGTGGCTGGCCACTGCAGGCGTTTATATCATGGTCTCGACGCTGCTGGCGACAATGGACATTCGATGTCCCAAAGGTCCTGATGGTGCCGAAATAAGGCCTGCCGTGGCTTTCACCAACGGTCTCTCCAAGTGAGTATATCCTATTCCTGCCGCTGGACTTGCGCCTTCTCTAACGTTTGTGATCATCTAGTGTCCCCCAGCCATTTGGGTGTGTAATGACGCCGCGTTCGGAAAAGGCTCGCGCACTCCTACAACAGTTTTGTGACGAACAAATGTAACCATACTAGGAATGCCTGAACATGAATGGGGAATGACCTAATAAAGAAGATGATATGGTTTGTCGATATAGGAAAAGAAGGGTTGCAATAGAGGCTTATTCTCAGCCCCGGGATATATCTACTAGGTAAAATAGTAAGGTACTCGAGCAATCATCGCTAAAGTCGCATGATACAGATGAATCTCATTCGATGTCAACCCTACAAGGCAGTGAGTGCTGTATTCATGACCACGAAGCTGGCCAAAAAGCATCTTTCAAAACCTTTGCACTATCATTCATGAGAGCTTTCCCTTTTGTCAAGATTCCTATATCAGCAAGGCGTGAGTAAGTGCCCAAACCAGATTGCTTTTCAAAGGTGGAAGAGCAAGAAGGCCTTCTACTTACCATTCATAGCCAGGATCGTATGAGTCATTCCTGCGTAGTGCTCAACATCGACATCGACGCCCACAGTGCGCAATTGATCCGCAAAAGCCGCGGCTTCGGGCGCGAGTAGATCTTGCTCAGCAATACCTATCCAAGTCTTGGGGGTCTTGCCCAACAACTCCGCAGGCGCGAGGTTAGGTGAGGCATCCCACTTCAGAGCATCTTTCGAGTTTGGCAGGTACATATCACGGTACCATGTCATACGGGCTGGAGTGAGCCAAGGGGCGTGTGTACGGGTTGACCATGTCGAATCCACGGTGGCGGTATTGTCGATGACGGGAACGAGGAGGAGTTGTAGAACGAGAGGAATGGGCTTAGGTTGTTGTAATGATGCTTTGAGCGCTGTCACCGCCGATAGGTTTCCGCCGCTGCAGAAGGGAAACAAAGCATGATCATGTCAGTTCCAACTCCCTGAGCTGCATATCAAAGACATGGGTGGGGACAAGATCGAGGGACTGGATAAGGGGAGAATGTACACATACGCTGATGTCCCTCCGATCGCTATTCTGCTTGTATCAATACCCAGGGCACCAGAGGCAGCCTGACGGTGCACCCAGACCAAAGCCTCGAGTGCATCTTCTACAGGTACGGGGTATGGGTGTTCTGGACACAACCTGTATCCAACCGTGACGACTACACAGCTTGCGTCTGACGTTCAAGGTGGTCGGTCAGCAAGGCTATTCTCCCCCCCATCCTTATGCAAACTAACTCAAAGCGGGAGAAAGATGGAAAGGCAGATTGGGTGGGAGACATACCTCGACACATCCTCGAGCAGAAATCATTTTCGTTCTCGATGCCCCCAATCGCCCAACCCCCACCGTGGTACCAGACCAAGACTGGCCATCCGCTCTCTGGCGTCTCGCCTTCAGGCCAGAAAATCCTCACGGGAAAGTCCCCCAGGTCCACGTCCCTCACCTCCTTCACCGAGACAGGCTGAGAGGTCCCTGGTGGGAAAGGTCTTCGACGTCGCGTATGGATTGCGTGCCACGGCCGTACGTCGTCTGGCTCAACGAACTGGATGTATTTGTCGTGGAAGGCCACATACTCTGGGTCCAGCTTGGGCCGTACAGAAGGGTGAAGGGGCTGATATGAAGTAGTGCTCTTCTCGGCGTCGCTGAGCATGTGGCCAACAACAGCCATTTCTGCTGATGATGTTGTTAGTCTCGGCGTGATGAGATATCACTCTGTTCAATCTCTCGAAGCAGTGTACAAGTAGGAGACGGCTCACTTAGGTAAGCTGATAGATATTTCACCATATGATTTAGTATCAATTGATATCTGTATTCCACCATTTTGTGCCAGTGCCCACACTGTTCTGGCGAGCCGGGTTTACTGTCCTACGATCATTGATTCACTCACATACGATACACCAAGTGCCTACCTAGTCCATGATCGGTAGTCGAGAACAGCACAATCCACAGTTGCCGGAGTCTGGAGAGGTCCAGAAAATAGCCTCTTTCTTCGGCCGGCACGGATATCCAAGATAGTGTTGGCGGCACCTTGTGTGGTTCCTGAAGCCTTTATCGCCCTGAGGTAGTCAGTTGCCGCCGGCAATATATGGAGAAACATACCGGCGCGGCGAGGCTGTACCCGACATAGGTGGGGCCGCAGTCAGGTCTGATTAGTAGTACAGTATCATTTGACACGCTTCTTACTAGGTAGAAAGGCTGCAGTACTGACCAAGACTGCTGGTCTGGACCCCGATGCCTGTATCCGATTCCACGTACTTCCTCCTGTTTGCTGTGCTTCATCCACACGGAGCATCTTAATGCGGCGACGGTGCCGGCAACAATACCGACCCGTTTCACCAGCGCCAAGTAACTGATACAGTGACAGCGCAGCCTGGTGACGATGAGCACCAGCGCAATACGAGGACAATAAAACGAATATCGCGTCACACAAAATCGGAAAAGAACACACAGACAAGTCTCACATACGTCGACCATGTCATCCACAGTCAGTCATGCTGCATCAGGCTCATACGCAGCATCGGGCTTTTCGAACCGTATGGGCTGGGGCACTCGGCCGGCTTTGATCCTCATCGACGTGTGCAAGGCTTACTTTACCGAGGGGTCACCGCTGTCGCTGCTCGACAATCCTGCGGGCGCATCGTCGCCTGTCTCGATGCGAAAACTGCTCGAGGCCGCCAGAGCAGGAGGCGCGCCCGTGATCTGGAGTGAGGTGAAGTACACACGTTCGGACATGGGCGACGCAGGCTTGTTCTGGCGAAAGGCCAAACTCCTCAACGTCTGGCAAGTTGGCGACACCAGAGGTCTGGCGGACTATGTTGACGGTCTAGTGCCACGAGACGGCGAGGTCATTGTAGTTAAGAAATATGCCTCGGCTTTCTTCGGGACGTCTTTGGCTTCTGAGTTGCAGGTACGTTAATCTCAGACTCCTGCTCATGCAAGAGATGCTCTGTTCAATCAGAGCAAGCGATACTATAAATTCATACTTACACTTGTATCTTGCACAGTGTTTGAATGTTGATACCCTGGTCTTATGCGGCGTCAGTACGTCCGGATGTGTGAGAGCTACAACTCTAGATGCCATGCAACACGGGTTTAGACCAATGGTGAGTAAATTTTGTTTATGTACCCCTGGTGACAAAGTTTGAAGTACTAAGACAGGCTCGTCCAGGTCGTGGGCTCTGCTTGTGGCGATCGGACACCCGAGATCCAGGTTGCGAATCTGTTTGATTTAGACGCAAAATATGCAGACGTTGTTGAGGAAGCTGAAGCCATCGAACGACTGAAGACGGGATGGCCATGATCATCGACGTCAACAATCATTCAAGACGATCACTTTTAAAGCTATTGATTTGGCTGTAGTCAACCTAACAGAGCCTTGTGAGCTAGTGGTAACTTGGTCATCTATGCTGGTAATTGGATGAGCAGACCTGGAATCCAGAGGGTCTATTTAATTTCTGCAGACGTTGGAAGAAGCATCTGTGAATGACGCTCTCGACAATGGAAAATCGATCTTTGTCGATATGCTCCGTCGACGACCCGGCAACTGATTGGTCGGCACTGCTATTCTAGTGCCACGGCCGAGTTCGCTATTGAGAGGTATCTGAGTATTATATAAGGTTATTAGTATATAGAATTGTACGGCATCATCCGATAGCAACGAGGCTCCGCTATGAAATTCTCGTACAGGACCCTCATCCGCGTGCCGGCAACTGCGAGATCGGCCACAGCGTTGGGAGGTCTCGGTCAAAAATAAGTACCTAGCCATATCAACTCAGGTCCTTATCCGTCGAGACCATTGTCGATGTAATGAATGCGGCCAGGCACTGCACGTGTATACGCCGCACCACCAGCGTGCCACCTCAATGAGCGTCCCGGAGAAGATACCTCCACAACAGGAAGTGTCTGTGACTCCAGATATCGAGAATCAAGCACCACTCGCACAAACGGTCACGGAACCATACTGCGTCTATAGAAAAGGGGCAAAATGGTTCCTCGTAGGCATCAGCGCCGTGGCGGGCTTCTTCAGGTACGTTCATTTATGCGAGCCTTTGTCGTAGCTGTCGCCGCCACTGAATCCTTGATTGAACCTGGAGTATCAACATCAAGTGACTGACTATGTTCTTGCAGCCCATTCCCAGCAAACATCTATTTTCCAGCTATACCCACCTTGGCCCGGGTTTTCGATGTATCGACTGACTCGATTAACCTTACTGTCACTATATACCTGGCTATGCAAGGAATCTGTATGTCTTGCTTGTCTTCATCTGAACTGTTGATGCTGACAGCCTCTTCTTAAGCACCGATGCTCTGGGGACCATTATCCGATCGCGTTGGCCGCAGACCAGTCTTTGTGGTTTGCTTCATCATTCTAGTGGCATCCTGTATAGGTTTAGCCTTGACCCCTGTCGATGCTTTCTGGCTGCTCTTGCTGCTGAGAGCCGTGCAAGCTGGAGGATGTGCCAGTACAATAGCATTGGGTACGTAGAGACGACCAGGCCACATGAATTCTTTCTAACGCATATTGTGTATCGCTAGGTTCGGGAGTTATTGGCGATATCTCATCGCCTGAAGAGAGGGGTGGGTTCTTCGGAATATTTAATCTAGGACCGATGGTAAATACAGCATCTCTACTAGAGAAATCTGGCTGACTCGATAATAGCTGTCACCATGTATCGCACCTATCCTTGGTGGTGTTTTGTCCGAAAGACTAGGATGGCGATCTATCTTCTGGTTCCTTTCTATTGCGGCCGTTGTGTGTATACTGTTTATACTCCTGTATGGCTTCACGCTCCGCTTGTTCTTGAACATTAACCAAAGATTTAATATGAGTACAGTTTCTTGCCTGAGACTCTGAGAACACTGGTGGGAAATGGGAGTATAGAACCGCCCAACATGCTGTATCGACCCTGGCTACCTATCATTCGTCCTAGCAATGGTCAGTACAAAAAGAAGCCGATCGACAGACCTCGCCGAACGTCAACAAATCCTTTGAAGCTTCTGAAACTTCCACACATTGTTGTGGCACTGTTCTACACCGGAGTGGTGTATGCGGTAAATTATACCATCACGGCCACCATCTCGTCTTCTTTTGCAGACATCTATCCCTACCTTTCTGAGACTGCACTTGGCCTGTGCTATCTTTCCACCGGAGGAGGTATGATCCTCGGCTCCACCCTGACCGGCAAGATGCTTGATCGCGAGTATCGCAGGGCGAAACAGCAGTGGGCAGCAGAGGCAGACGCGGAGAACGGCCTGTTTCCCATTGAAAGGGCTCGACTGCGCACGATGCCACTGTTGCTTGCTATTTTCTTGGGCTGCGTTTTTGGTTGGGGATGGTGCCTGACAAGCAAGGTCTCAATTGCTGTTCCCTTGATTCTTCAATTCATCTGTAAGCGTGGCTGGAATGCTCCCAACGAACTCCTTTCCATACTAACTCCGACACAGTGGGATATACCTCGATTTCTATCCTAAACGCGACCATGACCTTGATGATTGACGTTGCTCCAGGCCAGAGTTCAGGAGTCATCGCATGCGTAAGTAGGAGACGTTGGTGAGACGTCGGTGTGACGTGGACATTCACTGACGGTACCATGACTTCCAGACAAACCTCATGCGATGCTCATTAGCAGCACTCCTTGTTTCGGTGATCGACTACGCGACCAACGCTCTCGGATATGGATGGACGTATGTGCTTCTCGGAGGTATCTCGATCCTCTTGTGGCCATTGATGCATATCGAGATGAAGTATGGACCAGGATGGAGAGCCAAGCAGAAAGCCACGGCCTGATGGACCAGTTTTCGAACCCTTCTGGTCATAGCAGTAGCAGCGCCCGTAATGTAAACAGCTTCCAGATGTGCTCGACAAACGTAGCATTTGAGTGTTGTCACACATGCACATGTCCCAGGCGGTGCAAAAGCATCGAGCACCTGGTCTTAGTTAAAAGCGGCAACGCCTGCGTGAGCGCGCCGAGAGCTCGGAGCAATACGACCGTTGCTTCAGCCGCCAAGCTACTTCAAACTTGACCTCGGATGGCACAGAACCATTATACGACCACGCAATCATTCAGCAGCACTTCTGTGACGTTCCATTCACCTAGGAAGATGTGATGGCGACGTTTACCTCGCCTCCCCACAGTTCGCCGCACGGTACGCTGCACGTCCGGGAACAGTACGGGGTCGAAGACGGGGATGGCGACGGAACTGGCACCAACCTCGCGGCACACGACTTCAATGCCGAACAAGCACCGGAGCCGCCGACTAAACGGAGGCAGATGATGCTGCAAACCATGGGCCATCAATTACGCGAGATCGGCACTGAACGAGATCAAGCTTCGACTCAGACGATGGGACTGGTCTCTTCCAACGGTAACCGTAGCAGCAAACTTTTCATGCGCAACGTCTACTCCGCCCTGGATAAGCCAACACGTTGGACACGCCAGAGTAAGCTCCCCATTCAGACACCAGAGTCAGACAGAGTCCCTGGCGACGATGACGATGACGATGACGATGATGAGAATGGCCAGCGGGTCTTGGGATCTACTCGAGCAGATACGAAATATCTCTGGCGGCAAAATGAGCTCGAGGCTGCTGGGTCCCTTCCTAATCCTTCTTTTGCCTTCGACGATCTTATTCGGTGGACACAAAACTACTTTGACAGCTGGCATCCTGCATATCCCTTCGTCAATGCTCCTGCCATACTAGACTACTTCAGACGGATCTCGGTTGCTGGGAGTTTAACAGCAGGAGCAAATGACGATCTTCGACTTATTATTCTCCGCGCCATGATCTCCATATCGATCCTTGACGACCGCCAGACCTCTACTGCCATGTCCCCTCCACCGGCAGCGTCATTGGTCTTCTCGACGTACAACGATGCGGTTGCAGCAGTTTCACAGACCCTTTTGCAGGAGGGTTCCTTACTTGTCCTGCAAGCGATAATGAGCGTGCAGCTGTTCCTGGTCAGCATGCTGCGCTACAACGCCGCCAGTCGCGTTGGAGGCCTAGCTGTACGGATTGCCTACCACTTGGGGCTCCAGCGCTGCCCAGTACAATCCCACGGCGTCACTTTCGACGATTCTGGAATGCGGCAGCGGGTTTTCTGGTCTTTGTATCTACTAGATCGTCAGATTTGTCCTCGTTTGGGGATTCCACTTACTATCAATGATGACCACGTCGACGTGTGCCTTCCAGGGTATGAGAGGCATCGACATGCGAACGACGGTGGCTCTGGCGACCATCGTGACACTCGTCTTGACTTTCTGGTCCTCCTTGCGCGCAACGCTGAGATAAGAGGTTCCATCATGGACCTCCGCAACAGTGCCAACCCAAGAAAACCTGGGTCATTGGAGCAGGCTACTGTCATCATTAATACTTCGATCACCAAATGGTGGAACGACGTTGAAGAGTATCTGGACCCAACCATCCCCAATAAAACCCCGCCAGGTAAGTCGACTCGTACAATCTTAGTGGCCCTTAAGCATGAATCTGTCATCGCTTTGAACCGGTCAGTTTTGGGATCTTCCAACTCCAGTTCCGCGTACAATGCGGCCCTTCAGAACTGTATTGGAGCTGCCCGTGGCGTCATCAACACACTTTTCGGTGCGCTCGAAGCCTCTCCTCCGTTGTTGTTCTGGCCTTCTTTTACTTGGGCAGTATGGATGAGCGCTTTTATCATGGTCTTTGCAGCAAATGAAGGTCAAGTCTCAAAGGATGTCGCCCTCCACTTCGTTGATCGCTCTGCCGTGGTCTTGAAACATTTGTCCCAACGCGGAAGTAGTTGGCCAGACGCCTGCTTGGTGGCGATCAGAGGTCTCAAGAAGGAACTGAAGAAAGATTCAGGCACTGTTGATTTTAACGAAAGCGGAAGAGCACGGACTGAACAACCTCTGAAGCGTAAACGGATGGCTGCCGAGCTCAGTGCTTCGCACGATGGTGACGATCACCGCCCTGGCGATACCCATCAAGTCAGAAGTCAGTCAACGAGAAGAGCGACCGAAGAAAGCGTCCATCAATCATGGCCGAGCAATACTGAAGCGGTAGACACGTCCACACAGACGCAACAACGCCAGTCACAGAACGTAGTCTTTCCGATACCAGACTCAACGTGGCATACAGCTACATTGAGCCGGTCTAACCAACAACAAAACGCCAGATCGAACCAGAGGGCAGTAGCCATACCTACCGCTGGGCCCAACTTTGTCGCCTCGGCTCAGATTGGCAGTTCGAGCAATGCCTATTTCAGCGCTGGTTACAGTCACGGGCACCAGGCGGGTACGTATATTCATAATCCCGGTGTCGACGCCACATTTGGTGGTATGCGAGATTATAGCACAACAGATCTCTTTGATGGCAGTGACATTCCGTTCTGGCTGGGGGATGATCAACTGATGGGATTTGATATGGATTACGAGGCTTGGGGAGATGAAACATCAGTATGACATGACCCATGAACAGGAGCTCCGAAATTTCACAGCGTTTGTCTGTCTATGATGGGCAAGAATGATCAGTTAATTCATAATTGATCTGAATGTAATCTTAATTGTAGACCAAATGTCAATTGCTTTACCATGCATGGCTGTTCCCGGAATCCAATTGCAAAGTTTGATCATTTTCACGCACTTTTCCCTCTGATCTACCGCGGCCCAAGGCCATTCAACCCAGACTTCGTGGGCCGTGTTGCATGTGTGGGACCAGACTTGGTCAATGGGAGATGGTCAGCTTGGAACAAGGCGGTTTGAAGCACGGTGTCCGAGGTGGACGCTAGTAAGCGTAAACGACATTCTCGTCTGGGTTGTCTCTTCGCAAACGAGAATTGGTGCGCTTGAGCCAAAACTTCATGGCCCAGGCGGCGAGGACGCTGACGAATGCGAAGCAGGCATTGCTGGCCATTGCGGTGACGTACTTGGGCCCGTCGCTCTTGGGGTACAGGTACGGGGTGTAGATGAAGCTCGCCATGGAAACGACGTTGACGATGGAAAGCGAGACGGCCTTTTTCTCGGGGGTCTGCGCGAGGGTGGAGCTGATCCAGCCGAGGATGATCGAGTTGACGGCGTAGCAGCCCGAGGCGAACATGAAGCACGCGACGTAGCGGGCGGGCAGGTTGAGCGTGACGGCCGAGACGACGAAGCCGGCGATGGCGGTGCCCATCATCAGCGTGACGTGCCACGTCCGCTCGTTGAACCTGCCGCTCGACAGGCCCGCGAGGACGCCCACGCAGCCCGCGACCAGCGACGGCGGCGTGCACAGGACCAGGGTGACGGTCGAGTCGAAGCCCAGCGCCGACACGACGGTCGGGAAGAACTGGTTGAACGACGTCGCGGACAGGTGCATGTTTTGCATGAGGCAGAACAGGTACAGGCGCGGGTCGCGGACGGCCTGGGCGAAGCCCTCGCGCAGGCCTCCCTTGTCGCCAGCGGACGAGAGGCCGACGGTGTCGCGCTCGACGCGGGCGTGGGCGAGCTGCCGTTCCGACGGCGTCAGCCAGCGCGTCGTGAGCGGGAAGTCGGGAAGCAGCCAGATGGCGACGGCGCCGACGCCGAACGTCACGGCGCCCTCGATGATGAACAGCCACTGCCACCCGTGCAGGCCGTGGCGGCGGTCCAGGGTCGTGAAGACGGCGGCGGCGATCAGGCCCGCGAACGCCGTGGCGAAGATGTTGCCCGCGTACAGGATCGAGATGCGCGTCGCGATCTCCTTGCGCGTGTAGAAGAGGGACAGCACGAACAGCGCGCCCGGGTAGAAGGGCGCCTCGACCACCCCGAGGAAGAAGCGCGCCAGCACCAGGCCGGTGTAGTCGTGGACGCACGCCGTGAGCGCCGCCGCCACCGCCCACGCCATGGTGCATGCCCCCAGGTACAGCGACGGCCGGACCCGCCGCGACGACAGCAGCATGTTGGACGGGACCTGCATGAACAGGTACCCCACGTAGAGGATCGAGATGCACGTGTTGTACTCGGACCCCTTGAGGCCGAGGTCCTTTTCGAAGTGGTTGAGCCGAGCGTTGGCAATGGCATTTTGGTCGAGTTTGTTTCTGCGTTTGTTGTTGTCCCCGTCGGTCAGCGTTTTTTTCTTCTTGACCGCAAAATTGACTGGAAATCTCCACACCATGGAGGAGAAGACCCCTGGGGTCCCGAGAGAGAGAGAGAGAGAGAGAGAGAGAGACCTGGAGGGGGAAAACTTACAGAAAGTACATGGCCCAGAGTGTCGGCATGATTCGCCAGTCCATCTTGCGAACGAGCGCAATCTCGACTGGGTCGTGCTTCGCAACAGCGCCAGAGTAGTCACCCTCTGCACCGCGAGAGGGCTTCATGACCTTCTCGGCATCTTCAATCTCGACTGGAGCGCCCTTGCAGATTTCTCCGTCGGATGTTGGGGGTTTGGCAGCCATGCTTGACACCACGATTAGTATCGACAGTGTCTTGTTGATCTGTAAAAGTATCGACAAGACCGGCCTGGGTCTAGGGACTGTACTGCCACTCCGTATCTGTCATGGAACGTTGGGAGAAGAAAACACAAGTCTTTTGCGGTTGTGGAAAGCGAGCGAGACTTTGCTTGTGGCTAGAAGCTGCCATGTGTGAGCATTTGTGCCTTCATATATAATGATATACCACTGCTAAGAGGACGATCGAGAGCCAGAGCGATTCCATTAAACAGAAGCTTAGATTTCTCCAGAGGTTTGGATTTCTCCGTCAAAACGTGGCCACGAGCCCCATCCCCGTGGAGGAATCAAGGTTCAACATGACTAGTAAGAGAGCGAGAGCACCCCGGATCTTGGTCCGAATCGATCGTGCCTCGTTCAGAAAGGTAGGGAATCCCACAGTCTGAAGATTCTTCTCGCACAAACAAAAGTCCGGCTGGGGTCCGGGGTCGACAGGGGGGCGAAGGTGTCTCCACACGCCGGACAATCGAAACTCCAGATCATGTCGCACTATCATTTGTCCGGTTCACCACCATTTTTCCACAGTCTACGACCAGAACACGGGGTCATAGGATCCACCGGAGGACGTTTGTGAGTCTCATCTGCTCAAGGGTGTATCGGGATATAACTACAAGATGAATTGCATCCAGGAAGAGCCAATATCTTCGTGTATCATCAGAACGACAAGACTTGAACAATTCCAAGCAACGTCGCAAGGGCCAAAACCACACACATACATACACAAACATACACACACAGACAATCCCTAGTCTTGAGTCCTCTCAACATGCTCGATCTACGAGGCCTGACCCCCGCTCCCGTGACACCGTTCACGCTCGACGGCCAGGTCGACTATGAGGCGATCCACCGTCTCGGATCGTGGCTCGGCAGCATCGACGGGGTCAAGGGTCTCGTGGTCCTCGGGCACGCGGGAGAAGGCACGTTCCTCACGCAGGACGAGCAAGTCAGCGTGATCAAGGAGTTCGTGCGCAGCGTCGACAACAAGATTCCCATCATCGCCGGCATCACGGGGGAGGGCACCGAGGTCGCGGCGTACGAGGCGAAACGGGCCAGGGAGGCTGGCGCGTCGGCCGGTCTCTTGTACCCGTCGCACGGCTGGCTGCGGTTCGGGTACCAGCCCGGGGCGCCGCAGGACCGTTACAGGGTGGTGTACGAAGTCAGCAAGCTCCCGCTCATCCTGTTCCAGTACCCGGACGTCACCAAGGCGACGTACAACCTGCAGACGATGCTCGACATCAGCGCGCTGCCGGGCGTCTTCGCCATGAAGAACGGCGTACGCAACATGCGGCGCTGGGACACCGAGATCCCCGTGATCCGCAAGCAGAGGCCGGACCTGCAGATCCTGACTTGCCACGACGAGTACCTTTTGCACACGGCGTTCGACGTCGACGGGTTCCTCGTCGGGTACGGCAACATCGCGCCCGAGGCCCTGATCGAGCTCATCGACGCCGGCAAGGCCAAGGACTACGTGCGCGCTCGCGCCGTCCACGACAAACTCCTGCCCGTCACCAAGGCCGTGTACCATCGGGGATCACACATGGAGGGCACCGTGGCACTGAAGCACGCTCTTGTGGCCCGAGGTATCCTGAGCCATGCCACTGTGCGGTCACCGCTGTTGCCGCTGGAGAAGGGCGCCGAGGAAGAGATCCACGCTGCCGTCGGTGCCGCACAGTTGTCCCGTGTCGTTTTGGCCAAGAGCAACGGAGTGCAGAATGGCTACACGAATGGCGGTTCTCATTGATCGTCGACGATACGACACTCGAGTTTAGATAATCACAAAAGAAATAATATCTTTGGCTCGCGTCAGATCTGATAAATCTACTGGTATCCATATCCGTACTCCTCTTGAATTCTACGTGTATAGTTTAGTTAAACCTATCATGAAAGCTTGCGTCACCGCCGAGCTACTATCAAGCCTGGTGAATACAGTGTTTGGCTGACGCGGTTGAGGCCAAGTGTGGCTCGAAAAGGATAAGACGAAGCCTCCGATGCTGATAACACATCATCCTGCCGGTCTAGATACAGTTCGTGCCTTGTGGGTAAGAAGGGTACTCGTACTCATCGCCTCTCGGGTTGCGAAAAGCATTACGCGGCAACGCCTGGTGGTGGGCGGTGACGACGACGAGAGACCACGAATCCTCGGGGCATGCGAATACTGTGCAGTACTCTGTCTCTCTTCTCGTCCTCCGTAGGTCCTCAAGGTGTCTTGAATGCGGAAGTACGTCACAAGGCCAGAAGGACACGGTCGAAGGTCAGCGTCAAAAGAAGACAAGGTTTTTCAGCATATCCATCATAATCATCATCACCCTTGGTGGTGAAGCTCATGAGTCTGGAGATTGTCAGAGCCTGGTATTTGGTGGTGTCATGCTCAAAATATAGTGCAGACACCATTCACCATCGAAGGATTCACATCCATACTCGCCCAAGGGCCTTGGATAGTGATCAATCCGAGCTGAGGTCGGATGAACAAGTATGACAGTACCCCACGCTACATGATGGCCATGGTATTGGGAGGCGAGGCCACTGCCCCTGTGTAGTTCAACGGCGACGAGGTCAAAAAGAAGGTCCACCGTCCTTGCTCCTGGCATTCCTTCGCCAGAGCTTCCAGGTCGAACAGCTCACCGATCGTTGTGCCCCAGCCTGAGAGCAGAATCGGATGCAGCATGCCAAATTCCCGGTCCACGGGCGCTTCACTTCTTTGGTATCTCTGTGTATTCTGTACCACCATATCATCATTAGTTGTTCCCGGAGCCCCGCCCAATATGTGGCGCTCAAATCCTCTACGTCCAAATAGAGGGGGATCTATAAGATCTAGCGGCAAACTGACCAGAACTCAGCCGGGGGGGCTTTTACATCAGCCAGACTGGGAGCCTACTTCAAGCCGATACGAACGCCAGTCTGGATCTCTTATTTGGCGGCCCGGAGAGTATTGGCATCGGACAAGTAGTTCAGAGCACCGAGCTCTGGGTTTTCCCAGAGTCCCCAGGCTGAATATGGGGGACCTCCTTTCCTCAGCGGAAGTTGTTCGAAGGAAGGGACTTGTTTTGTTTCCGGAACCATCTTAGGTGGATGAGTGAGTGGCACTGTGTACAGAGATTGCAAAGAAAGGATCGAGGGTTCTGTTCTCGCTCGTTCGAAAGAAGCTGCGTCTTTCACGCTTAACTGTCATCCCGACTGTGTTCGAGACTCGACCGTCTGAAATCCGGTGCTCGGTTCCACTACTCGTGGACCTTGGGAATATCCTGGGGTTGAACCCGCGAATTCCCGGAACTCAGAGTTTAATCCTAGGCGTGAAGACCATGGACGGAACCTCCCATAGGCACCCGAATTGCTTTAAGCAGAGGAATGGTGCCGACCTCGGAGTTCAAGACTATCACGATTAGTTCAACCAAGAGCACCCTCAGATGCTCGCCGATCTTCCCGGATGGAGCCCTGCCTCTCGATGCGAGTTGGTAGCAAGCTAGGGCGACGGCAAGGAGAAGGGCTATTAATGTCTGCGAACGAGTATGACCGGGAGAATGGACTCGTGGACCGCTCTGGAAAATGTCAGTGGACGCGCTATCGTCTCACAAAGTGTTGTCGAAGTTCAGCAAGCTTGCAGCATGTGAGCAAGATTAAGGAGCGGGATGGCCATTTTTCAGACGTACTTTTAGCGGTTCCGGATTCCCTCTGAGCCAAGTGTAGGATTCCTCATGTCTGTACTGCTCGACGACAGCAGTATGTCGGTCTTGACCTGCAGGAACAGGTGCCTCACGCACAGGATCGAGATACATGTGTTGTACCTAGATCCTTGAAGTCGAGGTCCTTTTCAATCTCGCCGGAGTTGTCGCCCGTGGCGATGTGGTTTCATGACCTTCTCGGCCTCTTCAATCGCGACTGGGGGCGCCCTTGTAGATTTCTCCGTCAGATGTCCGAGGTTTGACGGCCATGCTTGAGGCCACGATAGGGGGGAGGCAAGGTATCTTGTTGAAATAGAGAATGCCATTAAGAGGGAATGGATGTAGGGGTTGTACCGCCACTCCGTGTCTGTCAGGAGCTTGGAATAAGAGAAAACAAGTCATTCCAGTGTGAACATTTGAACCTTCATTTATGTGATATGCCACTGCTCAGAGAACGATCGAGAGCTAACTTAGAGTGACTCTTGTGGACCGAAGTTTAGGTTTCTGTCAAAACATGGCCTGCACCCCCCTCGCCGTTCAAGAATCAAAGACTCAACGTGACTAGTAAGAGAGCCAGAGCACTCCAGACGTTGGTCCGACTCTGGGGTTACCAATCATGTATGGTCTATGGAATACATGGTCAATGATTGTGTTGAGCCGTGTGGAGTACTGTGACATGGGTTTATCATTGATTCAATGCTCCCGTCTCCATGGTGTAAATTTCTTATCCTGATTATTAAGAACATACTGTATCTAAGTAGATCTAACTACCTGACTTAGTTCGTGCTCCTACGAGTCCTTTGTATAACTTACTGCGTCACTGCCAAGCTACTAACGTTACTAGGCTTAAATCATTCATCATGGAGTCCGCGCGGATTGCGAAACGCATTACGCGGCCGACGACGAGACCACGAATCCTCTATCAGGTGCGAATACTGAGCGGTACCAGTCCTCTGCATCTGTGCTCGCAGGGCTCTTGAATGCGAAGAAAAGACATGGCCAAGGTCAGCGTCGATAGACGACGGTGTTTCAGCATGTCCGGCCTCGGCAGCCAGGCGTGTCATCTTCCGTGATGGTGAAGCTCATGAGGCTGGGGACGGTCGGGGGCCAGGGATTTGGGTCCTTACTAGGGTCCTTACTAAAAATATAGAAATCCGGATTCCGTAACCTGGCAATCCCGCTGGCCTCGTCAGCCTCCCTCGCTGCTGGGGTTGAATGGTTTTCGGCTTCTTCCTAGCAGCCGCCGCGCCAGCCCCCAGAATACGAGTCGGCCGCCCTTGTCCTTGGCGCCCTGCGGTTCTGAAACAGTCGGTGGAAGTGCCCAGAGATGCTGATACAAACCACAGTGTTGACTCTATACGGAGGTGCATCCCTTAACTTATTTTGCCAGGTGAACCGCTCCCAACTGTTGCTGGGCGTTACAGGGGTGGCTGGGCGGCAGTGAGAGGCCGATCTGGGCTAATTAGGGCTCATTAGGCTTCCCTCGTAGGGGCCTCGCGCACTAAGCCTCGCAGCCCGGCGGCACTTGTACGGGTGTGGCTTCGGATGCTTGGCTTCACCAACCCACCTCTGACGCCCGCCTCGCCGACCTTTTGCGACACTCTTACGTCTGCCCTGCCGCCGTCTTGTCCCTGCTGCGCCATGCCACTGCCAATTCCACCTCGAAATGATTCCCTATATCGCGCGGATGGGCCCATGATGTCGACGCTGCTGACGAAGTGCTTTGTGCCCTCTTCGCTGATAGCCGCAGTACCGACGCCACTGCGTCCTATTACTAGAAGAACAAGTCTAAGGTGAACCCGTTGTTTTCCTGAACATCCTCAGTTGGTTGCTGCGTTCATTCCCATCCTCATTATCCCTACAGGCTCGCCCTCTAAACATTCATTTGCTGCTTTCAAAACGGACCTATCCTTGCGTCTCGCAATTGACAAGCACAAAAACACACTGCTTTGCTTGCTATGAGGCACTCCACAGCCGTCGTGGCCCTTGCGGCGCTGACAGCACCTCTTGCCTCGAGCCTCGCCATCGCTGCTCGATCTTCGAATCCTAGAGTCGTCGGTCTATCGATTCACAGAAGACATGTTTCAGATCCAGTTGCTCATGATCGCGCCCGGTTGAGGAGGAGATCAGGGACCGTGCTACAGGACTTGGACAACGAGGAAAGCCTCTACTACGCCAACCTCACCCTTGGAACGCCCCAACAATCGTTGCGACTGCACATCGACACGGGGAGCTCTGATCTTTGGGTGAACACGGCCAATTCCAGCTTTTGCTCTTCCGCCCGAGATCAATGCGAAGGTGGAACATACGACCCCTCGTCCTCGTCAACCTACAAATTCGTCAACAACTTCTTCAACATCTCCTACGTCGACGGGTCCGGAGCCAGCGGTGACTACGTCACGGACACGTTGAACTTCGGCGGCGTTGCCCTCACCGACTTCCAGTTCGGCATCGGCGAGGTCTCAACCTCAGAACAGGGCGTGCTGGGAATCGGCTACCCGGCGAACGAGGTGATCGTCAACCGTGCCGGGCTCGACCCATACCCCAACCTGCCCGAAGCGCTGGTCAATGGCGGGTTGATTGCCTCAAACGCATACAGTTTGTGGCTGAACGACCTCGACTCGTCGCAAGGCGAGATTCTCTTTGGCGGTGTCAACACAGACAAGTACGAGGGAGAACTGGCCACCGTCCCCATCCTTAAGAGCTACGGAGGCTACTATGAATTGTTGATTGCCTTGTCGGGTCTTTCGAACGCTGGCACCGACCTGTCCTCTTCCAGCTCCCTCCCTGCCGCTGTCCTCCTCGACTCTGGCTCAACTCTGACCTATCTCCCCAACGACATCGTGACGAGTATCTACGACGAAGTCGGCGCCGTGTACTCGCAGAGCCTGGGCGCCGCGTACGTCGAATGCAACATCACGTCCGACACCAAGACGGTAGACTATGTGTTTTCCGGCCAGACGATCAAAGTGCCGTACAACGAGCTCCTTCTCGACGCCGGCACAGACTCGACCGGGCAGCCTCTGAGATTCGACAATGGCGAGGTAGCTTGCGTGTTTGGCATCGCCCCCGCTCAAGGTAGCACCCCGGTCCTGGGCGATACGTTCCTCCGGTCCGCATACGTTGTCTACGACCTTGCCAACAACGAGATCTCGCTTGCCCAGACGGTCTTCAACTCGACCACCGACAACATCAAGGAGATCGCCAGTGGCACCGACGGCGTACCCAACGCCACGAAGGTGGCGAATCCAGTCACCTCGGTCGTTTCTTCGGATCAGTCTGGAGCCATGATCGGCGGGGCGACCTCGACGGTCACGGCGGGATCCGTGGACAATGCCGCCGCTTCGTCAGGACTCAAGAGTGTGCCATTCGCCGCCATCATTGCCACCTTTGTGGCTGTCGCTGGACTCGCTCTTGTTGTGTAATGAATGAGGAGTTTGACGATTTGATTTGTCACGAAAGAATACACCGACTAGACTTGACACTGTGTTTCCTAGTTTTCGGATCTCCCTGCCGGCTCTCTGCATCTCTCTCTGTGTGTGTCATGTCGGGATTATGAATTACGAAACTTTAAGACTGACGGATTTTGTTTCTTGTTTGAGCGAAAACGACGCATGAGCGCGATTCACCACTTGGCGCTTCCATGAGCATTGGATTGGATATACGTACGGGAGTTGGAAGCATCCTGAGTCTGAGGGGATACTGCACGGCGCGATAGGCTTTTGGTCTTTTTGGGGTGTTTGCACTTACATTGGAGTGTACAATATAGCATTGGTCGGTTTTTTCTTTTCCCCGGTACTTTGCGCCCGCACCCGGGAAAATGGAGTTTTGGGTTACAAAAAGGACATAAGCAAAACCTGTGTGTGGTGGTGTGTGCCGCCGGGTTTCTGGATTTCGACTTGCTTGCGTGTACTCCGTATATGCCGCGGTGGAGACTCGGGCCTGCCCTGGGTCATCTATGGAATATAAACACGAGAGAGGAGGCTTTCTTTCCTTCCCCCCCCCGTTTCGATCTATGTATATATACCCCCGCCCCGCGGTGCCTGTGGATCTCCCTCTTTTTCCTTCTTTTTTGAATGAATGAATGAATGACTTGACGGGAAGGATCGAAAGAGAGACAAGAATGAAAGAGAGAAACGAGTTCATCTTGGAAGAGAGTGTACTTCTCCGTAGAGAGACTCTGGAACACCCACTCGAAAGGTCTCGAGTCTCGGTTGGTGGACCATTCAATCTTGACCGTTCTAATTAACTCGGGTAGATAAAAAACATTGCCATTTTAAAATGTCATGTACTCCGTACGTAACCTGCGGAGTATGAGTGGTACACACCAGCTGCTGACTGACCTCGGATACGGGGCGCGTGCGTTTCTCTTTCTACTCTGGCACCCACTGCCTGCAAGGGGGAGGTAGGGCATCTACCAATATACGGGGGCACCAAACGCGAACTCTACCCCAGGCAGGTACCTAGATAACTGACCATCCCTTCATCGAAAGAGAATACGACAAGGAACAGCAAATGGGATCTAAATAGATGTGAAAAAAAGACAACTTCAGAGATACATCAATGTAATGCTCGCAGACACACTTGGTTTTGCTTTGACTAAATACCTGGAACTAAATCATCATATACTACCGCAAACCTCACCCAAACTCGATTCCTTTTTTTGATATCTTCCCCATTTCCGCGCACCTTTCCTTGTCCATGAAACTCAGAAACTCTACTAGGAAAGGTGTCTATTAGTCTGCCCCAACACCCCTGGCTTGTCCAATGCTAGGTTTCGAACTTCCGACCTTGATTCCCTTCGTTGTGAAACTGGGTTGGATACTACTCGTGGGACTAGACCTGCCTGACCCGGAGATTGATGCGGCACGTGACGTGACCTGTGGGTGTTGTGGTTGTTGTGGCTTCGCACCACCTGCTTGAGGTGCACCATTCTCATCATTTGCTGCATCTTGTGGACCTTGGGTGTATGTCTGCGATTCCATGTTTGATTGTAGAGTCTGATTTTGTTCTGGTGCCGTCGCCGATAAGGGCGAACCCGACACTTTTATGCTCGTGTTCCTTTCTGTCGGATCACCATGCCCACTCATGCCCGGTGATCGCGAAGTCGAAAGTGCGAGTGTGGGACCTGGGCCCTCTGATCTCCCCAGCGCATCCGCCCTGTTCTCTTTCATTGCTTGCGCATCGTCCTTAGCGATTTCGTAGTTCTGCTCGTACCAGCGCATCAACTCCCTTGCGCGGAGGCCGGCAGTGTCGTCACCATTTGTCGCGTCGCGAAGATGAGTAGCACGTGGTGTTCTCTGCGTTAGATCCGCCGGTGGGTTCTGCGGCCGATACGGTTGTTCACGCAAGTGCTGTGCGTAGGATTTGACTCGTGGCGTTCGTGGTGTATCACCCATACCATCAAAGTCTGAGTATGAGCTTTCATCCTCTGACCAGGTGCTTCCGCTGTTTTGTCGTCTGTGGAGATGTGCGGTATCTGCTATTGAGATAGCTAGCCCCTTGGGTACACCGGCCGGGTTGCGCCCCAACGCATAATACCGCAGTGATTCGAGCACATGAGGGAACACGAGATTATGAAGGTCTTGTGCCCAGAGGAAATCTAGATGCTCGTAATGAGGAATCTCCGTCGCTATAGTATGTCGAGGAAGTTCCTTCAGCATGACGCGAATGTCCACCAATGAGTCGCTACCTCCATAAACGAGGACGATTGGTGTTTTGATGTTTCGAGTGGGAAATTTGGCTACTTTGTAATATCGATTGCTTGCGCCGATGGAGAATTTGTTGGATGCGTCATCGTCGTACATCTGGAAAGACTTGTTCCTAATGATCTGAAACCAGTGTACGACTGATTTGGTGCTGGTGAAGCTGTATAAATGAGGATACGCTGCTAGCTTCTGTTGCACAGTAATGTTGCGTCCATACCAGGCGAAGAGGAAAGAAAGAGACATGTCAATCAAACGCACAAAGATGGGGGGATACAAGATAGATTGCCACATCGTAGCCGAGGATAGAATAGACTTGCGGCCGAATGCCAGGAAGAGGACGTCAGGACTAGCCTTGACCAGAGAATCCACGATACCGTTGCTGAGGCCTGCTGGAGACATTGCCGGTGCTAGAGCAATGAAGACATTGACTTTGTCATTCAGGCCAGGATGGATCGAGAGGGTGGCGAAGGCTTGTGCGGTTCCCTGGCTGAAGCCGATATAAGAAAGGGACGATTGAGATGTCGTACTAAGAATGTAGTCAATTGTGTTGGGAATATCGTGGAAGGCAAACTCTTCAATCGAGAAATCCCAAAACTTCGCTGATGTCGACGAGAATTGTGTAGACTTTTTGCTGTACTTATTTCCACGATTATTCCCCAGCCAGACATCATAGCCCTGACTCGCGAGAGTGAATGGGAGGCACCGTTCTTCTTCCGTCAGACAAACCCAGACTTCACTGTTCATGAGCAGGCCATGGTGTAAATAAACCACCGGCTTGCGCACGGAATCAGGGCCTGCGTTCACCGCAAGGCCAATCTGGTCCTCGCCTTTCCGAAACGGCAATCGGTGTACACCCAGGAGGTATCCATCTGCCGTTTGCACAACATGTTCTTCCGCATAGTATCCAAAAAGGGCACAGAGTTCGGTAAAGTCAGCGCAGGTAGCGATGTGGTGGTGCCTCGATGTTCGATCGGACCGAGCTTGTTTCGACTTGGCCGAAGACAATTTGTTAAATAGTTTCTTTGAGGTCTTGTAACAGAAGCGGATTATAGGTTGAGCTAGATCGTTGTCAGTTCAGTGCTTGACCACGGCCAAACGTTCTCTCGCAGCACTCACGTAACCCGAGGGTGATTATTCGAACAAGGACCTCCAGAGCCACCAAGATCAAGGATCCAACCAGTGCCAGGTATTCTCTTCTTCACGCCAAAGTTAGCACGAGGAGCAATTTAGTGGCACGTGGTGAGATGGGAATACGTACAAGTAGAGTCTGCCGATAAAGGGGACCCTCGCCATGATGTAAAGCGGAAGTTGGCACGGTTGACACTACTGTGGTAGCGAGTTTCAAGCATTCTGGACGTCAAAGGCCATGGTCGATGTAGATTTGAGGTTTTGTGAGCCACAGACCGCAGGGTTGGTCTCTGTCAATGGGCATGCACATGCTTCTCTGCAGCAAAGACGGTTAAGCATGCGAAACCGACCGTCGAAGCGAGGTGTGGACGACGTCACAGCAGCATCCAACTCTAGCCTTATCAGGCTAGCCTGCGGGCTTGGGGCTCGAGGTCACGTGGTCTGTCATTTCAAGCTGCCAAAATAAATTTAAACTGAACACTCGATTTCTCTCGCAACTTTTTTCTTTTCCACATAAATTGAACAACGCAAATCCACGTCCAATCTAAAAGCACTTCTTACGAGGTCACCTAATGGTTACCCATGATGTACAGAATTCGTCTATTGGAACGGAGAACAACCAATGTGGCCGATCTTGGGTGCAGTGTCAGTCGCGTCCATTTGGACATGACTGGGATTGCAATGATTGACCATACAGTCCCACCAAATTTATTTTCCTTTGCCAGTAAAGTACATATCGTGGGTATCTCGCAGCATAATCATACAATTTCCTACCGCTCACTTGCTCTCCAACCATTGCTCGAGTCGATCAACGAGATCTGCCTTCTTTCCAGCCACAGAAAGCTTCTTCGCTCCGCAGAAATCCTTGATTTGAGCCACAGTCAAACTCGACAACTTGCCCTTTTGCCATAGACTTCTCACTTCATCCTCGCTTATGCCGTCTCCCCCTTCGGTCTTAGCCTTCTTAGCTGCCGACCCTGAAGCAGATGATCCATGGCCGTTTGTGTAACGTTTCGAACCAGTAGGAATCGCGTCTGGGTGGTCTATGTGGAATTCTTTGAAGACTCTTTCGAGTGTTTTGCCCCATTCTATGGTTTCATTGCCCACACGCTTGTCGATCTGCCGGTATTTCGGAATTGTCTTATCCTCAGGCTTCTCTGGAATTTCATCGTCGAGAGCCAGCGCCTGAAGAATACGATAATGCCATTGAAGACTCGGGTTCGGGTACTTGGAGGGATCGTATATACCTTTCGGGAGGTTGAGTTGTTCTAGATCGCGGAGTTAGCTTGGGTTTGTCCCATCATACAGGATCATCACTAACGAATTATTGGCCGCATGGCATCCACAAGGTCATCTGGAGCATGTAGAGGTTCTTGTCGGGTTGTTGGAGGGTTGGGCCGGATATCATCTGCAAAAGGTAATGGTATCAAATGGAGACCTTGAGGTGCTCCTGTGGGCGAGACCCCTGCCGCATTGGATCTGCCATCTGTAGGCTCTGCAGATAATGTAGGAACCATGGCCGCCATGACCGGAGTGGCATTCTTTCGTGGTATGAACCAAGTCAGTCCGAAGAGTTTGTCTCTTGACAATTTCTGGTACAAAGCACTGTACACACGAGTGCTGCCAACAACATGCTCCTCTGACGGGTAGAGGAACGATGAGTTTTTGAGGTTAGCCCACAGTGGTAATCGCGCCATGGGCTTGAATCCGATTATCCTGATCACAGGCTTCCCGAAATCTCGGAGTTTTTGAGCCTCTTCGAGCTTGAACGTAATCTGTTCACCACCAAAGGTGTAGGCTTTTCGAATTTCGGCCTTCTGGATTTGACGAGTGTCCTCAGCGACTTGTTCAGTACTCCCTGTCACTATTTGTGGTCGCTCGGAACCCAAATAGATGTAACTACTTCTGGCCGGCTTCTGGTGCTTGTAGAGTAGATACCCCTTTACCGATATTTCAAGACCTGGACCGATCTCAAGTGGAACTGACGAGAAGAGTGCTCTTTTGGGCGTAACCTTTGAGGCAATATTGGTCAGAAGAGATTGTAGTAGCGATATGCCATCATTCGAGCCTGCTGCTAGCCTCGACTCATTCGAGTCGACGATCGAAGACGGATTGTATGCAATGGCATCTGGATCTGATGGCGACGCTTTATATATGATATCGTCGTAAAAGTGCTTTGTGTCAAAGGTGTGCTCTGGGGTAGAGATTGGGAATAATTCTATTATTACTCCAAGATCGTACAAATCCTTGGCTCTGACTGTTGCTTGGGCTCGTGTCTCCTTGTTTACGGCATGGGGATCGTCGTTGTCCGTGACAATGAACAATCGCCTGGAGGTGAAATTGGCTGCTTTCTGTTGAAAGATTTGGTTTGCACAGAAGAGGACATTGTGCATGGTCACCGGTTCCTTCGAGGGTCGAAAGATGTCGTTGGATTCAGGAGAATCGGCTTCGGTGAGCTCCTTCAATTCCTTCACGTCTGAAGCCTCGGGGACATCCAAGTCAATCAAGAGGTAACAGTGCGGGAAGGACCACCCGCCCCCGGAGTTCTCATCTTCGTCGTAGAACTTGGTTGCTTCGGTGCCATAGAGCAAGATGCCCATCAAGTCGCGAGGGGTGGAGATAATGCGTTGCTGCATTAGGTGGTATGCACATTTGAGAGCTGCGAGTAGAGGAGAAGTGGTGTCTGATTTCTTTGATCCTGAGGACGGTGGTTTCTTCAACATGGAGTCGCTGACTTCGATGGCGAAGAGCACGGCGTCTTTGACCGTCTTGTACCCGCTTTCATCGATGTCGTCTTCTTCGTCGTCCTCTCCATCTTCTCTGGCCGCATCATCCTCTGCCTTGGATCGGTAAGATAGATCAGCCATGATGGAAGTGTGGCAACACCGACAAGAAGCCCATGAGGGGGAGGGCAGAAAGTCCGTTATCGATGCTCTGAGCCGGCAACAGGCAGATCGTGTTCGTGAAGTCATAAGTCTGACGCCCGCAGGACGCGTCGACACGTGATCTGGCATCTAGATGCTGCGGAGACCTCGGTGCTACTTTGTATTATACTCAATCTGAGTGGCGGAACGAACGCATCATCGAACCAGAATCCCGCCCTTCACACTTTTCATCTCAGACTGATCGGCGTTTTCCTCTACACCTTTCTCTTTGTTGCAGTGTCTGTCGGCGAGTTCATCTAACACTTATGGCCCGGTAGCAGCGACACATTCATCATCCACGCGCTTACAATGTCTATACGCCATTCAGCCACTCACCTCACCCGGTCGCTGGCGACTCGCATAGTTGCTCGGCCAGTAGCTGGTTTACTTGCTACGAACGCCTCCCAGAGGTCATGCATGGCCACTGTTGCCCCTCCTGTTACACAAGATGAAGTGGGCAAGCGAGGCCCTACAGCCATGGTTTTCATGAATATGGGCGGTCCATCGACAACGGACGAAGTTGGAGACTTTCTGAGCAGGTTGTTTGCGGACGGCGACCTGATACCGCTCGGTCCCCTCCAGTCGTACCTGGGACCACTTATATCAAGACGGAGGACACCCAAGATACAGAAACAATATGCTGCTATCGGTGGAGGCTCTCCCATCCGCAAATGGTCGGAGCTTCAGTGCGAGGAGATGTGCAAGCTGCTGGACAAGATGTCTCCCCAGACCGCGCCTCATAAGCCTTACGTCGCTTTCAGATACGCGAACCCCTTGACCGAGCATATGTATGAGCAGCTTTTCAAGGATGGCTTCGGGAAGGGCAGAGGCGGGCGGGCAGTTGCATTCACGCAATACCCGCAATACTCCTGTTCTACAACAGGAAGTTCTCTGAACGAGTTATGGAAATGGCGAAATAGGCTGGAAGGGAAAAGAGCTACCGGCGAAGCGAATCCGGATGGGGCGATCACCTGGAGTGTGATAGATCGCTGGCCGACGCATTCCGGGTTAGTGGAAGCATTCGCCCAAAACATTGAAGCCAAATTGGCTGAATACCCTGAGGAGCGAAGAAAGGATGTGGTTATATTGTTCTCAGCGCACAGCTTACCGATGAGCGTGGTCAACAGAGGGGACCCTTACCCTGCTGAGGTGGCAGCTACCGTCCACGCCGTCATGCACAGACTGGGTCATTCTCAACCCTATCGTTTGTGCTGGCAGTCTCAAGTTGGACCGTCTGCTTGGCTTGGTGCGCAAACGAGCGATACCGTCAAGCATTATGTTGCTCGGGGCCATACAGATCTGATCTTGGTTCCCATTGCATTCACAAGCGACCACATTGAAACCTTGTACGAGCTGGACCTGGAAGTGATAGAGGAGGACGCGAAGGGACATCCAGGTGTGAAGCGAGCAGAAAGCCTGAATGGAAGCCCGGTGTTCATTAAAGCTTTGGCTGACATTGCCCACGAACACTTGAAGAGCGGCGAAAGTTCTTCGCGACAAATGCACTTGAGATGTCAAGGTTGCAATAGCGAAAGGTGCCTCGAGCAAAAGAAGTTCTTCGCAGGAGAGCAAGCAAAAATACTTCCCACAGTGAGGTAGAGGGGAGAACAATGTATACCTATGTAGAATGCCCAACGAGTACTAATGCGAAAGCGACTGTTCGTTTTGGATCCTGCCTGAGCCGCCGCCAGAATGCCTGGTACAGGATTCACTGCACGTACCTGGGGAGCATGTGGAATGGATGGCTGCGGTGCCTGTATTGTACAAGGATTCTAAGCGAGCGAACGAGCATCTTCGGGGCGATGCTTTACCCCTAGTTAGGTACCTGAGTTAGCTGGGTGCTCGGCCTGATTCTCAGGCCTGCCAGGGGCCTGGAGGCTTTATAATCGTCCCAGCCCACCCCGGGCCCTGAGCACCACTCATAATGCTTTCCATTGGTGTGCTATCCGGAATTAATGCTTGAGCCAACCCCGAGAACGTGGATGGACTCGTATCGTCGGAATCTACTCCGGCTGCCGTCCCTACAATCACCATTGTACGAGCCCTCCGTACCCAGTGCACCCAATGCCATCTTTCTATAGACACAAACACCAATTACGTCAAGACTAGACGAGCTATCTATACCCATCGCCCTTTATCTATCAATTGTGCTGCCTGCGCTGTCGGGGAACATCCAAGTTGCCATCCTTGTTTCCATCTCTTGGTCGCCCAGATGCGGTAACCAGTACCTATACCGTGTCTCGCATTCCGCACTCCTCACCCGCGTCCTATCTCAGTATAAGCCGCGACGCAGGGACTCTTCCCCGTCGGTATGATGGATCCCGAAGAAGTATTCGCCGAAGAGGCGCAAGAGGAGGCAGGCCTATCAGGTAGCCATACCCCTGATCTGGTCGTCGAGACACAATATCCCCTCCGCAACGGAGACGACGAGAGCGCCGAAGGAGAGGACGAGAATAGTCCTTTGATGAGCCCGCGTCGGCGTCGCAATGCATCTCGAAAGACACCCTATTCCCGCGCGAGGACAAGCTACGAACGTGCCATCAATGAACCCTGGAGCGGCGCGCAGGGCTCTCATGCGCTACCATGGTACAAGAAACCCTCGATATTCTGGCTCCTTCCGGCCTTCTTTCCTTTCTGTATCGCCTTTGGTGGAATCATCGTTCCAAAGACATATCTGGTCCTGGATTTGATCTGTCAAGACTACCTCTCCGACCAGGCTCGCAGGGATCCAACGTTCCACTTCCTTCCCGTGGTTCTAGGTGATGAGAACCCCCAATGCCGGGACCCAGAGGTTCAAGCTCGTGTTGCGACCTTCAACCTCGAGGCTAGCCTCCTCGCGGGCATATTTTCTGCCATAATATCGCCTCACCTGGGCTCGCTATCGGATCGTTACGGCCGCAAAGGCATAATCGTGTTTGCATCATTAGGTGCTTTCATGGCCGAAATTATTACCATAATTATCGGTAGAAATCCTGGCAGCATTTCCGTGTACTGGATGCTGGCAGGATTCCTTCTTGACGGTCTTTCTGGATCCTTCACCACAGCCATGGCCCTCTCATTTGCGTACGCCAGTGATTGCTCCCCTCCCGAGCGACGGAATATCGCTTTTGGGTACTTCCACGGCACACTATTCTCCGGTATCGCTCTTGGGCCTATTCTGGCAGGGTACTTGATCAAGGTGACGGGCACGGTGATGGTAGTCTTCTACGTCGCCTTAGGCTGCCATGTATTCTACATTGTTTTCATCACTCTCTTCGTCCCAGAGTCCCTGTCCAAAGAGCGGCAGATGCTTGCCAGGGAGAAGCGGCGAGTCAAACGCGCAAATACTCCAAGGAAAGACTTCGTTACGAAGCTTCGCAACTACAATCTCTTCAAACCTCTCTGGGTGCTCCGACCTACCGGGGAAGGAACATCATCCGCGTTGCGCAAGAATCTTTTGGTGCTCGCGGCTATCGATACGATGATGTTTGGGGTGGCAATGGGCACGATGCAGATACTCATCATATACGCCGAGTACCGCTTTGGCTGGACCGCTGTGGACTCATCAATGTTCCTTTCCGTGGTGAACGTCTGCCGCGTGCTTTGTTTGGTTCTCCTTCTCCCTCTTCTGACGCGAATCTTCCGCGGCCCTTCCCTCGGAGGCGCCAGCAGTTCAGGTCACAGGGGCGCAGACATGCTCGACATCAATATCATTCGCGGTTCGATATTGTTCGACTTGATTGGCTATCTGGGATACGCGCTCTCACCGAGCGGCGCTGTTATGGTGGTCGGAGGTATGGTCGCCAGTCTTGGTGGCATTGGAAGCCCGACACTACAGTCCGCTTTGACAAAGCATATTCCTGCTGATCGGACAGGGCAGGTCTTGGGTGCAAGTGGACTTCTGCACGCGCTGGCTCGCGTAGTAGCCCCTACAGTCTTTAACTTGATCTATCGCCAAACAGTGGGTGTATATGCTGGCATCGTGTTCCTATGTCTTGCGGGTGTTTTTGTTGTGGTGTTTGTATTGAGCTGGATTTTGAAGCCTAATGGTACGTCTCTCCCTGACTTGATCGAGATGTTCGAAGCCGTTTGCTAACCTGAGACAGTATACTTGCATGAGGATTCTGTTTTTGAAGCTGATCAGGAGCAGGACAGCCACGACGGGTGAAATGCGTGAGCTGAAGCCAGAGCTTTTGTGTACGACCATCACTTTGATCCATTACATCAGTACATATGTAGTAAGATGGAATGCTCATCTCGGTGTCATGAGAACAACCAGACACAATTTCTAACCATATATTGAGCGCCCTTGTTGGAGATAGACTGCATAGTTTTCCGTACTATTTATAAGATGAAAGTTCGAAGCAGACTCCGGGACCTTGTGGCTGTCTATCCGCCAACATCCCTCAGTGATAGCTCGTGAGAACCAGGCTACGCGAGCACAGACGGCAAACCTAGTCGTGGTAGAAATCCTCCCGCGTTCATTGTAGCCAATGTGTGGCGTGACGAGGCTGAGCTTAAGTAAGAAGTTCACGACCTTGGGTTTTTTAGTCGGTGGAGATCGATCATCCAACTGCGACCTTCTGGCACATCCATTGACAGTCGGACTCGTCTTGTTTGTCAACTTGATCATAACCACCCACCCCCAGCCTATATAAGTCCGCAAATTTCGCAGATGTGGTGTCGTATTGGGATCTTCTCCCGTTGACATTTGGGCCGTTGGGCTCGCTGAGCCTTTCCAAATGTCAATGATGTTACGATCATGATCTCTCCATCCCCGATCGTTCCCTCGAAGAACGCCTTACGAGCTCTGCGGCGGCTGGCTCTGTCTCCTCCCGCTGTTGTCGTCGTTGGTGCTGTGGGCAGTCTCTGCGGTGCTGCAGTAGTGCACTGTGAGATCCGACGTCAACTCGTTCTAGCCGAGCGCATCATCGAGACGAAGAAGGTCTTGCGATCCTTGACGAATGGGCCACCCGCCGAACGTCTGAAGGATATGTTCGAAGCGGCAGAAAGAGGCGAGGACGTCACATCGCCGGAATGGCGTGCAAAGAGAAGGAGGAAGGAGATTGGACGCAGATCTTTCTCAACCAGCAGCAGAACATCAGCACCAGCTGGGAACGATTATGGTGGAACAAAGGAAACTTCCATGTCTCGAGAGGAAGAGCGTAAGACTCCCAGCACGCAGAAACCAATAAAGCCCCGGTATCACCCTATCCCTCGACTATATCTTGGGAAACATGTCTCGCGATCAAGAGAGAAACGGGAGCCGTCGTTCACCGAGTTCCGATTTTCCTCTCAGCGCACCAACGCCGGGCCACTCAATTCGAATCGCAGGCTTCTTGCGAATCAGCACTATAACACAACCAGTCAGAAGCATATCAACAACTCTTGCTTTCCAACTGGGTCACCTGATGGGAACTTGGCTGGTCCGTCTCTACAACACGGTTCGATGCGGCCGACTCTAAGAGAAGGAGATTCTGACACATCGGTGGAAAGAAGTCGCGACAAGTCTGCGTCGGGGTTGTTGGACGGAGAACCAGGAATTCACAATCCATCAGCCAAATATGACAGTGTGACGAGCCTTCCATTCCGACCCCTCTACGTTTTGCCTCGTCAGTCCAGTACAGAAGGAAGCCCATGTTCAATGGATCGTGAATGCGATGTTGCCACCAAGCCTGCTCCAGCTGCGCCATCCACGAGCAAAGACCTAAGAGAGCTGCCCAGAAAGGAGCTTCGGTGGCACCACGGCAGGCGTCTGTGGTCTTCTTGCACAACGAACAAGGCGAATACAATCGACCTTGACACAGCCTTGGACACTGAATTTACCTCTTACCGTAAACGTGTGCAGAGCTACGGACCCCACTGGCCCAAACGGACCCGGGTGTTTGAATCACCAAAGCTAGAGACCGGAATTGATGAGCTAAAGTACATTCCATATTCCATTCGCAACCACTTTACAAAAAGTGTCAACCCGAAGGTATATCTCGATGTCCAGAATTTCATCAGCCCTCGGAAACACGTTTCGACATACGAAGGAAGACTACAGCGGTGGTCGGCTGCTATGCGATACTATACACACCAGAAGGATCCTAATTGGGCCATGGCCGAAGCTCTGTTCTTCAGTTGGCGATTTTCATTTCGACCGGAGGACTTGATCTGTGCACCTGTCATGAAGCTCATAAGCTATCTCCTCGCGACCGCTCCAACTTCCGAAAGGCTTCAAGAGTTGTTTTTCCCCAGCTCTGTTCCCGGGGACAGCACTGATCATCATTATTCGCTTGCCCCTCGATACTTGGCGATCTTCTGCGAGGGCCATGACGAAAAATCCTGCATCGCCGAGCTTGCAAAGATACATAAACTTGCCAAACGAAGCAAATTGGCCCACAAGGACCAAGTCTTTGTACCTGTGCTGCGAAAGGCGCTGCGAAATCAAGATCCTGGACAGAGAGACGACCTCATAAACGCTGTTGTTGAGGTCTACGGAGAGGCTGTAAGGCCATACATCCTGAGCCAGTGTGCGTTATTGTACACAAGCAGTGGGGACTGGGTCGATGTCCAAGAGACGCTCAGTCAGATACACGCGACTGGCCACAGTAGGCAGCGAGTGTATCAGTACTCTTTGGTATTCAACAGCATACTCAAGCGACACTTGGAAACGAATGGTGCTGCCCAAGCCTTCGACTTTCTACTGGGCTGTATCAAAGACGCAGGCCTTGTTCCGCTCCGCTCAATATCCACCACGATCATATGTGCTTTGGTCCAGGAGAAGCGGTTTGATCTTGTCAGCGAATGGGTGCGGCTCGTCCGCGAAGCTTTCCCTCGGTGCAAACTAGGCTTTGATCTCGAGGAAGACGCCTGGAAACTCGGACAAGCTTTGAGGACAATAGGTGCCACATGTCAGCAGGTTGCAGAGGTTTGCCGCGGAATTTCGCTGGGTTGCCGTGATGATCCCTTCTCTCCAGTCCTGAAGGATTTTGTGAAAGACATTGTGAGACACGATGTCACTGGGAAGTTCCATACGCTGGCGGAACATCGTCCAAGTCTGGTTGCTCTCGACACTTATCTACAGTGGGTACCTTTAAGTCAAGTTATTGATGTTGCTTCTCGAATCTGCACATCACACAGGCCACCGGTGTCTGGTGGCGACGTTTTCGACTCGGCGCTACAAGACCTTGCTTCTCAGCTAAATGGGATCGAAGAACTAAAGTCCATCTTTGCAGGCGACTTGAACCTAGCTCGGCCAAAATCAGTTGGTGACTATCAATCAGATGCGTCCTCTCGTGGAATTTCTTCGGTGCAAGACTCCTGGAGATCCTCGTCGACGGCAGAAAGCCAATTGTTGATCTCAGAGTTGATTGAGCGGGCCGAATTGATTGACATTGTCTACATCCAGGACATGGTCGCAGAGCACTACGATATGCAACAGGCGGACGGCTATGCCGTCAACCACTTGCTACTGGAGCGGCTCCTCGTAAGGCTCGCCTCCAACAGACCCTGGGATGCACTCAAGCTAGTTGAAACATTCTATGCTCGCCACTATGCACAATGTCTCTCTGGGAAAGGACTTGGTAACGGGCTCTTTTTGAAGTGGATGAGCTTGGTGTTGGAAATTGGCGATAATCATTCGACTTTGGAAGTTCTCTGGGCTATACTTGACTCGAGCAGCCAGCTCGAATGGTCATTTGAATTTACAGCTCTGGTCGACATTGTAGGAAGGAGCTTTACTCCTTCCACTACTCCCGAAGAGCCTCGAGAGTTGAACTATTTGATGGAGCGGATTCGAGTACTCAAGAAGACTGTGCGGGAACCAAAATCAGTCAATGACGACTTTACATTTCCCCCATGGCGTGATTGGGAGGAAGACTTGAGAGACACCATCAATCTGCCAAAGGTGCCGCACTTAGCGGAGGAGGAGGAAATGCTCGAAGCGCGGTGGTCGTGAATATCGGCGTCAAGTGCGGCTTATGTTGTATGCCAGTATTTATGCTGTCCACAGATATGATACCTAGGTAGTATCGAACGTTAGGTTACGAAGTGCTGTGCTGTCACAGCCTCGCGCTGTCCAGTAAATCGCCGACTCCACTAAACCTACTGAACGAATAGCTACTGGAAGACAATATATTAATACATGTACCGTGCCTTAGGGATGTATGCTATACCTATTAAATATATTCCGCAGATACTCCGCGGTTCCGTTATCTTTTGATCTCCAAACCCAACACAAACTTCGCCCCAAAAGATTGAGAGTGAGAGCGATACGAAGAACGAAGAGTCAGAGCCTCAGCATTCAGCATCCGACACGCGTACACGTTACATCTTTCACTCGCCAGCACGCACGAGACTCACACAACTGTGTTTTTATGAGATTCTTTTCGGATTGCGTCCGTCTCATTTCACAGCCCGTCAAGGTTTCCATCCACGCACAAGTCCATTTCCACGATCATCGAGGACGGACTTAGTTAGCACCAGCTTGAAGAATTTCTGACAGGCGTGTCCATCAAACCACCCGCCACGAGTACAACCACCACCACCCTAACCACCACCGCCGCCGCCGCCGCCATCATGACTTCTCGCCCGACCCACGACAGTCAGGGATCTCTCCTCCCGGCCATCCTGTGCCTCCACGGGGGCGGGTCCAACTCCACGGTGTTCAAGATCCAAATGCGCCGATTGATCTGGACGCTCGAGAAGCAGTTCCGGTTCGTGTTCGTGCAGGCGCCGATCGAGGGCACGCCGGGCCACGGCATGCTGCCGGTGTTCGCGTCGTGCGCGCCGTTCTACCGCTGGGTCAACCGGCGGTTCAAGGCGGGCGAGAGCGACGTCGAGCCCACGCCGCGGGACGAGGTCGACGCCATCGACGCCCTCGTCTCCGAGGCCATGGAGGCCAACGGCGGCGTCGACTCGTTCAAGGGCGTCATCGGCTTCAGCCAGGGCGCGAGGCTGACGGCCGGCCTGCTGCTGCGGCAAAGGATCCAGGAGCGCGCCGGCACCACCCCCACCGCCACCAAGTTCGCGTTCGGCGTCATGATCGGAGGGCCGTACCCGCCCATCGGGCTCGCGGGGACCGTCGACGCGGCGGACTACGCCTTGCTCCGGGACATTCCGACGGTGCACGCCTGGGGGCGAGACGACCACGTCAGGCCCGGGTGCGAGGCGCTGGCGAAGACGTGCGAGAGCGACGCGTGTTTCGTCATGGACTACGAGGGCGGCCACCACCTGCCGCTCACGAACGTCGAGGCCAAAGACCTCTGCGATCTGATCATGGCCGCGTGGTACGCCGGTGGAGGAAAGTACGGCGTGAGTGCCAACGAGACCTACTGAGTTGGGAGTGACGATACGAACACGAGTTACGACTACCGGTGACTACGAAACACCGAGGGAGGTATCGCTTTTTAAAAATACAACAAACTCAAACTCACCGGCCTTGCTATGAGTGTCGAGCACTGGGTATCAGTGACGAAAAGGGGAGATAAAAACACGGTACATAATGATGGCAATACACAAGACACACATAGACACGGAGAGAGAGAGAGAGAGAGAGAGAGAGAGAGAGAGAGAGAGAGAGAGAGAGAGAGAGAGAGAGAGAGAAAGGAGAGGAGAGCCCTACCAAGTACGAAGTGTACGGATCGCTGCTGGGGTGGCACTGGCACCGTGATGGGAGTGAGTAGACAAGACTGAGAAGACCCAGACCATAGATTGCATTACTAGATACCTACCCTTGGTAGGGTAAATCTCGGTGATGCGACTTTCATCTCAGCCAAGGTATTCATGCCAAAACCAAGGTGTCCGGTTCAATTCCCTCGACCTGCCTGGTAAATAAATATCGCTTGGTACGCGGGCTCCGCCAAGGACACACGGTATCATCGATCATGATCGTATCAATACATACTCCATCCCCCGCTGACGTTGATGACCTGGCCGCTCACCCAGGCGGCCTCGTCGCCACACAGCCAAGCGACGACGCTGCTCACCTCGGGCGGCACGCCGACCCTCCTCTCCACGGGGGTGCTGTCCATCTGCATCTGCACGATCTCGCGGGGGATGGTGTCCAGCAGCTCGCTCCTCACGGGGCCCGGGGCCACGGCGTTCACCGTGGTGCCGTTCGCGCCCAGCTCGGCCGCCCACGACCTGGTCAGCCCTTCGACCGCGGCCTTGGAGCTCGCGTACAGGCTCAGGCCCGCGAACCCGGCGCGCGCCCCGACGCTCGAGACGTTCACCACGCGCCCGCGCGGCGCGAGGTAGGGGAGCACCGCCTGCGTGAGCAGCACCGCGCCGCGCACGTTGACGCCGTACACGCGCTCGTAGTCCTGGAGGGTGAGCTCGGAGAGGGGCCTGGTCACGGACACCCCGGCGTTGTTGACCAGTATGTGGATCCGGGGGCCGAACGTCGACACGCACGTCTCGACGATGCGGCGAGGGGACGCCGTGTCGCCCATGTCGGCGCGGACGCTCGTCGCTCGAGACGAGTTGGGGAGGTGGTCGTTGATTCGGGACGTGAGCTCCGTCGCCTGGTGTTCGGAGGACGCCGACGTGTATGTTATCACGACCTGAGGAGTGTCAGTTTTTCACATCAGGGACGTTGTCAAACACAGTAATCGAAAAGGAGAAGCGTAGGATTTAGGAGGCGCTAGGATCGTGGTATACGAATTGGGCGAGTGGGTGAGCAGGGAGGGTGTGAGGGAGTGGATGGATGCGGTGTGAGGCTGGAAAAGTGCAGTAAAAGTGCAGGAACGCTACGCTGTTATAAAATACCTTTGCGCCGCGCTTTGCAAGGTCAAGCGCCATATCAGCTATAACCGAGTCGAGGTAAGTCAATCAGCATATCCTGAGTCACAAGAGAAAGGAGTGTATATCCGACAGAGAGCTTTTGGCAACGGAGAAGAGAACGTCTCTCTGTCTGTCTCTTGGACCAGGGCTGGACTGTGGCGAGAGTCCCTGGTTAGGTTGGTAGGGAGGGATGTCTCTCTCTCTCTTTCTCTCCCCCTTTCTCTGTCGCCCATACAAGGCCCTCGAGTGTCGTGGGAATGAGAAGCGGCATAGACCGTACCCAGACCGAGTGTCCTGGTCGAGGTCCTGCTGGGGCACCGGGTTTTGGTCCTCTCAAGGAAAAAGGGGAATAGAAACAGACCGACAACTAATAACTCACCTCCCAAGCCCCTCGTCGACCCTGTCACGATCGCAACTTTCCCCTGGAGTGTCTGAGCCGGTAACTCGGATGCCATTGTTGACTGGGGACCGTGGGTATGATGGTTTATATATTTTCTTCCGTTCGTTCTCAAAGTAAGATCCGGTACAACCACCGCTCAAGAAAGGAGGCCGATTCCCCGTACCAGACGCTCCTTGGTAGGACGACTGACCTCCTGCAGACTGTAGTCAAGTCACCTCTTCTGATGCTGCACTGACAAAAGGATCACTATTTGTCCTCACGACTCGCTCAAATGTTCGGTCAGCGAGAGAACTCGAGGAAGAAAATGAAATGCGTGGTGACGTCTTCGTGATGATGATGATGAAGAAGAAGAAGAAGAAGAAGAAGAAGAAGAAGAAGAAGAAGCCAGATAGAGGTCGTTGAAGAGAACATCATTCAGCGCACATCATCAATTTTATACCTGCGCACCCTGCTCATCATCAAGTTACTGGCGCTGCACGAGGGACGCATGACGGATGAAGTGGAGGAGGGAGGTGGAATGCGCCGATCAGGCCCGAGAGATTTTGGATGCGAGCGGCCGCAAAGACCGCACTCGATTATCAAGAACTGATACGCTGCATGGAGTAGTAATATCAACAGGAAATAACAGTAGTAGCAATAGTAGCAATAGTAGCAATAGTAGCAATAGTAGCAATAGTAGCAATAGTAGCAATAGTAGCAATAGTAGCAATAGTAGCAATAGTAGC